>NC_071474.1:6605076-7210460 GCF_028500815.1 Rissa tridactyla
GGCCACCTAATATTGTGGGCCAGAAGTTGCTTTATCTAACCCCATTAGCAGTGAGCGTGGATCGAGGATGCGCACGGATCCGTTGCTCTCCAGTCTGCTGAATATTAGGCTTTGGCTGAAGTCGCTTCTCTTCTCAAATTGCTGGTGTCATTTAGCTCCTTCTCCGGTGTCAAGCTCTGTGAGATGGCAAACGTAAGGTCAGAGCACAGTGAAGCACCTACGGGAGAAAGCATCCCTGGAATGAAACATGAATGGAAAAGGTCCACACCTCTCCTTTGGCTCTAACACCAAAATCATGAGGGTCCCTCCCAACCTCAAAGCTAGTCAGGTATTTTTGTGAGACAGAGCGGTTGAAAGACAGCTGGATAAAGAAGGAAGAGCTCTGATTAAGGCTAGGGTATTTTTCTTGGCTTACGGAGGATGTAAGTCTTATGTACAATATATGTTTTTTAAAGATGGTATTTTAACTTGATTTGATTACCATAGAGCTGACACATACTGCAGAAAAAGAACAACAGGCGGGGAAATCCATTTATAATAGCCAGTAAATGAATTTTCCCAATGCTTGTTCTTTTTGCACAGTATGTGTCAGCTCTATTGTAATCAAATCAATTTAAAATACCTTCTTTGAAAAATATAGCAATATTTATTACCAGATCATACCTTTTTGATCTGAAGTATATATATGTATATGTGTGTATGTATATATGTTTATACAAATGCGTGTAAAATACCTTCTTTGAAAAATATTGTTGTATTTATTACTAGCCTAACTTTGGATCTGGAGTATACATGTGTATATAAATGTGTGTGTGTATATATACATATATATGGAAAAGGGGTTTTACATATGTAACATGATGAGGGAAGCACAAGGTTTCACGTAGCACTGATGGCACCCAGTAAGCCTGGAATTCAGACAGAAATTCCAGAGGGAAAATTACTTCCCCAGTCTTTCCTGCCTACAGCAGGACTTATTTAGACGAAAGACTGGGCATCAAAGATGAGCCTAAGGAAAAGTTCATGTCTCTCCTCACAGCTTCTCTCACCAAGGCAGGTGGATTTTGCAGGGCTCTTTACCCAGCTCCAGTTGCCTCCAAGTTTCAGCATCATGACAATGACAGAGAAACAAATTGATGCTCCGCATATGGCCCTCCTGTTTACCGCAGCCTTTCCTGCAAACGTGTTTTCAATCTGTGAAGTGAAGCAGTGTGGTAGCACGGTCCAGCTGGTAGCAGCAGGACTGAACTTTGCAGATTAGAAGAGTTTGGTATTATCCCACAAGCCAAGGAGGCTCTTTTTCACCTGCTTCATCTCCTGCGGCATGAGGACACAGAGTCAGGGACAACTCTGCCCATTCCAGCTTGGCTCGTCAAGGACAGAAGCTGCAATCCCTTTCTCCCAACGTGAAGGGAAAGGGACATTTCACCCAGCGGCTAAAGCCCATCAAGTTTGGGACACTTACCCCTCCCTCCGCCAGCTCTTTGTAGGTGCTGAAAGGCTGGCTGACAGCCAACAGAATTAAAAATTCATACCAAGGCTTAAGGAGAAGAATCTTTCTTCCCCTTTGTTTAGCCTCATTTCCTAAGGAAAGGACATCAACATGGCCATACTCTTTGAGTGTACACATTGCTGCCTTTCTATTTTAAACCTCTCTAATTGTCACCGAAACCTCTGTCTGCCTTCAGCTGTATCTGGTAGAGAGTAGCAGTGGCCTCCAAGCTATTATATTGCCACAACCCTTGTGGGAATAAGCCACCAGGCAGAGGACAGAAGTGCTGTTAATGGAGGAGAGGGCTGTCTCGGGAGCACAACCTTTATTAGACATCAGAGAATCAGGGCAGAGGAATGTCCCTGAGGCGAGGCTTCATTAGGTCCTGCTGCTTGAGGAATGACTGGCTTTTCCGTCCTGCAAAGAGCCCTCTGGGGTATAGGTTACGCCTCTCACAATGATAATTACAAAAGGATGCAGTCGATGATAACTAAAAATGGTGCCACATTTTGGGGAGGGCAAAGCCATTTGAGGCCAGTGGGAATCTTTCTGGTGGCTTCACTGAGCCTTAGTCAGCCCCGCAGCGCAAACGGCTGCACATCTGGGTGGAGTTCAATGGGAAACATCTTTCTCAGTTCATGAAAATGTTAGCGATTTCAGCATTTTCCTGTTCTGGGCTGGGAGGAATCATGAGTCCTTCAGAGGTTTTTAATGAGCAAACAGGGAAGGGAGAGTTGAGGGTCGAGGTGAGCAAGTTGCCAGGTCAGGACACCCACCCAAAGGCAAGGTGCCTTTGTGCAAACCCTTTGCCTGTCTTGTTCTGCTGAAGGTTTGCTTCTCGGTGCCTGGGCGATTTGGGATTTCAGGGTGGTTCTGTCATTTACCGCCTGAAATGCATCTGATCTCTGTCTCATTTCAGAGGTGACGCAGTCCTGGGGAAACAACCTCCTGCGCATCACCTGCCTACAGCAGAAATATTCATGGACTAGACTGGCACATGGGACGAATCCCTGAGCTCTTCACCATCTGAAAATCCACACGTGAACGGTCACAGTCAGAAGCCATCCGCAACGCTGGGGCAGAGGGACTCTTCACAACCTGGTCTGAGAGTCGTAGCTTGAGTCTTTCTGCTCTTTATTGACATCTTGCATTCTTTTTTTGGCTTATGGATTTATTTATTTTTTTTCCTAGTTATTTCCTTTGGTTTCCAAAAGAAAAATAAAATAAATCGGGGGAAACTTATTGAAATAGCTTATTCAGCCATTTAAAAAAAAAAAAAAAAGCCACCACAAACTACCAAACTCTTTGCAATGGCCAGGAATGGTTGCAGAGACAGGTACCTCCAGGCACTACATCTGCAGTAAAGCAGCAGCAAGTGAGCTTTTTAGGCATCGACCAGGCAGCTCCTGCTGGATTTTCCTCGCCACCACTAGGGGGGAAGCTGAATTTTCTTCCATAAATTGCCTAGTTGACAGGAAAAAAGCCCTATCACATCATTGCAATGTTGAAGGCACTTCAAAACGACTCAGATGTTTAACTATTGTGCTAGTGATCATACATTCACATTGGGCTGCAGGCCAAAAAAAAGAAAAAAAGAGGAGAGAGAGAGACAGGAAAAAAAGGCAAGAATCTTGCAGCTGAAATGCTATAAAGTGCTGAATTTTACCTTAGAGCTAAACACTCTTCAGTGACAAATTTCAAAGGCCATATGTATGGTATTTTCATGAAAAGCAGAAGACCCTAAATTTCTTTGTTTAACTGGAAGCGATTTCCCTCCCCGAACAGGAGGCTTCTGTAGTTCACCTCATTTATTGCGAGGCTACAAATTTTGCTTTCTTTCTTTTTCTTTTTCTTTTTTTTTTTTTCTGGCATGGTGAGATCTAAAATGTAGAAATAAGGGCAACAGAAATTGAAGAAAAAGTGTATTTGCTGTAATGCCAACAGGAAGGTTTGCAAAAGAATATCACTGCCATCTTTGATTGTTTGTAGGGATTACTTCAGGCACAGTATGCGTTGGAGAGCAGTGACTATGTAACGGTAACAAGAAGAAATGGAAAGGGTGAGAAAGGGGTTTTTTTGTTGGTGGTGGTTTTTTTCCCCAGTACAATCAAGGGTGAGACCTACTACAGTGGCCTTTCTGCTGTCAGATTAAAAACAGGAGAAATAAGATGGAAAAGTTTCCATATATTGTATGATGTCATCTTCTGAGCTTTGTCGTTATACTTGAGTAGTAAAGTTTTGCATACTACGTTATTTTTAAGAGGCTGAAGGCACTGAGATTCATTTAATCTACATTTTGTATTTTGGCCTGTCAGAAACCATGTTCCCATCTTTTCCCTGAACTTAAAATCTTTAGAGATGTACTTTTTTTTTTCTTTTTGGTAAATGGAAGTTAATTTCCCATGTAATCACATGCTTCCAGGAGCTGGGACTTTAGGAGCTATTTTAAGAAGTGGCAGCACTGGAATATTTAGGTATTAAATTTACTATGAAGGAAGCTTGAAGAAATGTGTATGTGGGAAGGCTCACTGAATATTCATACAAATTACTCTAGCAAATCTCATTTTCTACCACTGTCTTCTTTTTCCTGCCTGTGCAGATCAGCAAAGTTTTGATCTCGGTGTTTATGTAAAGTTCACTCTTGTCCCAGTATTTGTGTTCCCACTCAGGAACAGCTTTTTGCCTGTGAGCCTGTTCTCTGGGAAATTGTGTTACATCCTCCTGACAAAGCTGGAAAGCTAAAGGTCATCCATTTGGGAAATGGAAACGATGCAGTGTCCGATCGTGCGGACACATCACATGAATATTAGCAACCGAAAGTTCACTAAGCCACAGCCGAGCCAACGTTTGCTTGCTTAAAGCATTTGACCAAGCTCTGTGGATAACAACATCTGTGACTGAGGCAGAGGGATGACTCCTTTCCGCCAGGACAATGGGGCTGGCCACTCGCAGTGGCTACGGTGTTGGAGATGTCCTCTCTGCGCCACGCGCCGAAGTGCTCCTGCCTTTGGGGATTTAATCCAAGCCATAGCTCATTCCTTCATTCGTACTGACCAAGTCCCAGCGACGCAAGTTGGGGACCCCGAGACAGCGGTTGTCTATGAGCAAGGGTTGCAGGCTCTACTCTGGGATTTGCTGGTGGCCAGTTTGCGGCAGGCGTGACTGATTTTAATTCTTTCATACAGACAAGCCTGGTCCGTGCTACTTACATCTGGTGGCAGCGGCAGGTCTTACTTTTCACATTGCTGACGCATCAGAGCATCTCAAAACACAACTGAAACACCAGGATCTTGTTGCCATTAGCTGATTAGGCTTTACCTGGCACTTGGGAACGCAACACCTCAAACAGAGATGGATGCAAAGACACACACAAAAGCCACATCTTCTTTTTGCCAGCAGAACCGTTGCTTGACAGGCACTGGTATTTCCCGTCCGCTCCAACAATGGCAGAGAAAGGCACTCCTCGCGTTCCCTTTAGCCTTTTAAATAAGGTTCGCTTAAGTCAGCTCATTCCAGGTCCTTTTGCATCTCCTGACAGCTGCCTGGGAGAAGGCCCCTGACTTTCCCAAAGTGTGCAGCCATCCGCTTGGCTGGCGCGGGAGGGGTTGCACATGAAAGCCTCTCGAGATAAATTCCTACTCGCGCAGGGTGATTACCCGTGGAGCCCTGCTGTATCGCTTGTCTTCAGAAGCAGGACTTCGTTGATCAGTGACGGGCCGAGGTTGGCCTTAATTAACCAGCGAGGTTTCTGTCCTCTGGGCCTTGTGAAGACGTAACCAAAAAAGGCAATTCCTTCCATTCCCCCATTCCCCAAAGATGACAGGACAGGCTTGACATCCTAATCCTTCCGTCTTGTCTTACTCACTGAAAGGCTTGAGCATTGTCAAAGCAACCAGCTGATTGCAATCTTCGTGCCAAACCCAACATCTTCATTCCAATGAGCAGCTCTCACATTAAATTTCCACATGTGTGTCCCCCCCGCCGCTGCCCTCCATCCCCCCTTTTCCAAAAAAAAAAAAACTAGAGACTTCTCTGCTGGAAAACAAAACAAAACAGAACTTTAAAAAAAAGAAAGAAAGAAAAAAAAAGCAAAAAAAAGGCAACAACACAAAAAAAACCCCCTTCCAAACCCTTCAAGCAATAACTGCTGTACAAGGCCAGTTGGGACACAGTCAAATTAGAGAGTTATTATTACCTAGGGGACATTAGAAATCAAGTTTGTTACTGGCAGTTCCTGTTTCTGTAAAGACTTGTTAATAGCTGAAATTTTAAAGGGTGTTGTTCAACTGGCAAAGCGTTATTTTTCTAAGCAGCCACCATGTTCTCACCTGCTGCTGCTGCTCCCGAGAGCTACAAATGTTTGGAGGAGGTGGAGGTGGTGGAAGGCGGTGGGTCTCCTGTCGAGGGCATCCCTGTGTCCCTGCCGGGGCAGGCTGGATGGGAGCCCTCTCCTGATGCAGCCGGAGGCTCGTTTGGATGGGCTGCGTTTAGTCTGGCATGTTCACAAAATTTTAGGGAAGGAAAAGGGTCTATGAGACTGTAGCTAATGCGGAGGTGGAAGGAGAAAGGAGGCCTGGATTTGTGGTCCCTAAAGGGAAATGTTTTTCGGTTGCTCGCAAGTTCCTCAGTCACAATGACTCCATAAATCAGATTGTTCACTCGGGGCCAAATCCTACCCTTGCGAACATCAATGATGCCGGCTTAGGGGGATCTCTGTAAATCTCTGCTAATTTCCATTTTGGAGCGTTGTGGTTTTACACAGCGATGTGACAGAAGCAGAGTTCATTTTGGCAGAAATCTGTCCCCACTGTAATTTATGTAACCTATGCAGTCTCCATGCAGTTTACATATGCTTTATGTCAGGGTGAATTTTTCATTGTCTAAAATTATTTAAAAAAAAGAGGGGAGAAAAAAGAAATCTAGCAAGAAAATGAAAAACGGAAAACACTTGGATTCTGAACTGCATACATTTTTAGAGCTTTTATTCTTGGTTGTCCAATTAGGATTTTTTGAGGAATCTCAATGCGGATGTGGAGGAGAACATATGCATCCATCCTGTGTATGCCTGGTCAACGCATGGGAAAGCAAATGTCTTCTAAAACTTCTTGCACAAGTCATCTATAGCGCAGGAGATGAGAAAAACCTGCCCTCTCCATATTTTAGCTTTATATATATGTACGTGCACACATGCATATTTACAGGTGTGGATGTATACATTTATATATATAATTATTGTTTACAGTATGACTGGTTACATCTGTCCAGCTGGTTATAAATTTATTATAGGCAATTATGTATGTAACTGAATTCTAAAATGCCCTATAAATTGCGACCATCTGATATGTATATAATAAATAAATCTTATGTTAAGACTGCATACACTTCAGAGTTTAACACAATATACCCCTCTTCCCACCAGGACCAAAGCCGAGTGTTTAAAGAGGGCACAGAGGAAAGCTGAGCTGCGCCCCAGTTTTTAAGTTCCTTTGCCCCAAAACATCACCTTTTCTCTCTATCTCTTTTTTTTTTTTATTTAAATGAAGAGATGGGTAGGTAGCTGGGAGGAAGCCCTGCCTGTCACTTAGAGCCCAACACAGCATCTTTCGGGTGGGACTTTGGCTGAGCTTTTTAACATCACTCAGTCCTCAGTTTCCCCATCTCTAAAATGGGCACAGGGATAGCAATTAAATTCCTGAAGAGAGGCTGTCCCGGGGGTCTGGAGGGGGGCAATGCCCCCCATTCAGCATGCCTAGAGGGGAGGGGATGGGCACACTGTGGCCGGTGCATCGAGGAGGGTGGCTGTGGGCTGGACACGCTCCCGCGCCCCACCACGGCCATCTCCAAGAGGAGCATCAACCACAACAATAAACACCAGCAGCTGCAGCGGCCGCGATGAAGGATGTCGCCAAAACCAGCAAGAATCCAACTTCCTCAGCCAACTCCTGTTTTCTCAGCAGAAAGGGAGGGGATGGGGAAAAGCCGGGTTTGAGTCGGGGCTGCCAGTCGGCGGGCTCGGGGGACGGGACGGGATGGGACGGGCTGGGATGGGGGTTCCAGCTGCGGGAGCTGGGGCAGCCTCGCATCGCTCACCAGCCACAGCCCCACGGCTCCCCATCCCTCCCTCCCCACAGCCCCCGGCTCCAGCCCCTCTCCCCTTCTCCACTTTTGCTTTATTTACGAATATGTCGCTGGAATCCAAATGAGTTATCTATTCTGTGGCCGCCTCACTTTCCCACAGAGGGCCAGTGCCTGCCTGACGCAGGGTCCGGCCGAAACAGCGCGAGAAGAAAAAGAAAGAGCAAAAGAATGCTTTTCAGCTCTTTTTATTCCTCCCCCCCCCCGGCTTCCCCAGCCTTATTTTATTTTGTGTGTGTGCGTGTGTGTCGGGCGCACTCTTCACTGGCTGCCCCCCCCCGCGCTCCCCTCCTCCCCGCTTTCATCCCCTTGGCCCTGCTTTAGCCCCCTTTATGTTACACGATAGCTCGAATGGAAGCCCAGGAGGGTCCTATAGGGAATGCATAGGATCCCTGGGAGAAAGAAAGCCCCCAACAAGCTATACACCAGATGTATAACGTTATATGGTCAAACTGGCAAACACAAAAGCGGAAAAACAAAAGACGTGAATTAGGGAGAAGCATTCAAAGGAGTGTTTTGAAAACAGCCCAGCCAAGAGGCTGGATTCCTCCTCCTGAGACTAAATGTTTGAAAGAAAAAGGTGCTGAAGAAAGAAAGGGAAGGGGGGGGAGCAGGAGGGGGTGGGGGAAGAAACCCATTTTTTCTAATTAGCTGAAGTCTAACAGGCCCTGAATTTTGCAACTACTTTGGGGTTGGTTTGCTGTTTGTTTTTTTTTTTTTCCTCCTCTTTTTTCTCTCTTTAAACCAAACGCGGGGGAGATGAGGTGCTGTAGCTTGTCAAAGTGAGGGGGGGGGGGGGGCTGGTCAGAAGGGTGATGTGCCGAAACCTGTGCTGCATCTCTCCCTAGTCAAGGCTGCAATTAGTCCTTGGGCTTTCCCCACCCTGTGTTTCAAAAGGGCTGCGCCTTCCTTTATATCAGCCTCCCTTTTCTAACTTTGCCCCCACCCACCCACAAATCTTGAAACTGGGAAGGTACTGGTCAGGGGCAGATGAGAATGGAGGCATTTGCCTTTATTTTTTTTTTTTTTCTTCCCTTTAATTAGCCTCCGTCAGCTCAACGCCCAGCACGCCTGACCTGCCTGAATGGCTCTGACCACTTGTCCCAGTCTGAGGTGAAAATTCATCCAAAGGGAAAAAGAAAAAAAAAAAACCAAAAAAGGCAGGGGTTGCAATGTACAGTTGCAGAGACCGCAGGATTACGGCGGCACGTCAAATGTTCCCCACTTCCACCGCTTGCTGCCTCGGCAGCAGCCCGGGGTCCGTGCGTCTGTGCTGGGTGCTTCCCTGCGAAGGAAACTCGGGAGAGAGGAGGGATCCGCTGTGGACTGGGCTGATTCTCTTTTGCTGGGGGCTTCAAAATTCAAGCAGCAGCGTTTGCACCTTGGCAAAGATGGCCTGGAAGGTGCCCAGGAAAATTCCTCCCCTCGTCGCATCGACTGAACTTCACTAAGGGCCAGACTTTGCTGCCTTAGTTTACGTGTGAAATCGATGGGGCTCCTTACAGAGGAAGGATATCTCATCAGGGCGGGATGGTAGCAGTCTTGCCCTAATTAATTTTCTCTAATCTTGCATGGTGGCTAGTACAAAAAGCTTCCCTGCCTCCGTGCATGCAAATGCACAGATATACAAATCTGCCGTCCTGGCCCTTTTCCTCCGAACCCCATCCCCAGATTTGTAAAGCTACAAGAAATGCAAAGATGTTCGTGGGGACAGGGAAAGGAGGAGGAAAGAGAGCCAAGGGGAACGGTGACGAGGGTTTGCTGGGAGGGGGGGGCGCACGGCGGCTGTAGCCAAGGCACCTTCCATCGCCCCGCAGCATGGCTCCGTACCGGGGGCTTTTTAACGAAAGCCTGGTCAAACGAGTTAGAGCCAGCGCGGGGCTCCTTCCAGCCGTCATGCGGAACACCGGGCGGCTCTGAGGATGGGAAACCACCAGCCTCACTGCTCTTCTAGCGGCGAAGGCTGCAAGACAGCTCTCCCTATTTCTCTGCAAGTGTCAGCCCTCTCCCCTCCTCTGCCAGCAGCAGACGTAGAAGCGCAGCAAACTATTAAGATATCCAATATATAACAAGGGGCTGGCAGAATTACCATGCTGAAAATGTATGTTCACAGTTGAACAATTCATATTTTAGCTCCTTCACCTGCTGGTACGTTTTTTTGATATACTTGTGGCAATGGATAAAATAGATTCATTAGCTTTGATTAACCTTCTTTAACTAGAGTTAAAAACCTGCCGCAGACAGCTCTGCTACCAATGCAGCCTTTAGGATGCTTTATCATGTTTAAGACCCAATTACTGTTGTACCAAATAAGAATAAACCATCACAATAAAATGTGGCGCACACAGCCCTGTTAAAGCTCACGGCAAATAATCATTAATTTATAACAGCGACTTCCCCATTTCTATAGTTTTATTGATGGCTACAGTTAATTCAAGTTGAAAACAATGTAACTTGACACTGATCAGACCAACTAGTTTTCTGGTTTTATTGACTTTTGCCTTTTCTTTTCTTTTTTTTTTTTTTTTTCCTTTTTTGCTTTGTGTTTGGAGTCTCAAATGGCTACTTCTTAATAAACCCTCATAAAAACCAGGCAGAGAACAGCAAGGCATAGATGAAAAGGCTTTGGGGGAGATTTTCAAAGGCACAAAAGGTGCCTAACTCCCATTGACTTTCAATTACTGATTCATTTTTATTACAAATTTTGAGGAATTAGGAGGGAGAGCTGGGTTTTATGCAGTTATTTGTTTGTGCCAGCCATGGAGCTAGCAGTTTTAAAGAAAAAAGATGCTTTAAATCAGTAATTGCTTAGAAACTTTTTTTGCTCGTTCATCTGCAACCTATTTGCTTTTCTGCTTTCCAGAGGGCTCTTTGATCTTAATAAAAGTCCAGAAGGAATACAGAACATAAATACACTTGTTACTGCAGCTTTTTCATTTTCGCCTCGGACCTGATCCTGCACCCACTTTAAACAGATGATTAACTTCATAAATGTTCAGTTAGGCTTACTCATCAGTGTAAAACTGCCTATTTGCTTAATTTCTTTTGCAGGATCAAATTCTGCGCTAATTGAAAGAGCTTCCATGTGTTTGTTTTACATTTCCTTGCATTTTGGCATCACTGGGTCTGGAAAGCAGCTGCAGAACGCAACGTGTTAATTTTGGACAGGGTTTGACTGAAGTGGGAATAATAAACAGTGAGATGCTGCAGCTTTCAGGCAAAGCAGAGTAACAACAATTAAAAAAAAAAATAAAAGGAGAGAAAGATGCTAAGGAAAGAAATCTCCAGTCAGTCAACTAACAAGTGTAGCTTAATATTTGCCTTAGCTGCAGCCAGGCCACCAGGACTGCGAGCTGCTGTTTGGGAGCGGAAAATGTTAGTGTCTGCAGGCCAGCCTTTCTGGTCTGTCTTTTTAACTTGATTTTCTCTTTTGAGTTACTCAGCTCTCTTTCTATAATAAGCTAAAGATGGGACTCTGGTTCAACTATACGTTTGTTCAGAGAATGAAGTGCAAATTCTCAGCAATGCAAAACACCGAGGAAATAAACTAAATCCCCATGGTTGCTAATTTGGAAAGTTTGGGTCAGAGGAATGATCTAAATCCAGTTACCCCTTTGCTAAGATGTTGTGCCCAATGAAATCTGGTGCTGGCAAGGGTCACGATTATTGTTGCTGGGCTGATTTTAGCACGTTGTGCTCGGTGGATTCTACTCCAGGTCAGGGCCGATGCCAGGTCTTCTGTGCCGATGTTATCTACCAATTCCATTCTTTTTCACCATCTTTTTCTCTTTTCTGATAGCTCCCATAGTTCTCGGCAGTGAGTGAACTCCTTCAAACTTTATATGCTGGTTCTTTCCACATTATCGGACTCTCCACTTGTGTGACCTAAAATAATGCAGCCGGATTAGGTGAAACTATATTAGAGCTGTTCCTAGTGTAAACTGGTGTATCTCCAGGATCAGCTGACAATTTCAATACAATTCTTTCGGTCACACACGTCACCCAGGCAAGTAATTCCAGTGTTTGTAGTGGAACTATTCCCCCATGAGTTAAATGCCTCGGTGAATTTGCAGAATATAACTCATGTCTTTTGAGAAGAGCTGAGAGAAGCAGAAGAAGGTACGTGCTGAATACATTTCCCTGTAAGAACCAGGTCCTGCTCCCACTGAGTAGAAGGCAGCTTTTCTGCCCTTTTTCCTGGAGCAAGACTAGAACTGATATTAGCTATACGTTATGCTTTGGACTGCGAATGCTTGCAAAGAATGCCAGATACTAGACTGCAGCTAAAATGTCTTCAAAAGAACCCAGTTTTAATATTTCATCAGAAGAACAGAGAGGGAGATTTGCTAAACATCAAACAAATATTAATACAAATGCCTCCTGAAAGCAAGTCAGTTATGAAAATCAGTGAATACGAATGTTCCAATTGACATTACTGGTGCACGTTTGTGGGCTTTTTGCTTACACTGCCACATCATGAAAACTAAAATACACCCAAACTGTGCATATTGACAAGGAGATGCTTTCATCTCTGAGTCGGGTGACATGTGCAAACCGTTTCAGCTTCCTTCTTGTACCTGGTATTTGCACCAAGAAACCCTGAAGAAAAATACTGCTTCTGTACCAGTTGGGTGTATTTTTCTTTAGAGTAGTCCATGCATGGAGAAAACAGCGTCAGGGGAGTAACGAGGTCTGATCCCGCTTTAGACCATAGCTTGCTTCTGCACATTGTGGGGAAAAGGATATAGAGAAAGGATGGCTCAGAATTAAAAGTGTTAACACGGAAGTTAATTCTTTGAGCTGCCATTTGCTTCCTTGTAACCCTGGTAAGGTCACCTAAGCTCAAAGGGATCAGTGGAAGTTGAGACAGTGACAATCGAGTAGATGGGCTTAAAATCCTTGGCTATGAGAAGATAGTGTTTTGAGGGCTATTCCAAGACTGTATGGGTGATTACTTTTCTGTCTCTTTGGGCAGTGGATGTTGAAGTTTTTTTGCAGAAGCAGCCATGCAGAACTAATGGGATCCTTGTGTCTCACATCATGTTCATCTGAGTTGGTGGTGGTCATCCACAAGATCATTTTAGCTCGGCCTGTGACTGGGTTGCAGTATTTGGATGCGAAGCGAACCCGGCTGAGCCTCTTAGTTATCTGTCTTTCTACATGTGCAGGCTTCAAGTATGATTTCAGAAGGGAAAGGAAGACAAAACAGTTGAAAAGATGGAAAAAGGAGGAAAGGAAAGAAAATTTGAATACCTTTAACTCTTTGGAAAGGTAACTAACAATTTCAGTGAGTTAGGGACCACGCTCATCTTTGTTTTACACAACTTGGTGACAAACCTTTTTGACAGAAATAGCCATCCCCCGGAGAGACCAAGCTTCAATTTCCAAAAAGTCATTCAGTTCTTCTAACTTGCTTGACTGCCTTTCATACAGCAGTCCCATCCCAGAGCATAGTAACTGATGTGATTTTATACACTAAGAATGCAAAATAAACGCAAAATATTAACACGGTTCCACCTGAAATTTTATCAGCTAAGACAAGAAGTCACAGCTTTTTAGGCAAAAACCTGTTCAAACCCCAGAAGAGCTGTAAATAACCAGAAAGAAGATGCCTGTAGATAATGGTAAAAAAAGGAATGGAATCCCACAGTTACGCCATCAACCAGTGATTTGAACAATACTATCAGACGCAGAACTGCTGAGCTCCATGAGTCTGAAGGAACCAAACGGACATTTGAATCTAGTAGTCGTGGTCCCATCTAGCACTCTTCATAGAAATGTCATTATGACCATGATGGTCACAGTAGGAATAAAGCCCGTAGATCTAGTATTCATCCAGATGTGGTACCGTTGGAACGGGTCAAATGGTATATTTTTCAATCAGGCACAACTGCTTGTTGTATTTGGGAGCTCAATCCCAAAATGTAAATTTATCATGTATGGTGTCAGTGGGCAACCGTTGTGTGGGACCTATGCTGGAGGGAGCTTGAGCTGTTGCCCTCTTCCTTACTATTCCTTAAGCCAGGTTTCAAACAAACTGGAAAGGACAAAATGAAAAGGAAAAAAAAAAGAAAAAAAAGACAAAAATGTAAGACGACGCTCCCCCCAGAAAAAAAAAGAAAAAGAAATTGAATCCTTTGGAGCTGTGTAAGAATAATAGGAAATTTATACTCAATTAAGCCACTCAAGCAGAGCTGTTAATTAACCTTATCAGAAAGGACATTCCATTTTTATAGACCTGAGGCTATCAGCAAGCACTGGACTTTTTAAGTGGATGAAAAAGGTGCAATACATTGATTTTAATGTACAAAAGCATATCCAAAGAAAAACTTAGTACAGATCCAACCCAACTTTTAAGAAGATTCAGTATTAAGAGAAAAAGAGAATATAGGAAAAAAAACATGTTGAGGAGAAACAATGTTTCTATGGCTGCTATAGAATAACATGGACCTGAAAAAAACAACCATCATTGATGGCAGCATGTTGCAATGACCCATACGGAATCTATGACTGCCTTTGGAAGGTCACTATTCTTTTGGACAGTCAGATGGACTAATCACACATAAATATTACACTATATATATCCAAAGAAAAAGTATCTGTAGAGTCTGCTACATCCTACTCCCTAACATGAGAGAAAAAGGTTGAAAAAATTATCAAGGAAACTGGAAAATTTGCTAGAAATTAATGTGGAAACATGATCATCCTAGAAGAGCAGCAAAAATACCACTTTTTAAACTAGAAACTATTAAGACATAACAAAAAAAAAAAAAAGACATCATAAATCCTGTGAAACACATCAAAAGATCAAAGCATTAGAAGGAGGTGATGATGACCTGCTCTAATACAAATTATGAAGGACCAGTGAAACTAGCACACATAAAATACCGAGAAAATAGGAAGCTCTGCTCTCCTGGAAGTCAGCTGAGCTCCCCGGGATATACACCTGCCGAAATGAGAGCACAGACTTTGTTTTTTTTCTTTCATATATGCAACACAACAGGTTCGTTCTATCTTGCAGTACCTGTTTTATTGTCTGGTATTTGTTCTCATACTTCACTATATATGTGTGTGTGTGTATATACACACATTTAAAACACACATCCACACTTAAATGCATAATGGGAATTAGGAGGATTTTTTTAATGAGAAAGTTATTTTAATGAGATTCCTCTGATGTTCGAGGAACATATTAATTCTAGGAATATGAAGAATATGCTTAAATTGAAGTGTTTAACTGTTTTGCCTAAATGCCTAGCAATGGCTCTCCTGAAAATTTTATATCCTTATATTACACAGTTCAGGCAGTCTTTCTTTCATAGTATTGGACTAACTTCTACTCATTTTATTCGGGATAATATTTCCCAAACAGAGAAGTAATGTTCCTTTCAGTAATTTTCCTTTCAGACAACTACACTGTGATTAAAAAAGGAGTTCTTATTCTGTGTCAGAATGAAAAGGAGATTTTTGAAGTCTCTCAGGGATGGACTCCACAAGAGCAGTGGTCAGAGCTACCAGGTAGACCTGGGTTGTAAAAGAGCCTGTCCTGGCTTCCCGCCTAACAAACATCTAAGGGAAAGTGATGACTACTAAATTATGTAGGACAAATCCAGTTTGCTTAAGTGGTTCCTCTGGCACCGGCCATCGTGAGAATTTTTTCAGGGTTAGTTACACTTTTCTGAAATTTCACTGAAAATTTCAATGAAATTTATCTGCTGAAGTTCATCAACTTAAGTATGCTAGAAAGATGAAATAAGACTGCTGGTCTCTCCTGTGTTGGCAGAATAGATAGATCCTTACACTGTATTCTGCTAATAAGTTGTCCATTTCAGTGTTGAATAAAATTTTACAACTTCCTGTGGGGAAATCCATCCTATTGACTTTTACTTCTGGGGAAAGATCTGCCTGTTCCTCACTCTCCAATATCTTTTTATTCAGTCCAAAGCTTTTCCTTTCCTCATTTAATCTCAGATAATTGGTTTGGATGGACAGAGTTCCAAAAACCAAGAAAAAAGAAAAGGGCAGAAACCAAATTGTTCAAGGACATTCAAAGTTTGCAGCAGGGGTGTATTACGTTGGTAGGTAACATGCAGCATCTGATTTCAGCAGCATCTAACAGTGTCATTAACTCTGCTGCGTCACCTAAACAGAGTCACTGGAGCTCTAGAGCATATGCAGATACAATAAACGTTACTGCCTGGGGAAAAGTGAATTTCCTTTACATTAAAGTACAGTGGGGACTTTCAGAGTTTTATAGTATGTGGTTAAGTCACACCTTTACCTCTAGATCTTCTACTTTCTATGAGCCATTAGTAGCTGGAAATGAAAAATACAGAACAAACTTGTAGGGAAAATATTGCAATCCCTATATAAGCTTGTAAATACTAGTATTGCAGACTGCAGGTGGGTACATGTGTTTTATAATTCCAGAAAGAGACAGGTAGGGGAGCTCTTATAAATATGTTATTAAGCAGTAAAGCACACTAAATGTAAAAAAAATATGTTCCGTGAAGAGAACAAAAGTGTATTTCAGAACCCTTCCTCTTCTATGGAAGTTGGGTTGGAATTTGCCAACGTACATCAAGGAGGACAATGATTTTTCAGTAGATAATAGCTGCATGACTAATTAAGGTCCAGGGACACAGATGCTAAAAGAAAGTTCGGGGCATATTTCATAGATTACTTTGGCTGAGAAAAATGGGAAAGAGGGAATTAAAAATTTTAAAGTAATCTTTTATATCTAGATTTGAAATATTTGAATATCTGTCCATTTTCCCCTACTTACAGGAAAAAGACATGCATATGTATTTACGGGGAGAGAGATAGAGAAAAAAGTTGAAAAAGTTTATATAAGTCCTTTTCCATCTATCCTCCTTTCACATTTCCCTTCCCAAAATACTTTCGATCAATGATTCAGATTTTTCTGAATAACATTTTCCTGTTGTTTCGACCCGAAATAGAATTTGCCCTGCATTTTCAGTTTTTCCATTCAGTGAAAGGGCCGGTGTTCCCATACACACATTTCTCATGCAAGTCTGTTTTGCCCCTCATTTCTTTGAATATGAAGGAACGACGACTGTGGACCACACAACTTTGGCAATAACACCGGGAATATTTGGATTCTCTTGCTTTCTTTGGACAACCAAGACAGCTTTGTCCAAGAAGGACCACATCAGTTGCAGGACGTGCAAAGGATTATGGATTTTCTCCTCCCAGAAAGCATACACAAAGGTACCGCCACGCACATACAATTCTCCTCCAAAACAAGCTACTCCAGAGACAATGCCATAAACCAGAAAGCAGCACATCTTCCATCAACTTGCTGCATCAGCCGTCCCACCCCTCTATGTCTCAATTTCTTCTACCTCTGTCATATATTTAGCCTGAAAAAGCTGTATGGCAGGAAATATCTCTTTGTGTCTTTGCACAGGGATGCGAAGAGAGGGGCATCAGTCTAGATTAGAACCGTTTAGTCCTTGCCATAATGCAAATGAATCCTATTAAAGGATGGAGGCCTTAAATAGCCTGTACTGAACCTTCTGTGAGTAATTTAGATAACTTTTTTTAACAAATCCATTCTACATTCTTTTATGAACAAAACAGAACTACTGTGCAAACCTCATCCCATAATTTCTAAGCCCCAGAAGCCCTACAAAAATGTATCAGCAATTAGTTTTGAATTAAACAGAAAGTGATGGAACAAATGCAAAAGTATTCACCTTTGTAACACGGCCACATTGCAGAGATATAAGAGCACAGCTGTTCTCGCCTAAAAAGGAGAATTCCAGAAAAAGAGAGGCTGGGAAAGAAGTCAACAATGGGCCCTGGAACTGAACATCATGCTCAGATTAATTTAGAAACCACTAAACATTTTGCCAGAAAAAAGTAAAAAAAAAAAGTTAAAGAAAAAAAAAAAAACAACATTTTTTTATTAGGCAATAATACGTGTGATTTAAATCCAGCACTGGAAACAGAAGTTCAGGCTTCCACTCTTGACACACCTTAGCTCAGGCTGGTTGAGCAAGCAGAACTAGAGCTGATATATTATTTTGTGGAAAATGAAACTGATCCAGAAAAACCAATACTCCAGGGGTAGATTTGGATTCCAAATTTACCTACTCGCACAATATCTAAAAATAATAGGAATCCAGGAGGTCTGAGGGGAGAGAGCAAGGGCTTACTAGAAAGGAAAGAATCCAGAATGAAAGGAAGGAATTCATCTGGTTCATATTAATTTGTATTAATTTCCATTTAATAGCATAACCACCTGTACTGAAAGAATGAATGTGAAATATTTTCACCAATTCTCCCATGTAAGTTAATACTGAAGGATAAGCAATCGGATATGGTATAGGGCTCGAAGAGAGCTGAAAGTGGAAGGGTGAAGAGCAAAACCACCCCTGGTGACCTCCACCGGCTCTGTTAGCTATGCAGCGTGCTGCAATTTCCGACGTGTGTGTGCTCTGCCCAGGGCACTCACCAGTCCCTTGGCTGTTGGTGGGTAGAGTCCAGTTTACATCGGGCGGAGGAGCCAGCCTTGCCTTTGGTATTTAAATCTCCATCCTGACGTTGGCCAACTGTACAAACAAACCAAGCAGTGACATTTGGTTTGGACTCCAGTAATAATTTGGCAACGTCAACATTTTCAGAGGTCTCCCAGCTTATATACTTCACTGTTATTATAAGAGGCGCTTTGGGTTTACTCGCTGAAAAATCCCCAGCTCTTTCACCCTTCCAGTTTGCTAAACCATGTGCTGACACCTGTGCAGCGTGTGTGCGAGTTAACGGCTCCGGAAGAGACCCACACATCTGCTGTGGTGGGCCACCAGGTTTGGAAAGCTGCTACGTGTCATGAGGCTTGGGTGGCCTCTTTTAACACATTCCTGGCCTAGGAGTATTCTTCCAAAAACCGTGCCATGAAGTGCTGGGCCGATCCTGCAAGAAACTGAGCAGTTTTCTGCTTGCTGTAAGTTTGGTGGATCAAAGTCCCGTGGCAGCTTCGTGGTCCTTGGTGAGTAGAGAATCAGTAAGGTGCTCTGAGCTTTTTTTGGTTGCAACCAATGATGGAGCTGGAAAGGCCACAGTACAGTCAAACCAGTGATCTCTGAATCCTAACTGGCCGGAAAATAAACCCTATCCATGTTATGGGTCTATCCTTATGATTTCTCACATCTCGAGAGCATTACCTTTTGGGTTGCATTATTAGTGGGTTCCCAACAGATGGTGCTAATGAGACTATTAAGTAGCCTAACCCAATATGCAAATGACACTGCGAAAAGGGCTGCTGGGACCTGTCCCTTCTTTCTACCTTGAGTTTAAAGGGAACTTTATTAAACACTGTTACAAGGGGCTTCCACAGGCTGAGCAATTTAGGTTTTCAAGCCCCAGCTGGAGAAAGCAGAGAGAACTCTGCTGCTTATCCAAAATCTAATCGGGCTGGCAGCGGATGGGTCTGGGCGCTGGGAATTAATTAATAGAGGTAGACCGATCTTGAATCCTTGCTACTGGTATTTAACAAAGCCGTGTCCAAAAGCCCTTTCAAAGTCTGCAAGAAAGTCGTCTTTGTTTGTGTGGCTGATTGAATGGTACTCAGTTACCTCCTTTTATGCACCACGGTTTTATGTAACACACCAAATACAATGTTTAAGTAAGGTTAGTGTTATGTTATACAGTCTAACAAATAAAAGGATGTTTAAAGTTAAGGCTGACATTCCATCCTTAACTTTTTGTACCTTTGTGCTACATCACACCTCAAACATAACATTGATTTAGGGCCCCTGCCCTGGCTCTATCAAGACATGGGGAGATTAATTACGTTAAATACATTATTCTGACCTTTGCGTTAACTACCCATTCCTTTGTCGGTTTAATAATTTCAACATTTAGGTAATGTTGGCTGTTAGCGCACTCTGTTAGTCTTTCTCCCCCCCCCCCCTTAAATAGGAACATTGCCAAACATTAGAAATGGGATATTTCCATATACTCAAGGTCATATTTTGCATTTTCTTTTCCAAATTGGGCATTATGGATCAGCTTTTCCAGACTAGACACATGCACATAAACATCACACATTACAAATGTGCAAACTTAACTTCAGAATATAATTCCTGAATGAGTTTGTTCATATTATGTTTCTGGGGTAATGTGTCAGGTACCAGTAGCTGTATACATACAACCAGCCATCCATTTATGCTTACACGGGAATGCATGGCCTTATTCTTTCAAAGCTAGATAGCATTATTGGATAACACTGCAGCTGAGTTATTATTGTCTTCATTGATTTAAGCACATTCATTTTCAAATGCAGAAAGCTCTGATATAGCACTTACACCCAGTGCACAATGTAGAGCTAAAGCATCTTCTGCTTTCCACTGGAGAGAGAGAAAGAGGAAAAAATGGTTTTATTCGCTTGGCACCACAAATACCGTGGAATATCTCCTATTTGTTTTTCTGGACGAATTTTCAAAAATTTAAAAAATTAGTGTAGAATAGAAATAAGGCCACTGCTTCTCTATAAAGTTCCTAAGTCTAAGAAGAGCTCTGCCAGTCAGATCGTGTGTCCAGTATCTCGTCTCTCATACTGATAGTTGGAAAATATAAAAATGGGGCAAGTGCACATATGAAAATAGGTCAGCATGTCACTAGTTTCTTTTAGGCATTTCTTAAGGCTGTTCCTGTTCCTGAGATGGATCTTCAGCCTACTCTGCTCTGTGCAGCTATTTTAGTATTAGTTGCTAATGGCTGCAGGCTTGGGCGGGGAGCAGGGCACTGCTGGGGCTTGGAGTAGGTAGGAACCGTGAAGTGAGACGGAGCAAAAGAAATCCTTTCCCTCTATCAGCATCTCACAAGCGCCTGGCCAGATTTGTGATGGTGCCATCTTCCTGAAGGTAAACTCAAGCTTCCCCCAGATGACCTTCAAATTTCATAAGGTAAAGCAGAATTAAGTATTTTTGTTACTTCGTGTTGGAAGCGATGTTGTGTCTGCTGTTGAAGACAGACACAGAATTGAATTCACCTATGACGAGTAGAAGTCCTGGGGCCTTTAATTTAGAAAATTTAATTTGAGAGGTTGGACATTGGATCAAGAAACTATGACAGGAACTTCACTGAGGCTGTTCTAAGACCTGAAAGTCCTTCAGTACTGTAGGATTAGTCCATAAAGTGGAGTCTCATGTCTAGTATTGACGTCCTCTGCAGCTGTGAACAAGTCATATGCCAGCACTGTCTGAGAAAGAGGGAAACTGAGCTTACTGGTCTCTAAGGGCAAGTGGTGAGGTCTTGAAGATTATAGAGCCTGCCCTGAGACTTGTTGAGTTGCTGACAGTGGATCGTATGTCCTCCCGGTGAGGAAACAGGAGCTGTTGGGTGTTGCAGATGTTTCAGCAGTTGACTCCTTATACTTACAGAATGAATTGGTGTGTTTCTTTGAGACCCAATAATTTTTAGATCTATTCCCCTCAGGCTCCACCCTTTTCTCTCTAAAACCACCAGGATGAATTAAATGACATGGGAGCCAAACATAGTTCCGTATCATGGTTTTCTGTAGCACTCTTTGGTGCAGACGACTGTAAATCAGGCAACAAGAGTAGATTCCACTATACGCATGGTCTCTTCTTATGGCCGTTCTTTGGGGGTCTCTGTTTTTGAAGGGAGATTTTTATCATTGGAATCAATTCCTAGCTGAGCCACATCATCTCAACACAAACTCAAGGCCAGGCATTTTCTGTCCTTATTTTAGATCCTGATTCTGTGCTAGGGGAATCCAGTTAAGCTTATAGCATTGCATGACTCCTATGAAGGGTTCTTGATACATAAAATAACAAGAACGATTCATAAATTACTTTGCATGTGACGAATCTCGTTGGGACTTGACACCGTATAGCATAAAAGGTGTCAAATGTATTTGGATCGCATCAGTCTGCTTACCACAGACCAGCATTTGCACTGCAAACATATTGTGCTGCCATATACTGCAATGCTGAAAGAAGGATAAAAATAAGCAACAGAATAAAAGGGCACATGATTTCCACTGCTGGCAAGGTGACGTCTGCCATCCTGGCTGACACACCAGTGATTAAACTCCAGACTTCCAGAGCTGCTGCTGTTGTAGCTTGAACTGGAGTCAAATCTACATAGCTGGGCTGTAACCGTCATGGTCTTAATGTATTGGACATGCCTTGTGACCCCTAATGCACAGACACGCATACAGGGCAGGGATTGTCCCCAGATGCCTGTTAGGACTTTCCAGCCTGGAATCGTGAATGCTGAAAGCTGGCTATTAAGTCCAAAGGATGTAAAATAAATTTCAAATTAGCACATAGTTTGGCTATTGGTTTAAACATCACAACTCTGTTCCTCTGAAAGCAAGAGTTTGAGAAAATGTCATATGCAAAATAGGACCAAGAGTTTCACATTTCCAGTTTTTCTTGGGAGACAACAGAACTATTCTTCTTTCCAGTAGGAAGCAAATGTTCTAATGCACTTTCTTATGTATTTTGACATTTGCATTGACTATGGGTTGGGTCAGGGTGAGATTATATAAAAATGAATATTACTTGCAGAGGGAAGTTACCTTTTCCAAATCAGTGCAGCTTCCAGTCGTTCTGGGGAGAAAGGTTTGATTTGCAGAAGCTTGCTCCAAATCCATCTGTGCTGGATATGTCCTATAGATAAAGTCACAAGCTCACTGGTACTATTAACTGGCCCATTTTTCACTATGAAAAAGTATCTGGCATCACAGCTTTGGTCAGCTTTTGTTTGACTCTGTGCCACATCAGCCCTTTTCTACCTTGGAGGAGAGACAACAGAAAGCCACAGGAGGAACAAGATAATCATGTCTCTAAAACGCAGAGGTGCAAATGCAAGCCAGGTTCCTGAAATCCAGCACAGGGCTTAGCTGTGACTCCCAAACCTGAGCCCGTCAGGCCAGGAAGAGGAATGAGACCCTTGACAAGAACCTAAGCTTGGGACCAAACCTCCCTCCAGCTGTGCTCGTGCTGCCTGTCCCGTGTCCTGTCAAAGCGGAACAGGCAGTGGGGAAGAAACCCCTTCCCTTTCTCCTGCAGTTCAACGTGCATGCTTAAAGTGCAACGGCCTGAAAGAAGAAAGCAAAATACCTTTCCAAATGCAAAGACAGAGAAAAAAAAGGGGAAAAGCTGGGAAAAGCCAGCTTTGCCAGAACTGAGTTGTAAATGGAAGAGGAGCTGCCCTGGCTGCTGGCGGGGGGAGGCGGGAGCGTGGGGAGGGGAAGGGATCAGGACTACAACTTCGAGTCCCTCCGGGGATTTCCTGCATGGATTGCACAGTCATTTGTAAAAATTGACTGTGACTGTTACACTCACACTTACTTCTTGTTGCTTTATTCCACATGCGGCCCAACATGTTTTTCCACCGATACGCAGATTTTGAGCTGTTTTGTTTGGACTTGCCAGCGGAGGGGCTTTGGTTGACACGAAAGGCTTATCAATAACATTGAACCCTTTTTGACAGCTGTTTTTGCTTCCCGACTCTCCAGTTAGGGAGGAAGAGGGGTGGCTGCAGGGAAAGGAAGCTTGAATAGCAGCCAGTACCTTCCACGGGTAGCACACTTCAGGCAAATCTAGAATTACCTCCCTCCCGGCTTCGATTCCCCAACAGCGCCGAGGCCCCCTCCACTCGGCACCAACAGAATAAACCTTCAGTTGATTGCTTTGGTAAATCCATCATTTTTGCATCCTAATAATTAGCCCAGCAGCTGTTGCAAAGCTGGAAACATGAATGTTTCCTTTTTATTGAAAGGATCACTTCTCTAAATGAGTGATGTCCATTTTAACTCTCCCCTGATATGCATAAATAGACACGCAGCCAGTGTGACTTTAGGCATGAAAAATCAGTAATGGGTATATGATTCTCAAATCTAGTAGAACTGATAAAAATCAAGGTGGCTGTCAGCTGTGTAAATTGAGAGCTCCAAGTGAATTTGGTGGTTCTTCTGGGAAGAGGGTTTTATTTGTGCTGGTGAGTTGCTCCCTCTCGTGGAAAGCCGGCATTCCAGAGACGTCCGGCACGGCGAAAAGCGCTGCTGCTTCTTGGATGACTCTGCTTGAGGCGCAGTGTGAAACCTAGAGACACGCACACACACACTCACAAGCCTGACCCTGCGAGCATGGAAAACATCCCTGCTCTCTGGGTTTTACGCCAGGAAACTTGGCTTGCTGAGAAGAAATCTTTAGGAGTGAAAAAAGCCTGCCCTCCCAGAGCCTCATCATTATTGCCTTATGTAGCCTCATTAGTTTGGCTATTTCGAAATCCTTGTACAGCGCTGATCTGGGGGGCTTGAAAAGGCAGAGACATCTGAAGCTAAGAAACGGGACTGGCTTTCCCCCCCACACACTTTTGTTTTATTGGTGTTGTCCTTCGGCTTTCTCCAGGACAAAATAAAACCTGTTTTGGGGATGACTGATTATTCTCGAATTATTACTAAGCTATTAACTGAATAGCTATTATTTCTAGACTATTAACCGAATAGCTTTCCTTGTCCCTCTTTTTCTTTAAAGGTTCCCCCTATTTCTGTAGCTCAGATAATCTGAACCCTTATCCGTTCTCCCAGCCGCAAGAATGAGCCAACTTCCCTGTCATCCCATGGGTATGATTCCCCTCCACCCCCCCAGGATAATCACATGTTCTGGACTAGTATTTTTTTATTGCTTTTATCGAGAGATTTTATTACAAAGGAAAATATGTCCTGTATTTCTTAGGCTGGAAGGATATAGACTTGGCAGTTAGGAACCACCATAGCAATTTTTAGCGCAGTGGTGTGGTTTACATGGATTAATCTGCAGTAACTCTTTGGAACGCTCTTCAAGCACTCAAAAGCTGCCTCAGTCCAAACAGTTTATAAGCTAAATAACAAAAGTCTTGTAAATATTTATTTAATGAGACATATTTTGAATAACTGACATGTATAGAGCCTTCCTCGAGAGTGTGTTATCACCATCAATTTTCATGGTCTGATATAATAACAATTACCCGTGTAAACCGTGGCAGGGGAGATATTGACAGTCCGAGGCCGCTGTTCGCAGCAGTGTAATAACGGGGCGAAGAGAACTGCACCGAGCCGCGGAAGCGGGATCCGGATTGGGTTTGCTTCCACTTGGCGAATCGCTGGGAGAAAAAGTATGTGGGTTATCTGTTATTAGAGAGTGACTGTAACTAGGCTGTAGTTACCGCGCTATTGCGGTGTGATTATACAGGGGTGATGCCTTTTTAATAACTACCTACCAGCCAGAGAAAGAAACACAATTTACAGAGCTTCATTTTTTCCTTTGGTCTCCTAAACTCTGAGCGGTGTTTTCATGCCACCGTGATGGGCGCTGTCTTACCACCTGTATGGACTAAATTAATCTGTGGAAACAGCAGGTTAATTACCTAAACATATTGCTTAGATTTAACCCTATTGTTTCATATTTAATATGTGTATTTTTAGAAGCCGGATAAAGTTATTTATGCTGCAAATGGCTCTCAGTTACGAGTTCATGAACCCTCTGATTAATATGAATTAGAAATGATAACACAGTAAATGTGTAGATGATCTTGAAAAAGAACCCCTGCTTGCTAGTCTGATAATTATTACACAGTTTCCAGCCTTTCATTCAGCTCTTTTGCACCAAGAAATGGCTTCTCATCCACCGGTATCAAAACCAGCACAAATTCTGGGCGTATTTTACAACCATTTTTTCCCCTCTGTGTGTCTATAGTGATGATGGATGGCACGGACTGACTGTCCTTAGAAGTGAATGTATTTATTTGTCCACGGGATACGGATAGCACATGAAATTGCAGTGGTAGTGTAAACCTCCCCCACACATCACCCTCTGTCAGTGTGGCTCAGCTTTGACAAAAAGGGACACAGCGAGCCATGGGGAAATTGTGTTTAATTCCAAAGTCACACAGAGAGTCAGTGGCAGGCTGACAATGAGGACTTCCAGCCCCTCATCGGCATTCCTCCGCCGTAAACACGGGGCGCCGGCCCCGACTCTAATGATACGGGGGGAGTTACGTGCAGCGCAAGAGATGCTCTGCAAAAAGGCCTCCCTTGCTTTTGGTTAAGACGCTGCCGGTGGGATGTCATTAGTCTAACTTCAGACTCTAGAATAGCTACTATTTAACGCAGGGGATGGTTTTATTGAAAAAATAAAATAAATAAATCTGGCTTTAAGAGGGGGGGGGGGTTGAACACAAGAAAATAGCGTGAGATTTTTTTAGGCCTGATTTCTTAAAAAACGGATGTTCTGTGCGGTTGCCACCATGCCATGCAGGAGCTGGGTTTGTAACCGGCCCTGAGCATCCCACTTGGCTTTGCCCACTCAGGCCAAATGTTCCCTCACCACAAGCCGACAGCTGAGTGTGCATTTTGATCAGGCGCGGTCTCCGTTCAGTCGCTGGGCGCTTTCAGTGCTGCTCCTGCCACCTCAGATCAAAAAGACTTTGGCGTGGGCACCTCTCACGTGCAAGTGAGCCCCGCGAATCCTGTGGACGTTGCAGGGTGGCTATCGGAGCTACGCAGGTGTGGGCTGGTTACAGTTCTTCTAAGTTACCTAAGAGGAGAAACTTAGGAGGAAAGCATTTGTTGGCATTCCCCTTCGGGTGACCTCTTGCAACATAATAGTGACACAGGGTACTGTGATTTGCCACTTTCTAGAATCCCAGTCCTGGATGTAAAACGAGTTATTATTTTGAGACTAAAAACCTTGCGTTTTTTACTGATGCATGTGAATACTATATTGATCAAGCTGGCAAAAGATGTGTATACTAAGATTTGATTTATCAGAGAGAGCTTTTCCCAGCAAGATGCAGGTGTTAGGTAAGTCAGCTTATTTCTCTTAAAACTGACATCAATATGACAATACAATTTCTCTGGCTCTGGTGTGATCAATACGATTGTTTCTGATTCCAATGTTGTCATAAATCCCCTATAAATGCACTCTACGGCTTTGAATAAAGTTTGTCGGTGTTGTACTTCCAGGGAAGCTGAGTTCGCATCAAACCCTTGTCTCCCTTTTTTTCTAAAAGGCCTTTAATACCTTCATTACCGCAAACTCGTACCTTTATGTATTTCTAGTGGCATCCTTGATTATCTGAGTATGAGAAGTTGCCAATATGTATTGTTTTAAGTTCTTCTGCGGAGGTGTGATTTCTTCAGTCAGATTCGCGCTATACCCTATCCTAAATAAATAAAATAATATCACACATATGATTACATTAAAGTGCATGCAGTGAAGTAATGCATTTTTTCTGTACAGTGTTTGTGATGAGGATGTTTAGTGCTTGTGCTGCAGAGTAGGGTTCCTATAATTGCTCCACAACTGACTGACTCACCAGTGCTGTGACCCTGGGCAGATCCCTCAGTCTCTCTGGCTCTGACCTTCTTCTTGTGCAAGTTTTATCTCCTTCAGAGAAGCTCTGTCAAGATAATTTATGTTTGAAAGCACGTTGAAATCCTTGGCTAGAATATACTGTTACAGTACACACACACAATGAAGGACATGGGTGTCCCAGACTATGACTCACTGGTTAGTCACTTTATATTTGGTAAGTCGCTTGTGGTATCTTGTGAGACCAGACTATCTGGGTGCATCTCTGCAGAAATCTCTTAATACTCGTTAATAACCTGGCCCAAGGAAGCTGCAGCAAACTGTTATAATGCTTCTGGGGAACACTGGTATTTATACAGAGGTTGCACCTACACTGACCTGTCACAGCATTCAAAGTGAGACTTTTAAAAGTAGATCCTTCACCTGTCTGCTGACTTGGTTGTGGTTGGACTTGGTGAACTTTCAGGAGTTTTCAGTGCTCCCTTGCCTTGGTTTCCACATGTTCAATCAGATCCAAAGACAAGTCCCCCAAAGGTTCAGTATGTTTGTGCACAAGGGCAGCCTTGACCGTTTGCATATATGAGCTGTAATTTAACATTAGGAGTCATGTTTATTGCCCAGATTCAGAGCACTGCAGAACATGCCTGGAGATGTGCCCACTGATTTCTGGCAAATGGCAAGATACGAGGTTAAGTAAATTTGGGGAGGTATTGGTCAAATTTGAGTCTCAAAAATTCACTTCTCTGCACATACACAATCCTCAAAAGACTTCACCATCATGGCCTTAGATGAGTCCCTCAAAGCTTTTGAATTCTGTCGACCCCTGATCAAATCTTAGGTCTCTTTAAGAAAGGCAGAAAGCCATTCGGGAACATCCAAGGACACGTCGGTGGAACAGAACTCCTGGTGTCTTTGGGTGCAGTAGGGTTTGCTTGGTGTGCAGTTACGTAGGTGAACCCTGTGAAGTTGGTTACTGTGTCTTGTGTGGTTGGAAAGAGATGAAGATGGCCCAAGGCATGAAGAGCAGGAAGGTGCACACTAAGTGATTGGTCTCTGGCATGCAATATCCTTCTTCTCCTTCCCACTGCATCCGTACTTTTACTCTGAGACTCTCGTGGAGAGCATGAATAGTAAGGCAAAGTGGGGATACACTTTGAAATGAGGGACTTGTGCAAGCCGCTCAGTCATTTTAACCTAAAATGACAGGGTTCAGATATGGATAAGTCTGACATAGACCCATGCATGTTAGAAAAGCAGTGTTGGAAACAATGTAAATGCCTGTGAGTTGTATATCTTTCCCAGAATTTCTCCATTAGATAAAGGTATTCCTGGAGTACCCTGAAATTAATAGAAGAACGCACAGCATGAGCAGGAATGAGCTACCCTACTGGGATGGCCATAGGAGTCAACCTCATGGAGAAGGATAGATCTGGTGGGAAGAGGCTAGCATGTCCTCCACCTGCCACGTGAGCTGTCAGTAGGTCTATCCACTCTCAAAGCAGGAAAGATGTCCACTTTCTGCTCAGACTCTTCCAAGAGGCAGGACTGGCTTCCCATAGCGGGGCCTCTTCTCTTGCACGCCCTGTCATAGGCAAACAAGGCAGGTGCAATGGGAATAAAGAGCAATCTTCCACCTCACAGGAAAAGCGATTGACTAAGCTGCCTGAAACAACAACAAATCACAGCTGAAATTATCATTTGAAAAGGAAAGGAAAAGAAACGAATGTGCAGACTTGAAGCATCCCAGGAATCTAAACAGAGGCCGCCTCACCATCCAGACTCATTCCATTTTAGTGCGCTATTTCCCAAGTTGTTGCGTGAATGATCCCAGTGTCTTTGCCTTTACAACCTTGCCTGATAGGCCATTCCACACATTTATTATCCTCGATGTGAAAAAGTGCTTCCTAACGTCTGTTCTAAATCTGTTTTAATTTCCATTTATGCTCCATTGTCCTATAATCTGTTTGGAGCTGAAAATAGAACCAAGGTATGATCTTCTTACAACCCCTGGCAATAAATTTTATTAGTATTTTTTTCCAAACTTCACAACCTTGCAGTAAATAAGAAAGCTTTATGGGGAAAAATAACCTCTCTCCTCCTCCACTCTCCTCCCCATCCACAAACCCTATGACCTTTATAAACTTTGACCAATATCATTGTTTTCCTTCTCTCCCCCCCTTTTTACTTAATATTGCATTGGTTACAGGAGTAAACCAATTATATGAGTATTAAAAATGGAAGCAGTTTGCGTGCTGACAATGTATATCTTTACCAATGGCTGATGGAAAAAAAAATTCTCCCAGCTGCTCTGTAAAGCTCTCCCTCTGCAGCTTGAAACATCTGGTTTGTTTTGCGTGCAGTGTTTTACACAGGGCATTTGCAATTCTTTATTCAAATTGGATTTTTAGTTCACTTTCCGGTAGGAAGGTTGATATGTTTGTCATTAATAAGCATGGTAAAAGTAATATGTATGTAATTAGAATTCAATCATCAGAACCAGGGTGGCAGGGTCCCCTAAAAGACATTTTCATTCACTTCAATCTGCAATCAGAGGATGAAGTTTCCTCAATGAGTTAATGCGGTTCGGTCCTGGTGGACTATAACATTGCTCCAGCAAGGCATATTTATTTGCATGATTGGCAATTAGAATTTATTGATTTCAAAAAAGGCAATCCTTCCCTGGGTACTAGTGTTTCACTCCCTTGGCTGACGTCGGACAGGAAAAGCTGTCAAGATATGGATACCACATCTGGGTTGGAGGAGGAGAATGTAATTATTTCTATTTCTCAACAGTAATTTCTCAGGATCAAGGGCACTGATGGACTCTGGAGAGAGTTCACGCCAATATTCCTTGGCAGGAAATGAGACGGTTGATGACTATAATAATGAGACCTTTTTGATAATCTCAGTGGAGGATGCAATGTAGGCTCACACCCAAACTAGTCTCTACTAGATATGGGCACTTGATTAGGCCGGTCTTACTCAGGTTTAGGCTTCAGCTGGAATTTGATATGAGATCAGAAATCAGCCTGAAAGTGGACCCTAGAGTAGTCCTTAGTAGGCAATTTCATTGCCATAGACAGTTTTGAAGAGGTTCTGTCATCTTGTCCGCATCCAAAACCAGAGTCAGAAAAATGACTCCCCTCAAATAATGGCAAGGACTAGATAAATACCTTCCGAGGGAATTCCAAAGATGGGCAGCTTAGAAATTATGGAATTAACAAGAAAAATATACAGTAGCTTTAAATAAAGGGTAAAATTGAAAAGACTGAAGGACTGAGAAGGGACATCTTTCTCAATCTTCATTTCCCCTTTTCCCCCTTTTACCTTGGATCCAGTACGTTACAGATAATAGCCGCTTTGTATTACTGTCAAGGAGAACAGATGCAAGCCTTTATCTCGTACTTACAAGGCAAATGACAGTATATAGCCCACAAAGAGTTGAAATATTCTTCATTCTCCACCCTCAACTTGACCAAGAGCCTGAAAGGACTTACAGCTCTGCCCTCTTTACCCATGCCCCCCATTTTCTCTTGTCTATTGTTGCCAAATATGCAGTTGAAATTAATAGCACCGCTTCACCTGCCACATGTCAAACTTAATTTTACTTTAAATCAGTCTTAATTATTCTACTGAAGTTTATAGTTTTAATGGAAAGACATTGCTTGCTTAAACTATAACATTTATTACAAAGGGCCAAGAGAGATTTAAAGTCACGTTGTCTTTCCAAAGTGGACAGTTTTAACTAGATGATATCACATCTCATGCCTTCTAAGAAGGTGAACTTTCTGAACCCAGCTATTCAAGATAGGCCCAGTGAGAAAAAAGGAGGAAAAAAATACACCACACCACCGCCGCCACTCCTCCCCCCCCCTGCAATTAAATCTAGAGACAACTTCAGTGTTGATTTCTCCATTTGCAGCAGGGTCCTTGAGCACCAACATGCTACGGACCAATCCTGGCTGTGAACTATTTTCGGGGAATGAAGAGAGAAGAAGGGTAATTCCAGGAACGTGGGTCCCGTTTGATAGGCTGACAAATCAGGTCAATGGCTAATACTGATCAGTATGAGATGTTTCGGCTCTGAGGAAGATTTAATGGTGCTCACTGCACTGTAGCTGCCTCCATGTCCCATTGGTGCCACTCATTTACTTGCAGGTGAAACATAAAACTAAGGGCTATTAAAGAGCCCACACTTTTTCCAGGAAGGAGGGTGTTAGGTCTGCATTAGAACCTGGCGCTAATCCAGAGCCTGTAATCACACCTTGCCAACTGTACCGAAAATTTCCCCTATGAGTTCCTTTGGCAACACCCCATTTTACAGAGCTGAGTCTGTGCAGACTGACAGCAGCCTTTCAGTCCAGCTGCATTTCAGTCGTAGGAAAATAACCCCCCGGGCACAATTTATTAAGCACTCTGGGACATCTCTGGCAGTTTTGTTTAGTGGTTAGACCATAAGAAAGAGCATCGGGATTCAATATCTGGTTATTTGATGATTACAAGTAAGGTATTTAATTTTTTTGTGTGCTCTGGTTTACCTGCCTGTGAAATAAGTAAAACAATATCGCTAAAAATACATCTAGTCCGTAGTTATCGTTTATTATTTGCATAAATTAGGCCAAGTTGGAGCATAAAACTCCCCAAATTCACTCCAACTCCCTACAAGCCAGCTACCCAAAAGATAAGTACCAGCTGAAGGTTTATACATGCATTGTTTCTTCTTTTTTTCTCTCTTTCTTCCTTCTGTGGGCTTCCACTCAGAAAACAGATGGTCTCTCCTCACTGACATTTTCTTACAGTTTTTAAATGATGCTGCAGTAGGGAAGAGCTGAAATGTTCCATCTAGAGCTGTTCAGTCTCAATCTAGGTTCGTAATTAACAGTAGCTAAGTGAAGTTTAATAAGGGCAGCCCACCAACTTTTCTTTTTTTTCCCGGTGCACTCACAGCAAGGCCATAAATGAATGTGCAGCTCATGGAGTTTCCCCTGACCGTGACTCCCTGGAATATTTAGTGTTTACCTTTCGTGATAATTAAAGGAAGGGAAATGAAGCCTAAAGGAAGACGGAGTGACATCTAATATTCCTTAATATTCTCTTGTTTCCTTAAGTGATGGCTTTTGCCAAAGGAGGGCCTCCCTCTCTTATCATCAGCCAGGTCCTGACCCTCGGGCCAGGGATCCTGGCTGTAACTTGACCCTGGGACCAGGTGTGTGCCTGCAGGTCACAAGGCTGACAAAAAAATATCAACCCATGTGGTGCAAACAAGCCATTCCTAAGCACATTATTGCCTTTAACTCTTTCAAGCCCTACTCAGTCACAAGCACCAGAGTGACTACCTCTGTGCATGCCTTCCGCCTGCTACGAGGTCTGCTTGTGAGCATGAACGGGTAGCCAGAAAGCAGCTACCAACACACCCCGTGCCTCAATATCCCTCCACATGCAGGGATAACCACACATACACTTCGGTGTGAGCATATACAAACTAGGCCTTTCATTTGGGCAGGCAGGTTTATTGCATCTGGTTGAGAACGGGGCTGAGAGAGTTTGTGACCCCGAGAGCCGTTTGCTTCCTCCCTCCGCTTTCACAAAGCTGTTGCTAAATCACAGGGACCGACTGCGGGATGGGTGAGATGCTCCAGGTTTTTTTTTTTGCAGCAGGTCAGGGTCTGGAGACTTTCAAGCACTCAGTGCCTCAGATGTGCCTCAAGAGGAAATTCAGCGTTAATGCCTTCACCCAAGCCAGTGGCTGCGGGTGCTGGACTATTAGACACACAGTGCGAGTGGCCCAAAGGAAATTCCCAGATGTCCCCTGCAAAAAGGCAAGGTTGTCATAAGCCTGGGCTAAAACGCATGTTTGCGCACAGTTAAGCATTTTCGTGCCCTAAATTCTCCATGATTTTGCATGTGGCTTAGTCATAGGTATTCCTTTTCCCAGCAAAAAAGCACAATATATGCAATATATTCTTTTTATTTGCCTGCTGCTTTCTCTTTTTTTTTCTTTCTCTTTTTTTCCCCCCCAGCCTTCAGCATGTCCCCAGGTCATACCTGCAAGCCTTTGTCCTCGGCTGAAATGTCTGGAGACTTTTATGGGAGGTTCCTGTCATCACATGCATCCCGGTGCATGGGCTTTTAGGCAGAGTCCTCAAACTATGAATTAAAAAGCACAGGAACTGACAGCCCTGTGAACTACCTGTGAAAAATCATACCTGGGTTTATGAAGCTATTATGTCTTCAAGGACGTTCGGCAGCAATTCTTGAGGAGACAGTGTTACCGGGGAAAAAAAAAAGGCTTTTTCAACATCGGTATCTACTCTGTAGTCCTGGTACAAAATGAATGCCACTAAGTAATAAGTAGTATGCCTTGTTATGAGCGTAGAGAGTGATCCAAATTCTATTAAATAGGAGAATTTCCAGTGATATCAGTGGTCTGTGGTTGGGGTCTTCAGATAGAAAATCTCACTGGTATCCCATTTGCATTGTAACAGTCTCATAACAATTTGTGCAGTAAAATCATTACCAAAAGCCATTAATAATATGAATACATGAGCACTTCAGCTCTTTCCAAAGGGGCTAACCCCCCGCTTCTCTTCTAGAGTCACGCACAGTTAAAGCAATCAAAGCTTTCCCTTTTCTTTTTACTGATCATAGAAGTAAAAAACCACGTAGCCAGCACTGAACACTTTCTCTCTTCCTTCCCCCTTTATGTTTTTGCTTGCTGCTGAAAAATAAAAATAAAAAATAGCCAAATCCATTTTAATGACACCTTATATAAACCATTTTTCCAGACTGAGATTATGAACATCACTATGTTCCACCCCATCACAAACTTTTACGGCTGACTTATAAAGTCCCAGAGAAGGAGATGTATAAAATTCATGCAGACCATGGATACCAGAAAACGTATTTGGGAGCTTAGGCAGGAGTTCCTTGGAGACAGGTAACATGTAATGGAGCAGTTAACCTCCAGAGTAGAGATATCAAAAGAAAGCAGATACCTGGTTTCTCAGGTAAAGCCCATTCCAAAAATTCATTTTAAACAGATTGAATTTGGTGCTGTAGATTTACGGCCACGTTCCCTTACACGCACGACCGACAAAATAGACCTAACCAGAAAGATGCTCATGAGTTGTGAAGACACAAGACATAAAGACAGCTTTACCCTGCTGCTGCCTTGGGAGATCTTGCCTCAAATCTTTCCTGAAAAATAAAATTTTCATACGTGTAACACACGTTTAGAACATACAAAGCTAAATGTACCATCATGACTGCATGTGCCCCTCTGCAAACCGAGACAAGAGCAACAGGTTGCACCCTCCAGGTGTAGATCTTAGCAAATGAACGAAAACCCCCTGTAAAAATCCATTAAAGCGTTAAAATCATCACTCTTGATGCCAGTGCATCCTACCTTGTATGATTTAAATTGGTACAAGACCCTCATGGGTTGGAAACACTGTATTATCCTTTTCATACCATTTATCTTGCAAAGTGAATTTATTAATTCTCTCTACACCAGGAAAATTATCTATTTTTCACATGCGCTTTTTTTTAACCACTATTGATTCCTTTTAGGAGCGTTAGGGATGATTCATTGGAAACACTGGAAGACCAAAAGCTTTCATCTACTAGTCAGAACATCAGATAAACCAAGTCTCCAAGTTTGGAGGGAAGATGATTGACTGGGAAATGATTTAATAGTAACTTCTCCATGTGGAATTCTCCTTTAAAATGTATCACGTTCTGTGCATGCCTACAGGTGTGTGAGTGTATAAAAATAATAGATATGGCTGAAAACTCCTCTGCTTTGGCAGTTTTCAATCTTTCTGGGTTTGTTTCCCAATAGAAAGCGATTCTTCTCGTTGAAAATGCTGACAGCAATGAATTTGTTTACATGGCAATGAGGGAAAAAATCCTTCGTTTGTTTTCACTGCTCTCCGGCATTACTCTTTTATTACCACGGTTATTAACTTTACCATTTGACGTAGCGCCAGACGGTTAGCCTGTGAGAGCATCCCAGGACAGGTGCTGTCTATGCCATAAACCTTGTCAGCAGAAGTCATGCGAAGGTGGCTGTGTTTGGATTAACATGGTGATGCCCTAGTCCCGTTGTGTGAATGCAAATGAAGGATAATTATCCTCACAGCTCTTGTTAATACTGAGCTTGCAGAGAGAGAGGGGAACTTGTGTCTTAGGCTGAGGTTCATCTGCAGGTCCTTGGGTTGGAGAGCAGGCGGCAGGCATGGCACTGCCCATCTAGGGATGCTCCATCCGTGGGAAAAGGCTCAGTGGCTCCAGTGGTCCTTGGTCCAGCTCTGCCTGACCTTCTCTTGGGTCAGATCATGCATACAGAGAAGCACTTATGTATACACAGAGAGTGGGAGACTACCTCTAATAATACAACAGGCTAACGAGTGAGAAGCTCCTTGGCGGGATGTATTCCTACCTCTTCTGGAGGTACCGAGGTGGGACTATGAAATTTGGCGATCTGACGAGTGCCTTTTTTGTGCACTGTCACGCATGGTGTTTCCAATCAGCCTCCGAGCGCCGAGAACCTCCGAGAGCAGCCAACCTCTCCGCCCTCCTGCTCAGCTCAGTAACAGCAGGCTCCCTCTTGGCAGGCATCTTCTGCGCCCAAAAAAAAAAAATAATAAAAAAAAAACCAACCCAAACCCACTCTTTAAGTGTGTGCATGTCTCCCTCTACCCCTCCCCTTTATGAGAAAACAGAGTGTGGGGGGGTGGAAATGCAGCTTGAAAACAAAAGTTAAAATGTTGCAGGTGGAGTAAGAAGAAAAGCAAAGAAAAATCTGCTCAGAGAGAGAGAGACAAAACAAGCAACTGCTTAAGGGATTTGGCAGCAAATGAAACTGCCGCCTTCCCCCTCCCCGTTTGGAGCCTGGTTCAGCATGTACTGGTGGTGGATCGCAGTACCAGCCACACTGAGATACAGGCAGACACTTCTGTCTCACCAGCTGCTCTGACAATCCATTTTCATAAAGTAACGGGAGGGGAAGCAAATCTGCAAGATGGAGCTCCCGGTCTCTGTGTGAAAGCTTCTCCCCGCACCGCCCCGTGCTTCAGGTGTCGGGGCTGTCAAGGAAGTTTGACAAGAGCAGAGAGTGGCTTTCCCTAAAACACAGAGCAGTTACAGGCAGGATGCCTTTGGTGGGTACCTGCATCCAGGCTCCTCGGTGATACACGATGCGATTTTTGGAGATTCCTACAGAAAACGTGAAGGGCTGCGTTGTGACTGATGAGTGAAATAGGTGTTCTTCCCACCGGGCAGTTAATAAGACAATCTCTCCACGTTTGCTTTGGAAAACACCATCTTAAGAAAATGAGCTCTGGCTACTTTAGGCATTAATAACATGTTGCAATTTATTTTTTTCCCAAGGGAGAGGGTGTTAACCCTTGTAGCCGGCCCAGGCTAAGGAAAAATCTGGATAGTTAAGTTCTGTCAACTTGTCTGCCTACATATATAATAAACGATTGCGTGATACAATGCATTTTTATGCAGTTGCAGTGATTCATCCAGCAAACATATATTTCAATGGGGGGGAATAAAAGCGATTCTTTACATTTCATTTGTACAAGCACCAAAGCTTGTGAAGCACTTTGGAGTCCATCTGGCTGAAATGTGCTATATATAAATGTAAGATTGTTATCACCAAAAACACATTCAGTATGGTGTTTCTCTCACATATTTTTTGTTAATTTCAGTGAACCCGTTCTTTTTAATGAATAATTTCCATTGGAAAGCTTTGTTTTCGCTGTAACATAAAGCTTTTCTGGTTTCAGTCCCTTGTCTGGTTTTCATTAGCGTAGCAATGAATTAGCCAAGAGGGCTTTTCCTCTCAGTTAGTTGGGAAAGTACCACTGGCATGTGTCTGATTTTTGTGGGAAAGTGCCTTTTTTCCCTTTATTATTTCAGTTATCACTTTTGCTTGTATTCCACTACAGATTCTTGCAATCCCAACAACAAATGTGCTCCTGTATGTGCACACGTGTGTGCCTGGGCGCCTACACATCACTTAAATGCTCATCGCCGTGTGGTTCCTATCTTTCGGAACACATTGCTTTATACGTTGCAACTACGTAAATGTCTTCGTGTTCGGAGCTGTTAGAAAGCAGTCATAAAGAGATTGCCTTTGAGCTTGTATTGATAGGTAATGACTTGATTCCTAAATCCTTCGTAATCTTTTTGGAGGGCAGCCCCAAACATGCCACTCCAGTCTTGCTCACCCCTGTCCAAGCGGTCACCAAACCCTGTCCCATACAATATCAGCTTCTTTCGAGGTCAGCTTTACCAGTGCTTCATTGGCAGATGGGGGACACGTTTGGGTTGAATTTTCACCCTGTTAGAGGCTTGGACTCTCTTTTTCGTTGACATGGTCCGCAATGCTGGAGAAGGCAGAAACCTATGAACAGCGTTACTCAACACTCTGCACCATTCTGTAGCCATGCCAGCGTATTCAGGATTGAGTTTTAATGGCTCCGGGATAGGCTCCACATTGATTCACCAAACCCTGCTGGAGGAAAACACACAAGACAGGTTCCATCTCACTGGCTTTTGCGTGCGGAATTGGAACACGTGCTAAGCATAAAACACCTATCCCATCGCAGACCAGCAAAGCCAGGCAAACGGTTGCCTGTCACTGGTGTTTGACAGAAAGCTACGTGTTAAAACAAGTCCTGACTTAGTGGGAAATAATTTAAATCAAGAGACAGGGTAAAGAAATTAAAACAAATGTATATAAATAATATTACATAATGGGTTGCATCACATTTTACTTGCATATGAAATGTTTTTATAAACCCCTTTATGACCTCCCCACTTGTGACTTCTGGGTCTTGTTATTATTAACCGAGTGGGGAATAGATCTTACTCTATCCCAGATGCAGCTCCTTATGAATTCCCTCTTTCATAAACTGCATGGTGTATGCGTGTACTTTTTCTCCTAGTAGCTTTTGCAGTAGGCAGAAATCACACACAATATAATGGACTTACATCACTCCTCCGGGCACCTTCCTTTGCACATCATCAGCTGCCAAAGATAGACACAGCCCTCCCAGACAGGGACGGCAAGTTAACAGACTTGGGCAAAAACCTTCTTGTGTGTGGAAAACGTTGCTGTTGCAGAGCTGGAGTTAGACCCTGGCTAGAATATGGGCTGTGTTCCTGCCTCAAATGCTCCTACGGCTCTTAAATGGCCACTGTCATAAAACCCAACATGAATTATTGCCTTCCAGCCAGCTTAGTATTTTCATCTGCAAACTTTTATTACATTGTTCAGCACTGACGTGAAATACTGGAGAGATTACCCGGCTGCACAATGTACCCTCTTGTCCCCATCTGCACCAAAGCTGCCAGCTGATCATACACTGACGGAGAGCCCTAAGCGTTTTCTGACTCCAAAAACACAGGCGTGCCAAGGTGCACAGGTGGTGCATTGGTATGGCAGCGACGATGGACAGGTGCTTCCAGTAGGCTGTCGGAGACATGCATACCTGGACTTCCTTCTACACTTATGTTCTCAAGGACCTTGAGGCAAAGTGCAGGCACTGGGAGTACTACCATGATGTAATTGGACTTTCAGTGTTTAGTATGGAGATTTTCAGTGATATTTAATAACAGGAAAAGGAAATATTGAGCTCATTTTCTTATTTTCTAGTGCTTGCAAGCCTGGCGATGCCTTCATAGAAGGTCAGAATTCAAGTCAATGGCATTGCTATAAAGCAAGACCTAGAAGTTACCTTGAAGACAGTTTTCTGTTGCTTATGTAGGACAGACAGCAATAAAGAACTGAACAGAAGGAAAAATATCTATAGAAAGAATTACAGCTGAACAATAAAAAACATTGGCCTGGTTCCCAAAGTTTTAACTTGACATTTTAGCCTATCTGAACCCATTGACAGGCCATTTTCCCTCCATCTCAGCCATCCAGTTCCAAGGCCTTATATTGTGCAAGATGTGGCACTCAGCTGAAGCCTGAATGGAATCTGGGCCTATGAATTGGTGGTAAATTTAGCCAAAACAAATGTACAGGGTTTTCTCCCAGTTCTATCATGAAGCTGTTTGGTAGGGTCTGTTTTAATTACAATTCTAATATGAAGCTGGAAATGGCAGTTTGACTAAATGAGGTACCAAAATCCCATCAAATTAAGGAGTTGGTTTCCATTTTGATGTCGATGTATTGAAGGGCTAAATCTTCTCCGATGCAATCAGGAAGTGCTTTCTTTGACATCGGTGGGAACAAGGTTTGGTCCACGTGCTCTATTTTATTCAGGCAGTGAAAATGGCAAGAGGGAATGATATTTCAGCCAAGATTCATAATATATTTTTCGGACCTTCACAATATTTCAAACCTATCTGATGTTCATCCACATTTTCTGGCTCCTTTTCAGTGTTTCGATAAGAAGGGGATTAATGGATGAAATCTATTTTGCCATGTGTAGTAGTCCCTTTGGGCAACCGTTTGTATATTTGAATGTTAGTAAATGATGCAAAGTTCAGTATCCATGGGAAGGTCATTTGAAAGTCTCAGAAAACAATTTTATATGCAAGAAACAAAAACATGATCCATTTCCCATTTCAATGGGCATCTTTTCACTACCACAGTGACCCACGAGTTTAGGGTTTGTAAAGCTTATTCTCTGTCATACAAAGGCCATTTTCAGTGCAGTTTCAAGGCTACAGGAAGGGTTAACCTCTTGACTGCCCTCCCACGCTGTGTTTTGATCGGTGCCCCAAGCTACAGGACAGATATCTCTTTGTTTTTCGTCTTTAATATCCGATTCCCAATTCACTTGTGTAGATGATGGGACTCTACAAAACTCCCTTTGTCTGAAGTAAGAGATGCAGCACGTATTCCACAACTGACTTTTAATACTTGACTTTTTCTTCTTACTTCAGAAAGCACCTGCTTGAGTAGCTTGATGACTAAAGAGCCTTTCAACCTCCCTGCCACCATTTTCAGATCTGGTCTGCTTCAAAAGAGACTGAACACCATCGTGACTGCCGCTAAGTTGCAGACGTGAAAAGAAATGGATGATGTTGATGCAATTGTTAGTGGATGAGTTGATGTCAGGAACTACTGCAATAACTGACACAACAATTGGGAAATCTGAAACATTAGGCTGAGACCATGGAGCCTTATCCAAAGGCACCTGAAGGTGGGACATCCATTCTTGTCACTAATGGGCTCTGTATTGCATCCTGGAAGAACACAAAGATAGAAGATTATCTTATCCCTATCATTGTTGATTTGGTTTTTTTTTTTTAGTTTTCCCCTCCTTGTCAGAGATAGTGCACAAGGGTAAAGCTGGCACAGAATACGGCTGAACAGGCTGGAGACAAATTTGTACCAGCTTTGCAAAAGCTGATGGTGAAGACACTGACTTAAAGCTATACCAAACTCAGCAAAGATGACTATGGAGCATCAAATCAGTATGGATGATGGGGCATCCAAAGAGATTGAAATTTTCACTTATCTGAGACTGCATTAAAGCTTGGACACACCTTTAGATGTTACTATTGTGTCTTCTTGTGCCTCATATGAAGGAAAGACACAAACAGTGTCAATGGTAGACACTGTGGTTAACAGATTTGACGGAACAGAAGCTAAGCACAGGGAATCATACTTTGTAAGTTCATAAGTGAGAAGATCTTTGTTCTTCCTTCTTGTTCACAACATCTAAAGCCTTGAGGAATAAACGCTTCTATAGTCAACTTACTTATAACCTTACGGTAGATTTTGTTTATTTGTTGCATGTGTAAATCTCATGGTTATAGCAAGAAATAACAAGAAAGAGAGAAATTAGAGTTGATTGCAGCCAGCGGTGATGTGACTGGGAAACAATAGCTGTATTGTGAGGAAAATCTCACAGCAGCCCGGAAACACACAGGAAAAAAAAAGAAAAAAATAAAAGACAAAAAAAAAAGAAGAAGGAAAAAGAGAGACAAAGAGTGAGAGGGAATGAGAGATTTCTTATGCAAACATATTAACTGCTTTGCCTGAAGTCTGCATTGCATAACTGAAGAAAGAAATTTCTCAGTGCAAAATGCTCTGTGGTCATTTGGGGTTTTTTTTGTTGGGTGGATGTTCTTTAGCAGGGGAAAAAAAAAGCATAAAGCAGTTCTTCCAGTAACCTCTGACTCTTTCTCGCCATGTCTCTCTCTTGCTTTCACTCTTGTTCTGTTTTTATTTATTCCCTGCAAATACAATGGAGAATAAAAATGTGGTAGGACCTGCTGGCGGCAACTATGGCCTCCGGATCCAAGCTGACAAAAATGTCAAGAAACTGACAGTAAAATATGCGAATAAAATCCCTGTGAACGAGAACAAAACTCAGGCTCACACCACCACTCTCTACATTGTGGCTTTTGAGAGTATTTCTATCAGTACCTATGACTTTCTCTTTAAAAAACCACACACACACACATATACATTTATGATATGTATTGTCTTCTAAAATCTTTCATCAAAACCTCATAGGAGGGAAAAGGCAGACAGGAAGATAGGAAAGCAAGAGACATTTAGAGCAGGGAGATCAAGGAAGAGCCGACATTCAATGGAGAGACAGAGAGCTGCATGCCGAGCGCAAGACATATGGATCCTGTATGAAGCTGCAAGACAGACAGACTTCTGCTGCTCCCTTCTGTGATCATAAGATGAGGGAAATGCAAAAGCACTGTCTAGGAAAGAAAGCTCCAAGGAGCACTCAACTATCCAATGAAGCCTGAGTTCTTTATCCTACCTGATGGAGAATGGCCCTTTGCTTTGAGTAGATGGTCACCTTTGGGTGGATCTTGGAGGAAGGACAGACTGAAGGGGCTGGGATGGTTCAGACTGGAGAATAAGAGACTTAAGTGTGGCCTGGATGTGGTCTTCCAATATATAAGAATAGGTGTGGGAGCTATAGAATAAAAGGCGTCTTTGTTTTCACTTTGGGTGGAAAAAGAAATCACAGACTTAAATTGCTGTATAGAAGATTTAGGTTTGAAGAAGTTTATTATCATTAAGACATTTTAAACACTAGAACAAATTGTTGTGCAGTTTCTAAGGTTTTCAGAAACATCTGCACAAACATCTTTCTGAAGGATATAGGCATAGTTAGTCCTGGCTGGGACAGGGTTACACATCCTCCGAGTGTCTTTGCAGTCCTCCTTTCTATGCTTCTGCTGTGGAGAATCAGCTAACTAGGCAGAAGGGTTTTATATTTCTGATAATAGATGAAAGAAAGCCCCTGCCATGAAGAGCTGGAGAATTGGAAGAGCTGGATTCCCTTCTTGGCTCTTACAAACTCTCCCCATGGCTTTCGCGAAGCCGTCTCACCTGCTCCATGCACGTAGTGCGTGGCTCTTCTGCTTCAGGAAGGAGGGAGCTAACAGTGGAAAAATTCTCCTGCGCAAAGTACTAGCATGAAACCTATATGCCACTTACGTTGCACTTAGAGCTGTTTTGAGACCTAAGTGAAACTGAAGTGGTTCTAAGTCTTTAGCTGGAAATTTTCTACAGGAGAAAGTTTCACCCTGCTATCTAGGAGATGTGCAAATATTCACTGAGGGGGTGTCATAGAAAGGTCTATAAATAATCAAATATGAGCCCCCATATGAATTATGCATGGGATACTTAGAGAAAACGTGAGTGTCTTGCATTAGAAGAAATCAGATCAGTGCCACTGAAATCACATTGCTATTTCTATGAGGTATTAACCGAAAGCTATAAGACCTCATTTTTAAAACAGGCTACAACAGGTGCTTGCAGGTCTGTTCAGATAAAAAATCATGGCTTTGTGGAGGCAAATATTAAGAAGGCTCTAAAATGTGTTAATTTATTATGAATAGAAAGTAGTTTGATGTTACTTTTTAAGAAAAACAGTCACAATACAACATTCATTAGCCCCAAAGTGAGGCAGGGGCTTGTCAGTCAATTAGATTTCTGACCCTAAATCATGTAGGCTCTTCTGAAATTTCTGCATCCTGCACCTGGAGGTGAGAGGTACAATATCAGTACAAAGCTTTACTTATTATTCATTTTATCAAACTGCATTGCTATTAGCAGTAATGCTGCATTTACTCTCATTAAGTTAAAACTAGAAACAGCAAAAAGAATGGGTTTATTCTAGAACATATCACCAATCAACTTTGCTGATATCTGAACAGAGCCCTACTGGTACTGAACTAAAATGAATTAATTTATAGAAAGTCCTTGAGTTATACTTTATTTTCAATTTGGTTCAAAGATGTCTCATGAAGGCAGGAATTCCCTACAAGTCTTTCCAAATAACCATTCCCTGTCCTTCTCCAGTAATGATACTTTTACACCTCATCTTAAATGTTCCAGTCCATTTTTTATGTAGCTGTGCCTTCAGAATTACGCTTACTCTCTTCTCTGGCTGCAAATTGGCAGAATGCCCTCTCCCGTTGACCAACAGGTAAATAGTCCAAAGGATAAAAATTCTTATTGGTAAAATGAAGGACAACATTATTCCAATCATCTTCCCATCCCTGATCCAAACATCTGGCCACAGATGGGACCTTCAGTACAGGCTCTTGCATTTTTTGGGAGAGGGGTCAGAGGGTCAAAAGGGTCAAATCTATGGAGTGCCATGTTTACCATATTTCAATATCAACTAAGTAGGTCTAGTTATCACTCACTGACACCAGAGAAAATGAAGAATAATTCCATCAATGTCAATGCCATTCCAACATCATAAAATTGGCATAAGTTAGGAAAAAAACTGGGCCTACTGCACTGAGGTTCTTTCATCTCCTCTGCATGTTCCCTAATTTGTCATTACTAGAATAGTTGCTATAACTATCCTGGTGAAAATATAAAAGAGAGACTTGCATGGCCCATAAACTCAATGAACCATTAAATAGGTGACAATAATCTTGATAGAAGTTTGGAATATTTAATTAGCACAAAAATGCACTTAGTGAGTGAGTTCAATTGCTATCACGGGTACTCCTCAAAATAATAGCCGAAGATTTTATGTGTCCATGAAATGCCTTAGAAGACATTTAAGAAAAGAAACAGACAATATTTCATGTATTAATTGAGGATCAGACATATCTGTAAGTGCCCAGTAATAAACATTTCCAAGGAAAGTTAACCTAGGTCTCCTGGAATCCCAAAGGTGACTTCGTTACACATGAAGTCAAATAATTTGTTGGCAACTTTTCAGTAACAGGAACTCATAAAAACACAACTGAAGAGCAAATATTTTACCTTTTCAACAAATCAGGGTCTGTCTAATAGCAGAAGATTTTGAAAAGAATAAAAGAAAAAAAAATCATTTGAGAAAAAATAGTAATTTCCCATTTTAGGATCTTTCTTCCCACTTGAAATTGCCTAACAGAAGGTCTCTGTTCATACAAACTCAGTACTCCATATAATTTTCAGTAGCAGGGAGCTGTTTACATACATATTTTCTTCCCATGTGGCATTGCCTCCTTCATTGGTTATGATTGTAAAGACTCATGTACTTCTAGATTAAGAAATATACAGTAGAAGCGTGTTTATAATAGCTCTGTCTTTGGCACTTGTGCTGCCATTCTTGAAATATCACATCCAGATTCCGGCGTCCACAGCTGAGGTTGTGTCTGCGTTAAAAACTAGTTCACAGCAATCAGAGAGGACCTGTACAGTGAAAAAATTAATGCAGAGCACCTGGTGTCCCACCCGGTGTCCCCTTAGAGGTCTGGGCTCGTTGGGGTTGGAGCGTTGTTTTTCACTTAGTTTTACCCAGAAAAGAAGTCCAGTTTGGGCCACCCTAGATAGCCAACAGTGTGAACCAAAGCAATATAACTGAGGATGATTGTGAGATTTCCTTCAAAAATACTCTCCTGATCTGAACAAAACCACCAGTATAGATGCACTCTGAAGGTGCTAAAAAATGAGAGGGGGGTGGTTTAGAGAATAGCCCATGAAAAATGTTTTTGAGGCAGAGACTCTCAAGGAGCTGTTGGAGACAAGATAAAGCATTGACTTGATCTCAGTCAAAAGTGAGTGGGTGTAAGTACTTTGTCAAGTACCGAATACTCTACTTTGGCTGAAGAGAGAAGCTAGACAAATTTAGACCAGAAACACGATACATATATATGTCTATATATATACACACACATATACAGTGTAAAAGTATATACATAGATATACTTTTGCAATTAAGGTAAAGTTTAAAGTGGAATAATGACTTTTACTCCAATTATTGCTTTCATTGCCTATTACCAAACGAAGTTTTCATATTAAAATGATCTCTCCCTGTTCCCTTCCCTGATAGCCCTAGGTTAGCCTCAGCTGTTGGACTCGAAGCAGGAAAAGAATTCAAAGAAATTTAATGGCCTCTGGTAGGCAGGCTAGCAGGAGAGAGAACCACAATGGTCTTTTTGCTGTTAACTTCTATGAATCTGTCATTCACAGGCTGCGAGCTGAAAGCTGATACCCCATACATTGCAGTGACCGTTCTAGGACATCTCTACTAACAGATGTTTCTATTCTTGTCCAAACACCTTCCTTCAAAGTTCTGTTCTCTCTGTGACCTTCATACCATGACTTGTTATCTTTCTGGCAATGTTTCCAGAGTAGTTTCATGGACCAAAGCTGCTACAATTATTCGGATATAGGTCAGATAAAATATTCATAGATGTTTGCCTCCTTGTCAGTACTAGAACAGTGTCGAACTTCTTCATGATTTGTCACCTCTGTTGTTGCAATAGATATAACAACTGGGCAAAATCTCTTATTTCCTCCATCTCCTCAGAACTGCATGGATTCTAGAAACCTAAAGTAATTTCTGCCACAAACATCCGTGTAAAGAGAGGCTTCTCACTGATCATTTGCCTTAACTGATTATTTTTAACATGCTTTCTTTTTCTTGTTTCCCTGGGACTGTCTGTCGAGAGCTTTTTCTCTCTTTTTTCTCCTATGCTTGCTGTCAATGTGCAACAGTCAACCTGAAGCTTTTGCCTGACATTTGGTGGTCCAGATGCTCACGTCGCTGCCTGACCTGTGGGTGTTCTTATCTTTGGAAATAAATTAGATACCATGCTAATACGTACGTCATCTTCCACATGGAGTTAGCAAAGTCTCTTCTCATTGTGTCATAGTGAGCAGGAAAGGTCTGTGGTACAGGCAGTCTTGTGTGACACATTCAGGTCCCCAGCATGGCTACTGGGTAGCACGGTGGCTTTCAAGGCTTGGTGATTTCCAGCTGGCTATTTGACTCTGTCGAAGTTTGGACTACCAAGCATTTGTGTTAATGTAATCAAAATTCATTTTGCTAGGGTTTTCTCCAATTTTTGTGGATCTTTGGATAAATGGGAAGAAGGGATGGAAATTTTATTTTTTTTTTACTTAAACCAATAAAATATTGCTAGAGAAGCAGGAGTCTGTTTTAGTTAAGCCAGTTGCACTCGCATTGTTGATTTATTTATCTGAATTTACTTTTATTCAAGAGAAAAGAAAGTGCTTGACTGTACTGCTAGGAGGGCACAGGCATAGCAGACCTAATCGTAGCTTTTCGTCATGACTGTAAAATTTTTGGACTAGATTCAGTTTCTTAGACCTATGCTCTTCCACAGGCCTTCGGGAGTCATCTACACACCATGGATAAATACTTTAGGAAAGAGGGGTTGAATGGCTAACCCTGGAGTGATCTTGAATCTCTGCTAATGGCCATGAGATCTGCAGAAAGAAACGGCCACATTTTATTTTCAAACCAGGAACTGCAGCTGTGGGAACAAACAGCATGTAATAAACACTTGAATCAAAGTTTGTGGGAGTTTTGTTATTGACTTTGAAGTAACCAAGTCTGAGGCCTTTACTATGGAAGCTGTGATTCTGTTTGTGGCTTTTTAATGGCTAAAATATCCCACGGTCAGCTTGAGAGTAAGGATTTCATTTTTGGTCTTAAAAAGAAAGGCATGAAGGAGAATTCCACATTGTTGTGCAGTCTGGCTTTTATTTTGAAGGGCATTTCAGAAAAAAAAAAAATAGTGTAACTTGTGTGAAGAGTGTTGTGTTTAGGAAAAAAAAAAGTTCAAAAAATACCACGCATGATTGATCTCAAGTCTGCTTGCCGATCCAAAGACAACACAGCACGGCAGTCAAATATACATTTTATGGGCTTTTGTCTGTTTTGCAATAACAGTGGAAAGCATTCTTTAATTAAAATTTAAAACCGTAACTGATTAATTTTCTGTGTAAACAATCCCTGTAAACATGGAAAGTCAGCATTTTAAGGGCACAGCAGTATAAATTTTGCTTCCTCTCCCGGGCGCTCAAGGGAAAGATGGCGAGAAGGGAGGGGGAGTGCAGGAAGAGACCTGGGAGGGGGAAAAAGTTCAAGGCCTTGGTGTTCTGTACTCGGCGTACACCAGCTGCAGGATCTCGCCTGCTGCCCATTTCTCTGTGCAGGAATGTTGGCATAGGCTCTCCGCTCTTGCTGGGCTATGATTTATTCTCTCTCAGATGCTGGAGGCTGATTTTCAGAGCACCCATTTCCCCCGTGAAGTGACGCTGCGGCAGTGAGTCCTGCAGAGGGATGTGCGGCTCCTACAAGACGGGGGGAACGCTCTTAGCGTGTTCTCTACAGCTATTTCCACTCCTAATGGCAACGATGGTAAAAAAGGATTAATTGCAGCTCCTTTCCTGCTTCTCTCAGCTTTCACTGGCATTTTGTTGAGATCTTCCGTAGGGCATTCATGGAAAACTGGACAAATGTTAAGGTCTAGGTCATCAGAAGGACTTTTCAGAGAGACTTAGGTGCCCACATCATAAGAACTTGGTTTAAGTTTCTGAAGTTTTATAAGTAAAGTCAACCTTATCCCTCTCCGGATAAGAAAAAAACAACCCAGTAGCTAGCTGGTGCGAGTGAACAGCAGGAGGCTGGGTTCTCCCAGTTGCACTGCAGGGTAATGGGGCTTTCCTTTAGGAAAAGATCTTGACACACTGCATGAGTGGAAGGGCTTCCACCAACAAAAGAAGCCTTAGATCTGACACTTCGGATCCACTTTACCCCCCCCTCCAAGTACCATACTGCTTCACTCAAGCAGTTTTAGCCGTATCATTGGCCAATGCCTTCAACGGGAATCATTTGGAATAAGATCTCACTCCAGAGCAGGCATTGGAGCAGTGAGATTGTGTTGATATTTCAGCATTTTTTTCACTGTTTTTTTCTTCAGGGAATAAAAAACCATGCATGAACATATGTGTGAATATTTTATCTGTTTCTTTGCTCAACTCTTGTTAACTGGGAGCACATTTGATGCAATGACTCAAAAGGGTCAAGTAAAAGCGCTGTGGGTGAGATGAGTTGCAGACCCTCTGTCTTTTGCACAAGTGTTTTCCCCTCTATTGTAACACAGGTGCCTGAAGAAACTAATAATAAGCTGCTATAAATTCTCCTGCTGCGGCTACTGCTTTGCCTGTGGACTTGGAGGAATTTTATCAATGATTTCAGGTTGCATTGCTCTTTGTGCAAAAAAAAACAAAAATGAGGTTCAAACCAAACACTGCTCTGATCTGACTGGAAGGCTTCGGTGGCACACATGAGGATTATTTCATGCAAACTAAGAGCATTTGTCACCTTGGCCATCCCAGCTCCCTTGCCTTAGCTGAGCATGAAACTGATTTTTCCTCACACTTTATTCTTTGTCATTTTGCAGAAACCAAAATGCAACACTCCTCCCTGATAACGCTCTCTGCTACCTCTCCCCAAACAAGCATCCCCAAGAGACAAATTCCTCCGGAGGTCCAGCGCTGTGAAACACTCACAAGGATGTCTCCCACCGCTACAATCTTGGAGAGAATCCTACCATCTCACACAGCCCCTGCAGTTATTTGGTGAAACGGATCCAACTAAAGTCAATGGTAAAACATCTGCTGGAGTTTTACCCAGCAACTTTAATGGAGCCAGGATGTCAGCCACTGAATTTTGGCACTCTGCAGTAGACAAATATTGTGATCTGAGATTCTCAAGACAGCTGGCCTCCAACCTTCCTGTCTGCACACTAGAAATAATTTCAGAGTTTATCAGTTCTGTATCATAACCAGTTCATCCAGCCATAAAACCTGTTGGCCTCCTTACTTAACCATTTACCTACCTGCTTACCCACGAATGTGGCCATTAACTGTCTTATTCCAAACGGCTGAGTTTAAAGAAAGGTCACTTCATGAATTAAGTATTTTCTTCCAAATAAATGGTACCTAGAGTTTCAAAATCTTTTCTTTATTACCGTTGAAAAGGGATCAAAGTGAAACTCAGGAGACATATGAAGAAGTTACCTTTGCTATCAGGTAATAAATTATGTTTGAGGTGTTCTGGGGAAGAGTTTAGCTAAGTCGGGACACTAACGTGTCAGAGCGCTCCATTGGCACTTTCTCTCACTCATGGTCACAATCCTGGCATTCAGAAATAGTGGAAGAAGAGCACACAGGCCAGCAGAGGGTGGAAAATATTGGAAAATCCAAGGCAGGAATGGTGTAAGTCCCAAGGTTTGGCTCCTCCAGGCTGAAAGAGATTTACTGTAGCTGTTGCAAAGGCTGTTTGTCGAGGAGGAGAAGATTAAACAGGAGACCCTATTCAGAGTTAGTGGTCACTCAGAAGATCTTGGAAGCGTTCCTGGAGAGGGACACAGCCAACCGAAGCTCAAGCCTTGCCTTGCAAAGCCATCCCCGTTGCACACAAAAGCACCAGGAGCTGTTCCCATCCCATATTCAATTCAGCATAAGTACTCTTTTAAATGTTAGTGAAAGGGAATATCAGCCAGCCACAAAAAAGGACAATTACGTTATAGTTTTGAACTAAAAAGCCAATCTTTCTGCATTGAAATGAAACCTGAAAGGCACAAGCAAGGGGGCAAGGGGAGGAGGGACGGGGAAAAAGGGCGGCGGGGGGAGACGGGGGACGGGACTGAGATGAGAAAAAGACTTCAGAAGCTCCGGCATTTGCTCAAGAGCCCTTATGTCTCTGAATGGTGCTATTTCACTCATGCTACAGAGCCACAAAGTTGTTTCCACCCCCACCCCCCCTTCCTCTGGCAACGCGAACAAGATCATAAACGTCAGATGCAGTCTTGTCGCTTTAATGGTCTCATGGCTATGAATAAAAATGGCGCGGTAACAGATTTGTTAATTGACTTTATGTGCAACTGGCATACATTAGGCAGCTCCGTTAACACCGCTCACAAAGCTGGATGTGTTGCTGTTCTCTCCCACCGCCATCGAATTAAACTTTTAACAGTTGAGAGACCAGAGGGTTAAGCCTAGGAGGCTGGAGTGATATTTTCACTGCCTTTGATGACACACTAAAATACAGAACGTCTCATTTTGCAGCAGAACATTGAGTCTGCGAAGCCGATGTACATGTGGTTACTATTTGCAGAATTTGGCATTTTCTATGAATAGCATAAAACAGGCAGTGGATCAGCTGTCATGTTTTGACAGGGTTGTCCTTTTTTTCCGAATGCCATTCTTTTTTTTTTTCTTTCTTTCTTTTTCCCTTCTTTTTTTTCCCTCCCCTTTATGCCACAAATCCACTTTTTTTTTTTCTTTTTTTTCCATGGCAATCTATAAGCTGATGAATATTATGTTAAAGGGACAGTCTGGCTGTGTGTCCAAAGGTATAAGAAACCTTCTATCATGACAGATTGTGAACTCCAGGGTGAGGAGAGAAGGGAATAACGTTTGTGCATATGGACCGGTATAAGGGATTTGATCAGACATCAGGTTTTTAAATGCAGATTGCACAAACATCCATCAAGATTCACGTACACCTGAAAATCATCATGCCATGAGGCATGAGTTGTTTGAGATGTGCCCTTGGGATCTCTATTTGAGAATCCTGTGATTCTTTGATCTTCTTAGGGCAAATAAACTTAACTTGTCCCTTCCTTGAGATGAAGAATGAAAGACTATTTTTGAGACACTTATATCTGTGACACCAAACATTTTAATATCCCTGTTTTGATGCATTATTTTCAGAATTATGAGGTATTTTATCCCACAGCTCTATACTGCCTGTTGAGAGGAAAAGAAGTACCACCACCAAACCTTATCCTGAAAAGAAATTAATATCAACACATTTATCCAGTGCCAAAATCTCAGGTTGACCCTTCTAACCTTCTCACTCCATGAAGGCATAGACAGGGAATTTTGATTTCTCCGCTTATGCATTTCGGAAGAGTGGACCTGAAGCGTGCATCCCCCAGTAAGAAGCTCACAGACCATAGCTCCTCTCCTCGCTCCGTGCAGGGGTGGAAGGGGTGGGCAGGTTGTGCTCTGTGCACACACTGTGTGGGCTTGGAGAGCTACTGCCTTTTCAGCAGAGACTTCTGTGTGCGTCTGCCCCACATTGCGCACCCATGGTAGAGTGGGCAGGCTTTGCCAGCAGCCATGACATTTCAGGTGACAGGCCAGCCGGTGCTACTGCGCGAGCGAGGGCTTCAGGAGAGCCAGGAAAGACGAAAGAAGTAGATCTGAACAACAGAATTATTGCTTAAACCGTAACCACTCTCGCTCCCATCTGTTCGCCCTCACCTCCTAGGCATCTCCTTCACCTTCACGCACCACAGAGGTTGGCTGGGCTCATTCTCTCTTGAAAACGTTCATACTTTGGGATGCCAGATTTAGACATTTGTTACAGTTATTGTCACTCCACATCCAGAGATGAAGATCCCTGCCTACTAATAATTTCCTCTTTCTTTATTCTCACTCTTTAAACATCATCGGGTTTGAGCAGATTGAATCTCCCAGCAAAGAGAAGTAAACAGTAAATTATAGTCAATTATCATGTCAGCTTTTTTCATGGATCAGGTGGTTAATACTCAATGGATTGACCAGAATCTGCTGCCCTCAGTGCCATTCCTCAACTCCGCTGCTTCTCTTCTAAATTCCTGCTAATAGTCTCCCTCAGTGGTTTTGGGAAGCAAGATGATTTAAAGAGGTGAACGGTGAGAGAAGCGCTAAAGGAAATAGTCTAATATGAAATTACTTTTCTTAGCGGTACCTTTGAAAGTAAGATAGTTCCTTCCATGCCAGGGCCAGAGGCACCTTTCCGCTTGAAAACCATTGTGAGAGATGTCTGAAACTAGGAGGACTGTGTCTGTTAGAAGTGTTTCATTCCAACCCAACCTTTTGCCCAATAATTTTTGATGTTTCCTTACCACGTTTCTTTCTCCTTTAAATTTTCTAGATAGCTTGTCTTGATAAAAGCATATTTCAGGTCAGATACAGGTTGATCATGGAAGCTTTTAAACTCTCTTGCTGACCTGGAATTAGCAGATTCATGCAACTTTCCACCAAACCCAGTACACCATAAAATAAGTGTTTTACGCTACAGCGGTATTGCTGGCAATGCATAAAATAAATGTCCTGTATGTGTAACACCATAACTTCAGTCTAAAACACTATGTGCAGATTTAATAAAAGGATAGATATTGCTTTGGTTGTACGGTGCCTAACACTGTAAGTTGTTTCTTAGTTGTTTTTTTATGCATTACTGGGCTAAACATATTTAATGGCAGCGAACAGACAAGGTATCTACATGGATACACATGCAGTAAACTTCCACAGCCCCATGACATCCCATAGCTTTGGAAGAGCAAAAGCCATATGACCCAGTCACCCTATCACCTCTGGACTGGGGTAAACTTACTGTTTGTCATCCACTTATTCATCTTCCAAAACTCTCATTCATTTTTATTTTTTTTTCTCAGTATCTTGATGTTAATCTCTCAAGATTTGATCCTGGATCTTGTAATGAGCAATGAGCCTAAATCATAACCAAGGTTTAGCAGCAAACTAAATTGGCAATGAGCTATTGAGCAGTTGGCAAGGGATGAGTGGGATATATAAGACAACTCTATTCATTTCTGGTGAGTTATACCAAACTATCGTTTAGGGAAGTAAAACAAATAAATTATTTACTAGGGAATAAAACAAGTATAGAGCCAAAGGGAACATTCATGTTTTGATTCTGAGCATAATTTTGCCTCTGATGGAGGTATTGCACCCCCAGAGATGAGTTTTGTGAAAAAAAACTTCATCCACTCACTGCTCTTGGTCAATACACATATCTGAAGGTAGGATGTATGCACAAGCGGCAGATACCTCAGCTGTCACACCTACAGTCATCACCCTCCTAGAGCAGGTTTTCTCCCTTCCCAAGTCTGGTCAGCCCTTGCAGGTACTCTATTTTGCATAGCTACTAATTTATCAGTACAATTTTTTTTTCATGTGAAGCATTCAATATGATATGACTATTATGAGCCCAAAATGTATTTCAGTGTTGATGCAATAACACAACCTGAGCTGAGGTCAGCTGAGTAAAGTGAGTCAACCCTTTATAACTGCATCTTACTGCAGCAGTTACACCAGTGCCCCGTTGACCCATTGACCAGTAAACACAAACCACTGGTTAGGGACGGTTTCCCTCCTTCTTTCCTGAATAGATGGAAAAAGACATCTGGGCATTTGCAGTTTTTTTGGAATTGAATGCTACTGGAAGAGGAAATGGCTTTGCTGAAGTTCCGATTTAGGTAAGAAGGTAAGAAGTCTAACACTGTCGTAATATTCTCTTTTAACATTCTTTCAGAATGAGATATTTGGAAGTTATGGGTTTCTTTGAAAGTGTAGTTGATTCTGAAACTCTTCTTTTACATTTTATATCATACCTTTGATTACACAGTTTTCAAATCTGAAAAGGTAATAAAATATTTTCATTTTCTCAATAGTTTTCACTTGAACCAGAGTATGTTTTTCCATACAACAATAACAAAAAACCAACCAAAACCCAAACATGGAAAACATTCAACCTTTTGGTTTTATTGAGGATCTGATGGAAATATATTAGAAATCCTTCAACAACCTTTATTTTCCTCCTTACCACAAACCTGTGTCTGCCATAAATCAAATCCTAAAAGTATACCTATTTTCAGTCTTTGATCTTAGCATACAGCTCAGAGAAAGGCCAAACCAAGACATTTTTTTTTCTATTACACCGAGCCTGTTTTGTTAGATTAAACTATCTGTTGGCTTACTTCTTCAGCTGGAATTGGCCTTCCAAGCAGAGCTGGATTATTAGAATTAAATCAAAAAACCACTGAAAAATAACAGGGTGATGGGAACAACAGGTCCTCTATGTGTCCTGTATTCCACACAAATAAGAGCTGGATTGTATCCTTCTTTCTTCTGATGGGGAAAAGTTGCTTGCAAGAGGCTGGTTGTGGGACGAGAGAGGAAAGGATTGCTCTTCACCCCCCTCCAAGCCCTGAGCTGAGCTTAGGTGGATTTTGGAGCGCCCCCCTCCTCATATTCAGTTCTGCTTTCTGCTCCCACTTATTATCGCATGCAAAGATCATTGCCCTTTCTTGTCCACAAAAAATTAGCCTTTTTAATTATTATTTTTCTTTCTTTTCTTTTCTTGCTCCACTTGTGGGCCCAGCTGGGGAAGGAGAGAGAAAAGGCATGGGGTGGGAGGCGTGGGATGAGGAAGGAGAGGAAGAGATGATGTGCATGTGGGGGGATGCCATGTCCTCCGGGGAGGCAGTTCCTGTCGGGGAGATCACAATGGTGTGTCATTTGAGTGATCAAAAAGGAGGGAAACGCTGCCTAAAGGATGAGTTTCCACAGCTGTGAAGGGCTGCTAATAACATCACCACACATACCCACACCACCGCCCTCCTTCCCTTGCCGGTGTCACTCTCCGCAGGAGGAGAGCAGCAGAAGTCCCTGCAGAAATTGGCACAAACCAGCTGCCCGCGACCCGGGCACTGCGGGCACGGGGGGCTGCCCAGGCCAACACACAGACAAAAGGCCACCCCCTCCCCCCCCACAGCAGCAAGGACTTTTATCCCCCTCACTTTTTGCTTCTGCATGGTGATTATTCTTTTTAACAACAGAATATTTGGGAAAGGAACAAGTATTGCTGCAGAAAAAAAAAAAAAAAAGAAAAAGGAAAAAAAAAAAAAGAAGTGTTTATGAATAATGGAACATTTCAAATCCATCTGGTTTCCGAGACATTTTTTAGTTTCTTGCTACAGCCAATTATATAGCATGCTTGAGTGATAACTGGTTTTATCCTCAGGCTCATTCTGCACACTAATTTCTACACTGATAGTTGCTACCAACCTCTGAGGTTAGTAGCCATATGGTAGTCCAATATGGCACTTAATACTACACTTGTTATACAGTAGGCAGTATTCCGGCAATCATAAATCCACATTGTAGTAGGCACTGTAAAAAAGCTGTGAGTCCTTTTTCCGAGTTTTGGCAGTGATGGCTATTTTTAATTTAATTTCAAGGACATTATAGAATCATTTGCAACTCCTTTTTTTTTTTTTTTCCCTTCTCTGTTTTATTGCTGATGAAAGTCAAATTGCTGGCACCAATCCTTCCTGTAAATGGCAAAGACAGTGGAGAGCGATAGTTCTTTTCCTAGCAGAGGATCTCCTGATACTGATGCTTCTGTCAAATTGATCCCATCCAGTAGGAATTGGAAAGCCTCCTCCAAATTGTGCTCCGTGTTGCTAAACAAATGCCAGTCACTAGAAATAGCAAAGTGGCATTTTGTGGGCTACCCATCTTGCAAAATAATAACCACCCTTAGCATTAATTCAAGGATTTTATCACAATATCCTCCTCAGACGAGCCATACTGCAGGCTTGTTAAGGCAAGGTTGATCATTATTGTACCTATCACAAGCATCAGAGGCACAGGAAGACAAACAGAGTCACCAGTATAAACGTGAATCCCTTCCAAACTGGGGAAGGGAATGTAGGTGTCCTGGCTCCCGTACCTCTGCAAGCACTAAGGCAAAGACTTTCGCAGGGGAAAGGGGGGAAATACTCACATGCAAATGTACAGGAAATTGCATAGAAAACAAATCCATCCTTTCATCAACCTATTCTCATTTCAGCACCATATTTCCTATGAGGTTGAAAAATCTGCTGCATGAGAGCATATGTTTCTTCAAAACTCATTTCAGACGTAACTTTTTTTAGGTTTCACCTCCTCTTCTTTCTTTCTTTCTTTCTTTCTTTCTTTCTTTCTTTCTTTCTTTCTTTCTTTCTTTCTTTCTTTCTTTCTTTCTTTCTTTCTTTCTTTCTTTCTTTCTTTCTTTCTTTCTTTCTTTCTTTCTTTCTTTCTTTCTTTCTTTCTTTCTTTCTTTCTTTCTTTCTTTCTTTCTTTCTTTCTTTCTTTCTTTCTTTCTTTCCATAAATTGCTTTCCAGGGCTGTTGTTTTTCCTATTTATTTGCTCAGCAATCATTAAGAACTATCTGATTCAAAGAGGGCTTTTCACAAAATGTGTTGAATAATACACCAGGTAGTCTGGAGTAAGAAATCAATTAATTATTTTCACCTCTATTAAAAAAAAAAACAAACCCACACAACAGAAACCAAAAGAATTGTTCTATATTTACAGTTCTACTTTGCTTCCCAAATCTAGCAAGATTTTTTCTTTCCCCTGGTGCTTCTAGTAATTAATCAGTAAGTATAACTTCTAAGGAAGTTTTATGATGCTTGGACTGCAATCTACTGTGGAGGGACAATTATTCTACATGAAGCTCAGCTGGAGGAGGTAGAATAAATAGACTCTAAATTCTATCTCTGACAGACAAGTTGACTGAGGGATTTAGGGAAATTGATATGATGGTTAGGGCCAATCTGACCCAATGGCCTGAAAGAGGATGGAGAATTAGCTGTCTCTTATCCCAGATGAAGTCTGAAAACAGAGGACACTCAGGACAGCTGTGAAGTGGACTTGATTTCTTGATATAATAACACCATGTTATCTTAACTGCTAGCTATAACCGCAGAGTCATCACAGTGCTAAGTAATGTAGCTACCCAGTTAAAAGTGTATTAACAGAAGGAAAGGAAAACTTAAAGGATAAAGAGAACAATCATGTCCTTATGTGCTTTGTGTTAGACTATCTGAGGCTGAAGAAGCTGTTATCAGAAGTCCTGAGCATCTTTTCATATGATCTGTGTGGTGCAATCTTGAAATGAAAAGTAGCCATTCAGAAATGGAGTTTCCATAATGATTACATTGATTTGGCTCAGGAAAGGGAAATAAAATCAATCCCATTGATACACTTGCTTTGCTTGTATGGATAGGAGTGCCACAGCCCTGCTTGTAATTTTCTATACCTCTTTTCATGTCATGCGTACTGGGCATTCCACTATCAACTTACAACAACCTGAATTTGTAAACAGGCTACCTGGTCCTTATCTTAACATTGAAGTGTGCAAGCCGACCACAAAAGTTGGCATAGAGATACGTATTTTGGCTGTGAAAACAGATCTTAACCTTTAAATTCAAGTCACTCATTTCCAGAGCTACGCGTAGAGAAGTGGAAAAATCAGGGATGTGGCCTCTTCCCTCAGTGAAGTTACTGAACTCAAGAAAGATGTTGGGTAACCTGTAGGTCACCTTGAGACAGAAGGTTTTGCTCTTTTTATCTGAGAGTATCTGTCTCTAAACAAGCTGACTTTTAATTTTGTCTCTGCCTCCGCAGCAAAGAGATTTTGCAGACTTTTGTCCTAGCTGGTCTGCTTGCGTTTCTCTGCCTGTGTCTAAGGGAGGTTTTAGAAAAGGGAGGCCAGCCTTTTTTTTTTTTTTTTTCTTTTCTTTTCTTCCCCAAAACAGGAAATTCCTCTCTGGGCTCATCTATTTGGATGTTTACCAACAAGCCTTTGCCTTACTTATCTTATTCCACCTACAAACTCAGTCGGTAAAAGGCAATCCAGAATAAGCGTGCATACAAGTGGAAGGGAAATGGGGGTCTTTTATACCAAAGGAGGCCAAATGCTCTAGAATCACTATTACAGTACATTTCCAAGTGTAAACATGCTTTTAGGAAAACCTAAAAGGGATTTTTTTTTACTTTTATGAAAGCAAAGTTTAGGACCTGGCAGCATTGTGATTACCTCCGCTGCTACCATCTTCTCTTACTAGCTAAGAGGAGGGGAAAAATGTGTGTCTTTTCAAAACAGTCCTCTATTCCTGCCTGTGAAGTGTCACAGAATCATCTTTTTCTTTTCTTTACACGCAAATACCCCCAGCAGTGGCTTCCGTGATCCATTTCTTTAATTAGTCATCAGGCAAGTAGCCCATATCCAAATTTGAAGACAACTTGAGTGGATGGGCAGTTGGAATCCTCCCCAGGAAACCAGAACCTGCAGGACCATCTTGCTAGGAAGAGCCTCTGCTCTGACTGACACAGGGAGGAAAGTCAAAAAAGGCACGAGGAGTCTGAGCGAATGCATTTGAAAACTAAAAGAAAAAAAAAAAAGGAAAAGGGAAAAAACAAGAGATACTGATAGAAAACAGTTTTCAGTATTCACCAGCTCTCCTCATCACTCCAGCCCAGGGCTTTGGAATAGACCCAGCGGAGGGCAGCCTCCTATCCACATTTCTGACAGACGGGGCATGATGCTCACCTTTCCTGCCATCTAGTTTGTGTTTTGACAATTCGGTATGGAAACTCTAGCAAATGTATGCAGAGAGCGAAGATCCCCGTCTCCCGTTCTCCTCCCGAGGAAGTTAGCCAGGCATTGCAGAAACGTGATGCGTGAATAACAGAGAGTCTAAGCAGAAAATGAGTACGTTTTAAACAAGTCCACTGGAAAAGAATTAGCAGTGAAACTGAAAAGAGCCATATGCCAATAAGGGGGAAAGTGACTCAAAGTGACACGCTGTAATAATATAATTGAGTTAGAATTAAATTGCAGAAGGATAAAAGCAAGGACAGAGCTAAAAAGGTAGAGACTGCGACATGTGCTGCCTTGTTAAGTGGGAGATGGTCAACAGGAGGGGATTCTCTTGCCGTTTTCCTTTCATTTATAATTAGGCAGTGAAAGTACCAGGGGCATGTCAAGCCATTTGAGGGTTTAAATAAAACAGCACTTCCCTGAACCATCATGGCTCAGTTTCAGCATCCCCCCATCCCCCCTGACTCCTTGGAAGCAGTGGGAGTCTACAGCTATCTCCTCCTGTGGGAAACCCTCCCCGGCAGACAGCATCCGGACCTTCTCTGTCTCCCACCCTCAATCTTTATTGTTAAGGGAAAGGGGGAGGTGGGAAGGGTGTGAGGCACCCTGAAGAAATCCCCTGTTTATTTAAGAGTTTTTGCAGGCAGGGGTATGGGGGAGGGTGTCTTTTTTCCTCCTCTGAATTCTCCTCTATTAATATATTCCATTTAAATTGCTCACGGCACCATGTACTAATTAGGACTAGAATGACAGTTTGAGGAGAACAACTGAACCCACTTGAACTCTTGGAGTTCAGAGTTCATGCACATATGGGAAAAACATCTTCCCATTTATTTCTGCAAATACTCTGCACGTATCATGGAAAATATAGGTGATACGGACAGAGCTGATCCTGATGGTGCCTATAGATGTTTCAGATTGCAGCCAAAGAGATTTGAAATGCTCATTTAAAGAAAGCACACACTGAATTAGCTCCATTGATGATCATACACGGAGTTACACTGATTTAAATGAAAGTGTTAATTTGATACCAGTTTAGATCTACCGGTACAAAAGCACAATGAATGTCCTAAGGCACATTAAAGCAGGCGTATTCCAGTTCAGTATAAATCAATAAAGAATAGTTTTCAGCTAAACTAAAATAAGAAAGCTACACAGAGCAACATGGAGCTCTGCACCAAACAAATGAAACCCGAACATTTCTGAGTGCAGACAAGGCCCTGGTGTTAGTTAATCTCAGACCAGACACCTCAGCACTTACCTTCAGTCAAAAGCCAGTGTTTTTTGCAACGTTCATGTAATAATAGCAATACTTAGTGATTGTAAGCATATATCTTACAGCATTTTAGCCAGGTGTGTAAATTGTACCAGGCGCACACATTGATTTAACTTCCCAAAATCAATTTTCTTATTTTGATGACTTTTATTTTGTCCATTTAAAACTACACTTCAGGTGCTGGCTTTGAGCCACTTCCATTCCCAGTATAGAGCATCCAAATATTGACTTGTACCAGCTTAATGAAATTGATTTTGACTTCTCACCTTTTATTATTTTGGCGGGAGGTTGTGTGCAGACCAACTCTATAATGAAACTGGATGATTTACTCAATACCACACAGCAAATCAGTGCCACAGCTGGAGACAAGAGCAGACTTCTACAGAGAGCCACCATATGAATTTGACTACAGGTCCTGAAAAGCAGCGTGCTTAGATTGCCTGAAAACTCCAGTTTATGTATTGGTTTCTCCCCAGTCTGTTAAGGAGTAGGTTTCTATAAGAATAACTTGGCTGAAACGTCTGTTCCTGATCTATCCCTATCCCTATCCCTTTCCTATCCTATCCTATCCTATCCTATCCTATCCTATCCTATCCTATCCTATCCTGTTTTTTTAAATTTTCTGCTATTCCTTGTAGTGACCACATCACTTTGGCGGTCACTAAAGTGTGACCCTCTATGGTGTATGTGACACAATAGGGGAATAAGTTGCTATCTGTCCCGTGTGGTTTATTTGTTCTCTTTTACTCCCACATTCTCTCAGCCTGAGGAGTTTAGAGAAAATGCTGATGGCTTGGTGGAAGTGTGTTGAAGGTCTTTGGAGACACAAGCGATTCAAAGCCAATCAATGCGTCTATAAATCCTTGTAAAACTCAGATCCTGAATACCCGGTTACTCTTTCATTATGCGTTGACCCAACAAATGGGGCTGGGGTATTCCTGAGACACTCTTCATTTTTCACTGTGTGCTGTACTCTGTGTTATTTCTCCATGGCATGCTTAAAGGAAAAAAAAATGTATCGTGTAAACATTGATCTACTTATTATTCTGCTTGTTTGGATAGCTTTAAAAATGGACATTTATCTACAGTTTAGGTGTCTTAAACTGGGTACCCAGACATAACATGAATGCAGTCATACCGAGACCATCTACGACGACTGTTTCAAAAGCGCTGCTCTCACCATTTCCTAAATCTGACTTACCTCCCAAAGGAGCCTGCAATTTAGCGTAACTACTTTGGGGGCACAGATTTCTGCAAAGTCCACCATGAAAAGCTACCTTTCTTCAGGCGTTAACGGTTGGGGCCAACTGGTTTGTTTTCTTAAGGATGGAAGTAGTAAACTGTAAGGACTTCAGGCAACATATATGTAGTGACTGACAGCCGAAATATAGAGACATAAAGAAACGGGTGTCAGGGCTAATGCAGTTCTGCACATCTCCATCACACGTTTCAGACATGGGCATTTTTCTTTTTCAGCCTCTGTGTTTTAAAACAAACCGGATTGGGGCCATTGCTGCCTGTAGATTATGGCCCTCGAAGTGATAAACATGCTGTTCCATTGCTATTTGCCCCATGAGATAAACATTTCTGATGGATTTTTCTGACAAAACTGAGAAACCTAATAATCGCAACGTCAGAAAAAAAGTGAAAACTGATTCAGTTTGATCCCCAAAGGACAGGAGAGGGAAAACAGCAATAGGAGATACAGTTCTGTAAGACTGAACTTGTCAAAGCTCTGTTAGAGCGCTTTGAATAAGCACATCCGCTTGGTATTATAAATAAAGGCATCAGACAGTAATTTGCATGGATTAGGATTGTTAACTTTTATCAATTGCCGGGTTTTAAAGAACTCCCAAATTCTTGATAGGAGTATCTCTTTGTAGTGAAAGATTCATGGTGGGAGTGAAAAAAAAATCTGATGAATTTAAAGCTACAGATGAGAGAAAGCAAAGCCATCCAGATCTAAACTGAGATACCATTAGTGGTTCCCATAAATCAAATCATGTTTATAGCAGGGATACAGTTGAATTACCATCTGGACTTTTTAACCTCGACATTTATTTCCGAACCCTCCTCCAATATTGAAAGTAAACTTAACCCTTCCTTTCATCTTCAGGACTTTGACCCGGTGCCAGTTCTTATTTTGAAGGAATGATCTGATTTTTGATGGGGACAGAATGTCACACGTGGCATGAGGTTGGAAGGACCGGGAGTTTCTCGCAGAAGACAAAGTCATAAAAGAAATAAAATACACTCAGTCTTAAATGAGATCAGCTGAACAGAGGGTCAGTGGGAATGAAGTCAGGGGGAGGGTAAAGAAAGGAGGGTTCATTTTAATTCAGGTAGAGGACGCAGATGGGGTCCAAGGACAATGTAGCAAAACATGTAACAGCCAAAAGGAACCTATATTCTCTCAGGATCTGTGGGATTATGGGGAGGTAGATGGGTGATGAAGAGCTGGATCCTGTTTGCATTGGTGCTAATAACAAAACTGTCATTGCCTTTAATAGTACATCCACCTACTTCTGTGAAAGTGAGAACTTTAACCCTTTACTGACAAAACAAATCAAGCTCACATCAAGCAATTTTTAAAGCCTTGTGAAAAAAAAAAATCATCAAGATATCTGGATCCTAGTTTTGTTGTTAGGGCTGGGTTTTTTTGTTTTGTTTTTTTTTCTTCCTTTCAGTGTACCTCTGAACTTCCTGATTCAGTCAAGGAGCTGCCAAAGTAGTTAGTAAAGGATATTGTTGTGCTATTTCCAGCTCAAACTGAAAAAAAGCATGAGGAGGAATCACAGGAGAGGCCGGCTCTCCCACAAGCCACTGTCCCCTTTGCAGGCCTCGCCGGTGCGAGCAGCCGGTCAGACCATGGGGTTTGTTCACAGGCAATTAGGAGACATTCCTGAGGATCGCCCTTGCCCGTGCCATGTCTCCAAAGCTTTTTTCCTTCTCTTTAGTGCCCACAGGCTGCATGGCACAGGGACTGCAGGACCGGGCCAGCGGCCTGGCCAGCAGTGCTCTGACTCCTCAGAGACTTCCCTTGTGAGCGTGGGCTTCTTGGACCTCTCTGTAATGTGGGGGAGAGGACCATTTTGGTACATCACAGGCTGTTTGAAGAAGGATGTTATCTTTGAGGTCTTCCAGTAACATGTAACAGTGATTCCATAGATATGTACCCGGACAGCGTGAGGCACTCCAGTGAAACCACGGTGCATGTACCTATGGCTGTGTGCTAAGTGCTGGTGCTAAACAAGGTGACCACAGGGCTTTTAACTGGCGGAGAGGGTGAGGTACAGGTAGCACAACTCATCTTGGGGTCATGCCATCTGACAGGGCGAGTCCTCTGGCCATCCTACCTGGCCGTCCTATCCTTGTATATTAAACAAGATGCTTTCGTTTGAGGCTAGTTTCTCTGAAGAAAAAACGTCTTTCCGCCTTCACCCCAGAAGCTGTTTTGGTAAATGTCTTTGGTGTCTCAGGTTTCACAGTGAGCTGAAGTTTTTTACTCAGTCCTTGTTAGAGACGACCTCATATTTCACACCCTGGATCCTCTTAGTCTATTGGCGACATTACTGCCATTTCCTATCTCTCCCTTTCCTGAATTTACCTAACCCAGAGCTCCGGCCTTTTGTTGAAATGATTTTCTGCCTTCCGGCCCTGCGTGCCGTGTGTCAGATTATGTGCAAAAGGTCGAACCCACTTCCCCTGGCTTTAGACACAGGATGAGGAAATGAAGAGGAGCAAAGTTACTGATTTCATTTTGGAGGTCAGGGTGGGTCTTCTTGGGGTAGGAGTGGAGTCTGAAGAGCAAATGCTGCCATTTGTTATCCGTATTTTTTCAAACAAACAAGTAAGCCCAACAATTATTCATGCTGCTGAATCGGAAATACTTCTCAAAACAGCTGACAAAAAGAACAGGACAATAGGTGGATGGTGAGGAGAGATTATATATATACACTCATATATATAGCCCAGACACAGACATCCAGTTTTGTCAGAAACAAAGTGCAGACACGAGGAGGAATCTGAGGATCATCTCTGAGCTGCCCAAAGGGTGGGCAAGCTGCCTTGTTTGCTTGGCAATTGTCTTCTAGCGTTGCACAGTCTGATTATGTGCTAACCCACATTCAAAAACTGTAACGGCAAAAGGGTAAGTATCTGAATTGGTGCCAGGAGAATGTTTTCCAGCACTGGGGAATCCCAAACTTTGCCCAGTACAGGACTGCACTGGCTCCAAGCCAGCAGCCTGAGGCCACACTGAAAGCACATGTAGAAGAAAACATCTCTGCCACCCTCCTCCTCTGTCAGAGGGTGGATATATGCCCAAACGTGCTGCTAGAACATGACCTAAGTGGCCTTCTGCTGGGCGGAGATGGATGCTCTTCACCCTGGGGCTGTGGAGGGCAGCCATCCCATGCCGTGGATCAAGGGCCACACCACAGGGTGCAATGGGAGATGTGTGCGTCTCCACCTCCTAATGATTTGGGCAGCAGGTCTTGCCTTTGTGGGTGGGTTGGAGACACAGCACGTCCCCTTCACCTGCTCCCCATCAGCCGCCCCACCGGCAGTTTCACTCTGGCGCTGTGCCCCTTGCATGAATCCGGTGGCAGTTCAGGAAAGTACATCCCAACCTGCGTGCTCCAAATCTGCCGGTTTCCTCCCAGATCTGTTAAACGGAACTGGAGAGGGAGGAAAAACAACCAAAGAAGCAAACAGACGGAAAGGCAAAATACCAAAAGCACTTCCTCTCCGCAGGTTGTTGGTTGTACCTAGAGCTCTGGCTGGTTTATGTATGCATTCAGAGTAAGTTCTCTGAGGAGTATCCTGCAGTCATTTCTCAGCGAGTGTGAACAAACTCATTAACAGCTCCTTTACTGGAATGATAAGTTGTTTCTTAATGAAGGGAAAAATAAATACCCTCGCTAACCCAGGCTCCATCACTAGAAGTCACACATCATTCTTAAAGACTCCTTATTTTCCACCAGAGACATTTGTGTACAGCCCTTAAACAAAATGAAAGAGCTTGTTTCTCCTTCTTAGACGCTCTTTTAGATGCTCAAATTGCACAGCATTTTTTAGATGCTTTTCAGAGTTTTAACCCAGATGTGAGCAGCATAGGTTCAATGAAATGAAAAATACTGATCTGAATACTCACCCATTTTAAGAAGGGAAGGTTTGTAGCACTTAAAACATGGGACCAGGGCCCAAGAGATTTGGGATCTATTCCAAGCTCTGCCATTGACCTGCTATGTAGTTTTACTTGTAAGGAAGTCACTTAAGCTCATTGTGTTTCAATGTGCCCATTTGTGAAATGGAGATAATAATGCAATGCTCACAAGGGGGTTGTAAAGGTTAATTAAATAGAGTTTTCAGGTGATTTCCCTTCTTTGGATGAAAAGTGTGACAGGAGTATTGTTTATTAATGAAGTTTGTGCAAAAATGACAACTCTGAATTTTTTTCAGCAAAGAAATACATTGTGTGTGTGTGAAAAAAACTCACGTGGAAATTTTTTTTTATGATTATCATTTTTTTCAAGCTAAGTTGATTCAGTTTGAGCTTCAAAAGCCTGGGAGGGTTTTGCATTTTTTTTGTTTTTCCCTTTTGGCATGTAACTGTATGTTCGAATGTCTGTACAAGCAACTACAACAGCTAGGTATCACCATAGGAAGGTTTGTGGAAAAAAAAACCAAAACACCAAACCCAACATTTAAGTAATATTTTGGATGCTCACGTGCTTCAGGGTGTAAAATTGCAGGGCAGAAGTATTGGCAGGGCCTCAGATTCAGCTGGTTAGAGAATTTGTTGAAACCTTTATAGCGCTTGATGCTAGCTATTTTCAAATGTAGGTGTTTATTTGCCCTCTCATCCAGTCTCACATTTCTCATTCCGTATTTCTCTAGAAAAGGAAACGATAATACGCACAGGAAGATCTTATCCTTGCCAGTTTTCAGACTTCACTGCAACCTGGACCGACCCAGCCACCAAGGAGTTTGACTGCGTTATTCGGTTAGCCCAGCAGGATCTGCTGGGCTAACCGGATCGGGTGGGACTCGCACACGTGGAGAAGTGGGATGAGCTCTGCAATCCTACCCCTCATCTCTGTGGACACGGGAACCTGTGTTAAGTCCGGTTCCAACACAGAGCCGCGTGCTTTGCAGAGGCAAAATCTGCTCCTCTCCCTCACTCAAGTCACTCGGTGAGAGTTTTCACTTTCGTGTGTCAGTTGTATGAGCATGGTGGATTATTACTATTATTTCACTACCGTTGGAGCCCTTGCATCACTCTTATGCAAAGGGATGCCTCAAGAAATTGCAAGATAACGAGAGAAGAAATATAAGTTCAGCGTCTGTGAAGCTTGCTTACATCAGAGCTTGAGTTTGGGCTGAAGATTTAAATGCTTTCCTTCTCTCGCTGAACAAGGTGACCTACCCCATAACCAGAGAAATTCCAAATGAATAAGAGCTATTAAGTTATCTTGTCCACCTGCCCCCTCCGGCGCAAGATTGAGAGGGTGACATGGATTCTGGCAGTGGGCTGTGCACAACCCATGACAGAGGCTGCACACAAATATGAATCATGTTGTACTTAAAAGGCCCAAATGAGTTTACTCTTGGATCCTTACCCTTCCTCGTAGCTGGTGGGAATGGGGCCCTGGAATTTAAACAGTTTGACAAACCGGATATTGAATCGATCCCTGAAAACAATAGATTTAACCCTGTGAACTCCTCAGACGCTCAATTGGCTGCTAGTGCTTCTTGCGGCATTTTTGCCACTGAGAGATTCCCCTAGGATGCTGCTTTTAAGAAAAACGTATCTAAAAACTACCCACTGTGTAAATCTAACATCAGTTAGTGGTTTCCCAACTACAGCTTGTGGGATGGCAGCCTGAGTCTCAGATGCGAAAACAGTTCACTGCAGATTGGAGAGCCCTGTAAATGGAAAAGAGAACCTGGAAAGTCAGAGAAAAATGAATCTTTTCAATAGCGTCGAGGGAAATAGCATCTTGATTTTTTTTCTAGCTACATAAAGACTCCTTCTCACCCTTCCTCATCTCTTTCCAGCCACTATGTGCCTGCATACCTGGAAATATTCCCTTGGTATTAAAGACTGAGTTTTGTTCAAGCTGCATAAAAAACACTTGACATGAGCTTTGGGCTCTCTGACAAACTCTTAAAAAGCTAATTCACGTACAAACAGACTCCGGCTGCTACCCACTAACAGCAACATGAATTGTACCAAAATGTAATAAACCCCACCAAAACCATCACGGTGAACTCCCTAGCCTCAGACATCTGCTAGTTCTCTGGAGGCCAGGCAGAAAAGAAGGTCCCCTACCAAGGAGACCTGGACCAAAGCAGGAAGAGGTTTTTGAAGGCAAGTCCCTAGCTAACGTCTCTTCTCTCTCATTTTAACTGAAATTGTCTCATCTGCTGACGGTGCCTGTAGCAACGTCACTGGCAGTGGAGGGTGGAGGGCAGCACCTCACCTGGCCCCAATCTTCTGTGAATTCAGCTGTGGGAAAGACCGCAGCACCTTTACAGCTTCCTCTCTGCTATCGTGGGTTTTCGTTTATATATTTCTCTCCTGGAAAGGCAGCTAAACCTCATTTTCCCAGACTAGCAAGTTTAGGTTTGCATTCAAAAAAAGGGGCCAAGCACCAGGGATTTTAAGATCGGAATCTGGGAATCACTGGCCATGGTGGAATGGACTCTAAACAGGTTAGTTTCAAGAGTTGTTCTGACCTTTCTTCATGGGTACCATCTGGGTGCAGAACTTCTTAAAATTTCTCTTATTGCTTTCCCATATACTGGCCAGAAGTTTGGCATTATTTTCTGAGATTATTTGAATTCAAGCTGTCCACATTTTCTTGGGATGTCACTGATAAACATGCACAGTTCAAGGAATACTGAGTTTCACTCAGTATTTCCCTCCCCTCCACCCCCGCCAATATCTTCACTTAACTGGCTGATCCCACTGACATCTTTGCCTATTAAATGTTGCCGGATCAGGATTTCACATAAGATTCCTGAGTATTCATCTTTTATCTCTAGTTCTTAAAGAAAAGGGGCAATTAAAATTTTCACTGTGAGTATTGCCACCCTTTCTGGGCTAGCGTGGCTTTTCTGGGGCTTGAGTTGTGCCAATGACCCTCAAGGACTTCATCTGAGCGCTCAGTTGATTGTTCTGGGGGTGGGGGGGTGGGGAATGAAAAAGAAACCCACAACCAACTAAATCTGATGCATTTGCTTGAGTTACGGAGAGTGACGCGGACCTAAGTAGTTTGCACAGGTGAGGCCAAAATTTTGGCTGCCTCGCACATATGTTAGGGCATGTGGGTGCATGTAGATATGTGTTACTGTGAACAGCTTCTGTGCTTCTAAAGAGAAGTTTATCGAGTTGCAGCTATGATTTGCTCTGAGCCATGATCTGCAGAGTGTCAGCTGGGAGACCATTTTCTTTTGGAAAAGAAACAGAACCAAATAAATGCATTTGGTCACTTGAAGAAATTCTGGGATGTAAAGCAGGTTTCCTCAGCAAGAACGAGAAGAAGCTGTGCTCATTCTGGCAGCAAAGACTTAACGAAAATGGCAATCAGTCTTAGCGGGGTTTGAGCACGGTGCTTATTAATCTGAATTTACATTTCTTCCGTTGAAACGGGGGGTTTAAAAGTGATCTGAATTAACGTGAGCTGACAGTTGCTGTGCTTACAGACCTTCAACACACTGTGTACAAGGGAAATAGTTTCCTTCCCAGTCTTTGACATTCTCTGCTCAGAAGATTTTTTATTTTAACCCCAGTCCTAATTGCCCTTCAGTATCAAAATTAATTGTGTTTTCTGCTAAAAGGCCAGTGCAGTTTAAGGTTACTCCAGGGTCCCAGCAGCCGATGCATCTTCTGTAAATGGCTTGATTGCCGTCTGTGGAGAGGAGTGCTGGGAGAGATTTGCTTGACCGAGGCTATACGTTACAGTCCAATTAGTGTGAAGATCACTACATGAGTCTTTAACTTTATCTAGTAACTGTCGGAATCTCTAATGCTGAGAGCGGAGCGAGGAAGAGGGATGCAGAGCCCACCTGGGCTGCCATAGAGAGATCGCGCAGCTTTCCTGGCTCCCCTCTAACTGTCTTGCAGGCAGCAGAGGGAGCAGTTGGAGGATGGAAATACCCGGTGAGCCGCACTTCTCATCCTAGAGATACTGAGACAAATATCCTCTTTTTTCCTCTTTGCTGCTTTACCAACATATTAGTGTATGGTTTTGATTTTTAAATTTTTTCTTTCTCTTCTTGAGACTGCTCTTCTGAGGTCTGGATTCACTTAACGAAACCCCAGGCAGTGGGCTGAAGTGGATGGGAATCTGCTAGCCCTCGGTCCTCTGGACTACCGGAGAAAGATGGACACATCCAGAAAATGAATGAAACTCTCACAGTGGTCTTCAGAGCCGGTTCCCTTCCCTGGCGCTCTGCCTCCGTCCTATAGCCAGGTCTCTGAACTTGTGTGTTTCATTTAAGTACTCAAAAGTGAGCAAGAGTTAGATTTTCATTGCTCTGTGCAAGAGCTCAGGAGCTCCTGTTTGGCTCACGGTAAAGTCAAGCAAAAATATAATTCCTCAGTGGAAAAGGCCAATTCTAACATATGCACTTTGTAGATCATAGGCTAGATCTAGTAGACAAGTAGTACAAGTAATCTCCTGTGAGCTAGAAATTACTCCCTTTTTGATCTGCAAAGATGAGAATAGGCTGTGATTTATAATTATATGAATGGTCAGCAACTGAAACCATCGCAGTGCAGTCTGGAAGGGAAAGTGGCCTTATAGCCCACATCAAACACATACTGTGCCAATATCAGCACAAAATACACTGGAAAATGGGTCTAAAGTATTTCAGCCCTACAGTTATGCTCACACAATTTGCATAAATATCTCGGGCTCTATATTGTTGTCAATAGTTGTTACCAAAAAAATGATGAAACACCAAGTTCTGCCTTATCAGAGGCATCTGGAACATCTGGAATTAATTTTTGGTTGGTCCGTACCCCAAGTCATTAGGCTGCTTGTTTGCAGTATCTAGGCCTCATGTCTTCCAAAATGTCTTCTAAAAGTAGCTGGAACAACTAGTATTAAACAAGACTATTAAGAAATGTTGAAAAAGTTTGAAAGCTCATGAAAAATAGAATGCAAAGTCCCTGACATTTTTCACATCTCCACCCTTTATTTTTCAGCTAATTTTAATGCTTAATGTCTCCTTTTCTGAGTCAGTCTCCAAACCAGGAAATGAAGAGGCAGCTGCAAAAGTGGGAAAAACATGGGGAGAAAAACTTGTTACTTGACACTATCTCACAGAAGTTCCAAAAATGGTGAACTTTCTCTAACAACTCCACTTCTCATTACAATCTCATTTGACACTGGAGCAATTATGATTAAAACAACAACAACAGAACTACATCAGCATTTCAGCATTTTGGAGATTACATGGCACCATAATATGTTAGACAGCACACCCTTTCTTTAATTTCTTTTTTTTTTTTTTTTTTTGCGGTGTTAAAGGTATTAGTGGCATTAACGCGGTTACGGTATTCGTCAAACTTGTTCTCTCTCTTCTCATTTCTGTGCCCTGCAAAAGCCGTTGTCTTCTCCTTCAGTATCCGGGACGCAGCCGTAGACCTCAACCATTATTTTCAGTCCCGTCTTACCTGCTGGATTCACATACTTAGGATTCCACTCACCACCAGTTTTTCTGCACGGTTCACAACAGATCTTGTATCAATGTGCAGCTTGTGTTTGCACAACTCAAAGATAAGGGAGTCTCGCTCTCTCGGAGGCATTTTAGATTAAATAAAGCTGGTAATGGGATGAGAGCCGAGTCTCTCATCCACTGTTCTTCTAAAGCTTCTTTAAAACGACAGTGAATTGAAACCCCACTTCAACTGGCTCAGGCAGAAGAGCCGTACTGAACAGCAGTTTTTTCCTGTGAGTTGTGGATTACTCAGGGTAGAAGTAATTAACACTTACCTTACGAGAACTTATGAAATTAAATATTCAAGAAGAAATAATACTGCAGAGCATAATTATCCAATAGGGTTCCCCATCACAAAATATCAGATGAATTAAAGGAAAAAAAGTATTTGGGAGAGAGGTAACGGAAAATAATGAGGTGGATATCTTACCTTTCAGGTATATACAAAGTATGGATAAACTCTGTAGTATTCAAATTAACGGCAGGTAACTTCGTGCTATTTGGGTTTCCCGTCATCTACCCCTCATTGCAGCCGTGTGCAGAGAAAATCAACTGCTACAAAAGATAGAAAAAAAACATGTTTCGAAGCAATATAAAATAGTAATTCTAGAGGCCAAGGTAAGCAGGAATGTAAGACTGAAAGAATCTTCCCTGTTTGTAAGGTCCTTTCAGAATTGGTCACAAATGGATTTCTTGCTCCTTTTTGGAATATCCTGAAGCAGCTCGTCTCGGATAGAGGACACTGAAGCTCGGGGTCTTCAGTATGATTGCCTACGTGATAAGCACACAAATAATAATTAAAAAATTGCTCTAATTTAACACCAATTTGTGGCTGCAGCATTTCCAACCTCTCTGCCTTAACAGCTTGGAAGAAACACAAAGGAAAATTCTGCGTGTCAGAAAGTTATGAAACAAAGGCAAAGTGGAGAGGAGATGGAAATATAAAGTCAAAATGAAACCCTCCATCTTTCTGTCAAACTGAAACAATAAATAATAATGGCATCTTGCATTTATATAGTGGTTTTCATCCAGAAAGCCTGGAAAGCTCTTTGGAAACTTTACAAACTACTGTGGAGGAATAGGAATGATTTCATACGCTGATCTATTGAAGGCTCCCACTTCTGTAAACAGTTACAGTCTACAGCAACATTACATCTCAGACTGGGACAGGTAGCGACTGATCCTGAGAGTTATTGGATGGATCTGTGGTTAGTCAGAGCAAATCTTCAAAGTCCTGTGGGAATTTACACTGCTGACAGTTATTGTTTCTCATGATCAGGCACTTGGTAAAGAAATAAAATTACGGATAGATGAAAGAGCTGCTGATCCTAGCCTGTGAAATGTGGCAATAGCAGCCAGAGCTTTACAATTAAAATCCCTAGTAATTCATCAATCGTGGGATGGTAAACATACTCATTTTAAAGAGTCAGATCCCCTCTCCAGCCATTCCTCATTGTTATCATATGGCTGACATCCTTTCTTTCTTATTTTAATCTCTGTGTCTATATAGACAAAGGTGTTTTAAGAGCTAGTTGAAAACAACACAAATGTCCCAGATTTATGTCTCTGCCACATTCAATTGTCAGGCAAAGCACGGAAGAAAAAACAAAGAATGAATAATTAGTAAGCTGAGGAAACTTGATTAAGCTTTCCATTTCTATCATATGTTTCACTTAAAAAAATCACACCAGATACTCAAGAAGTCTGTTGGATATTAAGCGATGGCATAGATTTCCAGATCCTCAATGGAGGAAAATTCTTGCTGATTTTCATGGTCTTTTTTGTTCCAAGAAGGATCACATAATTTTGGCTCCTGAATAATATTTCTATAACTAACAGTCGGCTCAGGAATTCCCTGTGTGGTGAACGTATTTCTCTATCAGCTGGCACGATGTATTCTTGCACTGGAGTACCACGTTTAAAGCATCCATCCAGCACCTCCTAATGGTGGCAGCAAAAGGAAAATGAATGAAAATGAGATAAAAACAGTTCCAGGAACAACAGAATTAAGACATTGCCTTCAGATTTGTGTCTTCGTTTTATTGACCTCTGGCAAGGTATTTTGATGGGATCACATATTACTGGAGGGAATAATCCTCTGCCTTATCCTGAGCACCTATTTTCATTAAACTTCAAGAAATATACTCCTCCTGCCAAATTTGGCTGCGCGTAGGCACAAAGAAAAGAAGTCCTTATTCTGTTTATACATTTTCTTATCTATTTTCTTATCTCCTGAGACTTTTGGCATCAGGCACCTTCCCGTTCTCTGAAGCGGGAGCACCAGCGAATAATCTGGCTGTTGCTGGCCAGGGTACAATGATTGGCCTTGCTGGCAGGAGGGGACGCAGCCCAACCAAACGCTCAGGACTCCCGGCTGTGACTCCTCACCACGTGAAAAGACTTTGCTCATTCCAACAGTGCCTGGGATGCAACCAGAGTTTGACACGGGCAGGTGCTCTTCTTTAACAGCCTCTGTAATCTCCCGGTCAGCATGCAGAATTGGGGCTGGAAAGTTCCCCTGCTCCTTTTCTGTCCCTGTCCATGCTAGTCCATCTGCCCCAAGACCAATATTTGTGATGTCCAGCCAAACTGATACTTCTTAACACTGCCAAGCTCGGTTTCCAGTCCTTTTTTACCCAACGGTCCCTTGGCCCATGTGTTCTGGGCAGATGGGGAAAAGGGAGAGGGAACACGCACCTCCTTAACTAGTGACCAGAGAAATGATTAAACATGATAAAGCTTTAAGTATCAGCCTCTCCTGTAAACACCTGGTAAAACCGCAGCGTAAATACTATGCAGCCCAAGAAAGAAATGTTTGTAAGCTGTTGTTGAACCGAAGGCAGCTCTCCAGACTACAGATAAGATATCGTTGTCTCCTGTGCGGGGGGATTTAGCACCAAATGAAGGTGAGACAGGGACAGCATGTCTGCCCTCATTTAAACTGTTTTCAAAATAAGTATTCTATAAGAATAGGAAATTGTGGAAAGAAATCTTGAGGCTTCTCAATATCAGAGGGGTTTTTTTTAGGCTTTTAGGAATGTATTTCTATGTCCTCTGAGGTTTTCTTGAGTCACAGCAGTCTCTTGAGAGACTGGAAATTTTAAATCAGAGATGTAAATTCAGTCTCTGGACCAGTAATTCCCATTTACATCATGTGACACTGAAGAAAAAGGCTCTCAGCTATATTTTATTACAAACACGAGCTATTTAGCTATCTTGATTGACATCCTAAATTTTTGCACATTAAACAATGGAATCTCTGGCTTCACAAAAGTATCATTCTTCCCAGACAGTAGAAACAGTGTTGAATATTAGGCAAAAAACCTTTTTGCCAAGTCTGTAATTTCAAGGTTGCATTACATTATTTTGAATTTCTCACTGGTGGTGGTACTGGTTTTCCAGGTGGTTACTGGGGAAGCTTAGATAGTTCATTACGCAAAAGCTAGTTTGCTGGTGGAATATAGGTTGATATGTTCAAAGGCACACAGGGTTGCGATAGGACAAACTTTGGTTAAAAGTAATTGAAAGTCGGATGCTTACTTCTTCACGCTTTTGAAAATCTCCTGCTGTTTTTACTTCTTGAACATGAGAAGGAGGTTGGCCAGAGCAGCTATTACGGGCTACTTATAAAAAATGCTTCAGATTGCCAGTGACTGGGAGCACCCAAGAGTTCTTGTCCCACATTTTGCCTGGTAATTAAATAGACCGAGATATAATTTGCGCCCCATATTCTCTGTGTTGAAGGCAGTAGGCTTCTTCATTTTTAGCCTAACTCTTCTGTCACCTTCACCAGTTTTACATTATTTATGTTAACTCCGTGGCCTAGGGGTGGGAGGGAGAGGGGAATTATTCCTAATTTACTGAAAGTGAGAGAAGAATCAGTCACTTCTTTCTTTAAATTTTTGTGGAGGATTGTTAATCAAAGTTAAAACAAATCTGTGTTCCAACGCAGAGGTGGGCGAGGAAATGTGTGCCTAACACATATGCACTTTGGGGCTCCTGCAGAAGGAAACAGAGTTCTGGAAACTGTTGTGAGAAAAACATTAAAGACACCAGACTCGATGCTATGCCGCAGACTGGAAATGAGGCTTCGGACAACATCCAGCTATGTTTGAACCTACTTGAGGAGTTGCATTTTATTCTCCATCCTGGGATGCACAACGTAAATTACCTCCCTTTTTCTTACTTGCCTCACGTTTGAGACGAGCTCGGCTTGGAGTAGGACAATGACTTAAAGTAGGAGCCAGGCAGAGAATACATCAGGTATTCGACCTGCAGGCCTATGAAATGCAGTGTCATCATAACCCAAAGGGCGTATCATTAGTCACTGAAGGAAGGAAGTGCAAGCATGCCTGGAGAAATCAATAGAAGGTCCTTGTCTAGTAACACGAAGAGAACAGCGCCGATGTTTATGTCTTTGCCCTTCACATACTTTGCTCTTCCTTCCTCTCTAGTCACCTTTTCACTTTATCCAGAATTTCATTTTCCTGATTCCTGAGTATGAGCGGACGAACGTCGTAACCAAGAGTCAGGCTGCAATCCAGTCTTTTCTCAGAAAAAATAAAAAAATAAAAAAAATCCATCAGGCCCAGTGTTTCTGTATGGTGGTTATCTGATTTGGCTCCTGCTAACTAAAAACATATGCAACTGGTTATCTCCATCAACACAGTTTAATTCAACTCTGGTCCGTATTAGTGTGTTTTTCTGCAACTGATGTCTCTTAGTGCCATGGGTGAACTGTTACTGTTAAAATCATGTTTAAATATGAAGATCAAACAAATGGTCCAAAGGTTTCTAGCATCTAAAGATTCATTAAGCAATACAAAAATACTTTGCCATGTTTTAATTAAACCTAATAATTCCTCTCCAGAATATCATGCTTTAGACAAATGAGAAACCAGATTAATAGGAGATTTCAGAGTTTTGTCAGAATATGGGATAGTAATTCAAAATCGTCAAGATTCCTTTTATTTTCATAGCCCTGCACTCAACCTGTTCTTCCCCTTTTATGCCTCAGCTTACCCATCCACAAAATGAGCAAAACAGTAGTAATATGCATCCTAGGGAAGCTACAAAGCACCGCTCGTTACTGTCAGGAAAATGCTTTGAAATTATTCAGCTGTATTCATAGCAAAACCCCAACGAATTAACAAAATATGTTCAGGCAACACACATTTGTCGGCTTCTACGAGAAAACTGTGAAGTGTTATGAATAATACGGTTCATTGGTGGCTGTTTGTTCTAACAATCCTGATTTGTACGTTACATGAAGGCAAAGAAATCTTTTCATGCTCAGTTTGACCCTTCCTCGCACTGCCCCTGATTTCTATCCATTCTGGCCCTTGACAGGATTACAAAATATATATCAAGGACAAGAATAACTTTTTAGACTAAGATAACATTTGTATTATTAGCAGAGGTTAGGGTGTGCCTGGGAGGGCAGGAGGTAAATCTGCTGAGCAGTCTAAAAGCTTTATTTATGGCAACGTCCTTTTTAAGAGCAGAGGAAAGAAGGAATATTACTAATAATGTCACAATAATCTCCAACATCCCAAATCAGCCAAGTATGTACATGTACAATCAGCCAGTATGTACATGTGCATGCACGTACATATGCACTCCAGAAAGATGTTTGTCTCGGTATATAAAGCTCAGACCCTGGATCGGTTTTCCAGGTGGAACGAATCAGCCTAAGTCTATGAAACTCCATGGCACAACGTCAGTTTACCCCAGCTGAGGACTGCGACAATGTCTCATTATTTCAACCAGGAAAATCAGAAGCATGTTATACAGTACTGAACACAGTCGCCTCCAATGGGAAGAAGCAAAGTGTCTTCCCTGACAAGTTGAAGAGCTTCTGGCTCTCTAGCCATTTACCTAACGACCCACTTACCAGTGGAAAACTCTGAAATCAGCATTTCCAAGGTCCCAGAGCTTCCTGAAGGAAACCAAGAATCCTCTACGCTGTTCTCAAGAAATTAAAAAAAAACCCAAACAACCAAACAAACCCAAACCACAACAGCGGATACATTTTGAACTTGCTTGTATGATTTAGGAGCAAACACCGTTTTTCCCAGTCTTCGCTTAGTTGAGCACTTAGCCTTGAGTCTGCTGACCAGTTTCGTGAGACTTTTTACAGTTTGTGAGTCTTGTCCCTTTCTAAGAGAGAATCCAGGCTGCTAAGTCATATTCCCTGAAGATTTCCGAGAATATTGCTGCTGCCCTATCACAGCACAAATGGCATGAAACTGTAGAATTGGCTGCTGTTCCCGATTTGGAGCATAAGATTGCACTATAAAGGGGCAAAGGCCAGGTTGCGAAAACAACAAAAGCAAGCAGAACAAAACCTTCCACTGAAACACCTTTAGGAAAGCCTGCCTTCAAGTCCTCGTCACAGTAGGCTTTAAACGACCTGCCCCCACATCTACCAGTTTGGTAGGTGTTGGTCTAGCACCGAAAAGGACTGAACAGCTGAAATTCTAAATATTGCGATGTGGACCCGGCCCCTCTCCTGGGACCTGTCCTCCCAAAGGAGTCCGAATTCATGATCCAGAAAGCTGACCATCTTCCAGATCGAAGGGAATTTGACTATCTCTTTGCTGGCAGCTGAAAAAGCTAAATTAATAAATAAACGAGACATCATTTGGGAAGGTTTTTTTGCATAGTATTTTGTAGCCACATAAAAATATTATAGTGAAATACAACTTTTCTCTCACAACAGAGTGTTTGGGCTGTCTCTGTTAAATATACACTCCAAACACACTGAGAGCTTTGCACGGTGGAAATATAATTTTATTTTGAATAATATTATTTTTCATCGCCCATATGCCACCATGCCTTATTTTTAACATAGTGATGTCACCGTATCAGTGAGATCACTTTGCAGAACATCCTACTGAGCAGTAGAGGTGAACTGGCTTCGTAATAAATAGAAATTCAAACCCTCCTAACAGTATTATATGAATACAAAACAGAGATGCTGTATGACACCTGCAGTACAGGGGCAATGCACTTTTGTGAAAGAAAGTACTTGTGTATCTCACTTAGGAGAAGAAATTCTTTATTCTGATGAATCTTAAGTTTCTTGTGGATATATGAACCATGTATACGTGTCCATTCTGTGGACAGCCAGCCCTTTAAGGATAACAATATCACAACTCTTTTCGTGTTTGGCCATAACATAAAAGACCCTCATGCTGATTGGAAATATGGAGCAAAAGATTCCACGGGCATAACACATATTGCCCACATACAACATATCTCTCACATTTACATGTCAGTTTTATTAATAATTAGATTTTATTACAGTGTTTTAGGCATACTCTAAACACATTAAAAGACGTGGTCTTTGCCCCAAAGTACTTGCAGCTGGAAAGACAAATAGTGAATGAATTAATGGTTAAATCAGGTTGACCCCTGGATTTTTCAGTTTTTCAGCAAGTCTGAAAAATACAAATGTTTTATGGAGATTAAAATGTCTTTTAAGGATATATTTTCAGTATATCAAAAAAGAAAACAAAACCATTTCAAATCAAATGAGAGGTTTCTCTAGATACACACCACACCATGTTCCATGTGGTTTTAGCATATTTTAGTGGTCTGAATCAAAAAACAGGAAAAAAAAAAAAAAGTGGGAACATGCCATCTTGAAAAGATTAATATTGGAATAAGATATTTCTACTTTAAACATAAATATTTGGGTTGGGTTTTGGGCTTGAATGACCAAGCCTAACTGGGACAAATTTTTCAAATGCCTTTTTATGGTTCCCTTTTCAAAAGTTCCTGCTATGACTTCCCCAAACTCTGCAATTGGTGGAAAAAGGGGGAGAACCCCGGAGCCAAGTGATGAGGCTGCTCCGAGATGCATAGTTCAATGTTATTTGTTTGGTTGGGGGCTCTTTCTTTTTCTTTTTCTTTTAATAAACTATCCCCAAAAGCCTATCTACCTAATGAGTATTATCTGCTTAATTTCCTGCAGGCTTCAATGCAGAAGCAGGTCAGTTGGTTTAATTATCAGCTATGGAGACGTGAAGGAACTTGAAATTCAATTGAAATATACAGCGGTTTTTTCCTTGGATTCCTTCGCGTTAACTAAAATACCTGTTCAAAGAACAGATTGACTCAGCTGTGACTTAAAGAAAGGTAAGATTCTGTGGCAGGGAAGTAATAATGCTATTATTGTCCACTGGACAGAGTATATTTGCACGGTGATTAGCGAGGGCTAATATAGTGAAATGCTATACGCAGAGAAACGGGCGGGAATTTACCTTCTGACTATCAAATCTCTTTGGTTTTAAAATGTAGTCCTACTCCCTCTATCTACATCACGCTGTCGATTAAGCGCCAGACAGACCCAGGGATGCCTTATGAATTTTGGAATCTTAAATCCATACGATACTATTCAGACAACGGACTCTCCATCGCTGTGACAGAAAGGCACGCAACACTTACTCCGGTGATTGGATCCCTCTCTGGGAGTGTTTTGGCACAGGAGGGAAATGCTTTTTCTTTTAAAATAGGCTTTTTCTGTGTCCTAGATAAAGTGTGAGGAAGGCTAAATAAGCAATAGTAGGTTGCCATGCCTTCCAAGTTCACGTCTTTTCCTTTTTTTTCCCCCTTTTTTTTCTTTATAATTCTAAGAGTTATTATCGGCAAGTCTTTATTCGGAGATAGGCATGTAGAGGGAGCATTCATAAGCAAGGAAATCCAATTAATTTTGTTAGAAATCCAATAGTCTCTCGGTGAACACAGACTTTCACCACAAATCTGCAAGTTTATGGAGCCGTTAAGGCACTTGGAGCATCCGCACAGCTGAAAGACGGAGCTTGGGCTCAGTATGGGTAGAGTGATATCTGTAATATCCCATAGAAATCCATTGAGAACACTTAGGAAAGCACAATATCCTTTAAATGTAACCTTGATAATGAAAGGAAAGGGCTCCTGTTCCTAAATAAAAAACAACAAGCCCCGACAGGTCAGAATTGATACCGGCATTTGCTGCTGCCTGAAACTCCTGCCGTGCACTGAATGCTGCAAAAGTGTCTATTATTTTTAACTGTTGGGTTATTGTCCATCTTTAAGGATGGGGAAATTTTAGGAGCGACAATTAATAATAATAATAATCTAAAAAAAAAAAAATGTTTAGTGTTATTGCAGACCTCTAGATAAAATACCTAAGGGGCAGGGGTGAGCGAACAAAGGAAGCCGAAAGAAAAAAGCAGATATCTGAGGCTCGTTTTGGAGAGAGCAGCTTAGAAACCCCTGAACTGAGGGTTCTTTATATATAGCACCACATTGAGTGACAAAATGGTAGCTGTCATAATGTGCCAGTTAACATGTCCAATATGAGCCGATCGTTTAGTGTCCCCTGGGATCAGAAGACAGAAACATGACAAAGAACAAAGAACTCGGATCAATAATGCTTGGGGAAATAAGACAGAGAAGGTTATTTACTCTGCATTGATCCGTTGCTGCAGTCGCGTAAACTTGGCCTGTTTTTCTTTTGTTAACCTTTAAGCTTGAGTATACTCACAAGCAACTAGGGAGCCAACTAACAGGTGTAGATTAAGGATCGAAGGAGGTCATCGTACCTCTGTCACCACTAGGCACCCATGTAACAACATCCCTGAAGAAATTTAAACATCAATAGCTATAATAAGGGCAAATTTATCAAGCTTGGCCTACTTTTGCTGGGAGCCTGGCTGTGTCCAGTCAGTTTGCCCTTGCTAAAGCTCAATTGATTTGGACATTCTTTTACTAGAGTTGATTATCAATTGTGACACAACAAATTTGTTAGCTTCCAAGCACTGGAGTTGTTGTTGCCATTGGAGCCTCTGAAGTGAAAACACCTGGCCGTGCTCAAGTTTTACTCTTGCTGAGGAAAAGAAAAAAAAAAAAGAAAGAAAGAAAGAAAAGGAAAGGCAAATAAAGGGGAAGAAGAAGACAAAAGCAGAGAAGCCCATTGGTGATCTCTACATAGATGCTGGTTGCGTTGGAGATACCTGTACTGTGCAGCTGGAACATCTGGATTGCCATTTTTTGAAAATTAGGAGCATGAGGAAATATTAACTTGAAGGAAACTGTTTTCAGCAGGAAAAGTCCCAACAGCTGCTAGCTATTCATTTTTTATGTTTTATGATTTGTCACCTAAGTCATATGGAATCATTCCTGTTCTCTGTGTGGATGACAGACTTCTGAAACCAAGAAGTAATGAATACCGTATGATGGGCAGCAATATTCTTTAAGCATGACTATTCAAAAGAAATAATCATTCTTGCTGAACTCCACAGAACTTGTTAAATGTGCAAATCCATTCACTGATGCTCAGGAGCTGTAGTCAATTAGACTAAGTGGACATTTTGTGTAGAAACATGATGGGATGGAATTTGTTTGCTTTAAATACTGACCCTGTTTTTTTCAGTTTAATAGTAAATGTTTCATGTTATGCCAACAGTATTAGCAGAACATTAAAAATGTAATTCTGGAAATATTTATCTTATTTAGTTTACTTCAAAACCAAAAGGATTATTTAGCATCATTATCGTAGCTTTTCTATTTTTCTGGATCAAAGTATATGCCGCTCATCGTGCTATAAAACATTTTGACTTGTGTATCAGTCAATAGGATAAAACAATCAAACAATATCAAAACGGAAGATCTTTACTTAAAAATTGAAATTTGCTTTTAAATATTCTGAAAAGAAAAAGTTAATATCATACGGTAGTCTTTCTAAAACCGACATTTTATCCAGAATTTTGAGATTAAAGCAGGGGCCAAACTGAAGCATTTCCTTTGAGATGAATATTCTGGCTTTTGATTGACACATTAAAATACCTGTGCAGGACGAACACCCACATCTCTGAAGTGCAGGGGCACAAAATCAGTTCACCACAGATGCAGGCACTTGTAAATGAGTTGCATTTGTTTTTTGGCTGGTCAGCTACACACAGCCATAGCGAGCACCCATTGCTAGCTGATAGTTTAGGTGAATAAATTTACGGACACGGCTCTACTCCTCATTTACTGTAGTACTTTTGCTCACTGCTGGCACTCAGGCAGGCAAAGCTGTGGCTCGGCTCAGTGTTTTGCAATGGATTTTAGAAAGTAACCCCTTATATTACACTTCCTATTGCAGCTTGATTTCATATGGCAGACAGAGATGTGGTTGCTTGGGCTATCCTTTGTCCTATTAATATGGCAATCAGACAACTTTGAATTTAATTCAAAAAAAGTTGCATCTTTATTTTTGATTATCTATAATTATGAGGCACAAACAAGGAACCTACTGGCAAAGGAAATCAGATCCTACTTCCCTCTTAGAGATGGGAATCTGTTGTTTGTATCTCTTGGCATGCAAAGATTCAGCTTGTGACCCTTGCCCCATCACCCGTAAAAGTGTCACCACACTTTTTGAGAGCATTTAAGGCATTTAAGAGCATGGGAGGGAGAAGGCAGCAGCTTTTAGGGCATCAGCAATGACAGTAATGTGCACTGGAACCGTCTACACAAGCAGAGTGCATTGAAGCAGTTGTATTAGATCAATCTGTGCCAGAAGAGAAGTCACTGACAGTTTATTTCTGTGTTGGAGAATGAGCTGCAAAGTGCACAGTCCTCATTAGGATAAATGGAGAATAGCTCAGTTTGGTCCTCACCAAAACTTTCTACAGGGCAATGGCTATTCAGAGCTCTATGTGAAATGAGTTAAGGCTCTCTTAGCCCTGCCAGTATGATAAAAAACTGCACCCCGGTTAGCAATAATCAGCATCCTTGGCTGAGAGTCTATGGATTGAGTGAGCATGGAGAATGAATTACCCTCTTTCCACTAGATGTGGTCCCTCTAGGTCAGGGCTCAGGTGAGAGGAAAGAAGTGTTATGGAGCTGCTTTGATTTACAGCTGAGGACCTGGTCTTAATGGCTCCACGGGACTTTGAAGGTGCTTATCTGCACTCGGAGCTTGGGGAGCAGATCTGCCTTACAGTGGCAGAGACACAGCCCATCTCATGGAAATGCCAAAGGGGCTGGAGACTGCTCTTTGCTCTGTCCCTGCCCCATGGACTCTCTGGGGAGGGTGGGATCACGGCACAGGACCTTGTTCCCCTCCCAGGGACATTGCAACCACGTGCGGTCCTCAAATTGCAGCTCTGCAGTTTCCAAACCCCGACAGAGGACTGTGTGAGATGGGTTTGGGGAAGGAGGTCCGGAGACCAAACTGGGGTTGAATCATTCCCCAGCGCTAAGTAGGGCAAAACTGGGGCTGCTCTAAGGAAACTGCCTTAGTGCTTGCCTCTGTGGTGGGCTGCTCCGAAGTATGGGGGAGACAATGAGCGGAGCTGGAGAGGATGTGGGACCAGGCCTTCCTCTAGCCAAAGAGAAAAAGCTCATTAAAAAAACAGCATGAAGAGGCACTGAAGGAGAAAATAGAAGAAAAAGGAAAGGAGAGAAGGAACGGCACGCAAGCAACACTCTATATGCCGAAAGGCATATGCGATAAGACTCCAATTCACCTTTCAAAAGCACTTAAACCTGAGCGTTAGCATAGGCAAAACGAGCCTCTCAAACCCAGTTGTGGAGCCAAAAACGCGAAGCACATGACGGTGCATTAAGACACCACATTTCCTGGTTGCATGCTTATGCTAGCATGCCTTCCTCACCCAGAGGCCTTGTCCACCCTGACCTGTTCCCTTGTAATGGCCAGTTGGCCGCTTGGCTCCTCTCCCAGTAGCCGGCGCTCTCCAAGCGTGACATCGATCATCGCTGTAGTAAGGAAGATGGCACTTACCTGATGGGGTAGGCGGAAGCTCCCTCTCTTACCATATGCTGGGAATTGTCAGTGGCTGCTTGAAGCCAAGGCTGGCTTTTTCTCCTGCCAGGAAACAGGCCTTTTCCAGAGCCTGCCAAAAAAGAAGGAAAAAAAAAAAAAAAAGAAGAAGAAGGGAAAAAAAATAAAAAGTTTTCACATATTACGTTTCACACTGAGCAGTTTTATAGCAGGCTGGGCAGCACCGGGAATTATGGATCACAGTTTCCTTTGGCGCTGGGGACAGACAGTGAAATAAGAGGCACTACAATGGGTAAAGCAAAAAAAAAAAAAAAAAAAAGAGGAAAGACAAAAGAAAGTGTTTATATTGATTCTCTCCAGAAATACAAGATCTGCCACAGCCAAGCAGCAGACTACTGAGTCATTAAAACCAGCATCCTGACTCCAGGGGTGCTTCAGAGGAAGAGGAGGGGAGGAGGAACACTGCCAACTGTTCCGTGTCCTTTGGAGAGAATCACCTTCCCAATCCTGGCCTGACCGCGTCCGGGCACACAGCTCTTGACTGCTCAGTAACCTTTCTCAGCTCCAAAGACCCATCCCATTTCCCTTTTCACTTTCCAGGTTGGAAGAGGCCTGGTGTCCGTGTGTGTTCGCATCACTGCCCCAGACACACTGACGGTGGGACCAGTCTCCTGGTCCCTTTTGGCCCTGCGCTGTGGATTAGAGCCAGCACAGAAAACAGAGGCGTTGATTCTCTATAACGGAGGCCTGAGAATTGGATTTGCCCAGGGAAATGTTGGAAAGTGCTCCCAGTAGGGTGACTCGGATAAGCATGGCTGCGACATCTCACACCACAGCATGGATTTCGTTTCCTGCAGATGCCGTCACTAACGCTGTGATAATCCCCAAAATATCTGTCCCTCAAATGCTGAGACAATCCCCAACCTTTGAGGAAAAAGCAGTTTGGTCCGAAAGCTTTGATATACTCCTGCTGGTAGTGGGCAAACCTCAGTCCAAAAAAGGAAGACCAGTGTCTCTGTAAAGCATCTAGAAATGGAAAAAAAAAGGACTGGGGAAAAGCAAGGAAGTGTTCTCTTCCTGCATCTGGTGGTGCAAACACTGATGCTACATCAGAAGAAATGTTTTTTTGAAACAGATCCCCTCCTCCTCTAGATAAATATCCTTTCTTTCCTCCTTTTTTACCATGTTTTTACAGAAATGAGAGAAAAAAAAAGCAAAAAAAACCCCTGCCATCCAGACAGTGAAGAGATCTCCTTTGAATCACAAATCACAAAAAAGTTATTTTCTTTCAGTGAGGGGGTGGAGTTGAGATGTTAGAAATCCAGGCCAAGGGATTACTTCACATTTCTTCTAAGGAATGAAACCTTTAAAAAAAAAAAAAAAAAAAAAAAAAGGGTCTATTTTGCATTACTCAGCAGTTCTTTTTTCTTATCCTTTTTCTATGGGAAGTTGTTGGGTGTTTTCCCCTAATAAAGTGTTTATTACGCAGCCCTGCACACTCGCACATCCACACGTGCGCGCACAAACGCAGGGCTCTCTTGAAAGAGAAAATCAGGCTGGCGCTGCAAAAGTGCAGAGAAGATCTTTCGCTAAAATGATCTCAAGGTCAGTTTTGGGGGTCTTTAGGTTTCTATATTCAATCCAACCACGTTTCATGTCTCTGCTTTGCTTGCTTAACTTACAAGAAACTTGGGCACAATTTTGCTTGTGTTGGCAGTTTTTAGGTGTGGATTCATGCAGGCTATTTACAAGATGCCAAGGGATGTCAAATCCTGAACATGTGTTTTTGTCCTACAGTCATTCTCTGACAGCAGAAATAGTCTGCAGCTTATCAGATCCATTTGCTGATATTTAACATCTTTTTTTCCCGACAAAGGTTTGGGGTGAGATGAATTTTAATGTTTCTCTGCGCTGAAGCTGACAAAAAAAAAAAAAAAATATCTTTATGCATCTAAGTTAGAAAGTGGAGCTTTAAAGAAAAAAAAAAAAAGAAGCCAACTCCCTTATTTACAGCATTTTTACTTTTCCTACACAGACGCTATTCTGCTTGGGTTTTTTAAACACTCAAGGTATTTGTTAAACATTTTACTCAATCAAGAGGTGCAGCCACATAGTCATAGATTGAGACACGTATTTTAAGGGAAAGCAACACATTTTAATGTATATTCCTGGTATAACTGACAACACACCAAAAAGTCTGGTTATATTTTTTCATGGGATTATATTTAAATAAAATCGAGCAAGATACAAAATCACATTTTCTCCCTTTTTAACATTGTTCTTGTAATAATAACACAAGAAAGCAAAATAATTTTTTAAATGTAAATATTTTGGTAAAATTATCAAGTAGAAATAACACTCTCTGAGCCCATAATTCCCAGACAATTTTAGCAAATGGTGAACTCCCCAAATTAAGGGTTTTATAAAAATATATATGTTCGAAAAGAGGATGGAAACTTAGATAAGCATTGCTATAGATATAGAAGGAGAGGTAGTAATTTTGGAGGTTATTTACATATTATGAGTACACATACAACAAGTGAGTTTACTTTTTCAGGCAAAAATTGCTAACAAAAAGGGGGACATTATCCAGGAATCCGAGTCATAATAAATATTTGAACTATGTCTGCTATGGGGGAAACCATTTAAATTCGCAGTGCCATTATACATATGTTTTCATATCACAGCAGATTTGTCGCCCCTGGTTTCTGCAGACATCATTCTGTTTAGAGCTATTCTTCTCCGCTAACCACCTTCACGTTCTCCGTTTCAGCACACCCTATATGTTAAAACATGCCCGGCACTGTAACCTTATGCCTAGAGGTACTACTCAGACGAAAAAACTGCCTGATATTTTTTTTCTGGCAGTGAACGGAGGAAGCTAATCTGGAAGTCTGAATGCTCCGTGTCTTCTCCAAAATTATCCAGACTGCTTTTGTTTGCAGAAGTCAGATTGTGCAAGCTGCTGGTGTGTGGCTTGTCCCGGTAAGTTAAGAAGAACAATCTACTTGAGAGGTTTCCAATTATTCTTACTTCTGGTCAGGTTAGATATACAATTAGATTGGATCCCTGACAGGTTTTTGGCTTCTCCAGTTTCAGACCAAGCCTTTATTAGTCCAAGCGCATGCAGATGGAAATGATTTATTTTCTGTTAGCTGTTACACGTATTTGATTGTCAACAAAATCTTGCTCAGCTTTCAGCAAGGTTTGGAGTCGGCCTTTGCCTCTGAGGCGGGGTGTCCACCTCAGCCAGATGAGTTCGGTCTGGCAGAGGCAGCTCAGCTGATCGAAACTCGCGGAACTTAGAATCAAATAGTCCGTCCAGACCTCAGAAACTAAACATTTCACAGGAAAGGGACGTATGGGCAGAGGTGACTCCTGGGATCCTTCCTGCCTGCGGTTTCCTCTTCTGCCGCTGTGCCGCCAGCTCTTCTCAATCTATTGCTGTTCCACTGGGCCTTGTCCTTTACTTTGTTGGCAAATAAGGTAAATGACCCCTATTCTGGCTGCCCATATGCTGCTAACATCATTGGTTTTGTTTCAGCAAACTGCATGAGGATGGTATAGACAGATGCCAAAAAAGGGGGCCCCCATAAGCCCAACAGGCCCTGCTGTGAATCACCAAAGCGCCGGGGTGAGTGGCAGCCGGCATCTCCTTAGTTATTGAAGAGAGCAGCTGTGTCATGTTCGGTTAGTTTACATCATAATCTAAATCAACCATGAAGGATGAAGATGCGTAGAAGGAAAGGGGAAAAAAAAAAAAAAACAAACCCAACCCAAACCCAAAATCTAAAACCACAACAATAAACTGAAGGGATGTGTTCAAACAAACTCCCGTACAAGCTGCGTCTGGGTTTCGTCCTAACTAAACAGAGCGATTGCAAGGGAAGGGGCGGCTCCGTTGCCAATTCCTTACAAAGCGTCTGCATAACCTGAGAGAGAGAGGGGAGCTTTGTCCTCTACCCGCAGATGTTCGTACTCTTACTCTTTCCCCTCTGCTTCCACGTCCTTGTCTTCCTCCTGTGGCCCCGACAATTCATTAGTTCTCACCTCGGACTGGAAGCAGGTCCGGGGAGAACAGGCAAGTTCGTTACAGTTTGGCACATGGAGTGTGTTAATTGTGATACAGCTAAAGGCTGCTACTGCAGATTAAAAAAAAAAAAAAGGACTGTGACATCTGTCTCCAAATGAGGGGCAGCTTTGGCTGTAAGAACTTGCCTGGTTCTGAAGAAGTCCATTTTTGACAAAAGTATGATAAAATGTGAAACAGCTTTATTTCTTGTATGTAAGGGGTTACATTTTTTTAATATTTTCTTTTGTTTTATTTTATTTTCTCCAGGTGAAGTTGTGGTCGGATGGAGAAAAAAAAAGGGGCAGAGGAAAGGGCTATAAAAGGATGGCTTTGAGCCATGAGAATCATTTTGTCTGAGGTCATGGAGGCTAAGGTGCTCTTACACCTCTTTCCTCTTTGTGCTTATGCTATGTGCTTAGCTCAGATGCAGATATTTAGGTGTTAGGGAGTATGGTTTATATGCTGCAATAGAAATTCAACTGAAAAGATTGGGGCATTGTTTCTCTTTTACACAGTCCTGTATTTTGAGGATTAGAACATTTTAGCACGACAACTGCGAGGTTTTGGAGCAAACTTCTGACAGCACTGGTAGGAAAAATGTACCTAATGAGCTTTAAAATGGGCCTTAAAGACTTGAATAATGAGATACCTTGGAAAATGGTGAAGATACAGTAAGCGGGTTATAAACCTTTGTCCTAGATTTTCTATTTTCTTTCCGAGAAGGAAAGGACAAATTCCTTGGGAACTTCTAGAAAGAAGTCCAGTTGTTTAAAACTGCAGGGTTTCCCAGCTCATCGCAACTCATGGAGACTCCACCAGTAGAGGTGAAACAGGCCAGCGCAGGGCTGAGGTTCTGCTGGGTGGCTGGGTCATCATGGCAGCATTTAAAGCAAAGATAACCTCAGTGTTTTCCTGGTAGGAACTTGATCTTTAAGATGTTTTTTAGATGAACTCCAGCTCCTACACAATATATAGTGTAGACAGAGGAGGAAGAACTGGCAGCAGAGAGAGGCAGCTTTGAGGAGGTGATGCCTCTGTGGCTTCAGGAGGTGTTAAGCAAGGCTGAAGCACTTCTCACATTGTGAGAAGAGTAATAAAGAAGAGAATGCTGAAAATCAGTTGAGCCTCCCTTCACAGCTGCCACTGCTGAAAATCAAATGGAGGTCAGCAGCAGCTGAAGGTCTGTGTTGGCTCTCTCCCTGACCAACCTGCCAGAGACTGCGCCAGGAGCCTCCAGAGAAAAGCATGAGGTTTGTCAGCTTCGTTTTTACCATTTTTGAGGGATTGGCAACTGGCACAGCAAATGTCCTGTGTGGTATAGCATGGGGTAGAGAGGTTTTTAGTGGATATCTGCCTGCAGCCCAGGTCTCTTCTGAGTGCAACATGGATAAATGCCTACAGTATGTCCTACATTAAGTGCCTGACAGAGTTCGGATGAGCTAGATGGGTCCTTGTCCCCTCAGAAGGGTTTATTGCTTACAAAGTTTTCTCTGAGAGATGTGTGATAGAAACATTTCCCTTCTCTGAGTGCCTAAGGGAGGAAGCATGAGGTACAACAGGTCTCTGGGGCTGGAGTAGCAGAAAACAGCAGTGCGCAGGCACAAGTCAACTTGTTTCAAAAAGCTCCTTAAAAAAAAAAATATATATATATAAAAAAGTTCATGGTTTTCTCTTTCAAGTGATCCCTACTTGAGGAGACAGGAGATTTTTCTGGTCTGTGGGGTGGGAACTCTAGTGCCGGCTTCCCACAGCGGGTATTGCAGGTCAATGGGCTGCTTACAGCAAATGTGCTGTAATGGAAAGTTTGGTTACTTCTCATCTCTTGTAAAAGGTTTTCGGATACAGAGACAAAGAATATTTAAGCCAGATACCTCTCACTTTCCAAGCACAATACATACTTTCCCTTCTCTCTTCAAATGCAGTTCCTTTTGCAAATCCCTGTGGAGAACAATACAATAATCAGCTCTTAACATCTAATTATGCCCTTCCTTTTACAAAAGAAACTCATATTCCTAAATAACACTTCCTGGCAGCAAAGAGCTCTGTGGCTCACTTTGAAAGAGCGGGGAAAACAATGCAACCCAACCCAAATATCTTCAGATCATTAATGTACAGGGAATTGGGTGCAGAATCCTTTCTTAGCCTCATCACTAGATGAAAATAATACTTACCCTTGAGCACTTGGCTGTGTTCTTGTACCGAATGCCGACAATAATCTAATCAGTTAACAATTCTCATTCTGATGATCATTTTCCTGTGAATTGTTTCAAGGGTAGGAAAAAAAAGAAAATATAAATAAATAAGACTCTCTTGCTGGAAGTATGACAGCTGACCAAGAGTCTACTTTTTCGCACTTGGCTCCTTGTAACAATTCAGATTCTCCTCCCTGCTGGGTGAAATGTCAACCTGCGGGGCAGTAAGCTAAAAAAGGCCCTTTACACTGAAATCTTGCCCCTGTTTTGCCCAGAGGCGTTTCATAGCATAAGCAAAGCACTTGAGGTCTGCAACTACCGGCCTACACGGCAACTTCCCTTTGTCTGTGCTTCAGGAATGGGGTCGGGTTTTGTTTTTTAATATAAAGAATGTTTGGGGTTTTGTTTTTTTTTTTTTTTCTTCTTGTGGAGTAAATTTCAGCCCCGAAATGTATGATATGTGCTGCATTTGGTGCACTCTCCCCGAGGCAAACCAGGGGATCTGTAAGTGGTACTATTTTTCCTATCAGCCCTGGAGAGTAGTGTGGCAGCCCTGCGTGTTATTAATGGATAAAATCTGAGCAGCAGCCAACCCCAAGGTGAACCCTATGCATTTAAAACATTTCATCAGACAGCTAAGTATTTTTTTTCCTTCACTACAGCGGATATCTCTACTGCCACCACTCAATAGATCCCGATAGAAGAGAGCAATAGCTGGACTCACTAATGTGAAAATTGATAGTATGAGCTCTCCAATGAAATATAAACAGCTCTGTGTTTCTTAAGTGTCAATATCACGGGGCTGGGCTGAGGAGGCGGCGTGGTGGATTAACCCTAGAATTATCCAGGAGGAGGGGGAGAAGCTGGTAAATAGGAAATATTTGTCCAATCAGCCCGGGCTCCTTTCTGAAGTGGGGAAGATGGGCTGCTGTTGACTCCCAGCTGCTGTCAGCGAGAAACCCAGCTACAGTTTACAGCTCCTGTAAGCTGTAGTGTTTCTGGAGGCGGGAGGAAGGTCAGACTAGACTTTTTCTCTCCTTTCCCCCTCCCCTTTTGTCTTGAAGAATTGGGTAATAGCGGGGACAAGGAAATGGCGTGAGAACTAGGGCTGCAACTTTGCAGACGCCTTTGCAGATGCAGAGCCAGGCAAGGCTGCATTGGGAGCAGCTCCTGGCAAGCTGCAACACTGCTGTCAAAACAGCATTTATTAGAAGAGCAGCTTATTCTGCAGGGAAAATTCGCGGCATGCAGAACAAATACCCTTGCTTAAGGAGAACTGAGACCTTGCACACTCATTGCCTTACAGAAACGCTTGGCATAGCCAGAAGGCTCCCTGCGAGGGAAAGCAAGCGGGCTGGTGTTTGGATGTTTCCAGGGGTCAGTTTACCTAAACTCTTTCACTTTTATTGTCCCCATCTATGGATAATGAAGGAATGTTACTTTGCACCTTCTGCTCTGGCTGGGGAACTGAAAACAGCCAAGACCATTCCTTTGCTGGCATCAGAGTCACCTCCTGGTCCCTGTATGTGAGCCGGACATTGCTAGGTGTGGGTTACAAATAGCCCAGAGCAATGTTGTTCTTTTGACAAAGAAAGGGTTTCCATGGAAACTTTTAAATATACCCAAGATTATGTAAGTTTATATCCAATATACCTCCGGAACATTTATATTGATAGGTTGCGGAAACATATTTTTAAAAAGAATTTACTTAAATTTCGTTGGCATTTGTTCTTTTTGAGAAAAACAAACGATTCTGCATACCGCTCCTCAGTATTTAACTAATAAGAGTATTGAGCTAAGTGTGGGCAGATGGATATGCAATAAACCCAGCTTTGACTGGTAAGGGTTGTGGAGGGGCAAGAGAATCAAAAAACACATCCTATAAATCATCACGAAGTCACTGAAAACCTCTTTCTAAATATATATTGTATAAAGTGCTTTTCACGCCTGTGTGGCTGGAGGCTTGGACTTCTTGAGTTTCTCTTCTTCAGCTTGTTTACTGAGTTTTCAATCTGCTTGTTGAGGCTTTAAGGACTCTTCTACTTATGAGTCAACCCTGGAACCAAAGCACGAGGTGGAGGATCATACCTAAGTTGAGGGTCCTTAACCTTGAGTGAGCAAACTAAAGATTTAGTAAACAAGCCAAAAAAGACTTAAGATAAGGTGGCTGAGCAGCCCTTTGGGAGAAGGAGGGAAAGGAGAGTCTTTGCATGAGAGAATCACTCAGCTGCACTAGAATAAACATGTGAGGAGGGCATTGCCTCCAAGAGCTCTCAAATCAGCAGGTATTTTGTAAGTCAGGTATGGGTTTATGCCTATGCAAAGGAGCTTTCAGCCTGCCCCAAATCACCACGAAACTTCTCACTAGTGGCGCACGTGAAAACTTTCTCTGTACAAACCCTTTCCCTCCCTGCACAAGAAAACTTGTGCAGGCTTTAAATTTTACTCTCGGTGACATAACTCAGAGCTTTTGTTTCTGAAGTTTGGCAACATCTGTTGGAACCCAAGACAGAACCCAAGCCTCTTCCAACCCCCAGTTTTCCCCAGTCCTGTTTCAAAATTGCTGCAGGCTTCGCAGGTGTACAAAATTGCCCCAGCACTAGCAAACTGCGGAACTGAGCACCTGGGATGTTAGTGCATGGCAGAGAAAAGGGTGCAGGGTCCTCATGAGGGAGAGCTTGCACTGCCCAGCTAATGAAAACTGGCCTGGGAGTCTAAAGAGACAACATGTCACTTGGAGCTTCGTTGGAGTTGCTCCACATTGCAGTCAGCGCTGGTCAAATCATTCCTGGTTTTGCTCTCTTACCGTCTTCAAAACATGCCACGGTTTAAAGCTAAACCAGATTAAAAATAAGAGGAGATAACAGCACCCTTGCTGGATTTTTTTCGTGTTACTTGACTGAGAATTTGAAATGCCAAATGAAAATAATAAATCTACATTTGGAAAACTTTAGGCTGGACTTAGGAAAATTAAGTCATACCTTAAAGAGAAATACAGAATTCAGATTTATATGAAAGTGTATACTGAAGTATATAAAACTCATAAAGCATAACCTTCTATCCAAAAGCATAAGATTGGCTTGAATATAATGAGGTTGTATAATAAAAAAGTAGTTATCAGAGGAGGATTACTTGCAGTTTTCTCATTTAATGTTTAGATTTCCATTTTCCTGTGTACAGACTAGACACCTTTAATGCAGTCTGAGAGTCTCATGCAATATCATGACCTCAGGAGCAGAGGAAAATACAAAACATCAGAGAATCATGAAAAAAAATGGGACTGAGACACCTTAAATCTGTGCCCATAGACCTGGTCAAGGGATCTTCACAAAGTGCAAGGACTGACTGTCTGCTTTGGGTCTGAGCTTGTTATATGGGGGAACTTCGTACTTTGAGAGGTCTCCTCTCTGTTTGAGGGGGCTGGAATTCTCCTTTGTTTGTTGAAATGTAGCACATGAAAATATTTCAAAACTGTTTTTATACTTTATCAACAATATTTTTTTGGTAGAAAATAATTCCCATTTTCTTACTGACTCTGGTGAGAACTTAGTTTTCTGTTTATTATTAGTGAACATGTCCAAGAGCTTTGCTGATATGTTTATTATCAGTGCATCAGAGCTTGACTGATAAAATAAACTAATGTGGTCAAGAGTTGAGCTATTTGAAAAGTTCTTCTGAGTGGCTGAAGCAAAGCTGAAGAGAAAGATAACCTACACCAGCTTTCACCCCTTGGCTGGACAGAAAAGGTCATCAGACAACTAATTCCTTTCCACTCGAAGGGTGATACTGAGAAATCATCCTGGGCATCCAAATAGGAGCAAAGCCCAGCATCAGTCTGTGAGGAACGGTGAACGCGCTTGAAGTCAGTGCTTCTCCGTCCTGATGACGTGCATTGCTATCTCACCTGGCTTTGTTTTCTTTCCTTCTCTGAGCTCTTTTCCATGGTCTGCAGTCTCAGGTAGTTTTGTGGGTACCCGCCTCTGAAACTGGTATTGGTTGAGAAAAGGAAAAGCATTATAAAAGATAGTTTCGTTCGAAGGAGGGAAAAAAGAAGCAAAGTAAGACAGAAAAGTCAAGAGAAAACAATGAAGGTGGAAGAAGACATATACGTAGCTCATTTAACCTCATGAATGCCATTTCCACCTGGACAATGGTTGTTGAGATATTGGCTGGATCACAGAGAAAGAGCAGGCATATGAACAGTGAAATATTAATGAAAAATGAGGTAGTGTTTGAAGAAGCTTTAGCTATGTGGATTCTGCCTGGCTTCTTGGGAGGACGCCTTGCTCTTAGTGACCATGCACTGTCACTGACGTAGTGTGTGTTTTTGTCAGTTAAGTTAATTTTAGGGAAAGGCTGATGCCTTCTGGAGTTGTAAATGCTCAAGTGACAAGTCCTCTCCATTTTCCCACTGAGCTTGGTCTCCAAGTGCAAAAATGACTCCCTGCTTGGCACAGGCCCCCGCTCCCAGGAGGAAAAGGAGAAGCTGGCAATGTATTTTGACCACTGACTTGAAAAGGCTTTGCAAATTGTCACAGGTCCACAAAAGGATCAACCAAAAGCCAGTGCTTCTCCTCTGGCCAATAGTGGCAATGCAAACCTAGCGGGAGTGAGTGCCTGAGTGCCCACAAGTTCGTTAGTGCATGGTCTGATTAAATAAACATTCCAGGAAAAGGGGACATTTCTTGCCTGGCTTCTCCAAGCCCTAATACAGGGTCCTTAAATCTGGCAGGTTGCGTCCTGAATTTAACTCGCAGGTACTCAATAAAAGAAGGAAGAGGTGACAGTATTTACTGGGAAGTGTGATTAATTAACTTCACTCTCTGCACTGGGGAAGGGATGGTTTGGGGCAGCAGAAACATCTTTTAATTCAGTCCCATCTGAGCCTCTCTGAAAACTACATTTAAGATGAGTTTAACTACTCTCTGTGAGGAGAGGCAACCTTCATCTGGATTTCAGAAGCGCTCGAAGACGAGGAGGTCTAGTTTTACCCTCTCTGAGCTGGTATCATTCAAGGACAGAGAGGGGGGGTGACAGGCGTGCTGTGGAAACTTGTCAAAACATCTCCCTTCCAACAAGTCTGTGAAAATGCTGAGCTGAAGGACTCGAAGCAACTCACTTGAGACTCATTTTCGGTACGGCTAAAGTTCTGAAACCCAGACTGCAAAATCTCAGGAAGCAGCTGGGTTCCTAATTAAAACAAATCGTTAATAGATTTAGCAGGCCAAATTTATACTTTTCAATTAAAAACACTATCGGGCTGGGTATCTGCGTGTGTGCCTGTAGGCGCGTGTGCGTGCTCATGCGTGCTGGAGGTAGGTGTGAGTTAGTGGTGTAACGCGGCAAGGGATTGGGTCAGTCCTCTTGTCCACGACATGCGCTAATGGATTCAGAACATCTTGGTAACCAGAGTACAACAACTTCAGAGCAGAAGAGAGCGTGTCAAGACAAATGCGGTGTCAAGGACACTTCACGCGTTCGTTTCCTGCCCATAGACTGTTTGTCCTTCTGCGTGAAGGCAGTCAGGCATTTTCCTCTCAATAATTTGTTCTCATTTGAAAGCTGCAAATGTCTTTTACAGCCAGCCTGATGGGTCCCAGCTATTGATTGACTAGTGGTCACCCAGGAAGAATTTGTCCTTCAATTAGCCCTACTTTTTTTTTTTTTTTTCTCTCTCCACGTACTGCTGAATTTCACACCTCAGACCAGAGGATCCATTTGCTTCACTAGAGTGGCTCTTTCACAGACGGTTCACTAAAACTGGGGTGAAAGCATTTTTGTGGTTGTTGTTATTTAAATTATTTTTATAGCATGACAATAATTCTCATTACGCCAAATTTGATGAATTGATTTTATTTCCATCTTTCTTCTGCTGAGACAAAGATTGCATCTGTATGTTTTTGTTGCAAGAAAGAAAGAAAAAAGCCATGTGTTGCCTCAAAACATTAAGCTGTCGAAAAATACTTTTGTTGCTACCAAAATGAGGCTAGCATCTCATATAGCTGCTTTTGAAGAAGAATAAGCTAAAAACTGCTGTAATTTTGTAAAAGCTAATTTCTCTTTTCAAGTTAAATGGAGGGCTACTTCTATAGATAATTCCTGCTCCAAAAAAAAATTCCAATTTTGTGTCTTCAAGACGCTGATGAGAAGCGAAACTTTTCCCTGCAGTGAAATGTGAGGCAATTTTAAAATCAAAAAACCTTCAAAAAAAAAAAAAAAAAAAAAGACAGGAGACCACGTATCTCCCAGAGCCTGTCCTCAGCTGATCACGGGACTTTCACTGTACCTGACCCCTACATGGTGTTCAAATGAAAATAGAAGCTCCAGTCCCACCTCCAGTCCTCTGAATATATAGATATTTATTCATTTGTGCTATAAATGGGGAACTTGGGGTTATCGGTTCACTGTAGCAGATTCCAATGCAAAATTGGGCCCCTCTCTATATACAAACATTTGTAACAGCAAAAGACTCTGTGGGCGCTATGGCTAAATGCAGGCTGGCTGCTCCATCTGCCTAAAGATTTGCTGCAATGCTCATATTTAGTACATTGCTTTGCAAAGTGCTTTCTGAGATATCTTGACGGCAAGCAAGCAAAATTCTCTGGTATTGTATGATAATGGGCAGCGCTGACCTGATTTATCCTCCCTCCAAAGAGCAGCACGGTGAAGGTGCAGTGTTTTTGCATATTCTGGAAACGCGGCGGTCCCAGAGATGCGTTTGGGGTCGTCATGCTGGCAGCCAAAGGGGAGGCAGAAAGGGAAAAAAGCTGGGTAAATTCCATGGTGCTGCATTTAAACCCTGGAAAGCTCATTTAGTCAGAGATTAAGCTCTGGAGCTAAATCTGAAAGTGAGAAAGGAGAGGAAAAGCTATTGAAAACTGAGATTCTACTGCTGACTATGGAGGCCACATGACCCTGACACATAACTTTTACTGAGTTGACTATATCTCACTTCCTTTAAGTGCCTGTCCCTCCTGCTCACTCTCAAGGACTTGGCCAATCTCCTTTTGTAAATAGAACAATGCTTTATATTTCTCTATTACTCTGGAGTGACTATATCAATAATGCAGGAAAGGCATCTGTCCAGCACAATGAGATTATTTTTCTGATTTCGGTTGACAGTTATGGTAATAGTTTGGCAAACAATCTACTCCACCATCAATGACCACAGATTACAGCTGTTTTTAAAAATCTCAGCCGCTCCTGGAAACTTAGAAGATTGATTACATGGACGGAAAGAGACAGAAAGATGTGTCAAAAGCTTTTATGGCTGAAACTTTTAACTCTGTCTCGCTCCCTTTTTCCTCCCCCCTCCCCGATTCTGAAAGTCGATGTGCAGTCTCGTAGTGGCCTTACGTGAGTGCAGACCATAATGAGTGGAGCGAGTAAAGAAACGATTGTGCTGCGAAGGGAATTGAGGAGCTGCCCAGCACTAAAGCCGTCAGAAATTGGGATGGGAGCTGTGAGGGTAGGGTGAAGGTTCTCGTGTGGCCCTCCTGACGGGGGTGATGGGAGCTGGGGAGGGTGGCCAGGGCTGCTTGCCTTGCCCTGTACGTGTCCTGCAGATCGAGCTGCAGCCCCTGTGCCCGTTGTCCCTTGGCATTTGCAGGGGCGGGCTCTGGGTCAGGAGGGTTCCCGCTTTCCTGGTGGACAATAATATAGGCTGTGACTAAGTTTTTGCTCTTACAACTTGAATTTGTTCCCCTTTACTCATGGCTTTCTTGAGCTTTCATTGGGCAGCTAGTGGAGTTGCCTGGGAGGCACCTGCAGGTTTATAAGAAAATCCCTGAAGAAAAGCGTTTTTTTTCTTTTCATTGTATGTATTATTTATCCCACATGAATCAAAACTGGGGCCTTACAATCAAATACTCACCTTGCAGAACTGAACGTTACATTAAAGGACTCAAAACTACCAATAGCCAGAGTGGAAAGCACGCTATTTTGAATGTATGTCCCCTCTGTGCAGGGAACAGGAATAACACCGTGAGATCTGTGTGTCTAGCTAGCACTGGGATTTCAGATACCAAATGTTCACAGCTAACTGCTCAGGGACAAATTTGCAGAACAAGAATTATCTTCAGAAATTATTCAGCAGGTATTTTCAATTTGAGTAACAATGGAGGAGAGAAAATCAGAGGCTGCTTGTGGACAGGGCCATGAACGGGGTGGGGGGGTGGAAAAGGAGGTCAATTCATCAAATAAATTATTCCCTATGAATTATTCACACGGGTCTAACTTAACTGTTATTCCTACTTTCCCAGCCTCACTACGGGGGTTGACAATAATACAGCTTTGTCAGTTTCTCGACTTTGATATTAGCAGAAATAAAATCTCAGAGTGCAGTTAGGTCTACCAGAGTCAGTCAGGAGGTGAATTTGGTCCTACAAGTTGATTTTTCTCATTGGCCATGACATCGGTATGTTATCAGCCATCATGAACCCAGAAGATGCAGTCAAGAAGGTTAGTGAGAAAAAGCTGACAATTACAGCCATCTCTTGATATTTCTTTCCCTCCTTAGTTAAAAAGCAAAAACACTCAAAGCAGTAGTGAATACGGGTTAGGAATCTGGCTGTTCAAACTCTCAAAATTCAGGTGGGTTCATCTGTTTTATGAACTCTTCACCCGAGCCCCAATTAGTATTATATTAACCTCCTTAAATATGGGATTGCTCTGATCTTGCAATACTCCAAAATGGTCTATTAGCTACCCCATTTCCTGGCTCCGTCGGATGAAAATGTCTGCAGTAGGTCACCTGAAAGCGTTACTCAATTAATTCAGTGAGCTGCTGTGGGTACCCAGGATGTCTACCAAGCACAGGGAGCTTAGAGGACTTCTGTTACACAACCTCACATTTTTACATTACAAGTGCATGTAAACATGATCTGAGGTCTCACGCACCCAGATTCTTAAAAAGAACTAAACCTTGACCTCCCTCTGAATTGATAAAAATTAGGTGCTTAAATCCCATGAAGAAATAGGGCCACGGTATCATCAGCGGCCTTGGATTAAGTCCCAGGCAAATGAGATTATTAATTCCGGATGGTGCGAACACCACATCGCACCGTCATATATTCTGTGCATAATGCAGTTTATGAGGAAGGAATGAGATATTTCAATTTTTAGAGTTCTGGAGTATGCAGGAGACTTTTCAGGTGGGCTTGGGGGAAGATTGTTTGTTTTTTACGCCTATCCGATCACCACGTACTGAAAGTTACTCACACCGTTGCTTTGAAAAAGCCCTCTGGATAACTAGCTGTATTTTTCCGAAGATGATTTTAGCTAGCTTTTGAAAATGCACGTTAAGCTCCCAAGCCAGCAAGGCGTTTTGAAGGTTTTACCTGCGGTGCCTGTTATATAATTCTATGACACCACGTAAAACCTACTGCTATTTGTGGAGTCGTGGCATTGCCTCCACTGAATCCTTGCTAAATCAATCCAAAGTGCCATTTCCCATCTCCGTTCCCAATCATGGCTCATTAAGCATCATGCAGAATGTAATCTATTAGCAGCGATCTCCTTGGCCCGTGAGAAAATCAGTTATGAGTCGCTACCTTTTATAAAACAAACAAAAAAAAAATATAAATAAAACCAACATTATAAGGCCTGCCACTATTAAAGAGATTGAATGCGGGAGGTGTGTATTTATGCCATTGAGCCAACTTAAATGTTCATAAAGACGATGAAACTTCAGTATCCTGAGTCGTTGATTTCGAGCTTCAGGTCAGAGACAGATGACTTCATGCTGAGATTTATTACTAAGAGGCGAAGCTTTGGAGTTTGTGTCAAGGTGGGCTCATCCATCACCGGGAGAATTCTGCCATAATATTCTGCTGTCAGATCCCATCTACCCTTGATCAATCTATCAGTCGGCCTGCTTAGGAAATTGTACATAAACCCAATATAATCTGATTAGACATCCAAAAACACCGTCGATGGTTAATCATGCAGGTAAATTGTAGTGTGCTAAATACGACTGCTTTCCCAGTGCCTGCACGTAGACGTGGCAGGGGAAAGTTCCCAGCTAGCTGCCTGCTTGATGAATTTCTCAGTCCTCTGTGCCTGGGGACTCAGTGTTAGTGCTGTGTCCCTGTTAAAAATTCAAATGCTTTTGAAATCATCTGCTTCGTGTGCGTGTGGAGAAGCACTAGAGTTTGTACTTGTAAGGTCTGGCTGTCAATTTTCAGTACGTTTTGCAGGTGAAAATACTGGTGGTTATCAGCAGGTGCAGATGATGGGCTATTTCCAGTGAGTATGGTAATGTTATCAACGTTTGCTGGCATCTAGTTGTGAACTTTGTGATAGAAATAAATACCTGGACTCTGATACGGGAAGGTGGAATAGTTGACTTCACAGGGTCCTTCTGTTTCCTCTGGGTGCCTAAAATTCATACAAGCAGGGACAATCCTGTCCAATCAATCAATCAATCAAAAAATCATCCCAGATCTGAGGACTTATGAGTTGCTACAACTCTGACATGAGGATACAGGTGGATGCTGGCCACCAGAACTCTGTGAAACAGTCTAAGGCCTTTGGTAAGAGCAACACATCCCAGAAGAAGTCAGTGCCCCAGGAGTATTTGAGAGTAGCTTGCTCTGAACCTTTGTCCATCCCACTTACCAGCATGGCTCTTAGAGCGGTGCCATTCACATGGAGGAACTGTTATAATGCAGAACTCGGTGATTCCCAGGTACTACCAAGCAGTCTCTGTGGTGGTAGAAAAGAGCCAAACTTAAAGGATTGGATTTCTGAACCTTAGCTGACTTGCAGTCAAAGAAATTGCTGCTTCACTGAAGAAATCCGCAAAATTACTGCCAAGTCCCGAGACTCCCTTGCTATGTCAGAACAGCCCCTCAGAATAAGACAGTCCTTGAAATGTCTTCACATTGAGCATGCTTGTGAGTCACGTTGCACAGGAGCATGCACACAGCGAAAGCATAAATGGTAATTTTCCTATGATTTTAGCCATGTCACCTCCCTCTTTAGTTCCAGTGAAAGCCTCAGGTCACACAGTCCAGACCAGATCCTTGTCCGTGTTATGCCAATTTGAGTATCGAGTCATGTCAAGACATACCTGAGGTTTGGGACCGCTGGGTTGCAATGCTGAGCTTCCACGGGTTAGCAACTGATGCTGAGCTTCAGCATGGCCGAGACATTAAAAGAGATGAATTTTCTAAAATGAGACAGACCAGTGAACTGTGCGGGCAATGTAATTCTATTACTTTCAAAGGAGTTGAGTCTGTTCTAGCCAGTCAAGTGGAACAATGTCGTACCTTAAAGAAAAAAGAAGTTGGATTTTTATTATTGTTATTATAACTATTATTATTATTATTATTATTATTCCTTCAGTGTAAGAACACTAAAGAAATGCAGAAGCATGTAGAGTTAAATAGCAAACATAACTCCAAAGGGAAAGAATACCGATTGTTCTGGGGTGTAAAGTAAACCTGCTCATAGCTGAAAAAGTGGCTGCCAGTGATTCCCAGATAAATTGCGCTGAAATGGAGTTAGGAAACATTTCACCCTCTGGTGCTTTGCCCATACAGGGTGTCCTCCATGCCAAGTGTAATCTTGAAAGTTTCCATTAATTAAGGGTTCAAATCCAAAGAAATATCCAAAGAGAAGAAGGCTGAGGTTAAGGTGAGACTTGAAGAGCTACTGAAAGGGACTAGAAGCTCAGACCAAAGCCTTTTGCTTCCTCTGACTTACCTGTTTGGATAAGGAAAACTATGCAGATTGTCTAGACATGCAGAGACTGTTGGCCACATCCATCAGCCTTATCTGAATTTCCCTCTGAAAGGTGGCATAGACTCAGGACATTGGCAGTGCTGTGATGAGAGAGGACATTTCTCATCCTTGCCTTCCATTCATTTTTCATCCTGAATTCAGGGTATGTAGAAGGTCTCATCAAAGAAGACTGAAAGGGCATTATTCAGAGATGGGTGAAGGGAAAGCCTGTGCAGGTACAGATGATGAAGGAAGAGAAGGTGGACCTCAGCAGAATTTATATTAAAAAAAAAAAAAAAACCAAAACAGAATGGCAACATGGTTTATGCTCACATAACAACATGGTCTTTATGAAGTTTATCTGCCTATCTGCAGGATGACCAGACACTGTGTACCTGCCAGGTACAACACTGGGCTCAGACTTTTTATTGTTTGGTTTTTTTTTTTTTTTTCTTTTCTCACAAATTTGCTTTCTGCCTGCACGTAAACAGCCACCAAAATGCCACAAGGTTTTCTGGGCACCTTGTATGCCTACTTCACAGGGAAGGCATTACCACGAGTGGTAGTTAGATACGAATAAAGAGAAATAGAAGGTGGATGGCAAGAAATGCCCCAATAGTCTTCTCTTATCATTAGGCACCTCATCTTTCCCGTGGTCAGATCTGTGATTGAAGTTTTCTGGGATGCGAGATTCAGTAACCCGTCTCTTTCCATCCTACCGCACACGGCACATTGCTCAATCCAAGCAACTGAAAAACCTGAACAGCACACAGTTAGGGGAGGAAAAAAAAAAAAAAGAGAGCCAATATTTATAATATCCTGAAGCCTGTAAAACACTGAGTTGTTTGAAAATCCAGCAGGAAGGTGCACTGAAGCTTAGCGTCTACGTTTCGAAATACAGGAGGGAAGGCACAGAGAGCAGGGACATTTTCCCTGGAGCCCAGCTCTGAAATGCCAGGCTTTAATGATTTGGAAAGAAACACATTTCAGCACTACCGTGGCACAAAGTACAGCAGAGATGTCGTCAGGAGCGTGAGCAGGTCTTTCTCCTAAATACCTAAGGGGAAGTTTGTAACCGCGCCGACCCACTCATGTGCCTCCCAAGGGCAAAGTGTTAACAGTGCGGTGGCCTTGTTGGGGTCGGGTGATACCATGTATTACACCACCAAAATTGTACCAAAGCAGCTACGGGGGCATTAACCAAAGGTACTTGACAGCCGCTGTTGGGTTGAACTTTACTTTTACCACTGTGGGCTGAAAATGAATACCGAGTCAAGGAGTATTGTTATATGAAACCATTACCTCAGTTCTGGGTTACTGACCTGACAGGCCCTCCTTTGTTAGAGATCAAATTATCTGGATTTTTTTGCAATGGCTCCATTAAGCCAGGCTGTTGTGGTTGCTTTTTTAACTGTCTTGCTAATTGTTTATTCCCTCCGGGGCATTTTTTAAAAAGTTTCCTTGTACACCTTTAGCCAAAATAAGTACAGTCCATGGTAAGTATTGCCTGGGCATGTGATCAATTGATTTTTTAATTCTTTTTTTTTTTTTTTTTTACTGTAGTAGATGATTATCTGACTTTGGACAGTTTAAAATAGTGCAAGAACTAGGCGGTCTTATGATGAAATGAATGCCGTAGAAGTGCTTGAACTCCAAGGATGTTTGCAATGGCTGGACAGACCATTCTTTAAGGGAATTTTGTTTTCTTCAAGTAGAGTCCGTGCCTTTGCAGGTAAACAGATTTATTCTCAAACTGCTACCCCACCCTTGCCAGCATCAGGAAAGAACACGAAGGTTACATTCCAGTAGAAGGACTAGGTAGCTCCAAGATGTGCCTTGTTTGAAAGAATTCACATATATCTTTCCTCTCCCCACCACTCACTTCTGGCTATTTGTTTGGAGGTTTCTCAAGAGACCAGTTGCCTGGAAAATATGATGGCTGAACAAATAAGCTGGGTTTTTTATTATTTTTGTTTTCTTAGGAGTTTCTGTCTTCTACAGATGCTTTTCAACCATGGGAAAAGCATTCATTCTCCTCAGAGTTTAATTCCCAGGGAGGGAATGGCAAAACCCAAATGACTGTGTGGTTGGGTTGGATCTATACCACCTTGCTGTGCCATGTCAACTTTCCTTTTCCTGTTATTACGGTGTAATGCAAATAGCTCTGAACAGCTCCATTACGAGTGTGACCAGGCTCAGGCACACCACTCACCTTCTATTATCTGTGCTTATGGAAAATCAGCACTAGATTTTTTCAGTGTGTGTTTCCAACACTGACTTACACCACGCTTTGCCATTTCATAAAAAAAGCTGCAAAATCATATACCTCCTTATAAATTTGTGCGGGTGGTGTAGGACAAAAGTGGTACTGCTGTTCCTTTATCACAGAAAATTAAACTAATATGTGGGCAAATCATGACCAGTATTATCAAACTAAATACCCTACAGAGGTCAATAGAAACTACGGAGTTTCATCGGTCCTGAAGTCTGACTTTAGGATGCAATAGTACAGAATTAACTACGGATAACTAACTTCAGGTGCAAATTTAGTAGCGGAAGGTGAAAGGGCCTTTTGCTTTTTGATTAGCATCAGTCTTTGGATCCAGCCCTGGCTATTAAATTTAATCTAAGAGGCTTGCCCAGGATCACAAAGGCAGTAAGAGTACATCACGGCAAGAATTGGCTCCTAGTTCTTGGCCCCAGCCGTTTCCCCTTCCTCCACCCCAGCTTTCCCTTTTGTACTTGTATTACTTTTGTCTGTGCAAGTGAATATCTGGCATCGGTATTTGTGCATATCTGGAGATCACCAAGCCAGTTGGGTTTTGCATTAAAAGAAAAGAAAACAAAAGAGAACGGTTAACTTTCCCCCGCCCTGACACCCCCAATGCATGTTCTTTACTGTGCGGTGGCATGCTGAACTCATTTGTTTTTATTAACCGAGCTCAGGATCGGTAGGACAGCTAAAGGGGAGGCGGCAGTTATCAATAGACAATCATGCTGCTGTGGATTAGAGGCACTTAGCTACGTATTGTACCTTTGCTCTCCCAAGGGCATGATTATATCCCTTGGCTACGCTTTAGATGATGTTAAAAACATACTAAAGCAACTGATATCCCTTCCAACCCCAAAACACATGCTAAAAAGGGAGATTAATCTCCTTTGGCAGCTGATCACCTACCTGGTGGTGAGCCACTTTCATTAGAAGAGGAAGGGCAGGGCTGTGTTATATATACTTGCTGCTAACTATACAAGCACGGGAGGCGTATGACTTCACTGGCTCTGTGCTGTCTCTTGCAGCCTCGCTCGTGGGTAGTTTTGCCTGTTTATTGAAAAATGCTTAGAGGCGGGAGGGAGAGAAGCACATCAGGAAAGTATGATATGGGATAGCTAAAAACCAAGTGTCCTGGCCATCCACCACATTCCACTGCAGTCATAAAAATCCATCTTGTAGATGTGTTCACGTGAGTGTGGTGAAAGGCCTTTGTCAGTGCAATAGATGCAGAAGAGAGATGCAGAACAATCTGATGCTTTCCCCACAGGCAGGGTAGTCAGGAGCTCCTTGATCTCATCTCAGTTTCAACTCCTTCTGCGGCCTTTAGAAGGTCACTTCGCCATTTTTTCTCCATCTGGAAAACGGGAATAAAAATAAATCACATGCTTATCTAACTATCTCCTGGGGTTGGTGTGAAGTTGTTCATAAAACACTTGAAACATTGAGCACGCTCTGTAGGGCTTGCCTTTATTATGAACTTCGTAAGTGTGTCCCAGATGAACCACTGCTGATGGGAGGATATTACTCCCACAAATTTTTCTGCCTGTGGAATCTGGCAGTGTAAGGGGACAAGAAGGCAAATGATGAAAATATGGGGCAAAAGCAATACTTATGAATATGTTCAGAATAATTCCAGATGATTTAGTTTGTGGGTCTGCCCAACTCATTGTGGTCGGCTTCCTTTCATGCTCTGGTTACATGCCATGACCACCAGCTGCTTCTGCGTCTCCTTCACCTGCACATTCCCATCCCTCGAGTCTGTACTGGTATGTTTCCAGTGACAACAGCTCCTTGGGCCATCCAGCAGCCCTGTAACCTTCCCTACAAGACAGGATGCACAGGACACTGGATTTCCTTCAGTAACAATTGTCTTCTGCACCAGACAGCTGTTCCTGCAGGCGTTTCTAGTGTTTAAAATGGCAACAAAGGCACAAATGCCATGTTCTAAACACAGCTGTCCTGGTTGTGCCCTGTCTGTGCTTTTCTTCCACCCCTTGATAACCAGCTGCCTCACAAGTCTGACTCCTACACATAAAGTGTCACCTTGGGTTGACAATGTGAAGCCTACACTCGCTGAGGTCAACTAGTCTTCATGTTCATTTGTCCTATGAGAAGCACTTAAACAGAAAGTGTTGAGCATTGACTTCCTTTATCTTGCTTCTTCTATGTATTTTGTATCTTCAAACACTGAAATTTAACTTTTTTTCCCTTTTAATTCAAGCACAGAACTTGGGCCCAAGGATATTACTCCCTGAAGGAAATAATTAATAACTGGCTTTAGGGTTTCTTTTTTTTTTTATTATTCTTGTTGCTTTTCACCCACCCACCTCCCTTTTCACTTTCACTGGAGAGAACCAAACCTTTTAATACCCAGAATCCATCTGACCCATCACTAATTGTCCCTATTTTTTAGGAGAGCTTGGCAGGTCTGGTGACATTATAGAAAAAGTCCTCCCTAAAGAGCACTGCCAATTTCAGCTTTGATTCCGTCAGTAAACAACTTTGACTGTGTTGGGAAAATTCCATTAATCATTCATGTTCTATGAAGAATGATACACAAAGGAGCTGTCAAAATCAAGCAGCTACTCTCCATTTGTTTGGTAATTAAGAAACTCCAGGCCATTCTGATGGCGCAGGGATGCAAATTCCAAGCCCAGCTAGAACCACTTGTAATGAAACGATACAGAATCACCTGCACTTAAACTCTAGGGGCCAGACTTTAAAGCTCTCTTTCCATTTCTGTACTCTCAGTGCGTGTATTTAAGGTCTCTTGCACATCCGAATGCCCTATCAGGTACTTTGATGTCTAAATGATGTCAGCTGCCCTTACAATTATTTGTGGGAATAGACAATTATGTGCCACTGGTTGAGCAAAGAATTAGATAAAAAAAAAAACCTGGAATGCAAGAGAAAAAATAAAGTGGGTAAAACTTCAGACGGTAGGATTTGTTCCTGAAATTTTACTTCAGTCAGCCCAGTTTTCCTAGGACCCAGCCCTCCACTTTTCCCCCTCAATTTGTCCACTGCCTTTCCTGTTATACAGCATCTACCTTCGGTAGCCTTACTGATTTCAGTGTGATTTCTTTTGGAGTAATGCCCTGTAGAAAGGGAGGTAGGAGAATCTACCTCTCAGACATTAAATGTGGTTGGGTTTTTTTCAATAAAGATGACTTCTTTCGCAATGTTTCTAAACGTTTGGTGTGAAGCCCTTCATTCAGATTTTAAATGAGGCAGGAGTCACATCTTCAATATATCCGGGAATATGGCAGACTGGTCTGGATAAGTATCTGAAACTAATCTCCAACTTGTTTTAAATGAAAGGCTTTGGAAAGCAAGGCAGGTTCTGCCAGGATGCTCCTGAAGACAGCTGCAAGGCTTCTCGGGGAATTGTTGGGGGGCGTCCAACCCATGTGCACGTTGGAGCCTGCTCCAGGCGACCAGCAAAGTGACACAAGAAACAAGACCTTAATATGCTGGGTCTAACTAGCTGATGCCTGTTTAGCCACTCTTAGTTTATACTGGAGCTTTATCCTGATAAAGCTGTACTTAGCATGGACTAAGAACGGCAGGGTGGAGGGTTAATAATGTATGGCAACAGACTATATGTTCATACACAGGTTTGCTCCCCACGGTGCTTCCACATAGACTGAAATGGTAAACATGGACAGCTGAGTTTAGCCACCAATGTTCAGAAAGAAATGGGCTGGACAATGATCAATTAAATCAATTGACTGATTTAATCTCAGACTTTCTCTCCTGATCAAACTAGAACTAGAGGTTTACACATAAAGATTTTGCTAAACCTTCATACTGTAGGAAATTACTTCTGGTTTTGTTGGTTTAAACCAAGGAATATTATTTGGTTTTCTATATAGTAACTAATTATATACAATATTTTATGTGTCATATATGGTTTGTTTTTTTTTTTTTAGAAGTAACTTACTACTACAGATGTAAAAGTATTATGTGCTACCTGGTGTCTAACTGCTATCTAGACATCTACCTGGAAACTGCAAATCAGGCAATTAAATGCTGTGAAACCCACGCACTTTTAACTGATGGTACAAGCTCAGCTGAGGCCCTTCAGAAGAAATCTGTGCCTTCGGGGTTAGTAGTACTTCATGCTGCCGACTTGGCTGCCTGAAGCTGAAGGCGATGTATTATTTATGAGATTATTATTAGATCAGTAATGATGATCAGTAATTCACTGGTGGTGCTTGATTCTGGGCAGATGTTCTGGAATCAAAGATATTCGGAGAGATATGCGCAATGGCCTAATTTTCATGCCGAGGTCAGTTTGCCTTGCAGGCTTTCCAAGTAGGCTCACTAGGCTGATCCGGTGGTTGTGATGGGAATCCCCTAGGAATTGCCCTGGGACCCTCACCCTCCTGCCCCGCTGCTCTCCTCTCCCTGCTCCCAGGGTGCTCCATTTAAATGTCACCTGGGAAGTTCCCAACCAGGGGGAAAGTCTCCCAGTTGGGATCGGACACTAGCAAAAGTCTGTAGTTCTTTTTCTAACAGAAAGATTTAATAATGCCACTCATTTGATAAGAACACAGTACCAGAAACATTAAATGAGACCTTTCCTTAAAACCACAATGTACTCTCTTGCTTCCGTGATACCGGCTTTGACCTTCTTTACCCATTTATATCAGACCAGTGCAGTTGAAGAGAATCCAATGACATAACAAACAACATCTTACAAGGTTTTGATACTTTTTTTTCTCTAAAATCTGGGGCTCACCTCTGATCTCCGAGGTCCTCATAAGCCCTTTTTTGACTCTGTCAACACGGACTGTAGAACTCCCAGCGTTTTGGAACGATGCATGGTCATTCAGGCTCATCAGTTAACTGGGCATTTCTTCTTTCTTGTCCTAATACTGATTTCCCAGAAAATCATTTTGAAACCACGAGTTGCATGTTAGGGGTGGGAAAAGATAACTAGCCGATTAATTCTTAATCTAAATTTAAAATAATCAATCCATCGATCTATCGATCCATGAGCATGTGCTTCCATTAATGGGCCTTATTTATTTAGGATTAGGGTGGTGTTTTCCAATTATACATCATGCCTGCAGCCAGGTTAGGAATGCGTGCTTCCTAGCCGCTACCAGGGAACTGTAGTAAGTTACCTTCAGCTGAGCTGCAGCGATTTCCTGCAAGCGCATTCTTCGGCCTGGGGCATATGCAAAATAATATATTTCACTTTGCCCTCTTTCATGGCAGGCTGAGCTGTACCATACACATAAGCTAGCATTTGCTTCCAGATAAAAGTATTCCCAGGGATGGTCACTGCAGCTTAGCTGACTCATGGTACTTTGTTGAACTGTTGTGATTGGATCATCTCTAGTGTTTTTTCAATGAAAGCTGATTTTTTTTTTTCATGCCCCTCATTCTCTGCAGCTGCTACTTTGGATAAAAAAGCCATCCATCATGAAACTAGTGACACAACCACAAGAGTGGGCAAAACGGCTCTTCTCCACGCTCTTGTAGCTTATGGAAGGCTTTTAATAAATTCCTTAATATCAGACAGTTTTAATCTATATGACTGGTAATTGAGATCGCTACTTGGCATACATTCATCCTGCATCTCGTCTCTCTCTCCTATGTATATCACATCGTATCTTAATTAGAAAAGTGAGTAGGTCTGCCTTGAAATACACTAGGAACATGCCTCGAGGAAAAAAGCAAAGTCCTGTTTCATACTCCGTTTCTTTTGACTGCAGAGGAAAGATCAGAAGTTATAGCATGTACCACACAGCCATGAATTTTTATACCTGATGATACTGGATGTTCATTCGAGAAAGAATGATCAGCCTTTTAATACCTGACTAGCAACTTGTTGAAATGACTGAGGAGCTGAGGTTTTGTTACACCCCAGCAAGTCTGGAACTGCACTTGGCGGATGAGTCAGCCGAGCTGTCCAACACCGAGAACCAGATGAAATCAGGCGTGGGTTCACAGCCGGAGACCTAAACCCTGGGAAATTACTGGCCCACAGGGGGATCTCAGCATAGCAACGTGGCAAAAATAAAAAATTCCAAAACAAAAATAAAAGCTCTTCTTCCTGCTGAACAGGTCTTCAGCACTTTTCCTCTTCAAGACAAATCTCAACTCCTTTGGCCACAGCCCTACAGAAAACGGGTGGCCTTCATTTAAAACATGCTACATGTATGGGACCTGCTTTAGGACCTGCTTGTCAGAAGCAACTTTAGCCAGACTTTTATTTGCCAGCCCTAAAGACTAAAGACAGTACAGCTGATTAGACTCCATATACTTCAATACACCCAAATAGAGGGAAACGCAAATGCTAGCGGTCAGTGTAGGACCTTGAGCGGCAGCCAGAATTTCAACAGGAATAAAGCAGAAGGAAAGCATCAGTCAGACTGAGTACGGACTAGTGAATCTGTCCTTCAAGGACAGCTGTAACCTTGAGTAGCCATCCTCAAGGAGGGTAATCTGGGAGGCAATCACTGTCTAGCCCTGGCATTCGGGGGCTGCCTCCACTATTTTGGCTCACGTTACCAGATGGTCTCAGAGCAATCGAGGGATTTCCAGGGATTGCTCAGTTGTCTCTGCAGAGGGCCAACGTAAAGACTTCTGCACCACCTAAGCTCTATTTGGACAGATTACGTGGTTGTAAATAGCCTTGTGCTGGCGCTGCGCACAGCAATGGATTTCACTTAATGAAGGTAGCAAAATCAGTCCCTTAAAGCTGCGTAGCTGCTAGTAGGTATGATAATCTCATTCAGAGCACTCCTCGCTTGGTCTCCCTTCCACCACTTCTGCCTTTCCTTAGGCATGCAGAAAAGCCTGTGATTTTTTTATTTTATTTTTTTTTTTAATGCCCTGTTTTCAGTAGGGCACCTTAAAGGTCAAGTAAGACATTTGATATATTTTAACGCAGGCGGCTTTGGAGATGAACAGATTTGACATATTTAAATAAAACATCCTAATAGCGTGTTCTGGCCTTGAAGGCCTCAGGCAGCATACATTGTATTTGTTAGACACTATGGCTTAATTACTCTCATAAATGAATTATACCCATTTCAATTTAAAACCATAAGTGTTGCATTTGAACTAGGGTCAAATTAAACTTTCTGTCAATTATGCAGATTACTTAAGCAATTATGTAAATTGTTAATAAATTCTTAAATGGAGGGAAAATTTTTCCTTGCAAAAATATATATTTTATGCATTACCAAGCTTAAACACTTCCAGAGGACAAAAGTATGGGAGAAAAAAAAAAAAAAAAAAAAAGAGTGTGGCTTTAAATAACTGCCTTGGGATTTGCTGCACTGACTGTCGGGTCGTCTGCTCTTGGGCTGAGTCAGAAGTGGACCACCGCGCTGATGCTAGGTGATGGTTTTCCTTTCTCGCACGGTACGAGAAGGGCCACCAGGCTTAAGGAAGGATGCTGCAGTGGTACCAGCCAGCACTGTCGCAGGTTGTTACGCAGTCTTGGGGATGTCAGGGTAAGCTCCCCCTCTGTCCCATACTTTGTGATGCATTTCCACAGGTCGAAAGCTTTTGGAAAGAGTGACTATGCCTTCCTTTCGATTTCCATTTGCTTTGCTGTTTGAGGGCTGTCTCCTCCAGCGAGAAAGAAGCAGGAGCTTTGCTGTTGATTTCCATATATGCATGCAGTTATAGTCAAGTTATGTTATAGTGAAGAATAATGAAAATAATAATAAGTAATAATCAAAGTAAAAACGTTCCCTTCTCTGCATTTGTATTTCCTTCTGTACTCCAACCACTGAGAGCAAAATCCTAATCTTGCTTCCATGAGGAAGAGGGTGGAATTACGCAGTTATGACCAAGGAACAATCCTGCAGAATTTAGGCCACTGCCTGCTGAATGCATTTTGATGCAATTACGCTGAATTTATTTTGGTGCAAGAGTGATTGGAATTTTCGGGGTCCAATTTTAGTCCTGTCGTTAGGAGGCTCAACTCTCCCAAGACCTGCTAGTCCTCTCACATGCACCAGTTTTATGCTAGTGTAACTCTATTGACTTAATTAGAATTACTCCCTGCAATGAGAAGAGAATCAGGTCCATTAACTTCAATGGGAACTTTCATTAGGACTCAGTTCGATCTCCAGGGACTTCCAAATGAATTAAAGCTACATCCATTTTGCGCCCCCACTTAATACCACAAAGGTACAAGTTGCATTTCTGTGTCGCCTCCGCCCTTCTTACGCTGACGTGCACGTTGCTATTATTGAATGCTGCTGATTTGTGCTCCTCCCAGCCCAATTTTTGCTTGTCAAAAAACCACAGAGGTTTCCAAGTTTCTACAAAGACGTGTCCGTGATTTATCTGAGCCTGGCACTCGGCTCACAGCTAGTCTTGTTTCCACCGTGATGCAAGTTGTTCCAGGGCCGGGTGGGGTGAGAACTGGAAATCCCACCAGGAAAAACAGGAAAGCAGACCAGCGGTTGGGTCTAGGAGTTCAGGAGCTTTTGCATCTCAGCTTTGGCGAGGGCGGTGTTCAAACCCAGAACCTGGGCGTTCCCAACTTGGCCCGTGACTAATTGAAATCCTAATAAAGAAAAGGCCTCTGCCCTCAATCCTCCGGGCCACTTACCTTGTGCAAATTAACATTTTAACATCAGTTATAAAATGTGCTACATCTCTGGGAGGTGGGTGGAGGGGGGCATGAGGGAGGGGGAAGCATCTAATGCAATGAAATATGCATATCAATGCCTAAAAAGAAATGGGAAAATTCAATGAATGCTGAATTATGGATCTACAGAGGGCTGTCTTTGTTAAAATCTACACAGCAGTATCTTTAAACTCCGAGTATTAACCAAAGGCAGGGGGGCAAACATACCTGGCAACCCTTTACTTTTTATTCTGTGTGACACAGAGAAAATACTTTATAAAATATTAGATGAAAGGGCCTTTTCAAAGCTACTTTGCTTTTATGGTGCCTTTCTCTCGAGCTGTTCTGCATACTTAAAAGTCAGAGCCACCTTGAGTGGATTACGTTCGGGTTTTTTTAAGTGCATTACAGCTTTTTCACAGCAGCCGACGTAACAGCCGCCCGACCTGCGTTCCCAATGCCTTGTTGTCATCATGATAAGCATTTACTGTGATAGGAAGGCAAAGAGAATCAACCTTTTTTAAACACACACAAAACCCTCGCTGCTTTGTTGAAGCAAGCGGCAGCCCCAGCTCACAGGGATACACAGGGGCCGTAGACAGAAAGCTATTTAGAGCATTGAAAACAGGCTTATTACCCTGCTATTTTTTTGTGCACAGGATTTTTTTCCCCTCTCCGTCTCTCTCTCTCTCTCTCCCTCTCTCCCTTTTTTTTCCGTGACATTAGAGAGTCCGAAGTGACATACATTTTTTATAGCTTCATAAAGTCGTCTCCTGACCGGGTCACCCTTCTCATAACTAGGGAGCAGAACGCTTGAAAAAAGCCATTCATCAACGTGAAAGGAGCCGCTGTCTACTGGCTCCAATATGCACACAGTCTGGCAAGATTCAGCTCAGTGCAAATGCTAAGTTACTCCTTTGCTAATGCCAAATGACCCGCTCACTTCTATTAGCACACAGAAGGGGACAAGAAGGGCATGGCTGCTGTCCGTGTCTGCATAAATGCCTCTCGAGATGCAGAGCGGGATCAACACTTCTTGCTAAATGTACTGAGCATATAAAAAAATTAGTTTCCTATTTATACTAATTAAATATTCAATTAAACAAAGATAAAATTATGGGAAGAAAATTTGTTCTTGCCTAATGGGCTATGTCCCGTTTATTACTTTTCCACACATATACCATTAAAATCTCTGCAAAGGGATGCAGGATTGTTACTCCCGGTTTATGTCTTCCCCTCGCTCCCCCACAGCTCTTTGTTCTGGTCCGAGCCCGTAGGACGGGGTAGGTAGAATCAGACAGAGGGACAAACAGACTTCCCTTTCTGCTGCTGGAAAACTCCCCAGTTACAGACCGTTCTGCGAAATACAGGCATTTGCAAAGGACTTGCATGGCGGAGCATACCTATACATGGGGAAAAGGGAAACGATTATCCTGGATGAGGCCTCTCTTTGCTATTAACGATGACCAAGTCCAGATGCCTTCAAGGAACACCCTGGAGACCCTCTAGTGGGCAACTCTGGGATGACCTGCCAAGAGAAGAAGTTTCTTCCTGACCCTCAATAATTAGAGCTTAGACTTCTTCCAGGAAGCCCGAGGGTTTACCTCAACCCCTTGAAGAAAGTATGTTAGCGATGTTCAAAATGGACAGTAGTTTTGGTCATTATCAAAATAAACATCACATGGCTTTTTCAATCTTGCTTTTGACTCCAAAGAGACCTCGCAGCAATGAAATCTCATAGGTTAATAAGTCACTAGGTTAAAAAACACCAAACCCAACACTGTTTACTTTGTCAAATTTAAATGCACTTCATTGTTCTTGTGTTATAGGAAAAGTGATAAGTCATTCCTTGATTTAACTTTGGTATGCGGTTCATTATTTTGTAAAACACTTCCACTCATCTTCTCTCTGACTCATCCTCTCCCAGTGTTAAAGGTCCTCGTGGTTTTAATTTGGGATTTCAAGAAAGTATTTCACTGACCTTTTTCATTTTTGTGATGTTTCTATGAACTCCTGTATCTATTTTGTATACTTTTTGCAGATAATGTGATCATAAACTGCTTATTCATACAGTGAAGTGGTACCACTTACTTATCACATTAGTTCCAACTTTTGTTTTATTTTGTCTTCTGCTCCGTTCATTGCTGCTATACATTTAACCATGAGTTTATTCACCTTTCCCTAATGTCCAGAACTTTTTTTTTTCTCTTGGAAAATTATATATACCAGGAAACTTCTGGAAACTGTGGGTCCATGTAATCAGAGCTACCTGCTTATATGGGATTTTGTTTTTACAAAACCTGAAGTTTTACAACAGCTGCGGTCTTGTTTTGCTTTTGGGCGCAGAATGATTTTGGCAGGATAAATGCAATGAAGCTCTTTACCTAGGGAAACCTGAGTTCACCGTAAAATTTCATTGGTACAAATAGTTCGTTGAGTACTTTTCTCATTATTAGCCAGAACTAATTGCCTTCATCTTTCTTCTGAACAGGACACTAACTTTTAAAATAATGTTTATCAGAAGGCAGTTTTCTCAGAAATAGTTTGGGAGTGTATCAGCAGCAAGTTGGTCCAGGAGAAAATTAAAGCGCATTGTTAGCACTTCCCGGATAATGTTCTTTCCAGAACCCGCCTAAGCAGCTCTCAGATATTGAGTGGAGGAGGAAAACTAGTCAAAAGAAACTCTAAAGCTTTTTTTTTTTTTGAGGCAATCATCATGATGTTTCATGTGGGCCTTACAGGAACTGTCAGTCAGAAGTGGCTTCCCAAACTGAATGGATGCACATAATGTTGCAATAAGTCTATGCTATGAAATTCAGAGATCCAGCCAGAGGGGAAAAAAAAAAAAATCAAGCTTTCATCTTCCAAGCTTTGGGTCAAAAGTCCCAATGGTCAATTTTGAAGGCCTTATTAACCCTTCTTCTTTTGTTGTTGCTGTTTAGGAACCTTTTCCAAGGAAAAGCACTTCTTTCTTTCAAAAGCCCTTCTCCAGTTAGACACATGAAGGTCAAAGAAAGGCAAAAATTGCAGGGGAAGTTCAAGTACAGAGCGAGTGGTTAAGCCCAAACTGATGACCCCGTTCCTTAATGCAGACGTGCTTCTGCCTGCTTTAAGCTGCCTGTGCAGGAAATAGAGAATAACACACATGGAGATATTTGGGTGTCAAGGCAGTCAGGCTGTAATTGCCAATTATAAAAGGAGACGGTGAGGCTGCAATACTGATTGAGTTTTTGGAAGAGAAACTGAAGTAAACACAGTACCTTCTGCAAGCATCATATCTTCATTCTGCCAAGTTAGATAAAACAGGACCGGAGGATTTGTGCTATAGAAGAAGTTTGTCAAATGCTCCCCTTGACAACTTCAAGTCTTTCCCAAAATGGTGTCTCTAGAGGGTTTGCTGCTTTTCCGTACCATTTGCTGTGAAGCAGCGAGCTCACAAAAAGAAAGCAAAAAAAAAAAACCAACAAAAAAACCCAACAAAAAACCAAAGAACTGATTGGTCTTGAAACAGATTCTCTGTAAAATCCCAAACAGTTTCCAACTGTTTCAGATTCAAAGTATTTCCAAGTGTATGTGGAATTTAAAGCACAGAAACAATTGGACAGTATGAATGGATGGAGGTTAAGCAGCCCTCGTTGCTTTTCTGCCATCATCCTAGGGGATGCAGGGTGACACTGGGACTATGAAGATGGACACTACGAGTCTTTAGCAAAGGTCAAACGTCTGCTTGGATCAGCTAGGTTAAAATTCACCTGCAGGCTGCCTGTGCCGTTCCTGTGCTTCCCCATCCTATTGCGGTTCCAAATGACCCTCTGTCTTTTTCTGAGCGTATTGAAATCACGGGAGGAACCAGCAGGCAACAGAGGCTCTCAGTCCCTCAACCTAATCTTAAAATATAAACCATAAAGAAGAGTTATCTGTGAAGCAGAAGGGAATTTGGGGTTTCTCATTCACTACCAAGGAAATCTTCAGAAGTTTCAAAAATTCGCTTTCCAAAAGCAATGAAAATGTAGCTTCTTTTGCTAGTCCCCATGTTTTCTTTGTTAGATTTCATTGAGGATGTGTTTTCTTGTAAGATTTGCTCAACGTTGTAGTTACGGCCACTTTCGTATTCACAATTTCCTTTGGTTTCACTGTGACTTATATATGAATTTGTGGGCAGAACTGGATGGCTGAGTAATTTATAGAGAAGGTCAATACTAGATTTGTGTGAATAATTGATTTTTCAGCTTGTTTGTGATTTTTTTAAAATAGACTGTTTAGAGTCCAGCTGAAAAAGAGCCTTTGTTAATGTCCTGAATGCCTCACTGAGTTGAAGAAAAAAACAATCCACACTGAAATATTTTATTCTTGGGAAGTCTTAATTTTAATCAACTTAAAGCGTACTGAGAACAGCACAATTCAAGTTGAAAAAGAAAATTAACTAAACATTTGAGTTTTTCTTAGACTTCTTCAAGGAAACAATTTGGTCAGTTTGACTTTTTCTTTCCTTTGCTCTTAAACCAAAAAGGCATTTTGAAAGCAGCTTTTACAACCAAAATATTTGTCTAGCTGTAACTATTGCTGAAAACGACTGCCAAGCGTGAAGAAATTGAGTTTTGTCTTTTCCGTAATTTCTGTTATTTTTAAAGTCTTTGTTTTTCTCTATCCGATCTTGAGCTCTTCATTTAAATGTCAAAATATATTGAAATTAAAAGTAAGCAGAAAGAAAACATTGATTGAGTTCTGAGCAACCTCGGGTACACCAAGGGGGAGTATTTTGTTTGTTTTAATACAGTCCTAGTTTTTCAAGATTAACTGAAACTCTGTTAACAAGCAAACGAAAAGCCTTGCAAGTAGAAAAAGAAGCAGCATTATTTGCAAATAACCCTTTTCCTCCCAATCTGAAGTGTATTCTCTTTTCAGAGTACACCGAAATGTTCCCATTGGCTTCAGGTTTCTATCCCCCACGTCCCACCTAGGCTGGGATATTGTGACCTCCAGTCGCTCTGTAATTTTCCGGCCACGCTCTCCCAACAACTCTCACGTGTCTCAAGCATACAGTACCGCACCCCTCTATTTTTGAGAACAGCTTTGCCCCAATCTTTTGCTTCCATTCTTTTGCAGCCTGCTACTTTTCTCTCTTTCCCTGACACATCGTCCTATCTTTTCCCTTCCCATCACATCTTGCTGTTGGATCACTTCATGCCGCATCCCATTTGCATACTGAATGCCAGCAGAGACAAGGTACCAATGTCGTGGGACATGACCCGCAACGTTTAGATTGAGACGCACATTTTTGGATCACTCACCCTAATCCCAATTGAGATGAAACGCCTCTGAGCCACAACTTTGGCAGATGGCTCACAAATCAGGTGTTTGCAAAATCCCCCCCAAAAGTGGGAAGCATTGGTGTGTGCTTTGTAAACTCCAGTACTCCCCTGGTGAAAAAGATCCCAGTCCTCTCCTTGCACACCCGGACGGGGCTCAGTTTTCAGGGGATTTCCCAAAAAACACACATGATATTTTCTGTGTAAACCAGCTTGAATTTTTTTTGAAAGGATTTTACAGGGCCTTTTGTGGGATTTTTTTTGGTCATTTTTTTTTTTTCTCTTTTCTTTTCTTTTTCCTATTTAATTTTTGGAGCTCACCTAAACCTCTTGCTCAGTCTCCTGTAGACAATTAGCTTGAATGCCATTTCCATCCGTTGTGCTAATGTGAAATCAGACAATGTCAGGAACTGGTAGAATGGGTTTTGAAATGAGATTGCTTACTTTGTGGGTGTGCAGAGGGGATTTTTTTGATTTTTATTTTTTTTTCTGGGACTTGGGGAGCCGCTGGGGAGATAGACGTCTTTTCACTTGCTTTTATTAACTACATTGCACAGAATTTGCATCAAATCAAGAGCAATCTCACAAATGGCTGCCAGAGGGGAAAAAAAAAACGTTGTTCTCTCCCTTCACTCGAAGTAAACATCAATAAGAGGGTTACAAAGGGTAGTTATGAATCATTTGGAAACCCTTGTTTTGCAACCCTCTTTTAATAGTTGCTTGTCCCCCGATAGTTGCTGCCTGCCCTCTTCCTGGTGGTATGTGTATCAGGCAGAGATGTGTTAATCAGCTTTATGAAGTTTGACCGTAGCAAGCCTCCTGCCTATACTCAGTCAATCAGCGTTTGGCCTGATGGTGCAGTTCTCCGCTGTTCCACTGGTTGAGTTCATTGTTCGAATATCCTTGGTGGAGTCACCCGGGAAGGGATTCTGCATGAGGTCAGGCTGCCTCTGTTTCATCCTTCTCGTAAAGTTTGAATGAAGCTCAGATGAATGATGCTTCTTAAATAAAGTGGCTGGTGTTTTTGTTTGGTTTTTTTTTTCCTGATTTGCCTCCAGATTCCCGGGAACAAGGGGCTTAAGTTTTGCCCAGTGTTGTAAGTCGGGAGGAACAGCAAGAGAGTCGCAGATTTACACAGGCATAAAACGAGTGGAAGTGAAACCAGAGTCCCCAGTTCTTTTATCCTGAACACAATGCCCTTTTGCCTTTTCTCTGGCTTCCACTGAAAAGAAAGATCCCTACACCCACCACCACATTGCTTTCCTACCACCTCATTACTCTTCTCTGAATGCTTCTTGCTTTACCATTTCAATGGGGAACGGGTCTGAAAAATTTACAACAGCCCTCTTGTCTGCAAGGGAGGAGAGGAACCCTGCAAGGTGCTGGGTGAGCTCGCCAGCCCTCCGAGCCCTCCCATTTCCTTGGGAATGTGCTTAATATCTTTGAGGCTGAACCCCATCCTTGAGCTGTGATCCTAGACGGACACGTGTGGGTCTCTGCCCCTACACTTGTTTGAAGCCCTGTACCGGAGCGTGTCAGCGCCCGTCCCCTGCCCGTATCAAGGCTGCAGACATCCAGCAAGTGTAAACCAATCTTCGCAGGCGCCCGATGCATGCACAGCGATTTGTTAAATTTCTACATATGACACCTCCTTCCCCCGGCACCCCTCCCCACATCTCCTCTCAGCGTAGTTGAACTTTAAAGGGCCCAGGAGAAAAAAGAAATAAGACTTTAAATAATTTATTTTGGAGAAACAGCCAGTGAAGAGGAACAAATAATGTTTCACTAAAAGAAGCGGGACCTTTGACACTCCCCTTTTCGCTCGGGTACCTGAAGGCCTAGCCGGATTGCATTAGTGAAATTTTCATTTGATGGCATTTTAATATTCTGCCTTGATGACTTTTTAGCAACATTTACTTTCAGAGGTCTTGAGTGCTCCCTCGGAGGAAATGAAACATGTCAAAGCCCATTACAAAAATCAAAATTTAAATACCTCGGCCACGTTGGGGCTCACACACAATCCCATCAGCGCTTAAACTGCGGCTCACAACTACTCATTCACTTGCTCAGTTGGTAATGAGTACATTTGATGAAGCATTCTGGGGTCATGGAACATACGTTAGTGATCTAAACTTAACCCATTGATTGCTTATACACAGAGGAGCAGGGGAGGGGGTATTTTATTGAAATGTAATGTTAGAATAATTTCTGCCAGTGCTGAAATAACTTTTTTTTTTTTTGGTAACAATTGCTTTGATGAATTGCCATGTTAATAAGCATGATGGGAGGGCTTTATTTAAGGTGGGGAGGAAGGAGCCAGGCTGGGAATACAGAGCAGTTAGCTGAGCTCTTCAGCCACTGCAAGGCAAGTACAAGACAATAAGGGGCTCTCTTCTTGTGAAACCTGCATTTGGGCTTCATTGGAAATCTTTCTTGTTCTATAATCTACCTTCTTTTCTTACTGATATATCTATTGGCGTGGTAGAGGCAAATGGAGACGTCCAGCGCGGGATAGTAGGGTGGCAGCAAGAAAGTGCTAAATTCTAAATATCATAGCTAAAATTCAGCAAGAAAATGGTTATAAAGTATCTGCACTATATAAATCAATCTGTACATATACCGCATTTGATTCCAGTGTAGAGGTTGCATTTTCTCTCAACTATTCCCCTGTTCTCCTTATTTTAAAGATATCTAGCACAAATAGCTACCATTCCCTTCTTTCTCCTCTCCATCCCCCCAAAAATGAGAAACCTTTTTCCGCTGTATGTTAACCCATCCATGAGGTAACCATGATGTCAATATGCCCGTGTAAGATTTTTTGCTGCTACCATCTTGAGCGTATGATACATAATCAGCAGCTCAGCAGAGGTTCCAAGAGTCATCCCCGCCAATGCTTTTCCATCCCCAGAGAAGCCTGGCTCCAAACTGCTCTTTGGCATCCTAGCGCAATCAGCAGAAGTCTGCTTGGTTCATCCAGCAATCGATGTCCTTTCAGTCAGACAGCTTTTCTCCATCCTCTTCCTTTCAATTGCAGTGGTAAAACCAGCATTCAGAAAGCAAACGTGATGCAGAACCCAAGAGTTCATTAGGATCCAGAATAACCTTTTATGCAGGAAAGGCCAGATATCACAAAATCATTAGAGACAACTTTACACCTATGAAAACCACTTTTTTCGAGCCAAAGGCTTGTGTTTCAGAACTGAAGCTCATGTTTCAGCACTAAATTTGCTCCTTTTCTGTTCTCATTTTAATCTTTTTTTCTTAAATAATTTTGAGGGGTTGAGTCTTTGGCACCGGGGTTACAGGAGGGACAAAAATCGTCTTAATTGAGTAATTTGTTGAAACAACAATTAGAAAGCTGCTAATTGCCCCAAGTTAAGGTCAGCTAAAAACCTAAAATCTGGGGAATTTTGCAAATACACTGAGCAAAATTTGGACCCACACTGAAGTTCACAAAGGACAATCACCTTTAAAGTTGTTTTCACATGTGAGTGATAAGATGTCAAACAGCCCTAGAAGATGAAGGAATGATCAAACTTTGGAAAACGGCTTGGATCTCACCTGAATATCAATGACCCTTTGAGCTGATGGGAGACTTTCTCCCTCACACACAATTAGATAGAGATTAGACTGGGCTGGAAATTCCCAAAGGCAAAATACAATAAAAACTTTGTACATGGGGAAGGTTGTAACCCTTTCTTTTGTTGATGAAAGAGTAGCATAGCTCTAAGGATTCATAACATTAAACAGTTGTAGGTATCATGAGGAGACCACTATTAAATTGAATCAGGCCCTACCACTATTTTGTTGTGGGCTTTTATTGCTAGGAGGAACACAGAATGCAGGAAGCATCTCGAGTGTAAAAGCTCTTTCTGGGATTATGAAGGACAAGTGGTTCAGTGCAATTTATACATGCTATAAATGTTGTCAAAAGTCCAGTTGCAGCCTCTTACCAATTACCCTGCATTGCACTAACCATGAGGCGAGGAGGGTAAAATGCTGGTTGTTATAAACAAACTTTAGGAGTTCCCGTTATTCCATCTTGGCTTCTTTTAGAATATGACACAATTCATTGTGGGCAATCTAACTGTAAATGATTTTGAACTTTTTTTTAGTCATCTTCTGGAAATGTGCTTGCAATCAGTTTTTGCAAGTAGGAATGGTTACCATGAGCCAGTTTTAACCACATGTATTTAGATGATGTCAAATAGCAAGGCAGGCAGTTAGCAAACTGGGGGAATTCTTCAGTGAATTTGTGTAATGAATAATTTTGACATTCTGCGAAGAGAAAAAGGAGGCAAATTCACAGAACTTGTTACAGATTCTTCGCTCGGCTATGTTAGTAACTAAGGAAAATCAATATAATGTGAATGAGGGATCCTGAAATCAGGTAAACGAGACAAATACAAGCAGGCTTCTGCAATTCTTATTCTTGGTGAGCAGCACTGAACTTTTTCCTTTTGCAGAATTTGTCCATATCTCCATTACAGAAACAGGGAGCAGAAATTGATCTGCGAGAGCTGTCCTCCTCACATAGTAAGAATGCAAAGTAAAGGACCTCATGTGCACTCCAGACTTTGATGTCTTCATGCTCGAGCCTGTAGAAAACAGCAGCCAAGCAATTTGACTGTTACATGATAGATAGTCACTCTGAGACAACATCCCCATTGAAAAGCAGCCTGGTTGCGTTTGCCCTGGTTCTGCCAATCTGACTCAAGACATGTCTATGAATTTGTTGACCCATTTCCTCCCTCGTTCTGGTGCCCGCTCTGCACACCACGTATGCTATAAATCCATCGCGCGGTATGCTGCACTGCTCTACTGTAACATGAATTTATGCTAATGGCTGTCTGCATATGCTTATATCACATATCTATATTAAACTTAATAGTCTGTTACATTGCTTCTTAACCCTGTGTCCACACATGATTAACTTTTCTGATTTCTTTCAAAACCGTTATTAACACAGTGTAGCATTTCACTCAACATGTCACTAACTTTCCCTGCCTGATGCGGGAGCTGGGGTAATTATGCAGCCCTATAGCGCTTCCAAATAGCATTGTACACAGAGAGTTATGAGCTTATTCAGAGATTTGGGGTTCTGTATGGATGTGTGTTTGTGTATGCTGGCTTTTGTTTAAAGATAAGTAGTGGTAAAGGGTGATCCTTCAAAGACTGCTTTTCAGTTAAGTGATTCTTCACTAAGTTCAGTTCTTTTAGGCCCAGATGCCAAATTTCGAGGAAAGGTCATCGACAGGTTTGCATTTGTAGCGATATTCATGAAAGTCACTTGAAAGTCATAGCTGGAGTTTAAAGAATAGTTCAGGTGATATGGAACGCATTTGCAAAACTTTATGGAGACCCACAAAGAGCCAGATTTGAAGCAATTTGACAGTGCAATGATCACAATCATAAATATTCTTTTTATGTAAATATCATACTACTAATAAAAATTAATTTAGGAGTTTCTAGTCGCAGACTCGACACTTGACTTTTCATGGATTTTTCCAAATTTGAACATGACAAAAAGTAGTATCGGGCATGAGTTGATAGGACGTCCTTACTTCATGTACTGTTAGTCTGCAATTTTCTGTCGAAAACTATCGTCACTGTCTTGTGTAAGGACACAATTGAACCCATGGAGCAAGTTAGTTTGTTAGTGTTGGTGAGTAATGGGATAGATATTCAGCGTGGATTGCACGTGCATCTAATTACAAATGTAAAGACATGGTTCATACTCTGAAGACGTTTCAGCCTTGATAGACTACATGTGAAGCAAGAGGGAAGGAAAAAAGGAAGCAAGTGGAAAAGTAGCGTAAATAAACTGTTGCTCCCATGCTATTTCTTGTTTTCCTGTTAAGTTCAGTTTGTACAAAAGTTTTCTGAAGCTTATTAATGGCAATGTTGTTTATTCAGCCCAATTTTGAATGCAGAAAACTAGCTACGTTCAAAAGATACGTGCCCATGAAGAGAAAACTACTTCAGTTTCGTTGAGCAGAGTCTTGAGAGGCCAGCTGTAATTTGGCTCTTGCCAAATACAGTGTGCAGGTTGTGCTCAGATAAAGCTTTGAAATACCATGGGAAGGTAGGAAAGACAGGGGCTCCAGTTGCTTTGAAGACAATGGCACCCGTCTTGTTTGCAACACACTCTCCTCTTGCTGAGTGGACTGACGTTTTTTACGCTTACCGAGTGGACAAATACATAAGTTACAGGCTTATGTGCAAATGTACTTCTAGCTTCTGCTGGATCAGTTCTGGCTCACAAACTTCTGCTCCAGTACTTGAACTTACTTTATCCTTTAGTCTCTGGCCAGTAATTTTTATTTTTACTGGATGACAGTTCAAGTGATAAAACTATTTCTCTAGCAATGTGCATGGCTTAGGTGGCAGCTATGAAATTATTGTAATCATGGTGCAAAATCACTGTATATGTTGTTTTTAACACCAGTTTACTAAACAAAGAAGCTCGCCAATGGCATTGGAGATAACCTAGATTGATTTGCTCAGATCATGGGGTCCTGGCCATCCCAAAGCTGGGAGCATGTCTGATCCAGGTCAGTACCATATTTAAATAAAAACCAAGTGGCAGCCAAGTTACACGAGCTCTATAAAATATTGAGTTCTCTCTGGTGTAATACATGTGGCCATCATGAAACAGATTGGACACCAGGGGGGCAAAAATAAAGTGAAATACCAGAGTGCTCTTGGGATTGATTGTATCACATAAGTGAGCAGGAAAAGGAAAGGACTTTTGCTGGTGGAAAAAAATGACTTGGCAACTCAGGGATGTGTTGTAACAAGAACTTGAATAAAATAAATAGGGAGCATTTTCAGGCTGTGGGGGCTGAATGAACACAATCAATCTTCCCTTGGCTGGAACTGCATCACTCTCACCCACAGCTCCCTCTACTGAATTAAAATCTCATGGTAACTTAAGTTACAGAGTAAGACTCTAACAAGGGACATTCACTGAGGACTCCGTGATGCGTATAATCAAATATGGGATTTCCGAGTGGAAGGTTTTGGGGAGTTGCAGGCTGCCATTGGTACCAACCCATGTCTTAGGGGTGGCTTGACAGTTGGGTATGTTCAAGAAATCCAGCAGCCTCTCTGTTCAGGCTGAGATTACATCCAGGGCACGGCATGCAAATAGATTTGTCATCAAGCTAATGCCGTGCCATAATTTTCCATCTCTCCTGCTGACATGCCTTACTCTTACCTACCACCTCTTTATCCATTGTCTAAGTTCTTCTTACTTTCAGATTCACACTTTTCTTGTCCCTTTTAGAGTGCTTTTGTCTTTTCTGTTTTAGAAGAACCATGAAAGAAATACCGGAATCTTTGTTGTAGTGCCACCAATCCTATCCTCGCTTGTGTTATCACTTCACAATGATTTTAAAGGTCCTGAATTTGTGCTGCAGGAAACACTTTTCTCCCAAGTTCGGAGTTTAATAGGTAGCTTCTGAACAGAGGAGCAGTGATCAGGGCTTCTAGGTCCTTGTTAATCCAGGTGGTAGAGAGTTATGCTGTTGTGGTTTAGGGAGTTGCTGTGCCCTACTTTGTGCATTAACTAGCATCACGTGGCTCATTGGTTTTTTAATTATTATTATTGTGGAAACACCTAAGATGAGCCAAGTTCATGTGAGACTCTTGAATAAAAGATTTCATTAAAAACCTTTGTCTGGCTATTTATTATGCTGTTGATCCCTGGAAATATAAGATGTCATGTGCAGGAGTCAGACCTTCAGCTCTGTAGAGTTTCTGCTAATTAAATTGCTAAGTGTGTCTGTTATTAGGAAAACCATGAGAAATGCAGCAAGGGGAGGGAGAGAAGCGCCCATCTTGTCCTTTCTCTGCAGAGCAGCATTTGGATCACTCCAACCTCTGGGTCTCGGAGAAGCTGGTTTCTATCCCATCTTAGCCAAGGAGAGAAAACGGGAGCGGGCAAAGAGTCAGAGCTGGGGGAAGCGCGTGGCCGGGAGTTCAGCTGGAGACTCTCAGGCAAAACTTGCCCTCCTTAGACACACACTTCACCCTCTCCTCCCCCAGCAGCCCTGCGCATCTGACATTTCTGTCAAAAGATACCCTGAGTCGCCTCTCCTCCCTCCCCCTCCTTTCTCATCCCTCTGCCTTTTTTTTTCCCCCCTTCTTTCCCCTTATATGTGAATAGTGAGAAAATGACTGGAAACAATGTGCCAGTTTGCAGCACTTTACACTGAGGCCCTTTTCTCCTCTCCCCTGACTCGCGAATGACTGAGAGTTGTTTTATTGTACAAAGATTCTCAGAGAAAAGAACTTTTATTTTACCCAATAACACAAGAATGGGCAACGGGCAAACAGTTAGTGCCTTGTTCCCAGCTGCCACTCAGACCACGGCGGGGGAATCGCTAATGGGGTCTCTGTGCCGCCTCTCTCCTCTCCTCCGTCTCTCTCTGTCTAGTTTGGCTCCCGCCTCAGTTGGCTGCCTGCAAGCGAGGGTAAAATGCTCCGAGATAAGCCGCCCCACTGTGTTTAATAACTCCACCTTTAGTTTTTCAGGGCAAAAAGATTCTGAATGTTTATCACGGAGAGTTGGAAGGCGAGCGTACAACGGGAGAAGGCCATGGGTGTAGTGACACAACTTGCAATTTGTCCCCTTGCACCTTGAAAAAGTGGAATGTGAGAAAGAGAAGAGCTGCAGCAGAGGGTGCTCGTGTTAGAAAAAAAAACAATTAAAAAATCATTTCCACTAATACTTTAGCTGTTGATTCATAGTTGATATCTAAATGTCAGCCTTTTACAGCTTAATCATGGCTTTATTAACCCCTCTTTTTCCTAGCTGGAAGGCAGGCCGACTAGAAGGAAAGAATAATAAAGACTGGAGGATGGGGAAGCTGAAACGTGAAGAGTGAATTAGACTTGTTTAGGAAAGAAAAGACTAGACAAGAAAAGACAAGCTGGGAAAGAAGGGTGTGAAAAAAAAACCTAACGGAAAACATCATGCCATTGGCTGTCCAAGTGTTTCATATTCTCGGCAGCAAAGTACGAAGCATAGTTGTTGGAGACATTGAGAATTTGGGAAAAAAAAAAAGCTTCTACTTAATTTCATCCATAATTCTCAAAGCTCATCTGTCATTTAAAAACCTTCTAACTTGTTATACACTGAGTGTCTGATTATGGATAGGATTTTCAGATTCTGAAGAAGTTAGGTACTTAAACTCAATGAGACATGAATCATCACATTTCCTTTGAAAATCCCACAGTTTGGGTTCTGTTTTGATTTGTTTGATTTAGCAGGATGCCATTAGATTTGCAATAACAATATCAGAGCCCGAAGAAGTTTTCACAGTGGACTAATATATGTTCCTGAGAACTTCTAGGCATATCTAATATAAACAAAAATACCTGTACTTAAAGATATGGGGCACTTTTTTATTAAAATACTTTATTTTTACTTTTTGGTAAGCACTTCCTAACCTTTCTAAGTATATCTCAGGTTGAAGTATTCATTTTTATTATTTATATTTCTAAGCAAAAAAGTTTTCAGTCATTTTGAGAGACCGAAAGAAATTGTGTTGCTTGCCCAAGCTAAAGAATGTGCACCATCCATCTCCACTTAGACACATAAGAAATAAAACTATTTTTTTGGATGCATATCCCATTATGCATTTTTGTCACATGTTTGAGCTTCCTGCTTTGGTGGGAAGAAAACCTTAACGATTTTATCCTGTATTCAGATACCCAAACGTGAGCTTCTGCATCTCCTGAGGATCCCTTGGCTTCACTAACAGCCAGGTGGAGACAGAGGAGGAGAATATCATAGGAATTGTGCCAAGAATAATAAAGTACTTCTAATGATTATATCTAATAAATAACTATACTACCCTTTACATCGTAAGGAGAAAAACAATTGACGTGCATCTACTATAGAGAATTTAAAAATTATATACTAATAGAAATCTTAACAGAGTTAGATCTATCTGAATCCCTTTTCTAAATCCTGGAAAAGCTGAGATGTTATTACTAAGAAAATCCAGGTGCATTGGAATCAAGCTTGCTCTAGGTCAGGTGAGGCTCTTTCTTCATAGATGCAAGATTGATTAAATATCTTAATCCATTTTTGAAATATAAAGTAGGTCAGTAGGTCTTCTCCAGTTTCACTAAAGCCTCATATGCTCTGTGCTTCAGAAGGTTTATTTCCATGAGTGTTTTAGGTGCCAAGTATGAAATGTTGCATTTATCTTTCATCCCATTTAATCTCATTCTCCCCCTTACTATGGATAGGAAACACTTATTTTTGAAATTGAAAAGATACAGGCCGATATCTTTGAATTCAAAGGTATCTTTGCTAAGCAAAATGAAGATTTTATTCAACAGAGAGTCTGTATCTAGCTGTATTGATTCTGCCCTATTTTTCTTGGCATTGCAGAAAAGGGAAATATATTTCATGTTATTCATATGGGAATTTCTGAAGTGAGATCCCTGCTTTCGGTGTAAATTTTCCACAGAATATATTTAGTGGCAGGATTCTGTAGAGATTTCGGGAAGGTCTTAGAGGAGGACCGGGCAACCTTCAGATCAACATCTCTATAGCTACGTTTCCAAAATTTCTGAGTTGGTGGAGCAGAATATAAGTTTAGTTGTGCCTTGGTCACAGCACGGTGACCAGCGCTTGAAAGGCACAATCAGCCTGTTCGGACATAGATGGTTTGGTTGCTTCACAGCACTCATTTCAGGGATGCAAATTTGTTTGAACAAAATCAATTTGATCCTAGTCCATATGGAAAAATAAAAGGAGTGACAACAGCTTTGTGTGTATAGAGCTGCTAAAGCCTGTGGAAACCCCAAATTCGAATTAAACCTTGATGCTTTGCCTGTCAATTTCTCCAGGTAAATGCTGTACGTTGGCTTAGTCTCTCTTCCTTTCCTGCTCACATTCGTGATAATCTCCACAGTGAGTGAGGTCTTAGTTAACTGTTGCTCAGGTTGTAACTCAGAGAAGCAATTCAAGGCTGCGAGAGCAACATTTCAATTATACGAATAATCAAATTCAAAATGTTATTTGAATAATTTGAGTTCTTAAATTAAGCAAGCACTTTTTTGCAAGTGGTCTATAAATTACATTTTCCGCTACATTGGCAGTAAACGGGTAATTAATATCTCAACTTTTCCTTCTTAATGTTGATTTAAGAAAAATAAAATAAGCTTAGAACATAAATGAGCTTTGCTTTCATAGCTCAAACATTACCGTCCCTGCTCAGTTAGCTGCGTAGAGCTCTGCTGTCTTTCTCTTTTCTATAGCTGGACAGATATGTAAGTATACAGATCCTTCTGTTTAATTTAAATAAAGGAATTCTAGAACTAAAGAAAGTACAACTAAGTTGTAGTATTTTTTCTGCTGATTTCAGAGAAAATAGATCTTCATCTTCAAAACGAAGTGTCTTGGTTTGTTACTTGTCATCCTGTACCAACCAGGCATTTTGCTTCATTTACCTAATATCAAGTGAATGTAAATTTGACAACTTTCCTGACAGGACAAATGTGCCTAAGTTAAAACGTTACAACGATAAAAATTTGCAGCATCATAAATGCAGATAACGTATTAAAAAAGTCTCGTCTAACTTCTCAGAAAGGCTTTGTGAAAATAGCCTTTTTTTTATTTTGCTAAACTAAAGGGCAACAATTCAAATAGATAATATGGGATGATTTGTTAACCAGGGAGAAACCATTAAGTGAACCACTGGGTGACACAAAGAAAGGGTCACCAGTGACTAAATACATACACAGTTTAATCAGTTAACCCCTACTATAGATATTTTGTTGATAGAGATATTTATAAGAAATACATTCCCTCCTAGTGTGAAGGTTAAACACTTGCTGTTCCCTTTCTAGGGTTAAATGTAATGAAGTTTCACCTGTGTGACAATAAGATATATAAAAGACAGCAAGGGAGACAAAGCGGAGGAAATTTCCAAAGCTGCACGTAGAAAGGGTAGAAAAATGCAGGGGAAATAAAACTATCTATTTCAAAAGGATCGATATTTTTCATTTCTATTTAACCAATTACTTTTTTGCAAAATATATATCAAGTACTGACCTGAAATGGCTTTAAAAGCAGATATGTTTCCTATAAACTGTGAGGAGTGCACGGGAGGCTAATGATAGCCATTCTTTGTTTGTACTTTTCATTTGTCCATCCTTCCATCTTTTAGTAAACTGGTTTTGTTTACAAGAACTGTTAAAAAAAAAATATTCAAAATCCACTGAATTCTGCAATTTTTTCCGTCTCAGACTCTATTTCCCCAGCCTCTGCCCAGATCTCCAGGCTGAGCCGGCAAGGTGGTGTGAGACTAGTGAAACATCAGAGGCACACTGGAATTTGCATTCTTGGTTGTTTTAATATGGAGCTTGGGAGAGGAAGGATGGCAGAAAGTGTGAGGGGGGATGTACGTAACTGAAAAGAGACTTCACAGTACGCAAGAAGCCCTGATACATACTCAGCAACACAGAGCCTTTACGTTACCCAAGCAGATGTTTAAAATCAGACTTTCCTATAAAAGCGCAGTTTCATATAATCATAGCTTACCTAGATGGGCTCCACTCTCACATTTGCTTTATGAGTGTCGACCCAGAAAAAACCTGCTGGCTGCTTGAAACAGAGCCTGAATTTAGCGTTTGTTTGCCCCACTAAATCCCACAGGGTACTGGAAGTCAGAACCTGCAATGGCCTTGGCCACAATCATATTTTAAACCCCTTCAAGTCCAGCAAGTGAGCGACTCTGTGCTTCCAGCTGACATGCGTCTCCAGCCCTAGGTCTTACGGAATATTCGAGAGTATTTAATTAGCTGACTTTCTACCTGCTTCATCAACCTAAAGAGATATCAGGCATGAATATTTTTTGTTATTTGAGAAGATGAGTACATGATCAGAAATAATAGATCCATCGTTTCCTACTGGTCAGAATTGGTAGTTGGTTAATTATTCAACAGGCTCTGGTGTTGCTGCCAAACCCATGCTTTCTTCTCAGAGAATAACAGACAAGCTTGTTAGAGCAGCTTTCTTTGGACTGTCACTTTAGTGTTGATACAGGGTTTATTGAGATGCCGGCACTTTAATTTTAGTTTATTCTTTATTCTGTTATTTCGATCATTAAAAATGTACAACTTTCCCTGCCTACTTGTGCTGGCAAGCTGAACTATATTAATATTACCTTTTTTATATCATGCCATTCTTCTGCAGAAATTATATGCATGGTTTAATGTCTTCGCAGAATTTTAGAATTAATCTGTATCTCTTTCCTGGTGCCGTATGTTGCTGTTTTCCACTTGTATGGAAATGCAGGTAATCTTGTGCCCTCCGTGACATGGGCAAGTGCTTTACAAAAAAGCATCTTTGACTGTTATCTTTTATACTTTAACATGACCAAAGAGTTAGGCTCTTAACCACTAGGCCTTGTACTACTTTGGGATTGGACAAAAGGCAGAAGTCTTGTGATAGTAGTATCCATTTATGAGTTTGCATTATCATTTCATAAGGCAAAACAGAAGGTGATATAAGCCCACTGCCATTCCTTAGTTTTTGACGGAACATATTCATCAAAAAAGCATGCAGTCCCCTGAGCTTGCAGCCATATGCTACAGGAAAATGTCACCAGTTAAAGATGTATTCATTTGCTGTTTTGAAAACTCTGTTTGATATTCATGCATTCCAAGTGTTTTGACCTAGATTTCTGTAGAGGCATTAGATCCAGTACTGAACAGGAAGCTAGACAGCTGTTGCTTGTGTAGTCAAAGGAAGAATTTAAAGTAAGGGGAAAAAAAAAAAGAATAAAAAAATGAAAACATTTATTAATGCATGCCAACATTTTGCACAGCCAATATGTTTAATACTAGATTAACTAATATAAGCATATGGAGATGCATTTGTTGCAAAGCTTTAAAGAAAAGAACAAAGAGAAAAGTTGGATGTATCTAAAGTTCACATAGAATAGAATTTGCACTTTCTCCTATAAATGAAAGCCTGGTGAAATGGCAACATACTTTAATTATAAGCTACTTGCTAATGTCACAACATTTAAGTTTGGGGGCTATATTGTAGTACAAACCTCTCAGGGTATGCCTTGCCTAATGCAGAAACCTACCGGTAATAAAAATCTTTGCTGAGTTCTGCAGCTTTGGCGGTCTGTTTTGCCCCAAAGTCGTGTAAACAATTTGTTTGTTGTAATTGTAGATTCCTTTCTAGTAAACCCAGGTACAAACCAGATATAATGTAAATATACATGTCCAATTATTAAATGTTGGCATTTGTTCTACAGCTGTGGCAAAGATGCTGTGGTTTATTACTGCGTTTATACAGTATAGTTAATCTGATGTTCACAGGTCCTTTGGCAGTTGAGTAACGATTGCAAATAACATCAGCAACAAAGGTTACCTTGGTTTGATAGGACGTTGCAGGGGTACTCGTCTAATCCAGCTTTAGCCAACCAAAAGCTAGGTGTCAAACCTGTCTGTCCAGGTTTTCTCTGTAGCTCTTCATACCACCTACGGCAGATGTCTGTCTCGGGTTGGGCTGGGGAGTCCTGAGAAGGAGACTCCTGCTTTCCTTTGACTGTCAGGGGGATTTGGCCGATTCGTCCAGACCCGGTGCCAAACCTTGAGACAGCTACAGACAGACAGTCCCCTTTCACACTAATAAACACATCCAACTCATATTTTAGCATTAGTGGGAAAACTTTTTAACTATTAAGTTCAAGCGGTAATCTATTATCAATTTCAACATTTTCTGTCAATGGATTTTCTACTGAGTTAGTCCAAAAATAGAGGAAAAGGTGCGAACATTTCCCCTCCTCAAAAATGGGTTTCATTTTCACAGTGAAAAATATGAAGATGGATTTTTTTCCCAATAGCTCTTTTCCTAGGTGTTTATCAAATGGTTTATGCAAACACATTTCAGCTTATGGTTTATTTATAAACAGTTCAATTCCATTCTCCACAAAGGTGTGGAATTGGTTACCCAAGCCACGTGCTGGTTATTTATTTATTTACTTACTTATTTATGACTGGGTGAATGAAACTTTTTAAACAAGGGAAAAATGAACGAAGACTAGCGAAGAAATGATGCTGCAGTTCAGAATGAATAAATCAACAGGTCTAAATGTCATGAAACTGAATTTTCCAGTATCTTCATGAATAGTCAGTCAGAGTACTCGTGAAGGCCTGTTGACAACTAAAAACCTGCACGTTCGGTGGTCTGGTTGGAATAGACACATACAAATATAAATAGCCATACATTCTGGAATGATGTCCCATATAAATGTCCAGCCCTTCTTTTTAGATATGCTGTACGTGCTGTGGGCATACATCTACATGGATAGGTCTACACAGATATGTGTGAATCCAGTAATAACCTCTTTTCCCAAATCACACTATTTGCACTCGAGAGAGAAGAACTTCAAATATAATGTCAAATCTCAGAAATCTAATGAGGTTGGCCATTCTTATTCAATCCCCTAGTGATGCAGGCCTCTGCCATTGCAAGTGATGCTGCGGAGGTGACTCCTCCTTGCACTCTCTCAGAACCTGGGGTCAGAAGCCAGTTAGGGGGGGCAAGGTTTTTTTGGGACCACACATTGTCAGGTATGATCCTGCATATCTGTGGTGTAGCAGAAACATCATGCTACCAATCCAGGAAATGGAGTAATACGTAATGAAGATCATTAAGGAAAGCCATGGAAAGGCCATGGCTGTGAGGGAGGGGATTGAACAGTGAGGAGAAAAATAAGCCTTTGGTGGTGGGGGTTGGAGGAGTTTGCAACCAGAATAAAAAGAACAAGGTAATTTGCTTTCCTTTTCATTTATGAAAAACAGCTAAAAGTATCTTCCTGGCTGCTAGAGAAATTTCTTCTGTTAAGTAAATGTATTGGAGCGAAACACTGGGCTTTTTGTCCTGTGCAACATTTCTGTATATGGCCCCTTATTTCCATAGAAGTATCATGCAAATATGTTTCACATAATTCTGTTCTGTAGTGATTACTGTTGAAGGTGAAGTTTGATATGTTTGATACTTCCCTTTCCCAAACGAATCAACAACGTTAGAGGTCTTTCTAAGCCTATTTGACCCAGTGGGCTTAGTTGGGTGGACTAAAGAAATGTTTGGTTAGACTGACATCTGGTTAGCTTTGACACCCACCCAACTGTCGATGAATTCATTTATGTCTGGATCATCTGGGCACAGGACCAGGATGAAGTTTGAGCTCATTTGTCTGGTAATAAAATGTTTCAATCCCTCCACCCTTGCTTTTCCAGTTTGAAGACACTTTGCATCTTAAACTGACATATTTTCAATTTTTATAGTCTACTTTTGCAAGATCCTTCCATATGGTTAAAGTTAAAATTCACAAAGGCTATAGATAGCTCGGTCACTCTTTGTATTAATCCAAAATGTGCCAGCTAAGTTAGGAAACGCTAGCTCTGTACAACAAAATGTGAAGTAATAATGTTTTAGTTCTTTGCTAATAGAATACCTGACAGAAAATATCTTGTTATCCAGCCTGAACCACTTAGAAATTAGCAGTAGAATACTGTAGTACAGCCAGTTTGAACAGATGGGTTTAGAACCAGAGAGTCAAATATATCCCTTTTTGGAATTTGTCTGTCTAATTTACTCTTGTTAGTGTTACAGAGATACCAAGATAGCTGATGCTGCTGCTCTGCGCTGTATTTACTCGGCTGCATTGCCACACAGAAATGTAATTCATAGACTCCCAGGAATTGCAGATGGAAGAGCCGTATTAGATCATTCAGTCCATCTCCCTGCTGATGCAGAATTGCTCACTACAGCTACAGTACATTTTCTAGTGTTTCGTCTGGTCTAGTTGTAAAAGTCCCCTGACACAGGACTTCTACTGCTTCCCTTGGGAAGCTGCTCCACAGTTCATCTTTTAAAATAGGCACTGTCAGAGACAGGCTAGAGAACTAACAGGACCGTTGACCTGTACTCAGTTGGGAATTCCTCCGTTCCTAATCACTAGGTGACCCTGCATGAAGATGCTGTGCCATCAAAATCACTTGCTGCTTGTGGACATATCACAGATTTATAGTAATGGACTTTTCTTCTCATTTGCAAGACACACTTTGGTTTTTCAAACCTACCAGCTTCTGTTGCCGTTTTATCCCAATCCCTCTGGTGCATCTGCTAGTCCCCAACATGGTCTAAGCAAAGACTTGACACTAAAAAACCATCCAAACAATGTCAGCTCCTCTCTGGATCTTTGCATTTGTGATGAAAAGTCCAAGTTTCTCATTCTCGTAGAGTCCTGGCCCACCATCAGTGCCAGTCTCTTCCCTCCTACCAATGATACGGTCTTTCTTGAGGATTTTTGGTTGCTCGTCCATTGCTACAGTAGCCTTTGTTTTATTCCATAAGAGTGAGACAAAGGAATTTTCAGTTCTCTGCTTGTTCAGAAAAAGTCTGGCCAAGGAGGAAACTGTTGTCAATCAACACCAATACGCAATTTCCAAAAATTTCAGCAGACCAAGAAATGGGAAAAAAAAAAAAAAGGCAAAAAAAAATAAAGCTTGTTTGACTGAACGAAACATTATGCTTAAAAATCTGAGTACACTGTAAACATTTAAATAAAGGGAATATTTAAAAATTGAATTGTGGACATCTTTTGAACAGAATACTTAATTTATCTGACTTCTTTTCATAAGGAATAAAAAAAGTCAAAGTTCAGGCAGACAGTTCCAGTTATTTGTACGTATGCTGGCTTTTCATTCAGCAGCTCATCTAAATGGGGCAGTATGACCATCCTCCCATCCTTCCTGATTACCTTCTTTTACCATCCTTCCTGATTACCTTCTTTTACCATCCTTCCTGATTACCTTCTTTTACTGTGACGCGTACCAAAACAAGGCAGGCCACCATCAAAAGGTTTCACCGGGATCACAGGGCTGTCTGCTGAAAAAATTTAGATTTCTCTTCAGCTCAAGAGCAATAAGGAAATGGAGACTGGAGAAGGAAAAGTAGGAAAATGAAGATCAATTCAAATTTATACAATGTAAAATATATTTTTTTGGTCGCCTATACTTTTTTCCTAGGTTCTGAGCCAGGATTGGATATACCAAATACCAAGTGAAAGGGCAGTTATGTCGGTAATTCTCGCCCATCTGGAAGCAATAGCTACAGTCAATCACAGAGTAAATCCTTATCTGATGAGATTTCCAGCCCAATTTTTTTAGACACGGGAGGTTCAGATAGTTCAGATAAGGTTTGGCAGCTGAATTGGTATTTGTCCCAAGCAAACCTCCAGAGGCTTACCAGTCACTAGTAATAAATGACAGTCTTTATACGGTGATGGTTATTTTGTGGTCAACATGAGATAAATTGGTGGTGCCAGCCCAGGTCCTAGGAGACATCTGTCTATATCCGAATGCCATCACCAGCTTGCTAGACGTCTCTGCAGAGGCACTGGTACCTGAAGGTTTTAATGAGCCTTCCTCCAAAGCGGGGTGGCTTTTGCTTTTACCCTGAGGTAGAGTGGGAACCCAACTGTTTTCAAGGGCAGTAGATCTAGCACAATCATTCAATGAAGCAAAAGGCTCTTTGAAGGAGACATCAGTAGAGAAAACAAGCTGCTTGGGATGCAATGCACACCGTGAGATCCACATCCATTCCATCTCCTTCCCATTAGCTTGTTTGCCTGCTATGCCAGGTGTTCTCATTAGCCATATGTATAAATATTTGTCTAAGTTTTTTTTTTTATCATTCTGGTACTGTATGTATAGGAAGAAGTGGAGCCAATCTGTGTGTGAAAATCAATGTTTGAAGATTTCCTTTTGGCTGCTGGTAGCTGGGGCCTCTTTTAACAGCCCCTGTTATGTTTGGCTGCTATCTCAGAGCCACTTTTCCAACTACTAGGAACCAGATTAGGGGGGGGAAAAAAGAAGATATGGATGAGATATTGACCTTCCACATGTCGTACATTTTACCAATAAGTATTAATGACAAAGACACTAAGAAGTGTAATCTCCCATCAATGAATCAATACAAATCCCATTAACACTCGATGAGGGGATAAGATAGCCTTCAAGAGCTTCACACTTGCTCTTTGTATAGGACTCCCTCTAAAGGCTCTGGAAGTCCTTTTTTCTTCAGGACCACCAGTATATTGTGATTTTAAGGAAATGAGGAGGTCTTAAGAGGCAAGGAGACTCAGCAGATGAAGGCACCTTAGGAATTCCACGTCCTATCCATACAAAAATGTAATGCTTATTTGATGTGCATTAATTTTGCTAGAATCTGGAAACTGAAAAGTCCATAACATCAGCTGTCCAGGTTGTCAGCAAGATCAGTAACAGCCAGAGACAGTTAAACAGTCAGTTTCAAACTTCCTAGAGGTTACAGGCTATCAGATTTAGTCAGCTCTCTCCCTTCTTCCTCATTTCTCTGCTTTAACTTGTCCCTCCAGTTTCAGAAGTGATACCAAATACCCACCCTTGACCTCTTCCCTTGTAGATCTACAGTCATCTGCAATAGTGATTTAACTCACAGTCCCTGCACTGTGCAATTTCTTCTTCTTCCGCTGAAGCCAAAAACTGGAGCTAAACTTCATGGGAACTTAGAAGCAGCTTCAGGACACGGATTTAGCTCACTGGAGATAGCCAAGGATAAATTAGTTAAAGAAAGCACTGATGTTACTCAGGGTAATTGGTTCGAGTTAACCACTAGACCTACTGGGCAACTTTATCAAGTTCTTGAAATGCTTTTGAATGCAACAGTGTGCTGGGAATAAGAGGAAAATTGCTTACATATATCTAAACCCTCTGGGCAAAATTTTCCTACCAAACAGTCCTAATTTAGGCTGATAAATCAGACAGAAAAAAAAAAAATCATTTTCCAAGTTGTATGTTTTGTTTTGGAGGGGTTTGTTTGTTTGTTTTTCTTTTCTGAAGTACCTGGTGGGGAAACATTCAGAGCCTTTGAGAATAATTTGTACTGAATGTTAATTTGAGGGGGGTCTTAACTCCTCTTCGCTCTTGTGAAAGGCTTTCCATAAATCTAGAGCAAATTTAGGTACTGTGGTGTCAGTGAACTGAATAAAATCCTCTTCCTTAGTCTTCTATTTCCCTTTCTTCCTTCATTCTTCTGTATTTATGTCTCTCTGAAAATTTGGAAAAAAAAAAAACGGCCTGCAATTCCATTCCTTGGTCTCTGTTTTTGCCATTAGATGTGCAGTCTGTGTTACCAGTATCATGGGAGGCCAACTGGGCTGCCTGCCTCCTTCCTGGTTGCCCCTGAATTTCTTCAGCCTGTAAAGAAAACATTGTGGGACTTTGTTCAGAACAGTAAGAAACTAAATATTTATCTTCCCTCTTATAATTTATGCAGCATGGGATTAATATAGAAAGTACCAAGACTGAAAGGTCAAGTGAGCTTCCAAACAGTGTTTCACAATGATATATCATTGCACTTTTACCGTGGCCTGCTTTCTACAAAATGAAGCACCAGTAGCCATGATGCACCTAAAGAAATAATCTTAACTGTGCTATGGCCCGATTTTCTGTTATGTATTTATAAGTTTCATTTACATTTCCTGGAGGGATCATTATCCTGCTGGAAATTTTAAATCAGTGCTAGTACCAAAAGAGTCTACGTTTCTGGGTTACCCTTTAATTGTTTGCAGGCTCCTGCTGATGTTTTAATTATTCAATGGGCTGGCTATGGCATGAAGATAGATAGTGGGATTTTCTGGTGTTGGACCAAGTCAGCACAGCCCACATCCTTACGGCCTGTCTGGAGCAGACCAGGGAGTAAAATATCATGTTGAGATTTACCGGGTTTCCTCTCAGCATGGAGGTCATGCAGTAGTAAAAACACATTGTCCTTTCTCACGAAAGACCTTTTGGATGGACAATTTCCCTTCCTCCAAGCTGCTGAAGTCACAGTCCTCACATTTATGCCCAAGGGACCTTTCCAGTCCCTGGGATTTCAATAATAGTTGAACAATTCCCTTTTTACCTTTATCATAGGGACTTCAGGTGAGGCGAGCCAGCAGGCATGCTGTACGCCACAAAAAAGGGATGTATTTCTGGTAACAGCAGCTTTCATTAGCTTTCAGTTGGCTGAATCAGATAATGTGACTCCTCACTCTGTCCTTTATACATCTGCTCGGTAGAGCTACTCACTTAACTGTGCCCCTCTTCTGAAGCTGGAAAAGACCTGTCCATAAGATTGCATCGTGTGTCAGAACAGCACATCAGTTTCTCCTCAGAAGATATTTTAAGTGCTTTGCTAAAGTTGAATGACCCAGGCTACTAGCGGATATGGTGGTTTCTCCACGTCTTGAAGTCTTCAGATGAGGAGTGGGTGCCTTTCAGAAAGATAGCATTTAGCTGAAAATGATTTATTAGGCTCACTACAGTGGGAAATGGGTGAAATACGAAGACTGGAATTATAGAGCAGCTTAGCATAAGTGACCTGATGACCCCTTCTGGCTTTAAAAATCTAAGAGCTTAGCCAAAAATCCAAGGAGTGAATATGACTTTTTTATAGGCATGATGTAAACAAGTTTATGTGGATGTGTGTGTGAACCAGACTCACCGAGGTTTGGTTAGGTCAGATGTGTAGCACTTCAGAGCATAAGTCCAGTTCTTCACGACTACGGCAGCCATAAAAGAATAATTAAAAAAAAAAAAAATCATAGGTAAGAGCTAAATAAAGCAATGGCATTGTTTTCCCTTAAATGTCGCCTCCTTTGGAAGAAAAAGAGGAGTGGAAAACTATAGGTGTCTGGCCAAAGAAAGGGAGGGGATACAGAGCAGGAGAAATATCAGCCATCAAAATCTTCTGGTGTGCAGATAAGAGGGGAATGAAAGACTTCCTGCACACAGGGAACAGAGGCCCCGGGGGGCCAGGGGGGCCACGGCCGGCTGGGAAATGCCCCGTGCAGTCCATAGAAACCCTCGCAAACAGATGGCTCCCGCCTGGCACAAGAGCCAAGGATCAGGAGGTGGCGAGCGGGGGCCGGGGCGGGGGTGATGCTCCCGGCCCCTCTGCGGCCCGTCTGCCCTGGCGGATTTAACGAGTCCAGCAGTCACATCAAAAACACCCTCAGCCTTTAGATGAATGAGCTGTTTGTTTTTCTTCCCGATGGCTTGATAAGAGGTCACAGGATGTGTTCAATTTATTATTTTTTTTTCCTCTCTCTCTTTTTTCTTTTTCTTTTTTTTTTTTTTTTTAATATAATGAAACAATAGGTTAAGAGAGAAAAGCCCCAGCCCAGTCCCAATAGGTCTCTCCGTTCCCCGTGCCGCTCCATTTCCTGCCTTTTTGAAGCAGACATCCCCCTTTTGTTTTCCTCCGGCCCGGCCAGCGCGTGTCGGTGCGGCGGCCACCGAACAAATAGGTTTTGGCCACCGTCACCTCCTCGCCCCCCGCCTGCCCGCCCGCCGCCACTTGCTCATGGCCGGCGGCTTCCTGAGGCCCGGCGGCCGCCGCCGGCCTCGCAGGAAGAGATGGAGAGGCCTGCGCCCGCCCGGGCGGAAGCCACGGGAAATCCCTGCAGATGGCCGATTGCAGGCCGACGGCCGGCGGGACGCAGACGGGGCGTGCGGGCACACGGCGAGAGAGAGCCTTCCTGTTGGCCCGGCCATGGTTCTTCCCCCACCACCACCCCCGCCGAGGCTGGAATATTCGTGGCACGCCGGCTCCCACACGCACGCCGGGGGGAAGTGCTGGGAGCTGGAGATAAGCCCTCCCGCCGCGCCGGCTGCCACCCGCCTCTGCCGCCACGGTGAAGGTGGGAAACAAAGCCCAGGCGCCCAGGAGACTCCCCCTGCTCTCTCAGGAGCTCTCTTACCTGGAAGGGGATGCTCGGTGTCTCCAGCCCTGTTTTTTGGGAAGGAGGGGGACCAGGCAACTTGCAGGCCTCCGGGGACAGGCATGGAGGAAGGACGCTCAAGGCTGGGCTCAGGTATTGAAATTTTCACACCACTTCCCAGTCCATGAGCTCGTCCTAAAATTGGGGTGCAAATGGGTTATTCCAGACACATAGGGAATACGTGGGGTTTTGGGGATTTGGTCCCTGCTTCTGGCCAGGCACTGGTATGACACCAGGCTTCCTGCGAGGAAATATGTCCCTAATTTCGACAAACAAGGTTGAAATTCAAAAAGCAACAATTGACTTTAAAAGTCCATACATGCCCAACAGAAGTTGAGTGGCGATGGGAAAAACAAGTTTTCCCTTCTGGCTGGAGCTGCCTGGAAAGAAGGATGATGGCATGGGCAGGTTTCGGCAGCCACCAGGGGCTGGATCTCTCCCTGAGGAGATACGAGGAGATGGCAACTTCAGGGATGAGTCGCTCCTGCACGGATCTTCCTGGGTGACCGCGGCTGTTTGCAGCCATGCCGCAACTCTACGGTTTGCAGGAGATGAGGGCAACTTCTAAATCTGTTCCACACCAGGCTAACTTCTGATTTTGGCCTAAAATTATGAAAATTGAAAAAAATTTGTGAACTCTTAAGCTTCTCATTAAGGTTCTCACTTTTCAACCTTCCATCCGATGACCTCTCGTTATAATTCCCTTCGTACAGATGACCTTTTCTTTTGCACGGAGACTGCGGTGCTCATCCGCGAGGCAATGCAGGAGTTAAAAATATATTCATACAGGCAAATTTGAACACTAAAATAAAATTGTCTTCCTGAGGTCATTGTCTCTGTAGGCCAAAGTGAGGGAGGAAGTGCAGGAATGTGATGCTGATTAAGATACCACATGCTGGGCAGGTATCAGTTTAAACACTTTAGACTGTTACCTGCTCAGTGGGGGAGACCTGAATCCACATTTGATGATTAGGCCATATTTATGTCTCAGCTCAGCACGTCTCTATACATTGGCCTGATGAGCAGAGTGTATAAAACTCACACCAGTGTCTCCATATTAATCAGAGGGGTGAAAAAAGGTTTCACAGGTACGTTGGATTTCTAAATATGTGGGTGTCCAGGGCCCATTTACCTTAGGCTGTATTACGAGTAAATGACAATCCACCTGCTCTGCCCCTTTCACATTCCGGATGAATCATGCAGCAAGCTGAGACACATGGAATTAATACGCGTTCAATGGCACAGGCAACAAAACTGATAATATGATGCCTGAAGAAGGGAATTTCTTTCTAATACATGAAAAACCCTGCAGATATATGTGCACACATACACAAATATATATACACGTATATCTATAAACTCTAAATACACACATAGAGAGACTCATGTATATATATGTTTTGCAACTTTACGTGAAAAGCTATAGTATGTTATATCATACAGTATTTGAAGGTCTCAAATTCTGATTAGCATTCTTGATGGGTTCTTTCAGCATGGTTTACTCAGGAAACAAGGCTTATGCAATCACAGTCTGTGTATGTGTGTACGCGTCTGTCACCATTAGACATCAGATAATTTACACAGGAGAGAGGCATTATGAATGTCCCTAGACCAGGAAAAGCTTCCTGGAGAAATAGCTTCTGCCAGTATTTTCACCTGAAAAAAAAAACAAAACAGAGTACCCAACTACAAGACGCGTATCCATTAAAAAAATCTTCATTAGGCTTTATTAAATCTTGTATTTGTAGAACTGCTTGCTCAGTATCTAAAGAATTATTATGAATAAGAAGTTATAAAGGATGTCACCAAAGAAGGAAAATGCTTCGTATTTCATATTAACCTGCTAAATTTTTCACTGCAAGATATATCAATTTTTAAGGATTTTATTTTTCAGTTTACAAAATTCTCCCCTCGGCACAGGCATGTTTGCAGCTCTGGGCAGAGCTCAGCTTTCAGGAGATTGCACTCCCGTATGACCAAAACCATCTCACATGACACAAGGACTAATAGTACTATTTGAGAGTTAAAGCTCCCCTCCAAATATTCCTTAGTGGTGCATGAGAGTGGTCTTTAGCCCCTATGCTCTGCAAAATAGAATTCCAGAATAAGGTCTGATTTGCGCAACTTCTGCTGGTGGTCCTGGGTGTTCCTTCAGCTTTAGCCCATGAAGATTAAACCCCATAAGATCCAAAGATGAACATAGGATTTAATATAAGATTTATTATATTATTTATTACAGCAGCTTAATTATTCTTTTCTTGGTTTTTTTTTTTGTTTTGGGGATTTTTTTTTTTAATATTTATATACACCCTTGGCACTGAGGTTCATACAAAGAAGAAAGACTTGGGCTGCGATGTTGCTTACACAAAGAATCCAACTCAGACAGCTGTGATTGCACCTGGAGAAGTCCTGGGTCCAAAATCCGTCTCTTTGACTTGGAAAGCGACTCTAGTGCCCAGTTAGGCATTTGTACCCCAGTACAGCAGGAGCCCAGACAATTTCCTGGAGTTGTTTTTGGGGCAAATAATGCAGTGATCTGGAGAAGCCAGGAAAGGAAAGGGAATTATGGTTTGAATTGCTGATATTTCTAGAGGAAAAACACCAGTTGCCATGACAATAAAAATGTGAAATATTCAAAGAGGTCAAAATTAAAATACATGATTTCCTCTTCTTGAAGAAAGCGCTCTACACACCTGCCCCTCATGGATTTTAGGTTTTGAGGTTCAAATTTTTTTTATTTGTTTTTTATAGAGTCAGGACCGTTTCTTGGAGCATCCCTCACTGCTCACACAGCCTGCAAACTGACCTCTGCTGTAGATCCCATTTCTGAGATACAGTCCTTGTGCTTTCTAGTAATTCCTAGAAAATTAGAAAAGGTGTCAAACATCTCTAGCCCATCTTTACATCGGTGACTGAGTGTGAGCGAACAGGCCTGGAGACATGGAAAATCCCCATCTGAGAAAAGATGAGAGCATTTTCTTCTGTAATATGAATGTGTTGGCAAACAGAGATGCTTTGAGAAGGACAGACCTGCAATCAGGGCTTTGTGTCTCTTTCTTTTCCAGTTCTCTGGAGAGAGAGGGCTGTTTTGGTTTTTTGGTTCTTTTGTTTGTTTGTTTTTAGCCTCCCTATGGCATATTTCCAGTTGTAATATAGCCACCTTGGCACCTCCTTTCTCCTTCTTTTAATGCTGTCGCAGACTCACCAGAAGCTTATTTCAACATCTACATAATAAAATTGTCCAAAGGCTCCACCCACAAAATTTCAAATTTGCCAAAAAATATCCAATACTCTCTTGAACCCTCAAGATATAAAACCAGAATTTTTTTCCCCCCTTGTGGTAGCCTTCTGAAATGAGAGAAGAGAATTGCTATTAAAAAAACCCCAAATCCCCAGAAACTCCTCCTACCAGGCTGGGACTGATCTCTGTTTACCTCAGGGGCTACAAACTGGCAGGAGAACCTGCCATCTGACCACGGCATGTGCCAAGTCTCGCAGACTTCTTCTTGCCACCGAGTCCTTGTGCTGTAATTTACTTTCCATGGAAGGGGGATGCATCCAGAAAGATCAGTGAGGTGTAAACTTCGATGCGTACGTAGCCTCTTTTGTTCTGAACTAAATATATTGTTACTCATGTGTGTGCTATGTTGGAGATGTCCAAGGAAGAGCAGCCAATAAGTCTCCACTGCTTTCATCCTTGGTCACTGTTCATCCATAGAGGATGTCAGTGGTTCTGCCCTCAGGACTATCTAGAATAGGGAACTTCAGTAATTTCCAAAAGCAACAAACAATCAAGCGGTATGTGGGGGGAGAAAGGACGAGACAGGTCAGCAGAGGGACTTTGCAGCCTTCCAAATGTCTGGGTCTTGCTCCACATGGGGTGGGTGGAGAGGGGAAAGAGGCAGCATTTTCTCAGAAGCTCTCGATTTACTGAAATAGGTTGAAGAGGTTGAGCCATTTAAAATCAGGTTAGCTTTAGCAACTGTTCATTTGCTGTGCTTGCTCAGGAAATGTCAACAGTGAACCAGTGAACACCCTTAACCATATTTTGAAGCGGCCAGATTCTGCTCTCTGTGCTGCTGCTGTAAATCCTGACTGTGTTAATTGTGCCGGATTCCCTTCATTCAGATCTTTAGCAAATTTTGCATGTATTTTATTCACTAACACAGGTAAAAACCAGTTGAATTAGTGAGTGGTGACTTTGGGTTTTCAGAGGATTTTTTCCAGTCATGTAGAAGGCTGGCTCCTCCCCATTCATCCTGCTCAGCATACAAACGTACCTAAAATATTCTGAGAGAATCAGCATCCTCATGGAGAAGGGCTGATCTATGACTTCACTGGATATGGACCAAGCCATAAAAGAAGAAATTTTATTAAGAAAATAACAATTTACCGTCACAAATCTTTGAACCATACATTTAAATTCTTGAATTTAGTGAAAAATATTATTTGCACAACAGACTTGGCTCTCCTTATCTCCGTAGCCTGAAGTATTCCTCGTGTCGCAGGCTGTACAGTGCATATCTCATTGCAGTACACGGCGCTCTGAAGTGTGCCAAGTAATAAGCTTTAAAGAGAGAAGCAGGACTCAAGCAACACAAGGATGCAAAGCAATATTTTCCCTTGACACCCAAGGTCATGGCATAAAGAAACGTGGAACAAGGGAACGTCAATTTTCATTGAAGATGCAGGGTACAGTGCTGCTGTACCAAGCTAACAGAAATAAATTAACGTGATGGCAAACTTCGAGTGTCCTCTTAAAATGTGTTTGTAAGTGTGTGAGTGTGCGTGTGGGGGGATGATGCTACATTGCTCTGTGTATTTTCATGGCTAGCAGAAACAGGCATCACAGACTTAAAAAGAAACACTTTTTAAAGATAATCTGCTCTGTATACACTATAAATACTGACACACAGTTTTGCAGGGAGCTCTGGGTTAAAGAGCTGAGAGGAATAAGTATAGTTTGCTGCCCAGTGAATTACTCATTAATGCAGCTTTAACTCATCACCAATTCCTAACCAAAACATATACCCAAGATGACTTTTCCGGATTGATTATACTTAACATTTGTGCCCCTACAAAGCTGTAATAACTATTGTTGCATTCTTCCATTCTCTCGCCTCCACGGTGAGAATTATACACGTATAGGAAACCAGAAGAAACCTTATTTGTCTGGTTTGATTTTGCAGTGGTATTATACAGTTTAAATGAGGAGGACATGCAGAGGAAGGCTTTCTGATTGCTCTGTGCCCAATTTGGAGTCCTATGAAGTCGATGGAAAATCCTCCATTGACTTAGACAGGGTTTGTATCGGTCCCTCGAACACTGTCAAGCCGGCAAGAAGGATTCATAGCATTCACCATATGTCCCCAACTTACTTTAATTCTTTACCTAACATTTCTGAAATGCAGACTGTAAGGGAGCATTCCTCTATAGTTAGGAAAGCACACGGTGCTTAATTTTAATGGAAAACTCTTTTTTAAACACAGACGGATCCTGCTGTGTTTGACAAATATGTTCCAGAAAGAAGCTCAATCTAGATGTTATGTGTAACTTTATCTTATTCCCTTTTGAGCACTACTGTTCTTGCAAAGTGATCTCTCAACTGCCCAAAGTCATTACACTTTCTCCCTTTCACATTGTACCTCTGTAAATGTCAGGCATAACTACATTTTTATTTGCAGAGATACCACTGCTATGAATGAGTAAAAATTTCCTGCTCCCCCGCCTCCTTCTCTTTACCCTGTGCGCTTTCTGCTAATATGATTTGTTGAACAAATTGTTCCATTAATCTGGGGCTGTTTGACAGAGTGAGAAAATAAGTGCCAAAGTGAGAAGATTCACAAGAATCGGAAATCTCAGTCCCCCTTTCTCAAGGTAAATAGTTATTATATCAGGGTGTCAGACTGGTGAAATGGATGTACTTTCATTCTCAGTTTGTAAATGTCACTTTTCCTCAGCCCATCAGGGTGACAAATGAGGTGTGGGTTACAGTAAGAGTTCATTCCTTGACAAAGTTCTTGCTGGCTTATTTCAACAGGAAGGTAACCTCCCATTTCTGCCCCCCACCCAGAAGCAGGGGGAGGGGGACACATCTTTAGTCGGGAGAGAAAGAAGAAACAAGGCAACCTGGGCTTGAATAATGCCCAAATTGTTCCGTTTGCTGCTAAAACCTGATAGAGGTTTCTTCAAAAAACAAACCGTGCTACACTTTGCTTGTCTTTCTCCTCTTTTCTTGCTTGTTGTTTTTAGCTAAGAACCATGTGACATACTTTTACTGGTGCTTATGTCAATATTTATTGAACAAGTGGTCAAGAGAGGACACTTCTTAAGCCCTTCGCTATCTGGTTGTTAATTACCACACTGCGATGTGTTAATGAAGAAGAACACCCTCTTCTTTTGACAGGTAGTTGATAAGAGATCAGGAGGCCCAATGCCTGACAAGGAACATGAAATGGCTTCTTCGATTGCCCTGCAGACCACTGCATTGGAGCAGCCATAGGGCTAGCAAGGAGCCCACATGGCTCACGGGGAAACACAGTCCCAGGGTGAAGACCGTGGTAAGGAAAGAGCAAAGGATGACCTGAGTGATTTGAGCACAGGGCTGCCTTTGATTTCGGAGTCTATGATAACCCTACGGTCTCTCAGGAAAATAGGATTTGCAGTAGCTCTTGAAATGTTTTCACCAAGGCTGAACCATCATCTTCAGGACATAGTCTTGTGCTTTTTTTTGGTTGATGGTCTAGCAACCGTGAAAGAAAGCTGCTCCTGCCTGAATTTGCCACAGTAGTAATTCAGAAAGATACCTGTTTGTTGGATTTAACCCTTTTATTTCAGCTTGTAGCAGCTCTTAGCATTTGGAACTATCTGATAACTCAGTTCAGATTCTCATCTAGAGGATGGTTTGTGAGGCGACCATGTTTGGTGCTCATGAACAAAACTGTTATGAATCAAGCGGATGTGATTTTGCTAGGAGTTCTGGAGAAAAAGCAAGAAGAAAGAAACTGTGGAAGGATTATTTTTTTACTTCCAGAACGAAACAAGATTTTATACAAAAACTAGTACTAAAAGCAAACTTTCAGAATAAAATTGAACTCAGAAGCCAAGCCCCCAAATTAGTAGCTTTGTACAGGCTTCCCTAAGCTTTCTAGATCTGCAAGGATCTGAATCATGAATGAGGATTTTTAGGCATTGCTGTCTCCTTGGTGGGAGATGGCTGGGATTGGATTTCACAAATAATCAGAACACAAGTCCTGAAAATGCAGCACTTGCAGATCCTCAAACAGACCCTCGAAGCTACCAAGCAAGCTGAATAAAAACAAAAACAAAGCCACAAACATTTTGCAGAGCCCACCTGTATTTTCTTAGAAGCTCATCGAAGGCAGTATGTTTCCACGTAACATATTGCTTTTGGTGAATCAGCGTTTTCCGATGAAAATACATTTCATTGCAAAATGTCTGCCCCGTTGGTGTATAATCTGGCACATGTCATAAGAAATGAAAAAGGCTGAGGGTGGACGGGAACAGGGACCTCCAGATCTGGATCTACTGTTTGAACCGAAAGGCTCCTAAATGAATGGCTATCATAGACTCCTGTGCGTGTTCAAACCCTCAGAGGGAGATAGTAATTAAATGCATGGTACATGTTTCTTTTCCTGACTGATAAAACGTCAGGCTTTGAATTAGCTTGACAATGACAACGCTTATGATTCAGAAATGGAAATTTGCTTTTCATTATTAAGAAAACCACTGTTCTCCAACACTCACTTAAAAGTAGCTATTTCTGCAATCACGTCTGCAGTTAAATTCCCATGCTAAAATATTTGTGAAAAATTAACATTAAAAAGGAAACTACACATAATCAAAGCAAACCTATCTAATTTTGTCTCTCTGTGTGCATTTCCAAGGTATTCATCTCTGTGGAATCCAGGCAGCAGATAATACTGAATTTTGTATGACATCATACCCATTTCAAACAGATCACAATCTCATAAGCATATGATTATGCTTTACCTAACAGATCAGGGACTAAACGGCCCTACTGAAAAAGAAATTTCAAAAAGTAATAGTACAGCAAACAGGAAAAACAAATCACTTCATACTGCGACTTACTTTTTTTTTTTTCTTTAAGTGTTCTTCTCTTTTTCTCATCAAGCTTGCTCCAGCACGTAAATTGTTCTTTGAAGACCTATTTTCTCCAGAACTGGCTAAAATAAGCAGAACAGTTACAGTCAACAATATTCTGCCCACTTTGACAGAGCCTTCATAATTTATGTCTAACCTGGATAGGAAAAACCCTTACAAATTTCAACAAATGTCTCATTAATTAACACCCCATCTCCCTAAGCCACAGAGCAGCTGGTGAAAAGAATTGTGTAGGTTGATTCTGTAGATATAAACTAGGTCAACAAGAGGGATCCATACTCACTATTGCAGACTGATATTTCTCTGGAGGGTATTAATAGTTTCTGGGGTCTTTCAGCTTAGACTCCAAACTATTCAAAGTCAACAGTAGAAAGCTGCTCAGCCTATGTACTTAAATTTTTAAAAAAAAACAAAAACCACAACGCATTACAAGGTTTCTGCTCAATGTGATGCAATGGGTCAAATCCTGAAATCCTTACTTAGGCCTCTGTCCAAGACGATTGGAGACTTTCTATTGATTTAAATGAACTTCGTATTGTGACCTTTTTCTGGTTAGTGCTTGATCGTGCAAACTCCTTACTTTACTGATTACACTATATATTCACGGAGAGTCTGAAGTCCTTAGTCAGGCAAACTCTTTCTTCTTGCCTGCATGATAAATTATCTACAAAGCATTATTCTCTGCTCATTTCTAAATACTCCTTAGCCTATTCAACATGCTAATTTTAGGGTAATTTATTTTTTCTATAACCGTGCACAACTCTAATAAAATTAAATTAAAAATATAAGGCGGGACTGTGAGGAATTAATATTACAGGTCTATCTAATGCAAGGACTGAATACAAGGTGGAAAAATGAGAGGGAGAAAATGCCTGGGAAGCATTTCCCTAACTATAGATGTCTTGCATATGAAAACCTAGTCTGAAGTCATCTGAGGAAGCAGGCTGGCAATTTTCACCCATTCTTGCAGTTTTAGTATATCCCGTATCATGATCGGATACAGGGAAAGGAGAGGAGAATGCCTAAACAGTGGCTAGCAGTGAAAGGTTAGCCAGACAAAATTTAAGCAGGATCTGATAGCGGGAGGAGGGAGTCAACGGGCAGGCAGAGCAAAGGAAGACTTTTCCATGCTGGCAGACTCATTTCAAAAAGGTGCAGAATTAGGAGTGCAAGACCAAAATAAGTGAGAGCATGAGGGTGAGCATTTATAGGAAATGAGGGAGAGCACGTAGGGGATATGCTAGGATATGAAAACAGAAAAGCAGTCAGGAGCAAAGTCATAAAGCTCCTCGGCGGAGATAATCCTGACTCTAGTGAAGTCAATGGGAGTTTTGCCATTGACTTCAACAGGGTCAGGATTTCACCCGGGGAGTGTTAATGTGATGTGGAAAGAGATAGGAAGGCAGTGGAGATACTCAGAGTGAGAGCAACATGGTCATAGCATATAACATTAGCATATTAATGGATATGGCTGTTTTATTTTACAGCTCTGTATGAAGCATAGAGACTATAGGAACTTCAAGAATACTAATATAACCCTCATTATTAACTAATGCAATGGCAGGAATACTCAAAATAGAGATCCATTCCCCCCACACCTCTATTTTTCCCTGCAATGTCTCAGGAGGGAGGTTGAGTCAGACTAATTTTTGTATTAAAAAAAAAAAAAGTCAGAACAAATATCATCATGTCCAGTAAGCCTAATGTATCGATTGGATCCAAGCTGACCACAAAATTTAATCGCAGGTCCATAATTATTTGAGGTTAGGAAAAGTTACATTATAGTTTCCGAGTTAAGCTAAGTAGATCAAGACTTTTTATCTTGAAAAAGAACAACCTAGGAGAGGGAGGAGGGGTAGGTCAGATATAGGTCTTTAACATTCTGGCTGGCCTGGAAATGGCAAATACATAGTGAGCGTTCACTGTCTCTAGTAATCTAAGATTTAAAAGTCATCACATGACACTAACAAGGGGTATAGTCAAAACAAACAAGACTTCTCTCTTTGTAGCACAAAGGCAACTTGCAAAATTCCTTGCAACAAGATTTAGGGGTGGTTGCATAGTTTCAAAAGCAACCTACGGAGAAATTCATGGAAGAAAACCACATTGAGAGCTATTCAATGCATAGAGATCTCTTGTTCGGGGAGTTTCTGAGCCACAGGTCACCAAAAAATACCACAGTATTTCTGAAATTTGTATTGTTCACGAGATAACTGCTCTTAGCCGAATCCAGAGAGCACACTGGGTTATATGGCCCTTAGGTCCACCATAGTGCAGCAATCCTCTATTCTAAGGCAATACAGGCTAATTTATTTAAATAAAGCCTACATTTCTTTTTTCCATTTTCAACAGAATTTCTGCGGGGAAAATCCTGTAATATATTTACTGGTTCCTTCCAGCTTTTATCAAGTGTTCTGGGAGTACCAGGTGAGGGGTAAAAGTGTCTGCAGGTAAAGGTTGTGTTTGTCGGAATAATTCCGCTGGGCAGCTCTGCAAGGTTTGGCTGTGCCACTGTGCACTGAAAGGGAGTGAGCGTGCCAAGAAATCGACAGGTTTGTTGGCTGGGTTTTTGCCTTCTACTGGAAATTCACTTAGGAGCTAATCCAAAGCCAACTAAGTCAATGAAAAACTCCCATTAAGTTTAATGGGTTTGGGATCAGGCCCTTAAATCATATGTAGGCAGCTAAATCTGCCAGTTCTTTAAAGATGCATAAATTTACCTGCTATTCCCCAAAGCACAACTGCATCCCTCCAACACCTGTCTGACAGAACTATTGAATATAATAAGAAAACCTTACAGAATCACAAGTAAGCTGCACACACCAGACTGCCACCAATCTCTTCCGATGCCGAGGTAGTTAGTACCTGGGACTACTAAAAAAACCGTAATCAGGGATGGTGCTGAGATATGAAATACAAGTATTCCATCTGTTTAAGCCGAGCAGCTCGCAAAACATTAGCCAACTGCTAAGTTGCTGCTTTTCTACAAACTGAGTCATCCTCATCACACATTCCGCAGGGTTTTAAATGACTGACAGGAAAAAAAGCTAAGAGAAGCAGCTATTTCTTTACATTTAGCTGGTTTGTCAGGGCATTTGAAAACTTCTGGATTAAGGTGAAAATGCTTAAGGATTAAGTGGGGAGTGAAGGGAAAGGGAATGAAAACATTTTAGTGCTGTGAATTTAGAAGTCAAGCAGACATGCTCAGGAGAGCTAGCAAGACCTTTACCAATATGCTGTATCTAATCAACAATATCATTTAGAGTCTTCCACTTTATGGAGGAAAAAAAGTAATGTTGGAAGGTTTCTCTCGCCAGTGCTGTATCTCATCAGGGCCTTAATATACTCAGCATGTGTTTTGCAAAATGAGATTTTGCAAAAATCAGGGTCACCCCTTGCACCCAGGCAAGAGGTATTAAAAGATATTCATCTTTACAAAGAGTGTCCTGAAATGATGGAAATAAATACGTCTCAAGAACTTTCGAGAGAGTTACCAGGGGCTTGATCAGACCAGAGAGTTGTGAATCATAACAAGAGGTGTCTAGGAACGTATTATTCAAAAGGAAGCATTGATATTAATAATATTCACATTGAAGACTGTTGTGAATTGTTGCAATGTTGTTAATTGCATGAATAACAGGCAAAAAGGAGGTGGTTTTCTCTACTCCATCTTCCTCTGTACTGTGGTAGGCAAAAGGTAACTTGAGGGGGTCAGGAAATAACTATTTCATTCCTTGGCCTATTGCAGGTGTCCTGTAATGTTTTGAGTACTTGGTTTTCGGTGTTTATTTCCCTATTTTTGTGCAGAGAAAAAAAAAAAAAAAAGCAAAGAAAAAAGAGAGAGAAGAAAAATGAGATATCAATTTTTGCAGAGAATAGTGGAAAATCCTGTCAGGTAGCAGGAGATTAAAATGTCTTCAACCAACTGTGGAAACTTGGTTTGGAAGATTATAGGAAAAATGTAGGAAGTTCTTCAAATACCTGAAGTAAGCTTAAAGGCCCCATGGAGGCAAGTGGGAGGAACAGCAAGATTTCATATTATCACTTGTAGGAAGATGTTTCTTTTGCAGAGACCCCTAAAGCTGAAAAAACAGAAATAGTGAGTCATTAATTCTCAGCTCAGTTGTTTTCTTTGATGTTTGCTATTCAGAGTAAGGAGTTTATGCCCATTCTGGGACTGGAAACATGTTTATATACACAGTAGCATCATCATCATCATCATCATAACTGAATAATTTATATTTTAAAAAAACCCTTGCACACTTTATGGAACATTATACAGGCATTGCTGCATTTGCTCAAGTAAAGGGCCAAAACAAGCATCTTCCTTAAATTAATTTCCTAGAAAATGTCTATAGAAGTAATAAGCCTTCAAAGAAAAACCAGCGCAGCAGACCACAGATTCTGCAGTAAAGCAATTATTGAGAGAGGCATAAATACATTTAATGAAATCAAAGCACATCGAAATATCCCAAAGCTTAGGGGACAAAACCTGTAGATAACCAAAGATAAATACCCCCTAGGAAAAAAGTTGAGGTATTTTCAGTTTTATCAGTAAAAATTGATTCATGTGACACCCACATGTAGCAGCGATGATTCAGGCATCTACCTGTCTCAGCTCTGATTAATTCTGAACTTTATTCTTGGGGCAAGATCTGAAAACTACTGGGCAGCTCAGATTTCGGGCGGCGTGGCTGCTGACACTGCACTGAAGTATGGTCCCCTAGATTTTAAGGATCTGCACTGATTTCCTCTCAGTGCTCCTTAAAGCCTTGCATGGCCCAAGTCCCAGCTGTTTCAAAGGTCTGACTCTAAATTCATCCGCTCTCATGGCAGTGGAGGAGGGCGATATCTTTGTGCAATTTACTCTGATCTAGGAATACGCACTGCTTTAAGGGAGGTGAAACCTATGCTGAGGATGTCTTGGTGATGGTATCTTCACTCTGAAATCTGCTTCTCTCCAGACCCAGCAAGACTGAGTGCCCTGGCTCCTCTCTGACCAACACGAGTTGATGTGGGCACAACGGGCATCCTCCCACTGAGCACCAACCGGTTCAGGGTTTGCTGTTTCATAAAAGAGGCTAAAGAAATTAAGTTGAGTCTTCTGCAAAAACACTTCTGATACTGTATATGTCAATGCGTTTGTTGGGTTGAATTTGTTGAGTAAATGTACCCCTTGTCAGGCACCCCAGATACACGGTTCAAAAAAGATAAAAAATAAAAAGAGAAAACTAGGGGCTTGAAATACCACATAAACCCGATTTACTGATCAGCCAACTTGTGCCCTTCCAAGCCCTGTAAAATACATGGAGGTTAACATTGTTAAATCCAACTTAAAAACAGGTTGGTTTTATTAAGCGCGGCCTGATTTTTACTTCGTTTTCTACTCAGCCTGCATTCTGGACCTTAGAAATTACGCCTAAGTACACATAATGTCACTTGCTGATGTAACCACCTGGCTGCATCCCTCCATCAGGTTCTTAGCCATTTCCACTTATTAGTAGAAAGGATTTTTTCTTTTTTTAATCTGCACATTGCACATGCACTTAATTTTACATGAAAAATTGTATGCATAATTAGGCACAGCGGCAATGAAACATTCCCATTGGAAAATGTCCTGCCCAAGCCCATACAATGCAGTGGCACATTTGATACCAAGGTTTTCTTATACGCGATAGTCCGTTCTCCGTTAGTTTTGAATCTCCTCTGTTAAATGCCCTGTTTCAGTTAGAAACTGCACAGTAGGAAATTAAAACATGTTGATAGATTGGAAAGTTATTAAGCTTCCTTGCAGTGTTAAACAAGAATTTACAAGAATTCGCTCTCCAGATTTATCAGGGATATATTTACAGTACTTGAGTAAGTGTGAATATTACTCACTGGAGATATTTAGTCACATACTGTATCTCTCTGAAGGGAGACCATATTGCATTAAATGTCTCCACCATGTTCTGTAATTTGCAAGATAAATCCTTGAGTGCTGATTAGTCATATATTGATACAGAACATCTATTATTTTGGGTCTATAAGAAGATTTTCATCTCTGTAATATTAATTTCTTGGCTATCATCATGGTTTTTCTTAGCAACCATCTTTCATTATCATAACTCAGGCCACTTGATATTGTTAAATTTCCTCATGTACAGTGCCAGAAATGACACTGCAGGTGGGGGAGGTAAATCTTACTTAAATTAAATGGTTCGGTGTGGGCTTAAAACAAGAGCAGACATTGCTAAGGTTTTGTGTGAAGTTTTTCCAGTGACACATTTTGTGGCATTAGGGAAAGAGCTCAGACTCACAGGGGCTCCACTTCCACATCCAAAAAATGGGTTGTAATGTAATTTCCTGGTGGCAGGGTGAGACATTGTCTTTATTCCCAAATTACTATGGAATACATTAGTTAAAATAGGGTCCAAGAGCTAAAATCAAATATAGTATTTAGCAGCTCTACTTCCACTGAATTCAAGTATCTGACTCTCCTGGGGTATCCGGTAAGGAAAACAGCTAGATGCGATGTCTTGGGTGTTTATTCTGGTCTAGTTAAGAAATGCAGGCAGCAATGGTGACCAGAATGGAATCTCAATTTAACAGAAGAAAAGGTAAAAGAATTTTGATCGTTTTTGTAAGTAGTGAGAAATATCAGCTATACCTGACACACATGGGCTTTACATGATATTCAAAGCTGTCCTATAGCTCAAAGTTGAAGGTAGGAGCAATTTTTAAGCATTGATTTTTGACTAACCGTCAGCGTGGCACTAGATTTTTCTGTCTTTAAATCACAGTTGGGAATGGTATTCTCAAAATACTGTGCTTGAGTAAGAATCGAAGTTCCATGGAAAGTTACTTTTCACAATGCGATATTGTTCCTGTACATTAGAGAAATATCAGTTCTCCTCTTCTGTCTTCAGCCCACTTGTCAGGAGAGAAATTGTCATGTTTTCCATTTTTCTCGGGTTTTTTTTTTTCCCCCTTTCCATTAAAAACCAACCCAACGAAATCCCCAGTAAAATAACTCTGCCCACTAACAGTGAAAGTCTGCACAGGGACCCTAATTTACTTCTCTCCAGTGTAAAGGTTGTGTAAGTGTTTCAGCATGAGGAAGATTTATTTTTTTTTTTCTAGAGAACAGACACAGCAAAGGCATTCGCTGCCAGATGCCCCGATGCTGCCCTCCTAACAGCTCTCAGCTGGGAGACCGAGGGAGTCAGACCAAGGGATGACACAGTATCTCATTGCTCTGCCTTTTCAGCCCTCCTCTCTCTGAGGTGGTAGCGATCACCGTAAAGCAGGCAGCTCCGTGTCTTCTGCGATCGGCTCTGTCGGAGAAAACTGCTCTAACACCGGCAATTAATTTCTCCTATTGGGACATCAGGGGCTTCAAACAGTTCCCAAGCACAGCGAAACAAATGGCAAGACTCCCATTTTCTTCCATGAACTTTCTAGGGCAAAAATCAGGTTTTAAAGGCACAAGTGATCGTATTGTGTGACTTGCCTGCATAATCCTGGAAAGGAGGCCTGTCCTAGCCCAACCGGCTTGTGAATCGAGGCCACTGTGCTTTTCCTTAGTAGGTCCTGCAGAAAACCACCATTTTCTTTGGGCTGAATGCTGAGAAGCATTATAGAAAGAAAAGGGGAAAAACAAGGAAAGTGGTTGGGAAATGGAAAGAAAAAAGGGAGAAGGGAAGGGAAGGGAAGGGAAGGGAAGGGAAGGGAAGGTTACTTCTACTGCATTAAATTTAGCTGGATATAAACCTGCCGTAACTTCACACAGAAATCTTAACCTTTCCTCCCTCAGCTCAACCAAACTCCTGCCCCGTTATAGTTCACAAAACGTTATCACAGCCAAGTTGAGCTGGCTGCACACTGACGACCCTCTGAGCACTCAGACCAGGATGAGACAAACCAGCTGTGCCAAATCTTAAACTGAAGCATTGCCATGAGGTTCATCTGGTTTAGATCAAAGGGCTATAGGGCGGCTCTCATCGGAAAATACTGGGAATAGGAGACCTTAAACCTTTTGATTCCCGCAGTCCCTCAACCTCCAGATAAATTAAAATATTTAATCAAAATGTAATGGCAGTGATCTTGTTTGTACAAATGCTTTATTATCCTGTGCATTTTAACCACAGTCTGCCTGGGTCCTAATGCGACCTAAAGAACCAGTCGGCATTTATTACAAATGCAAGGCAGAAAGCTTCTGGCTCAGCAATTAATCACTGACATAGAGGAATTTCTTCTCTCCAGGTGGGGAACCCATCCAAAAACTAAGAAAAATAATCGGGCTAATTAATTCTTATCTGCAAAGAGCAATTAGATAAATGACCTAAAAACAGGCCTGTCACCCCTAGTGAGGTGCTCAGCTTCTAAATAGAATAATGTCTCTTTGCCAGGCCATCTCTGCAGTGAAATGGAGCTCACAGAGAGGAAGGGGAAAAGACGGCATGTGGGGAGGGAATGGACTGATAGGGGAGTAGGTTAATTAGAGCTGAGACCAGCCATTGATATAAAAAAAAATAAATTAAACCAAAGCTTTGCACTCGGGTAGATTTGATATGATCCCATCACCTTCACAGCTATGCCTTTGTGCATCTGAAGGTACTAAAGAGAGTGAAGTTGTGTCTCCAAGCTACTTTTGAAGTGGAAACCCACTCACCAGGCTTGTCCACCATTGCGTTGCATTTCACCCCGGTGGGTGGCATCCCTGACACGGCACTCTATTAACTTTGATCCATGCGGCTACAGCATGGAACAGTGGTGCCAAAGTGAGATGCAGAGTACTGTGTTTCAATTAGTTTGCTCTGTCAGACTTTGGTTTTTCAGTCAGGAAATGTGCAATGCATAAAGCTTCATGAGTGAGCCAAATGAATCTAAGCAGCAGAAGTGAGAGGGCAACAAGAGCATATGCACATCAGACCTTTGGTCAACTGCGTATCAGCAGCAAAAGTCCTGCTGTCCTTTCAGATGTCTCATAGCCAGTCAAAAGCCTTAAGGGGTGATCAAAAGAGAAGAGAAAGCCCTCTGTCACAGTCTATTATTCAGAATAGCATTGATTTTGCAACTCTTCCTGGTTATAAGGTTTTCTTTTTTGAGATACACCCAACAAGAATGTGGAACATCCTTCTTTGCGTATGAGAAGTCATCTTCCAAGGCGATGTCTTCCTCTTGTGTTAACACACATCTTCCTTGCTCTGTGTGCACAAGGTATCATTTCCCTGATCCTGCTGTTCTGCCTACTTATATCATGACACCATGCCATTTTCGATGGTAGGAGACAAAGGGAGACATTGAAGTAATTGTTTCAAGCTTATCTAAGTATTTACAGAAATAAGCCTGAATGACTAGACATAAAATACTACAGCAGTCAGATTAAGACAATCCACTCCAGTTATAGTTAATCAGGGCTTTAGCCTCCAAGGAGCTGATTTGAGACTCACAAAGTGTTTTCCAGCTCCCAACCTCCATGTCAATCATGTTCCTCCTGCCTTGGAGCCATTAGCACAGTACCAAATACCAATGTAAATAACAAGTCTGCAGGTAGTTCATAGATTTGCTTTGTTACGGTTTCCAAGATCCGAAGCCTCTTACAGTAAAAAAAAAAAAAATCACTGTCCCAAAAGCTACAGATGTTGGTAAAAGACCTTTGTTTCTCTCTGAAAACTTGTGTGACCAAGGTTCCGATAATTTATACAAAGCAGATGCCTGCTTAAATGCTTTACTCAAAGCTGTCATGGCTCCTACATCCAAGCAGTTAACAATAAATTATAAGGAGTAATGGATTAGATCAAGATGCGTGAAAACACTGTATATATTCTTAAGAATGATACTTCACTTACAAAAAACTGTGAATGTTTGGAGAAGAGAAGAGATATATATTCCAGTTAAGTACTTTGCTGCTTGCATTGGCTGAAACGCGGCGGCACAACAAAAGCAACCATCTGTGTTTAAACACAAAGGAAGAGACAAGCAAGTCTGTGTCAGTTTAAATTTGTATTTCTCCTCGATGATATTAGTGTGAGGCTTCAGGCAGACCAGAGCCCACAGGACGCCTAAGGATCCTTCTGTAAGATGGATGCGTGTGCTGAAGATGGACAGACCCAGGTCTGAACTTCTGCAGGACCGGGGATGTTCTGGGGAGAAAGTTTGCTGCAGAAGTAGGGTTCATTGTCGAGCTTGTGTCTACTTTTTAAACCTTGCCAGAGTTTAGAGCATAAAGATGAATAAGTTTGGACTTCTTGTCACATATATCAAAGTGGACAAGGCTGTTGAGGGTGGCTAATTGGAAGATTGCTCTGATAAATAGCATTGCTTCATTTTTCGCTAAGATGCAGGAAAGTTCTCAAGAATTTTATATTCAGACAAGAATGCAGTCCAGAGTGGATACTTGCTAATAACACTGGACCACAGACATTTTGGGAAAATCTGAAAGAAAAAGAAAAAAAAATAATTGGAAAAACTGAAAAACAAAACTGTGAAGTTTGCAGGCAGATTGGTTTTTTCAGATAGTGTTTTTTTTCAAGAAATGCCAGTGGCATGTTTTTCAAAGTTCCCAATAGAAGGATTGAATGATGTGAATCAACCACGTAATGCCAAAAACAGTTTCACTAGTAATTTAATTACGTTTAATAAAGAATAAAATTAAAGGGAGAAAACGTCTAAACTGCAGTTTTTCTGCCAAAGTTCTTCCCTTCTATTTCTTAGCTTTCTCTAACATTAGCAAGAAAGGCCAAACCAAGGCCAATTCCTATCTTATCTAAAGTACATTGACTGCAAAACATGGGGAATATTCATATCCACAATAGAGTTGGGCATTCAGAGCCACTTGGAATTGAAAATGATGGGGGTGGCTGATGTGCAAGGTGCGAGGGTTAGTCCCCAATCCTCTGCAAATGCCTGCATGGGTTCAGTTTGCAGTACATGCGTGCTGTACACTGATTTGGAGTTAGGAGAAATAACTTATTTTTTTCCAACTCAATTATGTTTAATTTATACAGAAGTAGGTACAGCCTCCTCCAGCACCAGAGCGTTAGGGTGTTTTTAATGAATAACTTATAAGAAACAGTCACCTGCTAACAGGTCAGCCTCCTTTTTGTGTTTCATTCCAGTTTCATTAGTAAAGAAAAAAGGCCTTTGATTGGATTAATGGAAATAAAACCACAGGGACTAAATTATAAAGTATCCAGTGGTTATTTCTAGGAGCTCCTACTTTTAACTAGGACCATGTTTTTTATCATCTCAGGCTCAAAGCTTTGGTGTATGACTGTCTTGGACTGGAACATGGAAAAAGTTTTGCTTTAGCAGAAATCACATTTCGTCTTCCTCTCTTCAGTGATGCAGCTAAACAGCCTCTGGTTTTAAAGATATCACCCCTCCCCGATCCCTGAGCTGCTGGGATTGCTCTCAACAGAAACTTCGGAACAGACTCACTTTGGTTGGTTGCTTTTTTTCTCCCCTCCACCTTTCTCCTCCTCATGTCCCTTCACCACCACCTTCCAGCGAGGGGCTATTTTTATTTACGTATTTATTTCTTTTCATTGAAAGTGCAATATCTGGAGGTGGCTACAGGCAGGACGCAGAGCCATATGCTCGGCCTAACTTATATAAACAGTGTCCTGGGTGACAGCCTTTCCTAGCCCATCTGCAGCTGCCAGGGAATCCATTATTTTTCTGGTCCCTGGGGAGAAAAAGTTCTTGAGCATCATTACTCCTAGGCAAATGTAACTGACTCTACCATGCACCCTAATTTGCTTGCCATAATTATAGGTCGCTCACCCCCCTTTGCTATTTATAAACCCTTTTTATTTATTTTTTGTACTTATCAATAATGAATGGAGGCCAGTGAATCATGGGGCTGTAATATTTGAATATTATGAAAATGCTAATAACAAGGTATCATAGGCAGCAGCACCCAGGTCTTATCAGCTGGTCAGATGCTCTATTAAGCAGCCAGTGAGGAGTTCAAGCAAATTGGTTATGTTAATGTCCTGTAGTACTTGGGGAAGACGAGGAGTTAGCAATTAATTTTTTTTTTTTCTTCTTCTTCCCAGGCTGCAAACCGACAGGGCACATTTATATTCTCGCTATTCTATGGGACCCCAGCTCAGAAGGGGGGCAAGGTGGAAATTTGAGCGGCTACCAAGAGCTTTCTGAGATCTAATTGAATGGTGCAACTGCAAAACTGGTGGGAGGACAAGGGGGTGAGCAAGGAATAAATAAATAAATATATAAATAAGCAAGCAAGCCCCAAAACAATGGGAAGGCAGCATTCTTCCCCATTCATTCAGCTGACAGTGCTTTTGCAACTTAAACCTGTTTTATTAATTATGTTTGACATTTCCTTAATTAGTTTCATTTACATCCCATCAGCCCCTACCAGACGATTGCCCCATACATCATTTCACCAGAGGACTGAGATGCCTACAGAATTACAAAAACAGCCCCCCCGTCCTCAATAACTCATCACTGTATATTTCACAGATTTTAAGAATTAGTCTTTTCATCTCCTATTTTTCTTAAAAAATATACAGACATCTCATCATCTTTTTAACATGACTGTAACATTTTCAAAAGAATGTGATGCTGGACTAAATTTCTATTTTGCTTCCATGCACACAGTTTGCTTTGTTTTACAGCTCCTACGTATCTTGACATTGACAAAATGAGGACTTTACTGGAGGATCCCTTTCTGTGGACCCCGTCCTAACTCTGCTGAGCTCTGCAACTCAGCCCCGGCGCTCTCCCCAGAGAGCTCTGCATACTCACAGTAGCCTTCTTTAATTTACAGACAGGTTCCTGTTGTCCGCACAGTTGTTATGCGGTTTTCCATATATTGATTAATTTACATAGAATCATAGAACTGCATGGGTTGGAAGGGACCTTTCATATCACCTAGTCCAACCATCAACCTAACTCTGACAAAAAACCATCACTAAACTATATCTCTAAGCACCACATCTACCCACCTTTTAAATACCTCCAGGGATGGTGCATCAACCACTTCCCTGGGCAGCCTGTTCCGTATGACAGACTTTTTACAACTTTAGTAAGAATGAAAGGATTGTTTGGTTGTTCCATACCTTTACTCCGACTTACTGTCTTGCGTGTTTGTTCTACCTCTCCCCCGGTCCCTTCCACGGGCTGGTGTATGCGCCGTCACTTTGCACGTTGAGTAGTCAGAGACAGGGCTATCATTCGGGCCAGGCATTTTAAAGTGCGTAATGTTTGAGACTCAGCTCAATGCGCTGTGCATTGAAGAATGAGAACAGTGGAACCATGAGAGACAGCGCTTTGTGCCTCGCAGTGGGGCTGGTCAGAGATCTCCAGGCTAATGGAGGTCATAGTTTAGCACGAGGAGGATGGAGTGCTTTCAGTCTGGAAGCTGCATAGCCAAAATTACATGGTAAGTCGGAAAATCGAGTCTCCTGTCAAAGCAGCTATCCCTGCGCGCCCAAGCCGAGAGCCACCTGGCAGGAGGCTGGACCTGCTGCACGCTTGGGCTGTCGGATGCCTGGTGCAGAACCCGGCTCTTCTGTCCCGCGCTCAGCACAAAGCGACCGACTGTTCCCGACTGGGGTAAAGTGACAACCTGTTTTTGCTAATCCCAGAACGTGCTACCAGGAGCTGTCATTTCAGAGTCATCACACTCTCTGTTGATATCAGTGAAGTTAATCATGCAGAAGGAAAAAGCTTGTATTAAAGCAGATAATTATTCCCCAGTTCCTTAATAACACAGGCAAAGGAAAGTGATTCTTATTGTCTTGGCAAATATTTCAGCACATTTTCTGCATCGTATTGATGCCTGGGCATCCTTTCTCCGTTACGCTTCCTAGATGGAGGTTGCTGCAGTGTGCAGTGACTGGCCGTTTAGCATGCAAAAAGGAAAAGGTTTCTTTATATTGGGCTGAGACAGGGCCCATACTCATTTTGCAACATAAAAACATAAAAAAAATGGCATTGTGGGAGCTTATCAACAGTAAGTAACCTGGTTGTCTTGATTGCTTTGAGAAGTTCATCTAATTAAAAAGATAGCTGAGGAGAAGTGGTCTCTATCCAACCACTTACCCGTCCTTGTAAGGGCAGTCCCGGTCTCTGTGTAACCGAGCACAGGGTAGGGATCTGCCAGCTCAAGCCCTCCCAACACAAGAACCAGATGGACTTACAATCCCCAGGAAAAGAAATATTCATGCAACATATGGAAATATATTAACTAAAAAAAAAAAACCCACACTCAAAGAAAAATTGATGTGCTTGCTTTCTCAGTGGGACTCATTTGCTAGGGCAAAGCCTGTTTCGGTGTCTCTCAACCGCATTTCTGAGCCCTTTTGGCTCTGGGACCAGGTCATGCGAAGCCAGGCAGATATTTCTGTGCCTGCAAGAGGATCCAGATGTTACAGATGCTCCTGGTCCTCCATCCTCTCCAACCCTCACATGTCTGGATCTAGCCTGGGTTATAACCAACTGTCTCCTCAACTTAAGTTTGCCCAGAATTTTAAGCCTTCACTTTAATAAAATTCTCCCAGCCCTTGACCCTCAGAGGAGAGACGGAGGGGAGAAGATGGGGGAATAACGCTCTCAGTTCACCTCAGAGGTTACTACATCTGCGCTTTGGGAAACAGCAGACATCGGGGGTAGAGTTTCACAGTTGGACTAGACATAGAGAAAAAATCTTGCAATTTGTTCTGAAACTAGAGAGATTTCATCCTGTTTTGGAAGCCTTCCAGGTAAAAGCCATGTCTGGGACCCTATCCAGATTTTCTGCAAAGCAATGGCTGTTTCATTTCCAGATCATTTCAATCCTCAAGATCAAAGGGAGCCTGATTTTAAAAGCAGGAATTAAGTACCGGCGAAGAAGAAGGCAGTTTTAACTTTGCTCTAATCATGCACACGATTCACAAAGGAGTTTAGTCAAAAAGTTTGGGGGGCGGTGGTTTTGTTTTGTTGTTTGTCTCTTGCTTCATGCCTTTCCTTGTTCTCTCTTATCTTTGATCCAAGCATTTCCCCAAGACACTGTGAGAACACGGGTGTGAGAGGAATATGAAGCAGATTGTAGGGAAAAGGTTGATAAGACGCATTCAGTAGTTGCTGGTGTTTTTCAAGAACGCAGCTCAGAGGAAATTTGGAGGGACGAAGACAGGGGATGAAATACGTATCCCTGTGGGATCACAAACAGCCCCGGGTGTTGTTCCGTGGGCTCTTGCTTCACACAGTGGTTCTTTTTGAGCTAGGTTGGCTGCTTTTTAATAATGTCCTCTTCGGTCGTTGATGCTCTTTCATGGCATGTTAACCTCAAAGGGTTTAGATCATTTCCCAGCTTTCCTGTTCGGATTCCACTACAAACATATGAACACAAACCCCCGACCCTCCAGTTCAATTATGCTCATTTAAAAACCTCCACTGAAATAGTTTGGTAGATTTATCAGATGCTGCTTGGGGTTTCAGATTTATCTGAAATAGCATCAAATGGCAAAAAAAAAAAAAAAAAAAAAAATCAAAATATTTTTCTGTCACATGCTGTCATACATTGTCAGGGAACCTTGTGCTGTAGCCGCAGTGAAGTTGAATCTGATTAAAAGATCAGCAAACAAGGCAGGTTGAGGGGAATTTGATCTCATCATTGCTATGCCTGGAAATACCTGTCATCTTCTAGGTTGTCCTGCACTGTGACACTCTTTCTTATCCAGTTTGCCAATGGACATTCATGGTGACATTCTGTGCAAGAAAAAGGGGGAAAAATGAAAAAAAAAGAGGGACCCGATGCATTCCCAATTTATTTTCAAGTCCTGTGTTATTATTCCTCTGAGATCAAGCCTAAACATAAATACCAATTATCAGAGCTACAGACAAATGAATAATTTGATGTAGAACAATCCTGCTTTATTCAAATGAGAGTAGAGGTGAAATTAGAGCTACGCAGGATATTATGTTAAAAAGCACACACACGCACAAAAAGAAAGAAAGCAAAATGTCTAATTTTAACATAGTGTTGTTATCTGTGATTAATGATTTCCGTGGGTGTATAACTCTTATGCAAAAATGCCATGTAATCATGTACATATTTGATTAAATAGCTTAATTTGTGTTCATTTAAAAAAAAATAAAATAAAGCCAAATAAGCTAGATAATGAGTGGGCGTGTTGTAGGAAAAGCAGATGGGATTTGAGGCACTAGCTGTGTTCAAAGGAAGCCACCAATTTCACTTCAAGAATATTTGCGTATGAAAGCTGATATTTTCTAGAAACATTCATGAGTAGAACACAGAGGGAAATTTTGCCAAATTCTGCTGTTTTTAATGAAGGCGCACAGAGGAAAAAAAAAAAGTTCAGCTGAGCCCGGTTCAATTCCCACTCCTTGGGAAGAGCATCTTTATTTATTTATTTTTCTATATTTACTGGGAATGTTTTCTTTCTCTGAGTCAATTATACCTAAAGCATCCTTTTGTTTACTTCTGAGCCTCTGACAACAACCTCCCCTTTCTTTGCCTTCACCTGTGGAATTAAATACTTATTTTTCATCACACAATAAAAAAGACACCTCTCCAGACTGGAAATAATGGGATTCTTTTGTGGGCAAAGCTGTGTAAATCACAGTGTCAAATGAATGGACAAAGCTTTAATGGGGCTAATAAACACGTCCCTCTGTATTGAGCAAGGGGAATTTTTATGAAAATGATCAAATAAAGTAATAAAAAAGAAGGGGCTTCCCCTCTGGGTTTATGAGCTCTCTCGTTACACATCATGTATGACACACTGACTGGCAGAATATATGATGGACTGTCATACATTGCAGAATGACTTCAATTAGGATGATAAGATGACAAGTTCCCATAGTTCATATCTGGGTTGGCTGTGGGGTTTTTTTTTTCAACAGGGCTCTTACTTTGACCTCTTTCTTTCTAATGTTTGATACGAAATTTAAAGGGCCGGTTGAGGTCGTAGGAGACAAAATATGACTTATGTCAGGGGAGGGAGAGGAGGGCCGTTTGTTTCTTTGTTTGCTCTTATATCCATGGGTAGGATCCTGTAATTCAGTGACTGACTCACTATTAAAAATAATTAATGCCAACAGTTCAACCCACATGCACAACCCCAGAATAACAAACCAGCGAGTGCAGCCTGCCGCTCACAACCAACTGCAAAAATCACACAACCTACAAGCAAATACGGAGGCACATCAGACAACGCGCCACGTAAGCCAGCATCCACAAGTGTCATCGTTAATTACTTTAAACCACCTAGTCCTGCACAGGACTAGAAAGGGCCAGAAATACCTTTATTTCCAGAAGAAAGGGTCTGACTTCAGGCCAATAAAGACATACTGAAAGAAGCAGAACTCTGACGTAATTTCCAATTCTGGGATTGTCCAGCCAAAAAGTCTGGTTCAGCTCTCTCCGAGTATTCAGCAGCTAAAAGCTGCAAAGCCTTTGGCTGAGACGGGTAGGCAACTCTGCTTGAAGAAGGAGTTGCGTCCGAGATGGATGGTGAGGTGGTGCTGTCAGCGCCTTGAACCTCAGAGAGGAAAAAAAAGTACAAATTAGAAAGTACTTAGAACTTTACTGGTGGCTTTGAGGGTCTGGGAGACCTCACATGTAAAAAAAAAAAAAAAAAAAAAAAGCACCAAAAAACTGTCTACAAGGCTTTCTTTCTTTTAGCGGTATGTTAGAATTCTTTAGAAGAGTATGTTCCAACAGTCGTCAAGGGCAAATATTGCTCTTGTAGGACCTACATATAATACTACTGGGTCAGGATCAATCTCAGACTGCTTATTCTGTGGCAGCTATAAAATAGACAGAATGAAGATGGAAAGCTATTCATCCTCTCCAGGGCTAAGCGGGCTCCGTGATATTGCTGATCCCAGAGGCCATCATTTGCCTGACCCCCAGGATACTCTCTGGCCGGACAGCGTTGCCTCATCAACTCAGAATCTGACCCAGGCATTTTACATTGTCGCATGATTTGAGACAGCCCGCCAACCTGGAAAAGGGAAATGTTTTCCAACGGCAGACCAAACATTTTCCAGGTGGCCTATTCTGCAGATTCAGCATTATTGCAAAGGATTTGCCTTCGAGTCAAAAAATTGCTTGTGTACGAGTCTCAAAAGCAAATTGGTAAGTGGAAGGAGCGGGATAATGGAGGCACTTATCGCTGAACAATGTCATAGGTTTGGTTTGCATACATTCAGGTGGGAATGACTCTGACTTTGAAGAATGGCACATGTCATGGTATAGCCACAGAAAGGAATATAACTCAACCACGATGAAAAAGAAAAGCCTCACTGGGTAGAAACTCAATAGCAAAGCTCACTTCACTTCTCCTTAGCTCTGGTAAGCCACAAATATCAGTAGCTACCAGGAAGAATTTCCTTGGCATCTACTTCTTGGGATAAATTGAGGTCTAAATCTGGACTAATGTGCCCAGAAGCTCCTGTTGGAGGAAAAAGAGAAAGAAAAAAAGAGAAGAATAAAGGGGAAAAATTCAGCTGAGTTTAATCTGAACAGTGTATCCATCACCAAAAATGATACAAATCAGCTATTACTGGATCATGCAAAAGCAACTCCACTACCTGTGATCCTTCCTTTGCTTTCTAAACCTCTTTTCAGCCCAGCCTAATGAATTGTCAGAACTGTCAGACAGCTCCAAGGAATGACAAATGTCTATGATTTGCTGCTGCTGCTGCTACTTTGCTGAAAACACCTGATGTATATAGTCTTGAAATCCTCTGTTTTGTATTAAAGGCAAGGGTAAGCTGAAGGAATTGGTGTACATGTAGAGTTATTTTCTTTCATTCTACGTATATGTAGCCTAATGAGAAGAATATGATAAAAAAAAGTTCAGGTTGAATATTAAAGCACGCCTAAACCAGAAAATTACCCAAAGGAGGCAGAAGATGCAACCTTAGCCATGGCCCATTTTGAGCATTTTACAATCCCGTATTTAGTTACATGATTTCATATATTACGTATAATAAGTGTCTATGACCCAACATAACACTTGCAATGATGTATCTCCATACTTGTATGATGTTTTCTTATTTAAAATTATAGATAATAAACCACAAAGCATTCTAACTTCACAAAGAAATTATTTGACAGACAATAAGATCAATCAAATAATTAATCTGACAAATATCAGAGTTTGAGTTATACAGGCTCCAAACATTTATTAACTTGCAGCCAGATTCTGTGAACATTTGTCATTGACTTAAATGGGTCTAAGATTTCACTTCTTGACGAGTGACAGGCCCTGATGGGTATTTAGTCATTTCTGCTATACCAGATTGGCACTGTACTTAATACATTTGCTAATTCTGTCATAGAACTTACTCTCTACAACATTCCCCTGCACCTTCCCTAAAGAAACTCTTGTGAAGCTGTCCCTTCAGTAACACGCACAGAAAAAACATAGTTTTGGAAAACAGACAGTACGACTCTTGTCTAATTAGCCACTTGTTCAGCGCTGTAATGCATTTAGAAAAGGTCCTATTGACTGGGGAATATTTTTTGTTGCTCCGGTGCTTGTTGGATGGTATTTTTCTCAGCAGCGCCCAGGTGATCAGGTTGTTTGTATGACTTTATGGGATATGACGTGCATTATGTAAGTACCATTAGAGAAGAGAGGTACAAACCCATGGTGCTATCCTAGAAGGTAATAGACACTGGGAGCTTGATCTGGGTAAGAATAGGAGTGTCGCAAATTGGGTTCCTCAACTGAAAGGTTGGCGGCAAAAAACTGAGGTCGTGAAAAGCTGAACCAACTGTGTCAATGAACCAGGAACTAAGTAGAGCTGATCATTCCTCTTACTGTCACAGGGTGTGGTTTACTGTCATAGAGTGAGCTGGTTGGGGAGCTGGTCCAGATTCAAAGGGCTGCTAAAAGTAGGAATCTTAACAAGAACCATGAGGACATTTTGTTGTATTTCTTGTAGAACAACTACTCATTTCCACTTCGGGGGGGGGGGAGGGGGGGGAAGTAATGCTGTTTGCAGATCAAAAGACACTCCCAGCCGCTCTTCTCCAAGCATACACAATGATCTCCCTGAATGGTGGAGCCAAGGGCGATGCTTCAAAGACGGGAAATGAGGTTGAGCTAGGTCTCAATGTTTTATCAATTTCATTAATGCTTCAGGCTCCCTGCAAGCCAGGAGCATGAGAAAAACTTATTTCCCAATGAATCAGGCCTAGTCCAAACAGAAAAGTACTTGCCTAGTCCTTATGAGTCCGATTAAAGTGAAGATTTGGAAAAACACAAAAAAAAGACCTATAAAATTTCAAATTAATTAATTGACTCACATGAAAGACTGTGAAATGGAAGGCCCCTGTACTGTGTGTCTTACAACAAAACACCACTGACACACACTGGCACAGCTGCTACATCAGTGTAGCATGTCTGCAGATGATAGTATATTGTCGTCTCTCCAGACATCATCGCAATGAACGCTTTCCTCCTCAAACTGCTTCTGTGAATCTCCCCATTTTACAGACAGGGAACCGAGGCACAGAGAATACAGCTCAAGACCTCCAAGGCATCAGTTTCGCAGCACCTATGGAAATCAAGAGCAATCGAACCTCTAAACAAGGGTTAAACACTAAGTAACCTGGAGAATTTGGTCTAAAAGGGTTTGCCCTCAGGGGTCAGTTGCAATAAGCCAAGGGGTGGAAAACAGGTCCCCACATATTAAGCAACTGGCTAAGTACTGGGGTAAATTGTCCTCTCCCTTATGAAAAAATGCAGGTTTTGGCCAAAGTACCTGCCTGAATGAAGGTATTGGGTTGTTGTTACCTGCCATGTCACAGCAAGAGCGCGTTGAGGGGACTATCTGAGGCTCTCTCAGGGCATCTGCGCTGGTGACAGGGGAGTGGGCTCGCTCAACAGCAGGAGCTGAGCTCCTGCAAACAGCCACGGCAAAGGGCAGGGGGAAGCTCTGGAATACGCTGTTGGTCCCACAGATGCACAGCAAATGAAGATGTGTATATCCAGACAGGAGGAATAATGAGAAATAAATGCCAAGGAGATTACTGGGTCCTCTCTTAGATTAACTCTGGTTTGACAGTGGTTGGGGTTTGGGAACTCCTCTATGATTTAAGAATAAGAATTCTTCTCTAAGTGGCCTAAAACTCGCTGCTATATCATCACTTGCTGTTGTCAAATAAATAATCATGCGAAATCAGCTGCAGAGAAAAGTCTCCTGTAGAACAGAGTTCATGCATGACATATGATATATCTTTTCAAAGGGACAGATACATCTTTCTTACAGCCAGCATGCAGCTTCCTTCACTGCACCTTCCCTCCCATCCAAATCACCTCAAATAAATGTGAGTTCTGCTGTGTTCACAGTAATTCCTTCATTTTTAAACACATAATGGAAATGTATAACTAGTCCTCATAAAAATTTATATCTCAATTCGTCCCTTTAATTTATAACAGGCCCTCCAGGCAGTTATTATTCAAACATTAATAAAATGCCTATGGATCACCAAAAGCATCAATTTTCACATTCACCTCCCCTCCTATTTGTACATATATAAAGCCAGATTAGAGTTAATGCCACTTCTGTGTCTAACAACAATTACGCCTTTAATAAGATAGGAACAAATGATATATTATCTTAATCATGTTAGGAATTTGAGTTCTTTTCCTGAAACAAAGTTGAATTTTTTATGCCCTTTGTGACAATTGTTACTTAACAGCCTATATGTTTGGATATTGCAGTTTATGCAAATGTTCATGTTCTATAAATTTTAGATTTATCTCCATTTATCATTCCACACGTTCTAATATACAGACATTATGGTTTAGCGTGTGACTATGCACACAGTCTAAAATATGATTAGGACACCTTTCATTTATTTATACCATAGAGAAAAGGTTGGAGGGGGGGAAATAGCTATTGCAAGGGCCAGATCCTCAGCTTCCATAAAAATATGTACTGTGCAGAGCTCTGTCTCACTACGCCGATATAAATCCATCAAATAATTTAGTCTTCCATTTGCTAACAGTCGAATTTTCAAGGATTAAAGTTTATAAGGGAACCCTTCATTCTGCGCTCTAAACGCCACACCAGCTCGTTGTATATCGCACCGTAAAAACTCTTGCTCCTGAGAGTAATTATTGCTAATATGAGCTCTCCCATAGAGAGACAAGGTGGCAACTTGCACGCACAATGGTTTTTGGGTTGAAGCTCATTTAAGAGGAGCAATGATCGTTAGGGCCATAAAGATTCGTAGGAAAGAATTCCCTGGGATTTTTCATTTTTCTTCTGGGAAATTTAAGGCCTCTTGAATTTGGAGAAGAGAGTGGGAAAAGTAGATCCTAGCCCATATTTTGATTCTGCAAAAACCACTACAGTCATGTTGACACCAAAGAAACAACAGCAATTTATGTCATCTGAGAAGCCGGCCCTTTGTGTAGCCGCGGAAAAAAATCTCACAAAAAAAAAAAAAGGCAAACAAAAAACCCCACCCAAGAGATGGTCTGAGGTCTAAAGGAGGTTAGATTGATTTTTAGACTTCACTCATGGGAACTAGCAGTGGTATTTCAACTGGGTGCTAAACTAAGGGGAAATTACCAGGAGCGGAGGTGTCATTATGGTTTCTTTACACAGGTAAACCGAGCGTATGGGCAGGAATTCAGTTCTACCACCTTGCCTTCATTACAGGAACTGCATTTGTAGCAGCATTGCAACCAGGCATTAGCTATCCAGGAAATCTGTCTCCTTTAGAGAGCTTGCAGCATTGATCTGGAAGATTTCATGATGGTGTCTTCCAGCCATGCCAGCGGGAAGTTCCCGTTCATTCACCAAGGTGCTCCCTCCGTTTCCCGTGCAACGTAGAAAATGCTGATGAAGACTCAGGGAGGGACTAAAACTAAAGTGAACCCCATTAAGACAGGACCTGCCTTCCTCTGTGTTTCATTATTAATACTGAGTTCAATTACTCTGATTTCTTCTGTTGATGAATTAGTAGCACCAGAACCAAGTCCCTGGCTGATACCCATTTGTCTTTGCTTATAAGTGCTAATGTGATCCTGTTCCTTTAAAATCAAACTCCTGCTTCAGTCACTTTACATCTTTGCAACACTAACTGTCTTTTCGCTAATTGGTTCTGTGTAAATGAAACAAGCTGAAAAACACTGTGGCACCAATAAATATTAATAAGTTATTGTTTGTTTTCTTTACCTTGCTTATGAATTCATACAAAGACAGTGCTAAGACATTAACTCCAGTCTATTAATTGCCACCTGATAATTGCCACCTGATACTTTTCTCCTGGATAATTAGGTACCCATTAGTTCTAATCAAGTAGTTACTTAATTATTGCAGTAATTAGTCTAATGGACTAGCAAATTGAAGCTTTATCACTTTTGGATACTTAATGTTCCTGACAGAGTACTTCACAAGTGTCAGGGTTCCTGATTCAGCAACCTGCCATCGATGAACCCCCTGCTGCCATTTCCACCCCACCCATGCCGCTCCCCAGCCACTCGCAACACAATTCTCCGATACGAGAAGCCAGAGGCAACATAAATTTGAGTCCCCTTTCCTTCTCGTTCCCCTTCCCACCCCCGTCTATGCCTCCCCTCCTGTGCTCTTACTGCTCGGCTCATTCCACGCCAAAAGAACTTTGTTGGGAAATTAAATAACATCTTGGCATGGAGATCACATGCATTAGGCAGTACAGCAGCGTGATTCAAAGAATGGAGCTAATGTTGGCAGGTGTGGGAAGAAAAAAGCAACTGTGAGGGGAGAAATAATAAAGAGCGTTCGTGAATACTCATATACAGCCAGGCTTGGGAAGAAAAAAGGAGAGGAGCAAAGCCGACTGGTGGTAAATGAAGGCATGGCTCCAAGGTCTGGGACTGGTAATAGGTCTCTCTTTCATCTCCAAATCGGAGGTGCAAATCTAACAGAGATTTTTTAGTGAATAAAAATAATGGAAAATCTTTTTTCTGCCTATGGTCTGTGTACCATGGTTGGTGGACAATAGTCCATCAGCGTTTCTCTGCCCCATGGTTTTATGATTAATATCTTTCTTAGTTCTGAAGGGCCGTCAATCCCGCATCTAAAGCTTCCACAATATTCAATTCAGAAAGGGCCTGTGAAACGCTACCCTCGCCCCTGTACTCTGCCCATGTACCAGTCCATACGTCGCCCTTGTGCATCATGCTTGCCTTAGGATCCGAACATGTTTGAGGTAGATACAACATGCATACATATTTAGGAGTGTCACAGCATTAAATGTGGATTTATTTCTCCCCTTGATCATCTGATCCAGATTCTCTCAAGTCTCTTCGTGTCAGATTTGTATCAGAATTGATCATCAAGCCCTTTCGCAAGTGTCATCTGCCCCAGGCGTTGCAATGTGTAATGTGTAAGAGCTCATTGTACTGGGAAGGGGAAAAAAAGATTGATCCTGACCAGAAATAAAGAGGCTAATTCCATTCAATAGTGCTTGACAACTTGCTAATGGTTAAACTACTTCACATATGTGGTAAGATTATGTATTCTGAAATAGGCGTATTTGTCTTTCTTGATCAGATAACTCATGTCTCCATTGCTGCTAACTCTGTAGCACAGTCTCCGATCTTGTCCAGAGGAATAGGCTCTGGAACGTGCCTTCAGTGGGTCCTGCTGGAAGGTGATGGGTTTCCAAACAGCCGGGTACCTGGGTTTGTGTTTTATGGATGGCGAGGTACAGGCTGGTGGCAGTGAGGAGACACGACTGCCACGCACCCAGGTTTTGACTTACTGTGGAACTGGAACAAGGCCAAGTTGTGGGTCAGAGGTCTTTTACGTGTCAAAAGACGTATAATTTAGATTACCACACAGGGACCAGAGTCCCCTAGTCTGCCATGTAATGCATATTCACAGACCAAATAAACCCTATACCCCAGTATCCTCACAAATGCTAGGATTTAATTTACCTATTGAACTGTCCTCGGTATGTTCGTGTTATCAGAGCTGAGAAGCCAAGGGTTTTCTGGGAAAACAAATAAGCTAGTAACTTCATTCTCCTAATGTGTCTTACTGCATGAAAAGCAGTGTCCTTTTTCAGCCGCTTTGCGCTCTTACCCAAAGTACAACGGACTGGGACAGAGAAGTCACCAGCTCCTGAGTTTCCTGCCACAGCTCCACATGCATCCACCACAACCAACTGTGAACACTCCTTTCCTCTGAAGTTACTCTTTAGGTAACAGTCAATAAAACCTTATGCTGCTACTGAAAAATCATATCACAAAAACTGCTTAAACACCTGTGTGAGGCCACTGAGCAATAACAACCCCATGCATTGAAAGCAAAATTAGGCAAAGCGTACTTGGCCCATTAAGAAAACATATTACTTGAAATTACAGTGCCTCAGGAAGCCTAGATCTTGCTCCTGGTGCTGTCTCCGTAGGAGAGGGCTTCCAGCCCTGTTCCGCAGGGGACCTGTATTGACCCGAATTCAAGCGTCTGAGACCACCATCTCTGTCGAAGGCTCCCAGTGGCAGAAATCTGGTAGAGAAGGCTTTTGATGGTGAGAAACAGTTACATTCTTGTCCATTAATAGCTGTAAGTTGTAACAGATACTAAAAAGTAAGCAAAGCCTCCCGAGGAAGGCAGAAAACCTTGGAAAATCAGTGGCTGCTGGATCCAGCTGGGCTCCTGAGAAGTTTTGCTACTGCAAGCACCTAAGATCACACGCGTGTCCCTCTGTGTGCGGTCAAGAGGGGGCAAACACTGACAGCCGCATCCGATCTCCCCAAACTGCTCAGACTTGTATGTCCCACTGTGAGCGAACTTGGTCCAGAGCCGCGTCTCCCAGAGCTCTCCCCGCACGCAGGAGCTGGCGCTCGGAGGAGAGGGCAGAGGGGCAGCAGGTTGGGGGCACACGTCAAGAGGGTCTCATAGATGCCGTGCCTGCACCGAGGCTAAAGAGAGACCGTCTGCCTCCAGCGCTATCGATCCAGCACAAGCCCTAAATTCATTTTAAGGATGCTGAGAAAGAGCGAGGAAACCGTACATGACAGATGTTAGTCACGTTGCTTAATGTACTACTTGAAGGTGTTCAGATGCTCTGGTGATGAGGATGCAAATAAAACCGATGCAGAATAGAGTGAAACCGGCTAAGAAAAGATTTTTAGTTTTAAAAAGCTAAAAAGGCTTTTTTTTAGCTCGAGGGGGAGAAATTATCATAGTATCCACATCATGGATTTTCCCTCTGGATCTGACTTTGAAGCACTTGTACAATTCTTCAGAAATGACACCGCAACAAGCAAATTAGAAGACAAACCGAGAATACCTTTTTATGTTGGGAATAACAGGAGAAACTGTCCAATGCTTACTGAGAGAGAGAAATGCAGAACTCATTAAGGCAAGATTGCTTGAAAAGCTTGTGGTGGTGTCGCATGCAAAAGAAAAGCGGGGAAAAAAAAAAAAAAGAAAAAGAAAGAAACATAAAGAAGCAAAATCCTTAGCACCCTTTCTCCACTTCTCCCTATGCACTTTCTAGCACTTCACCGGCTCAGTTGCAATCAATTTTAGCTTGTAACAATTCAGCAGTTTAAGATCTCCATAATAGTTTAGACCACCGCTGTTCAACGGGTTGCACAGCTTTTGGAAAAACCTGCGTGTTGTGCTGGGGAGGGGTGGAAGTGGGAAGGGAAGGAAGAATCAGGGAGGCAAGCTGCTTCCAATTTGTCTATCCAAATCGAAGACCTTTTTTATGGGGTGTGGGTTATTACTGGAAAGAGCTTAGTCCTCACCTCTTTGAGGAGTTCTCTGAGAGCTTCTTTTACGCTTTTCATCATTTTCTTCTGTTTGTACACATGGAACAAATGCCAGCCCACAGGATCCAGGGGATGGGATAAGATAAGATCAAAGACAATCCTTCAGCTTTCTGCCACTGAATAAACCAGGGTTGGTTGCCTGTAGGGGAAAGTTAGTAGCAAAGTATTGACATGGTGACACGGAGAACACTATGTGGTTCCTCACAGCACTTCTGGTGAACATTAAGTGCCAGATACCGTGTAAAAAATAATAGAAATTTTGCCTAAGGGAGGCCCCCTGAAATGTTACTGAGGGGTGGCTAAACGATGGTCACTCTGGCCCTCGCTCCCATCTCCTGACTGCCACAAGCAGCTGCATCCTTAGTCCTGCTGAGGAGAAGAGTTTGGCACCCAAGAAATTCAGGCAAAACCACAATGGAAAAACAGTGGCAGGCAAGAAGGGGCTGAGAAACGCCGAGTGGTAATTAGGTTGTAAAGAAGCTCCAAGCCACATTTTCATCCTTCTGGCATAACTGGACAGAGGGCTGGGAGTATGAGAGAATAGTTGTAACACCCCTGGCCCTCAGGAGATGCCCCACTGGCTAGAGGTAGGAGGGCTGAATGTCTGGGCCACCTTCCACCATATCAGGTTGAGGACTAGACCAAGCACACCAGTGCCAGCCTCCCTGGCCTTCTGTAGCTGCCCTTTGCTAAAGGTTAGGGACGTGGAAACGGGCAAAGGATAGCATCTGGATCTGATTTCTCATTCTGGTATTGGGGTGAATCCAGGTGAAGTAAGCACCTAGTGTTCAAATGCAATTCACCGTGCTTGACATCTGTCTTCCGTCACCCCGGTGCAGAAAACTCTGGGTAGGTGCCACCTCTCCTGTCATGCAGTGTCCCCCTCTAGCAGCATGCACAGCGGTGACACAACGGGCACAGCCACCCCAACCTGCACCAACCCTCCAGAAACAGCCTTGGCGGTTGGGATATCCTCTCACATGTCCTCTTAAAGCAGCAGATAACCTTCTTCCCTGCTAATCCTGCTTCCTTCTCCTCGTTTAGATCATCCTAGTGTAGGTCCAGCATTGAGATGATCTCAGGGTACAAGTGAAGAGGGAGGATGACCAGTCACCCTGAAGTGTGGATGTATGGATGGTGGAACCCCTGGATTTGGGGATCTTTGGGTTTTGCTGTGTTTTGGGGGGTTTTTTTGCAGGTTGCTCTCAGCTGCCTGTCAGACTGGGCCACGATGAAACCCAACATCTTGCAGAGACATAAAATGGGAAATAGGCAACTCATCAGAAAAGTAGCAGCTGTTTTACACCATCACAAAACAAAATCATCATACACTAAAAACTAGATTTAGCAGTTTAAAAGAGCTGCTAACACGAAATTAGCTGGAGACAACAGCGTGGTTTTGTAACTGACAGTGCTTCACTCAAACGCCCTAATTCATGTAAAAACAACTTAGGAAACATTAAACGGCTGATGCTTTTGGAAAGGGGAAGAGGATTCAGACTTTCAACGGCTGCTTAGGAAGAACATGCAGATTTATTACATCATCTTTTTTTTTCTTTTACGAATTTTAAATAAGCATTGTGTCAAAACTGCCACCTCTTAAATAACAATGAAGCTATAGTCCTCCTGATGGAGGGAGACACCAGCTTTTATTGGCAAGTCATTTGTATTTATTGCAGGCTGAAAGCCAGTAAAGAGATTGTACAAAACTTTAACGGTGAATGAGATGGAATAAGAAGGCTGTGAGCACTTTGGATCATCAAATACTTCCATAACTGGATATGGCTGTTCATACAACCATAAGTTCATGCACACGGAGAGGATATAAAGACCCAATTGGTGTATGAATGAGCTTTTTGTTGCCTTCTGGAAACTCATATGCATATATGATCTGTGCTAGATACAGGTGCAATACAAGCTTTTTTTGGCCCAGCTGTATTTCCCACTGAGGATGAAAATTTCCCTGAGCTGTAGATACATCCTGCCCATAAGCAACCCAACTTCTGAGGGTTAGAAATTTGTCTGGCAAGAGATTTAGCTAATCGCTTTACTACCAAAGGGGTATGTGGCTTGGCCAGTGGTCTGTCATCTGATAGCCACGAAGGGGTGATTCCTGATTGCTTGGAAATAGATTTAATTTGTACATGTGATTACTAAGATAAGAATTTGCTGGGTTTTTTTTTCCTATGAGGCAACTTCCCTACGCTGGCTGAGGTGCTTCCATATGTCCCACGGTGGCAAGTCCCTTCCTCTGTGTGATCTGACTCTGCCTATCCTAGGCGATTCTCCCTCTGAGTCCCATCAAACTCCTGCTTGAGGAAGGAACGCAAGGCTGGATACAGAGTAAAGGAGAAATAAAGTTTAAGCTGAGGTCTGGCTATTTGTTCTGTGCCAACAAGTTGTGGCCCTGAAGAAGTCTTTTGTCTCCTAACAAATTGTAGGGGTGGAAGCATAAAAAGTGCCCCGTTCTTCAAGGGTATTTTTATTTAGATCCTACTCTTCGAAAGACTATATATAAAGTCTAGTTGCAATCCAAAGTTTGAAAAGTTACAGGCTCTTGCAGACAGTCTCTGATGGATCTGAATTTTTCAGCTAAAGAACATCTATGCTCTTGACCTGAGACCTAGATTTCACATTTCAGGAATTAAATGAGCTTCATTTTCTAAAAGACATTAGACCAAGGCTGGGCTATCCAAAGGATGGCTTCAGGATTTAGATGAAGTCATTGTCATGTCAAGGAGACTTAAAACCTGACATATCTTGTTTCTGTTTGAAAAGCCAGACCTAGTTTGTTACACCACATTGTGGCTTGTTATGTGCAGGAGGCAAAGGAAAAGTGGAGGTTGTTCTGGATTTAACATCTCTTACAGGATTGTCGGCAGTAACAGGGCATAAGGCTCAGTGACCCAGATGATCTGGCCTTGTCTTATATTACTCTGTTCCCAATATATCCTAAGGCTGTGCCAAAAACCTGCCAAAATATCAGGGAAATATTTGTGACTTCTGCCAAACCGTGAAGCCTCTGGGTCCGAGATACCTCAGATGTTTTGATTAGACTGAAGGAGTTGAGCCTGAAAAAAGGGAAGTGTGAACAGAAAGGAAGGCTAAAAGGAAGGCTATTCCCTACCTGCTGCTGCAGAGCTGGGGCGTGTGTCTGAGCGCGCATCCTCCTTCCTTACAGGAATCCTGCTTTTCTCAGGAGGGTCTTCAACCTGATTTAAAAAAAAAACAAAAAACAAACAAACAAAAAAACAAAACCCAAAACAAAACAAAGGAAAAAGCCAACAACAAAAAAAGGGGAAACGGTGATGGGGACAAGGAGAGGAGAGCCTTCTCCCTTGAAAGGGCCATATTCAGCCTCACGGGATTGGAGCCCTCACCTTTCTCTTGCTGCAAACACTGAAATGCAGGTTACATCCCACAGGTGTGTCCCAAAGCGGGGTCTTCTAGGAGCTGGGCAGCCACTACAGCCACCCGGACACGCCACTGCTGCAGCCCCAGGGGCGACGAACAGGGAACCTCACGGCAAGCAAGGCGCAGAGCCAGAGGAGAGACTGAGTGATCTTGTTTCAGGTCAGACGGATGGCTCTAAATGACCTGTAAAGACGCTCCCCGAGCCCTGAGCCACAACATTAAGAGCCAAGACACCACTAGCACTTCTGAAGTAGTTATTAGTGACTGAAGTAGCACTTGTCAACTGCAACTTCAGTCTCAAGTAATAGTTTAACAGCATCAGCTTGAAGAAAGGTTATATCGCAGTGCGTCTGGTGTGCTGCTGACACTTAAAGGAAATAATTGGTAGACTTAGCGCAGGGGCAGACGTCAGTGTAGAACAGGAGAGGAGGCTGGGTACTCAAAACAAAACTTCAACAATACCGTGTGAAACAAGAGCCGGGACTCCATCCTAAGCCCTGGCATAAAAAGAATGAGGAAGCTGTAGCCCAGCCTGCAGAAAGTGCTCTGCGCTCCCCGCCGCGAGCTGTGCCGCTGTGACATTTAAAGACCCATCTACAGTTGCAGTGTGCGGCCCTGTCCTAACAAGAGGACAAAAACATGTTGCCCCTTGCAATTCTTGGCTGGCTTTTCGGAAAGCTCATGTAATGCAATCTCCAGCTGATTTTTGGCTTCAGGACAGCAAAGCCCAAGAGAAAGTATATGTGTGTGTATGCGAGTGTGCTGCGGAGGAGAAGACAGGAAACCGTCTGGAATGAAGGGCCCAGTCTCATTTTACCTGTAGTTTGGCTGTGTGACGCTAAAATAGAGGAATTAGCATGCAAATCCAGCAGTCCCTTGGCTGTCATCACCTTCCAATTAGCCGCATTTGATTTCAGTGGGCGCTGATGGATCGTGTCAGCAGGTGAGGTAGGATGTCTGAAAGGTGCTCCGGCTGCCACGGGCAGAGAGGGCGGCGTGTGTGTATGTTCTTCCCCTGTGCTGGTTGCTGGAATGATGCTGGCCTGCCAAAATAAAAGCGTTGCTGTTACTCACTGGCCGGAGGAACTGATTCTGATCTTGGTGGTCCTGCATTCCTGCAAACAAACAGTGGTGTAACGGCTGAAGTCATGCGGGCTGCACCACCGGTTATCAAGGTCGAAGTGTGGGTGTCTCAGACACACGGTTTAGGGCAGTGTTTCTGCTTGCTGTCCCATTCTGTTCCCACGCTGCCATTTCAAAACCCTTTTTTAATTTGTATTATTTATTACGAGCATTGCGTGAGGCATCTTACAGAGGTTAGAAAGCTGCTGTGCTTGGTGCTGGAGAAACATGACATCTAGTTCTTGTTCCAGGAAACACACATGCAAAACCAAGGGGAGAGGAGTGGAGGGGACTCTGTCTCCTTGGCTGCCCGTAAGACCTGCTCCCGACTGTGACCAGCAGTGTTTCAGCAGACCAAGCTGAAGTGGTAGGGTGTGAGTGAAGAAGAGTCAGAGGTAGTGTGTGAGGTCAGAAGAGTGCCTTCGAAGAGAAGGATAGCTTGTATCTGTCGAAACAGAAGAAGAACTGTCATGGAAAAAGATCTTCCTTCCAGGGGAAGGAAGCCAAGGCAGCAACAACTTGGTCACACCAATAAGCTAGAGAAATTACATTTACAGAGCAATTTTGAAAAACAGGCATGTGATCCAATTTGTAGAGAAAAAAGGATGTTTCCACAGACAAAATGCAAGTCATTCTGAGCCTCTGTAAGAGTTTCAGTTCTGCGAAGGACCAGGAAAATCACCATCTTGTCTGTTTATTATAAATAAAACTCAGAAAGACATAGACACAGTCTGTACGTAATACATTAGAGGGAGATGAGCAAGGTGAAGAAATTGTTTACATTAGAAGCCTTAGTAACCGTAAGTGTGGACCCCAGGTCACAACAGAAAAAAGGAGAGACAAAGAGGCAGGATTTTGTGGAGTGGAAATTAGAAATTCATGGTCAGCTTAAGATAATGCTTCACCATGAGTGAGTAAATGTCAAAGTCACTGCCTGAAATTTTACTTTCGGACAAATGAAAAGAAGTCTGGAGTAGACTTGTGAGTCATTGTCATAGCAGTGATACTTGAGTTTATATATGCAGATAAGGTTGCCTGGAGAAAGTTATGGGAGCAGAAGAGGAAGAGACCAAGGATAGGTATCTGTGAAACCAACACAAAATAGGAGGGTGGGGAGATGATGAGGAGCCTTCAGTCAACAAAAGCAGCATCAACGCAGGACTGAGTCACAGAGGCTGAGGCTGGCATACTGCTGTCAAGTTTTGCCCAAGAAATACAGAAAGGTTTTGTTGAGAGCTATTTCAGTGGGATGAAAGGCTGGGTACACAGGACAGAGAAGGTGGAGAAAGCATGTTGAGCAAGCCTAGATAGGAAAGGGACCAGGGTTTCAAGAGGGGCAAATAGAGACAAAGAGTGATGCTTACAAATGGAAGGAATAAAGCATTGTGTGATGAGAGCTGGAGAACAGAGAACAGTGAAAGGTTCAGCAGTATGAGAAAGGAAATGAGAGGGGAAACTAAAGATCAAGAGATGAAATTAGACTTCTAGGTTATAAGGGTAAGAAAAGAAGAAAAATGTTTGTGACTGTGATGGGAGAGGGAGGAAGACAGGAAAAACAACCTGATTCAATTTTCTCTACAGAGAAATCAGCAAGAGCCTGTACACTCTATAAACAAAGACAAAAAGGGGAAAGTTGAGGAAGAAGTCAAAAATGCAGTTGGAAGAAGATGTGAGAGATGGGGACCAAGGGCTGGAGAAGAGGAAGAGAGTGGGCATCACCAGGAGAGAGGAGGCAAATGACTCAGATGTGGAGGAGAAAGTGAAGCTGGAGTGCACCTGGTAACTGTACCAAAGGAGGGCTGGGATGGGACAACCTGGAGGAGGATCCAGGGAGCAGAATAGATTCCAGCACCAGCCTGACCTGCAAAAAGGTCATTGAATTTATTCTAAAAGCAAGGAACAATGAGAGAAGAATTTAAGCTACTGTTAATAACAACATACTATTTAACTGTAATAATACTGATGGTACTCTGAGCTATACATCATCTGTTTCTGCTGGTTTTGATTACTTTTAAAGAGTGCGTGCCAGAGAAGCTTAAAAGAGCGCTGCCACCTTTGGCACCTACCCCAAATCAGGCCTGCAAATCCACCCCGTGTCTTGCTCAGACTGAGAGCTTCTGTCCTTGAAATGTTAAACTCATTATCTGGTAGGTGTGGACAGCCTTGTGTCTCACAGAGCCAGGAAGAACTTTGACATGAGTATGTCACGGGGCGGGGGGGGAAAGCCCAACTCCTGAGACATGTTGAGAGCGTGTGTATTTTTGGCAGAGGATACCAGCCAGACATGTCAGCTGATAGCATCCATAGAGCTGGAAGACTGAAAATGAACTGCATTACAACAAACAGCGATTTCACAACTGAAAGCGGCACACTGACATTTATATTAGCTCCATTTGACACGACCTGATGGGCTGGGCTGGGCTGGAGCGAAGCCCGTCACATCGTCCACCCACTTCTGCCCCAGCCCACCAGCACCTCTGCTATCGGCCTTTCTCACCGTCCTGGGAAGGAAGAAGATCATACACAACCTGATGCTCTTTGCTGCAAGAAGGCCAGTTCCTGGGCCACATGCTCAGCACTTGTCAGGCCACACCTAGAATAGTGTGTTCAGTTTTGGTCCCCGCTATACAAGAAAGATGTGGCCAGGCTGGAGAGGGTCCAGAGAAGGGCCACCAAGGTGATCAAAGGACTGTGAAGCCTGACACACAAGGAAAGGCTGAGGGAATTGGGTTTGTTCAGCCTTGAGATAAGAGGGCTTATGGGGGAGACCCTATCACCATGTTCCGGTACTAACAGTGGGTACAAAGAAGACGGAGACTCCCTTTTTACAAGGAGTCATGTGGAAAAGAGGAGGGGTAATGGGTACAAGTTACGCCAGGGGAGATTTCCATTGGACACAACAGGAAAATTTATTGCAATGAGAACAATCAACCATTGGAATAATCATAGAATCATAGAATCTTCATGGTTGGAAAGGACCTTTGAGATCGTCGAGTCCAACCATGCACACACAAAAAAAACCCCAACCCCTACAATCTCTGCCACTGGAGTATGTCCTGAAGTGCCAAATCTACACGTTTCTTAAATCCCTGTAGGGATGGTGACTCAACCCCCTCTCCGGGCAGGCTGTTCCAGTGCCTGGCCAATCCTTCAGTAAGGTAATTCTTCCTAATATCTAATCTAAACCTCCCCTAAATCTTTCCAGGGGAGTGGTGGATTCCCCATCATTGGACACTTTTAAGATTCAGCTGGACAGGGTGCTGGGCCATCTTGTCTAGACAGTGCTTTTGCCAAGAAAGGTTGGACCAGATGATCCTTGAGGTCCTTTCCAACCTGGCATTCTATGATTCTGTGATTTTATGATTCTACGATTCTAATGAGTGAAGGCAGTGCTTTTACCTTGTCCTGATAGAGGGGACCTTGTGGCGGGCCACGGCTGTCAATGCAAGTCAGGAAGGCCTGACAAGCTCCATCTAGAGAAGAAACGCCGTGGGGTCAGGAAAGGTTCCCCTCCTCTAGGCTATTCTGTGCTTTGACACTGAACCCGAGTGACTCCTTTGACCTTGGTGGAGTTACCCTGATTTACCTGAAGGTGGTAGGGAGGAGAATCCAGCCCAATAAATTATATCACTTTCATGGGGTTTGTGTATGAGAAAAAGGGAAGTCTGGACCCTCGGTCTCTAGGGCTACTTTGGGGGCTGACTGTCAAGGTGTGTTTTTTATTGTGTGTACCGCTTGTCTGATGATAGGAACTAAATTGAGAAGAGGCTCATTTCTCACAGGCCACTGAGCAACCAGAATGTGCTAACTGTCATACGTAGGAAGCACTCAGGTGTCTGGATTGTCAAGAGAGAAAGTGCAGCGCTTTTTATTAACTGCAAGAGCAATCAGCTCTGTCTGGGTCTGCTCAGTCTTGTGGAAACACATAGTTCACACTGGGCAACGCTCAGAGGCTTAACACAGGTATCAACGCTGCGCCTGCGGTAATAACTTCACATTAGAGCTGTTGCATTACGGACTGTTGCATAGTCGCCACTGCGCTTGTGGGGCTCGGTAGTCTGATCTCTTGAAGGCATTTGCTAAGTCTGAAGAGGTCTAGCGTTGTACGATTCAGTAGCATATTTAAGCTACATTTTGTTTTGCCCTCACCTTTTTGAAAACCGGTTCTAGCTGCAGCAATGTTGCCTTTTGCTGGTGGTAAAAAGGTCAAATGCGGTCCAGGTTTCATTTGCATCCTGATGCTGTCACCGCTGGGCTCCGCGAGAGAGGCTTCGGGGGCTTTCTCTTCCCAGCTGGGAGATTCCAGACACCACAACCCAAAGCCACGATCACAAAGCCACAAGTAGATCCCTGCAGCACGCGTAGGGAAGAGACCAAATCCCCCCCCAAATCCCTAAATTTCTTCCTCGCTGCCTGGAGGTCATCAGAAATGGTATGAAAGGTTCAATCTCTGTCAAGGAGTCCATAGCTAGGCGAGAGCTGCTGCATCTTTGGAAGCACCAGAAGTGGGGGAAATCTCTAACCTGTTGCCTCAGCTGGGTGTTTTCTGTCTGAAGTGATTGGTCTATTACATTTCTCCGGCATAAAATCAGCTCGCAATTAAATATATATGTCTGGGCAAAGTTCCAATCTGTTTACTTCACTGCTTTACCCAGGGAAAGCCCTGAGAATAGCATTAAAGCAAGAGGCCAGCTGGGCCAACAGGAATGTTCACGGCTGGCTGCAGCGCAGCGCTTAGTTGCAAACACGGAAAATAGCCCAGAAAGAGAAAAATGAAATCCATGAAGCACGCTGGCCACGGCGGTGGCTGGGGCTCTCCCTTTTCACGTGGTCAGGGATGCTGAACGTCCCTCTCCGATTACTCCGGAGTGAAATGCTGCCTGGTGGTGCAGAGCCTCGGAGCCTTGCCGGGTTTTCGGGGCGGGCAGCACGTTTTGAGGAGAAGCGAAGTGACACATCCTGTCTTCGGAGAAGGGTGGGTCAGCCGTACAGCGGTTTGTGCCCTTAGCAGGTGCTTCAATGTCAAAGGTATTAAAGCCGGTTATTTTCAGCGCTGTGCCAAGTGCCGTGCAGGCTTGTTCCTCCCCTACCCCCATTCTAATTAAATTTATAGGCAGCCGCTATGAGCTGGGCTAAGAGTTGAGCTGTCAAGTTAAGAGAGAAGCACCAGTGGCGTAAAACCCTCCAGCTGGAAAGACAGAGTTTCTGCTGGTGGCTGTACTTTCTGGAAATTATCTCTCCAGTCTCATCTCTCATATGTTTCCCGATATAGCTCATCTTTCTCTCTGTCTCTCACATACCCAGGTGCTCACAGGCACACACACACATGCAGAGGCACGTGCCTACTCTGTGAGTTATGCGCTATAGTGCCTTGCTTTGGTGGATTGCCCCTGTCTATACAGGAATACATATAATATAGCTCAGGGCTGTATCCTTCTGTCACCTACATCAGTGTAATGCAGACTTCTCCCGCAGTGAATATGCCTCGGATGATTTAACCTTACACGCAGGCTGGTCTGATCTTTGGTGGAGTTGGTGAGAGCAGCAGGTTTGGCAGCTCTCAGCCGATGTCGGTATGGTGGCATGGGGCAAAGTTGTCCCAGAGTTTGCACCTCATCCACCACCAGAAGACTTGTTACAACAGTGCTATGGGCAGGTCCCTGGTAAATTCGGTCAGTCTTGGTCACCACTCCAAGACTAATTTCCCTAGCAAGGCACAAAAATTTTGTCTTCATATGGTTTGCAGTGAATACTTCTTGCAGCTTTCAGCTTTACATTAGGCCGTCCCTCCAGGCTTCGGCATCCCAAAGGACCTCTCTAAAGACTGGCTGAGTGGTGCCTCCAGAGACAGCGGCGCCTCAAGGGATGAGGTGGCCCTGAGACCTACAGGATATTCTTTTCCCCTCTTGAATTGTCCTTCAGGAATTCACCTGGACCACCCCTGCCTTAGGCTGGGAGATGTCAGAAGATCACAGCCAGCAGTAAAGTAGCAGCATGCCAAACAAATATCTTTTCTACAGCCCTTGCGAGGATCACATTAGCAAAACAACTTCAAGCTACGGTGCGTCCTTGCCTGCACACCCCGTGGAGAGCATTGGCTGGTCTCTGTGTGGCACAGCAGAGCGCTCATCCAGTTCACTTCCCTCTGGACAGATCCAAGGAGGACAATGATTCTGATAAAGCTATCCCATCCAGAGGCTGCCCGCGAAATCAACAGGGAAGGGGTCTTGGTTTGCAGTGTGCTGTTGTACATATTCCAGTTGGCTTTGAAGCAAGTTAAACAAACTGGAGGATGATGTGATTCTGATTTCTACATCTCCTGGATGAGGCGTTGCATTGCAAAACCCAAACCTGATCCCCAAAGTTTTCAGAAGGAAGACTCCCTCAACCATCCCACTACCACTGTGATTCCTAAGACATTTTTCCAAAACTGTGAAAAATCAGACAAGGATGAGGGGAAGGACATAAAGGTACTGAGCGATAAAAGGCTTCTTTTCGGTAGTGCAGGGAACCTGCAAGAGGTGCTGAGTGTCCACAAAGAGTGAGAGTGCTGGGGGAAGATGGAGTTCTTTTCAAAAGTCAGGCTTCAGATTGTCCCTGATACTATTTATTCTGCTTTTGGAGAAAAAAAGAAGAAAAAACAACACAACTGCATGTCCGACAAAGTTAGATCTTTCTTTGGGTGACAGTGGCAAGCGATGTAGGGAAGCAAGTATATGTGATGTGTTGGTACCCTCTTTAAGTAAAATCAAAAGACTGAGGATCAAGGGCGGTTTAGGTCTCCTAATGAATGGCTAAGATTTAAGATGCTCTGAGATATAATCTGGACAATTTGCTATCCCTTGCCCCCCCACAGAGAGGATAATTAACACTGTAAAATGCGGTAGGGTCTGTGTACCCCTTTCTGATGTCGGGGGCCCATTTTAATGTCAGTGATTGAAATGCTCTGATGGTGTCAGCTGAGCTTTTGTGTCTGTTGCTAGGATTTTACTCACTGAGGACTCTTAAGACAATGTATGCTCCTTAGTTTGCAAGAAGATATAATTACCCATCCAAACTGTACCACGTTTCGTTTGCTACTAACCTTCTGATTCACCTAGGTAGGTGGCAATGAGTGCATTTGCTAACTGGTGATTACCAAATTAGTTGCTTGATAAACCTTTTTCAACATACCTTTTAGGAAAAATCATAAAATTAATAATAAGTTGATCTTCTCTTTCAGCATGCAGTAATTTTTGTTAATTTAGCTTGAGCCAATTTATTAGAAGGGGGGAGAAAGAGAGAGAGTGAGCTTGTGTTCCTTTGAACTCACATTGCAAAAGAGGCAAATAACGGGAAAATTTCTGAACGTAGTTGTATTTTTAAATCCACATTAATTATAAATCCATTTATTCTTTTAAAGGCAGGGGCTGCAGCCTGGTTGGGGGAGGGAATAGGGGGTCATGTATAAATTGTCTCCCAAGGACCCCACTGAAATTTCCATAGCATTCACCATATGACACTGATGTGTGAAAATTGACATGAAGATTTGAAAATTGGGACCGAGGGAGACCAAGCATAAAATAACTTCAATTTTGCGCTCTCTCTGTCTCTCGGAGGAATAGTGCAGTGGACTGACCAACACAACACAAACAAGCGAAGGGGAGAGAAAAAAATATTCAGGGAGAAGGATAGGAGTTATTAAAGAGAAAACACACTCCTCACTCACAGAGAGAAAGGATGATCAATGGATTTAGTCACAGAGAAATTCAAGCAGAAAATTGCTGCTGTTTTTTATCTGAGAGGCAGAAAGTTTAACCAAACCAGAATTCTCTCAACTCACTCCAAGGCAAACAGTGAAGAAAACCGCTGTATTTCGAAACAGTGGGAGAATTGTGTGTGCGCGTAAATTTTTGTGTGTGATTTTGGCAACGTTACGATGCCAAATGAATTGTAAAGGTAGAGCGCTCACCTCCAGGAGTCCTCAATATGGAAGATTTAATTCTAGCTTTTTTCCTTCTGTGGAAGCCCTGGCTCTGCACACCATCCTGAGAGGAAAGACTTACTTTCCAGCTACCTGATTTCCCGTATTCAAAAGTCATGCACCAGAGTGGCCACAACGACGAGGAAGCTGTCAGCTTGCTGTTTATAACCTGCCATGAATTTTGAAACCCCACCAAAATTAGAAAGCAAACCTCCTCTACTGTGAATGGCTATCAGACTGGGCATAGATGGAGCCACCAGACTCAGTTGTTAAAAGGGCTGTCTCCTGTAACCTAAGTCTTAAGGGGTTAATCATTATACGCTGGATAGATTGGCACTATTTTTAAATGATGCATTAATTTTCTCAGTTGCTGTTCTTTGGGATGATTCTGTGACTCTGAATGTGTTTTTTTAGAACTAAGTTTTAGTATTCTGGAGCCTCTTGCTAACACTTGTCTGCATCCATAAAATCAGCCCAGACTTGGGAATGGCCTTTACCCCTTCCAATAAATAGATCACTCTGCAAAGGCAGGAGGTATCGAAATATCACCGAGCTGTGGAAATAACAGCAAAGGTCATCTCCTGGAGTATAACTGCCGTTCAAGAAATAGATATCCATAATTTTCTTAGCACTGGTTAGGTGTTCAATAGTTACAACCTTGGGGATTGGGTCAAAATGGCTACTGGGGTTAGAAATTCACTTTAGGCTCTCAGCAGGACCAGCCAAGCCTGCTGTGCTGTGATGCAGACAGACAGATACCCTACCTGTAAGCCCATGAGGTTTTTAAAAACCCAATTCTGTTATAACCTTGGTCTTAAAATTCCACATCTGATCTGGTCTGCTCTAGACAGACACTCAACACTCACCATCATCACAAGCGTTGAACAAGAGTCCTGTTGCTGGTGCTGCTGTTTCCTTTTCGGATCGCAAGTTGTTTGCTGATCTCTGTTACCCCAAAGACATCTGCAAGTCAATGGAAATGCAAGTCTATACATTTCTGCTACCTGTGTATAGAGATAGAGATAGTGATGAGACAGAAATACAGATGATGGCTTTAGCTTTAAAACTAATTGTTCTCAACTTGCTGTAAGCCCTAAGGTCATTCTCAACCTGAGAAGATGCACTGTACACTCCTGAACACTGCTGTCTCACCAGACTATTTTTCTCAGGCTTGCTTAGTTTATTTTATTTAGCTTTGTGGCACATAAGGTTCCTTTTGCTTGCTGATATGATGATCTACAAGACCAGTGTTCACATGCTATGGATCTCATTTATTACGAAGTGAAGTATATAATAATGAAAAATAGCTACAGCTATTCCTCCTCTCTCCGGGGTATCTCAGCACCCTTATGGATGACCGCACACATAGTCAGCGCCATAGAAACAAATGGAGGGGAAATGGCAGTGCACTGTTCAAAGCTGGAGGACTGAGTGCCTTCGGTCTAGAAGCATACTTCATCCATAGCTTCTGTCGAAGGCATATTACAGAGGGTACTGAAAAAAAATGTATTTATATTTTTTGAAACAGCATGCCTGGATGTGGAGCAGATGGGCCTTGTAGGAACTGGGGAGCAGGCAGAAAGGAGAATTCTCTATTACGGTGGCCTGTAGGAAGCGTTTGTCAATAAACACCTTGAGGATTTTCAATAACGTCCAAAGGAAAATGCCCCACAATTCATAGACTAACACAAGAGCTGCCCGTCAGTGACTCTGAATGCTCTGCTGAGCGTGAAAACAACAGTGTGGAAACAATATGAAAAGGCCTTGCAGGTAATTTCACAGGGTAACAAGGAATGCCAGGCTTATTGTAATTACTGGCACTGGGGACAATGGAGTTAGTCTAAGTTAAATGCTGGGATCTTTAGGGCAGCTTCTGTGTTTCACACACTGACCGTTTTTTGCAAATTTTGTACTTTGATTCATGTGATATAGTTATATAAAATTAGATGGTTTGAGTTGCACTCAAAACACGGCTATGAACTTCTTTCTACAACAAGGAAAACCAAGAAGTTACATTTAAAAACCAAGAAATCTGAAATTCTCCCCATGATCACCTGATTCCAGCAGCTGAGGCTTTAAGGAATATCATGAGAAAACTACAAGAATTCACAACACTATAAGAGTAACATTGACGATGATATTAATAAGGGTTTAATATTACATAAACAGAAAATAAAACGTGAGGCCGCAGTATCTAATGATTTCATTGCTTTTTTTACCAGCCTGTTGCAACACGCTGGCCATGAGCCAGCATTGCCTTGAAATATAGTTCTGTAATGTGTGTGTCACAGAAGCTGTCTTTTATTTACTTAAATCTATTTGTACTCAGTCTGACCATGACAAGGCTGATGCCATCTCCCTTTTAATGCACTCACATTATCAAGTTACTTTTAATTTACACAATTGTGAGATCAGAATTTGGCCCGATACTTTCATTAGCACTTTTAAATTACTCAAGAAATCATTCTAAGAATTAAATCTTAATTCTAATGATAAAGCTAATTTTATGATGTTTATATTTCCCTGTTTATATTTCAAATACTCTTTAAAGTACTTGAATTTCTCACCTTAGATCTCTCCTGGTTTGTGTATGATCTTTGCGGTCTTTTTCCTCTAAAAGGCCCACTCATTCCAATAAAGGGGGGATTTTAAAAAGAATCTCTTTATTTATATATAATCACCGTACAGATTGCATCAAATGCTTTAGAACATACATATAAAACACTCCTGGCTGGTTTCATGGACTTGGGAGATAGTCGTCCCCCTGTGAAGTTTGAGATGAAATATTCAAATATAAAGGAAAAAAAAAAAGGATAACACCTACCTTAAAAAGGTCTTCAGAAACCTGCTGGGGAGAGTTTGAGGAGCAAAGATAGGAACGATATACCACCATTTTTGAGAAAGGATGGAAGAATCACCTCGATTACTACTACGGAGAAGTGTTTTCAAGGTTACTTTCAACTCCAGAGCAACAGTAGCAAATAGTTTGCAGGCTATCCTGGAGGTTTTAACTAGAAATGTGATATTCACAGAAGCAAAAAAAGACAGTTATAGGCCATCGGGTGCAGCATAATTGGCACTCAGCCCCAGCCAGAGAGGCTGGAACTACATCCAAGCTTTCTCGGAGTTTGACACAGGGCATATATTGAAGTTGTAGGCAGTTTAGTGGAAGCTCATTTTCTTGGACTATATAGTTCTGTCAAAACGCAAGCACTTCACAAACAGCTTCGGAGGTAAAGATGGAAGAATAAGGTTCCCACAATTCTGAAATGTCCATTTCTAACAGTTTGGAAATAGAGTAGCTTGATGTTTGTCCTTAGTTTTTATATATGTATATTTTAAATAGTTTACATATGTATATAAAATCATAGGTTTATATATATATATAGGTTTATATATATATATACACACACGCATGTGCGTGTGTAGAATTTTACCTTTGTTGGAATTTTAGAATTGGAATTTTCCTTTAGTGGAATATTTCCTCTGTTGTAAAATTATTTTAAAAACCAAAAAGCAAAATAAAACACTGTTTGAAGAACAACAAAATTTAAACTTGAAGTATCTCAGAAGGGAAAGCAGATTAACCTCAAATGATTTTCCCAAATGCTGATCTGCAACAGACTAATCAGACTTTTGCATTTGGAAGCAGAAAGTGAAGGAAGAAAATATCTGATTAATCTTAAGGTAGATGCTATGGTTAAAATCAACACAGTTTATAGAAGAAAGAAGCCTTCTTGGCTTGTAGGCATCACATTTTTTACAGACAGACAAGGCTTCTTAAGGACATTCTTGATATCTTAATACCTCAATCTTGTTCAGTGTCATTTCTGAATGAGACCATTGTTGAGGCAACAGTGAGTTGCATAGCTCCATCAACCTTCTTTAATTTGCTTGGAGATTATGGGAAAACCTCTATAAATCACTTTCATGACCTCATGAAAAACTTACAGTTGTATGGCATCACTTGCATGAATTATGAGATAGCCACAAAAAGGACAAAAGATGTCAAGGACACATACCCTGGGACATAGCATTGCGTTTCTCAAATCTACAGTTTGTAGAAATACCACAGGCAGACATGGAAGCTAAACTTCTCAGTGGCTCCTAAACACGAGGCAGTGATTCCGAAAGGCTGGGAAGGAATTGTTAAAATAGGCTTGATGAGGGTCATTAGTCTGGAGACGTAGAAATTTAATTCTTCATTAGCATTATAAAAAAAGCAGAAAGTACACAGAAAAAATATATATAATTAATGAAAAAAAGAGTACGTGTCAAATGCTCCTATTGTTTTCAAATGAACTTTTTTTAAAAAAAAAAATGTGCAAATTGTCTTTTTCTAGGAGACTTCATACAGCAGCAGTGGCAGCCACATATTTGGTGTTTTCATAAAATAGACCTCCAGTTACTCTTTCCTGGAATTCTTTCTGCTTTAACATTACATCTCTAGGTTTTGCTCAAACCTAATCTAAGCATCGCTGAACTTTTATGAAGCTTCACGGTACTGTAAACCCAAAGCAAAGCCTGAATTTTGCAAATTTAGTTGATAGCCTTCAAGATGTACACCTAACGGTCAGGTTCTTTGGTCAGTTAGAGGTAGAGGTAGCCATACATATCCTGACTGTGAGTTAGGTGATTTCATCAACATTGAAGCACTTCATAACATCAAACTGATTTTGCCAATATATCTTTTTAGAGGAAAACTGGAAGAAAGATTCTGACTGTGCTAAAGAACCCATGGCAACTTTTTGAGGGGACGCAGTATTTGGTTTTACGTTTTAATTTTCTATCATGTACTACAGAATTATTAAAAAGAAAAAAAGAACAAAAAGAAAAAAAATAAAGAAAAACCCAAGCAAAATATTCTGGTTTTGTCAAAACATTTTTTTTTTCTTTTATTGACACCAAATGAATCTTATGATGTTTCCTGGCACAAGTACTGAATGTTTCCATTGTCACTCCTGTTCAGAGCGGAGCCAGGCTCCCAAATCTCAGCCTCCCTATGCTGAATAAAATGTTTATCCTCCACCAATGGCAGTAACCTTCTGCTTAGGCAGCCTAAACATAACCCCGCTGCGAGTTCCCGGAATAGAAGAGGCCAGAAGGTCCCGGGCTCAGCCTGAGTGAGCCTTGGCCAGACCGATGTCCCCTCCCCTCTGTCCCCTGTAGTCTAGTGCGCAGGAAGGGGGCACAATGTCGCACCTGGGGAGGGAGGATATTATTGATGCCGTGCTACAGCAAAGTGTCCTGCAGCTGCTGAAGCCAGACGCTCCCTCCTCTCCCCTTGTTTGATTTCCACCGTCCTGCCCTCGCTGCGGATATCCCTGGGACTGCTCTTACACCTTAGAGCAGAGCAGACTTGTAGTCCAGGAGAGAAGCGGCTGCTGGATACAAGATAGCTGGGCCCGGTGTTGTGATTTAAACGAGCCCATTTTCTATTTTATCAGGTCTCGGCGTCTCTCTTTGGCGCAGAGAGCTGAGACAGATAGACTTTCTGCCTTTCTCCCCTCCCGAGGTCTGCTCAGCTTGCTGTTTCCACTAATCCTCTTGCTCAGGCCCTGCTGTTTGAGTTTCTTCTCTCTTTTTTTTCCCCGCTGCCATTATTCCAGGTGGTTACCCATCCCATTTCACTCACCCCGGAGTGTCACCAGCCTGCTGCCAAAAGCTCTTCTGTTTTCTCTCCTGTTGTGTTCACTCTTTCTCTTTTTTAACTTTTAATCTCAGCTCTGGGTGAGGTGTGCTGAACAGTCATGATGAAGCTTTCAGGATGTTAGAAAGTAAACTGCTGGAAGAGGTCAGCAAGAGCAGAAACCAATAAAGCACAAGAAGGAAGTTTGATACGTACGAACAAAGCAATTGGTAATGATGTGAAATAGTTGGGTCAAACGAGGGCTGTGCACAAATGAAAAGATTCACCTCCAAACACCTGAAAAGTTTACCTAACCTGCTTTTCCTTGACAGGAGCTAGTCCGTTGCCGTGAACCACCACTAACAGCTTTACACCCTGCTTTATTTGCACATCTCCAGACACACGTGAGCATCTGGCCATCAGCAGCGGGGTGGATTCCTTTTTCAAAAGAAACTCCTTAAATCCTATAAGCCTCCCGCTTCCTTTTCTCTTCCATTCATTGCTGCTTATTACCTGAAAGGTGTGATTTAAGCCTAAGTTTCCAATATCCTCTCTTAGGCACCAGTAAAGCCATTGAATTCAAAGGGATGGCCTCTGATATATGGGATTGTTTGGTGTAATGGTGGCCTCCTTGAGCTCCTACTTAGTCAGAGAGCAATCAGCTACTGCAGGTCCCATTAGGGAGGGCAAAATTCCCGATTTGTCAGCCAGGGGAGGTTTGCTTACAAAAGGAAAACACTTTTCTCAGAGAATTTCATGTCTGTTTCCTCCAAACTTACCCAAGAAAAAGGAAATAATGAAGAAATGCCTGTCAGTTCAGAATAACCCATTTTCATGCTTAGCAAAGATTAAGGTTTTTTAAAAATAGACAGTGAAAACCAATAGCAATAGTAAGACAATTTGGGCATAGTATATTAGCGACTGTCCCCTCTCCTTTCCTGCACTTCTAAAGTGATGGCAGTGCAAGAAGGGACATATTTTTCCTCCTTTGTTGCTTGCCAGACACGGCCCTCCTCTGGCTCCGGTCTTGGTACAGCTCTGGGGGATACTGGGCAAATATTTTTTATAAAATTTCCTTAGAAAGTAGAGAACTTTTTGTTGGTCCCTGCTGTCTTGGTGTCATCGCTGACCTCCTCTAAGAAAGTGGCCTCGTATTTCCATGATGGCTGCAGTAGATTGACCTGAAGGGAACAAAATTCCTAGAGCCTTGCTCAGATGGCCAATTCAACACGACTTTTCCCTTCTCTGGGAAGGCAGCCAGCCTGCCAGCTGCAGACCAGGCCACCCCTTGGTGGACCTGGAGGGCGCTTTCCTAGACCTCAATGAAGGCAGCCTTTATTAAAAGGAGAATTACAATATTAATAGGAAAATTATTTTTTTTGCTAATGACAAAGAACTCAGTTTCTTCATACTTGGACGCAGTTAAACACCCAACTACGCCAATCTCAATATTATCTCAGATGGGTAGTTGTTCCCTGGAGGCCCTTAGGGGAACGACCTTATGTCCCTCTACCTTTGATAAAGCACTGTCTGCATGCATATAAATCAATTAACATCATCAGCTTATGCTAATTTTGAATTTAGATGGCATGCTGGAAATAAACAGGGGTGCTTATGCCTGTCTAGAAAAGAAAACACAGTGACAAGCTTCCCTCCTCCCCACCGTACACACACAAATACGCCCACGCCGGTATGCACGCACACGTCGGGATCCGGCAAGCCCCTGCCCTGCAAGGAGCCTTCGTTTAGCTGCTTGTGCTCCCTCTGTTTTCTAGGGGGATTTGGACAAGCAGAGCAGCCAAAATAACACCACGCGACATATAAACATCCCTTGTCAGCCATTTGCTCTCTGTTTTGCTGGCGTGTCATTCACATTCCTGATTTTGTTGTCGTTCTGGTATTGCTTTCTTTAATTTAGGATACTCCAAGGGTTGTGGAGTTACCAGGCTGGCATGGAAAAGACATTTAGAAGTGGAAAGGATTTCTCTGTTTGTGGAGACAGCTTCCTTTTATCATAATCTAACTATTCACAAGAAACAGCACATCACAACCTCCTCCCACCCTGCCGGAGAGCACAACTTACTGGTGCCAATGGTCAAGAGCCGTGCCAAAGAGTCAGGTCTGGACAACAGCAGGGTACGCGGCTGTGAACACATCCAGGAGGGAGACCAAGCCTTAAGCTACAGAGGAAGATGGAAGGAGTCCCAGCAGCCTTTGTGATCGGAACGAGTGAAAATTTCCTTCCTGACCTCTTCCCTGGGAATCAGGCGACTGGTTCATATGTGGCCAAGGCACGGCAAGCAAACACCCGAGGAGCTTTAAGGCCCTTCAGGCTCATCAGCGGGAGCTCCCGGTGTTTCGTCCTGGAGCATTTCCCCTTGCCCGGCTCTGCGTGTGTGTCTGGGCGTGAGCCGGACAATGAGTTGAGTATGAGGGTGTCGTGAGGAGAACAAAACACCTCAGTACATGACATATTTTAGTGTAAGACTCGCAGAACTGTATGCTGAGAAGCTATTCTCTGCCATTGACATATCTTCATGATAAACATATTCATGAACTAGGGATAATTTTTATCTCTGATTAAAGCTGTAAGCAGGCACAACTCTCTCCCAGTTGACAGCTCTGGGCAAGGAATGGATATGGCAGAATTGTCTAAAATACAAGTCAAGTTAATTTCCTTGGATCCTGCAATTCTCGTCAACATGGGCATTTTCTGACGATCTGATTTACTTACCATCGGTGCCCAGCCTTCTATGCCAAGGCAAAGAAAAACAGAGGACATATGCTGAAAAATTTGTAACATGGTCCCCTAATCAAGTGCTGGCTCCATCCTGTATCCTGTTATAAATTGTAATCTGCATTGTGTCTACTGTACACATGTCATTATTCTTTCCTCTGATATCTCAGGCAGCTCTGCCTGATTGCATTTAAATACTTTTTTTCAGTCATTATTGTTTCTCCTCTTATTTATATGTTGCTTGGCTTGGTGGTTATCTCCTTCTCTTACTAGCAGAGGGACCCAAGGTTACTTTTATTCTCCACATCCGAGAAGCCAATTAACTTCCAGCATCCCCCCAATGCCACCCCAATAAATAGAGGCTGCTCTAGCCATATTTCCTTCCACAGGGAGACCAGGATGTTCAGCCAATTCTGAATCCACTCTTAGCACTACTTCATGGTTGAGATATTCAGAGGATGGTCTCAGCTGAAACACTGACCGCTTGCCTGATTACTATGTCTGCTGCTTTCCTCGTCGCTTTTCTGTTACGCTCAGAGTATCTGTGTATCCCTTTCACTCCCAGCCCAGGGGGACTCCATTTCTGAGCAACATTAGGATGAGAATATCTCTCGTTGGAGGGGGAAGGCCAAGAGGGTTTTTTTATTTTTAGTTTTGGTTGTAGCAAACACTCTTCTTTTTTTTACTTCGTGCAGCCTCCCTGCTTCCTCCTTACAAATCCGCAAAATACCCTTAAAATTATTCATCTTCCATTTAAAAGTGCTGGGGGCTACATTGGCCCCTATGCGGTCCAGAGCTAGGAATTAAAACACCGCAGCAGCTTTCATGGGAACAGCTGTCCTAAAAAGAGAGTGGGGCACAGGCACACCCTGGGCACAGCCCCTCCAGAAATAAGGTGGCTCCAGCCCTCTGAAATACCCTCAGGAAGTCTCACCAGGACTTGTGGGCAGGCATTATATTCCATTCAAGACGGTACGGTCCAGCAGCATAAAGCTTCCTCGCTGCCTGGGGGCAGGCATACACAGGAAGGCGGCTGCTTGGGGTGGCAAACTGATGGAGCAGCAGCATTTATGGTGGTCGCCGCCTTTATGTGCGGCTGTGCTCTGTGCTTTGTCCTACTTTTGCTAAACCTCTTCCATCCTTCAGCGTGGCAGGGGGGGAGAAGGCGAGACTGTGCAGGTGGTCGCGTTCCCCAGGACAGGGAGAGTTATGTGACTGAAAGTTGGCCGAGTCCTGCCATTGCTTTACGCCGTCCCAGCTGGTCGCACTACATCATCCCCGCAGAGCCGGGCAGGTGCCTCAGCGCTGGCAGAGGGGGAGGACAGGGATCAAGCATGAGTCAAGGTCGGGAACGCAAGCAGCAATGCAAGGGGAACGTGCATTGCAGGCAGAGGAGAGACAGCTCCATGTTGAGCCCGGGAGCAGCTCAGAGAGGATGCTGTGAATGTGGGACTACCCAGCTACAGCCATGAAACTGGACCTTCCTCCCCTTGAGAAAGGGGGATAAAATGACCAGTCCTTCAGACAGCAAAGTACTGTTCTGGTTAGGCTGCTACAGAGGAGCATGCTCAACTGGAAGGCAAAAAGGCTCGAGGAGGGTGGCTGCACCAAACACATAAAGAAGGATGGAGTGGGAAATCTTGCTGGCCAATGGCAAGAAAACCCTCCATTTGTGAATCTAATAGGTGTGTGACACATAAATGGCGGTAGTAGTTGACCCTTCCCATCTGGCACTTCTGATTAGTCAAGAGCCTCTAAACCAAGGAAACCTCCAAAATTATCCATTGACATGAGCTCAGAGAGTGAGAGAAGATACGCAGCTCCTACTGTGTCTGCAGAGGCTGTGCTTGATGCTAACAGGTGGTGACGAACATCGCATGATTTAGAGCTCAGAGCGGAACAGGAATCTGAAAGATCAAATATCGTTCCAAAACACAGCCAGACTTGGGACCCGAACATTCGGGCTTGAAATCTTCCAGGACAGAGCTGAACATGGCAACGGGGAGAGGAAATGGAGAAATCAGCTCCAGTTCAGTACTTCTTGCCTTCAAGTCCTGTTCATTATAAATGGTTAAAACAGAAATTATTAGTTCGCCTGACATGCCAACCCGCTTTAGAAAGCAGAAAAATACAAAGTCTGCTTTTGTTCACATCTTTGACCAGTATTCAAACCCCATTTCTTTCTATCAATAGTACCTTGCACCCTTCACACACTAAGTTGCAATGACACCCGTACCCTGTACGAATGTTGATTGGCAGGATGAAGACTGGCAGAAGTAAGACTTACAAGTGATTTATGAATGCAATTCAGTGGCTCTTGTCAATATGTTTTATAAACAGCCTGGTTTGTTGACTTGTTGTACGTATCATTTCTGCAAAGATACATGCTCAGGTGCTCTGTGCTTAGTAAGAGCTCTGCAGGGCACCAAGGAAGTAAAGGAGAAGGGATGGAGTAAATGAAGGAGAAGCTCTAGGGAAGAGCAAATTCATTTCCCCAAAGTTGTGGAGCTCAAGTGCAGCAATGGAAGAAGCTCGTTGGCTTGGCAAGCCCGGATTTTGCCACGCGAATGCACTTCGGGACTCCCTTACCACTGTCCCCAGTCTCCTTAGCAGTTAACAGCACCCTGCTCTTCTCCTCAGCCAGAGAACTACCTTGAAAATAGTTTATCCGTCTTACAGTCAATATTAAGCGGTAATATTAACCATCACAGGCTATCTTATCAAACCCAAGGTAAATGTGATCTGAATTGGTGCTGATGAAGATCGGGTGGGGAGACTGCAGAGAGTGGAGAAGAATTCGTTTGCTTTTTCTATTGTGTCAGAATGAACCTTCTGAAAAGAGGACGGTGCAGCTTTAATAATAAAAAAAAAAAAAAAAAAGAAAGAAGGAAAGAAAGAAAAAAAGAAAGAAAGGTGCCTCAGTTGTCTCGGCAGCTGATCAACAAAGGAGCAGTCGTGAGCTGTAACCTCTTGGAGCTGCAGTCTGGAACATGACACATGTCAGGCTATGATAAATGGTGCGGAGTGTGTGCAATTTCAAGCGCAATGCCCTTGAGATGCTCAGGACCCCGATCGCAAATGTTATTGTTAAATTAAACCTTAAAGGAAGGATTGGAAAGGGGAGGGGTGGGCTTGTGCGTGTATATGTGTATGCGCGTGCGTGTGTGTGTATTTATTTATATATATATATGGATATATGAAATACACAGAAGAGATGGGGAAAATGGCAAGGTGAAAAGAGAAAAACTTTGTATTTCTTTTAATTGAATTGTGCGTCTTCTAGGTCTGTCTGAGCTATGGGAGAACTTCAGGCAGGGTTTTCTATCCTACGGGCATTTTATTACTTTTGCTCCATCACAATTTGATAGCTAGAGATCAGCTAAAGTAGGCAGGTGTGAGATTGGAAAATAAATAAATACATAAGGAAGTACGTGCCACAGATGTGCAGTTTCTCTAGCTCAAGTGTTGTGCATCCAGGTGCCTTTGAATCCAAACGAGTGAAGTTTCAGAGAGTACTGAGCGCCGATTTTGGGAGCTGCCGGTCTCTGAGGGCTTGTTTGTTACTTATGTCGTTTGATGGTGTGTGTTTGTTCTTTCTGAGGCAAATACTCACGCTTAAAAGCTGCTCTGAGGAAGAGGCGGTGTTCACAGCCATAACACACTGCGGGGAGCGCAGGGACTGAACTTTGCAAGTCCTCCAGGCAGATTTCATCCCCAGCCTGCAGGAACGGCCCCGACGTGTGCAGCACGCCGTTTCTGTGGTGTCAGCGTCCTACTTTTTTCTGTGGTTTAAGAATTGGAGTGGGGGCAGAGACAGCGAAGACATGTTTTAGACAAGCAATTGCAACAGTACCAGTGGTCAAGGGGTATGGAATAGGGAAGGAAACAGAATGAGTGAGAAAAAATATAACCACCCCCGTATGCTCAATAACCTTCTGCCAGGAGAGGTGGGAATCAGGGCTTCATAAGCCTTACCCTCCAGCTTCCGCATCAGGTGGGTAGAAAGGAGATCAGGGACCAGGTCTCCTGAGCTCCCATCTCTGCAGCTTCCAGGTCCCTCCTTGCTCCCTCCAAAGAGATAAGAACAAACATGCCCCCACCCTGAGGCTGTCTCTGGTCATCGTGGACCTGGTCTTTAATCTGTTCCTCTCTCCCCTTCCTTCTGCTGCCTATTTCATGTCTTCCATCTTTCACATGTGCAGAGGAGTCTCCAGTTTTAACTCACCCAGATTCCTCAAAAGTCCTTTCTTTACCTTCTCCCTTTCCATGCTCCCTCCCCCACCGCGTCCTTGCTAAGCGCAATTAGTGTAGGCAGTGCAGGAAACACCATGTAGAATGGAGCTGTGTAAACGAGGGGGAGGACACGGAGGGGGTGAGGTATGGGGTGGGGGGAGCTGGAAAGTGTTCAAGGGGAAATGCTTGCATGACTCGCATAATTGAAGGGAAGAAAGAAGCAAATGAGCAACATAAACCCTCCACTGGAAAAGGAGATGGGAAAAGCCTTTAAATCTTAATGAAAAGAAAACTCAAACAAGCAGTAAAAGGTAACAAAGGACTAGCAATGACTCATTAAGTAAGATATATTGTTTGCTCTAATTTTTACCAGATACATGATAAACCCACTGTTCAGGAATGACCAGCATAAGAGACCTCCATGACCTATTTAAAACACTTAGGACAAGGAAAACAGGTAGCAGAGATCTGGGCCCACCAGCAGTAATCCATCTGCTTATTACTTCTGGTTGCCTCCATTGTAACTCATGGTCCATCAGAGCATTTAGAGCGACGTGACAACATTATAACCAAGGCTCAGATTTGGGAAATGTAACGAACGCAAAAAGCACATAAGATACCAACGTACTAAGATTATTATTTTTAGAAGGCATCTTACAAACATCCTACAGCTTGTTTTGTACTTTTTGGCTACCGTTGCCTAGCGTCCAGGAAAAGTCAAGTCCTTTTTCGGTTCTTTGGAACATTTTCCCCATGTTTCTTGTTATTAAAGAAAATAAACATTAGACAAAAGCAGACTTTATTGTATCTATAAATAATTCAATGCAGATGGATTCATGGAAAATACCAGCAGGCAGATTTTCAGAGAGAAAGAGAGAGAGAAATGCTCTAAGGTTATATGGTGAGGACAACAGAATGGGTGAAGCGTCAAGAAACTGCAATATGTATTGAGAAGAACAGACACAAAAAAGAAGGTAATTAACGAGGGATAACTGAAAATAATGGTAACTTGGAAGGACAATCCAATTTCTTTGAAAAGTTTATATTCTTTAGTTATGAGAATGGGTGCTTCTTGCCACCAAGGAAGAGAAGACATCTGCTATGTGTCTTGGGAGGGTACCAGCGAGTTGCATTTAATCATATCTAATACTTACCTGTTGTCTTACCTCTCCTAACTTTCCCTTCTGGGGACAATTGGCAGTTGCCAATAATGTTGAGATGATTATTTAACAACATATCTCTCCATCTAATAATGGTTTTATGTGACAACCGAGACTCAGGTATGCAGCCAAGCTCCTCTCTGAGTGCAGCCCATTATAACCTTTTTTTGAAGAATCCTGTAGGCTCAGAAGCCCATTGTGGTTCATGTGGTTGGACGATATGCTGGAAAATAAACTCTATTAGTTGATTAAACTTTTTGTATTCAGTGCTCTGCCTCATCCTAGGAAAATGCCTTTTGCGTTACAAGATAATTCTTACTATTGGCCTTTTTGGGGGGTGGGGGACAATGACTGACACCTTGTTGGGAGATGTCCATATGAATGCAACCAGCCCAATCTAGTTGCATAAAATCTGCAAGGGTTCCTGTACCTGCTGCTCTTGGAACAAATGGCTTTTTCATTTTTTGAACTATTGAATTATTTTCATTATTTCATGGTGGAACCTGTTCTAGTTCTTAAAATTTCAGAGATCTGGGCACCCTCTCCAGCAACAGAACTTGTATATATGCTACCGGTTCTGAATCACGTGTTTGTAATCATAAAACATTTTTAAAACTACTTAACCTGGGGAAGAAAATGCTGGCAGTAGTTGTATATGAATGTATATATTTTATAGTGTTCAGTGTGAATTTGAAGAAAAGGAGGCTCTCTAATGGTCACATTCCATTAGTATGAGAGTGAAGAACAAAGATTTTTAAGGACCAAACAATTGCCCTCCTCCCATTCTTCTTCTCTACTGCCTGTCCCCCCATTTACACCCCCTACTATTGTTAGCAGAGTTCCTCAACCCATTTATTTTCTCTCCACTGCTTATCTACCTGAAGCAACATCAATACACAGCCACTGCAAGTCGCAAGGAACATAAACATACTCAGGAACTCTGAAAACATAGAGAAGTAAACTGATGTCAGAGAAAAGCTTGTGCCATAGCTAGGAGGAGCTGGTGAGGAAATGAGTGGTGGGAAGGAAGAAGGACATTTATAGGAGGAATGGATTGCAAACAACCATGTCAAAGCCACCAATTTTGCTGATGTTGCACGCGAAAAGTGAAAGGCTTCCTTGAGATATTGCTTCTGCAATAAAAGCCAGTTAGGAACTTAGCTGGAATTAGTGAAGCCAGCATAAAGCAAAAAAATCATGGAACATGGAATACCTCCATGCACCATGTAAGAGATGGAAGGTCTGTTCGTGCAGTCACTATTTGGAAAGGGATTGTATTTTTGTGGTGTATTTTGGCTCCTTTATCTGTGCAAAACCAAAAGGCAACAGATACTGAAGTGGAAGGTAAAACAGGTCTGAGAAGACAGCTGAATCTGTCTCTCCTTCTCACGACTGCTTTTGGGAAAGGCGCTGCAGTGGCGAGCTATCTTCTGCGAGCACAAGGCATCAGGAGAGGGAGACGGGAAGGTTTCCAGGGAAGGGAACCACCCACGCGGAGGTGGGAAGAAAGGTTTACTTCAGACCTGTAGATGTTTGAGAAACAAAAGTAGAAGCACGGGGAGAAATCATCTTCTTGCCATTCTGCTGCTTTGCCACACGCTGGGGGAACGGTGCATTGTTCTCCAGCTGAACAATGCCCCCTTCCCGCCACGTGCGATGGGAAAAGAATGCGAGCATTACTTTGCTTTATTATCCACTCTGTGCAGTGCGGAGATAACTGCACGGGCTGGTTGGTCCCTGAAAAGCAAAGACGAATTTTGATCAAAATTGGATTATGGGGCATTTCATTTCTACTTAAGAATGGTTCTGAACCGATTTCCCATTTACTCAATATGCAAAAAATTAACAAAATAAAAATTGTCAAGACTGAATAATGCTGCTGAAAAGAAAAATAAAGCCCAAAAAATTGCCGAAAAATAATTGGACTGAAACAGCTCCAAGTCAGATTAGCTTTAAATCTTCTTAAGAATGATGAAGGCTCTTGCAACCAAAGGCAAGTTATTTCGTTAGGCTGATTCTGCATATTTAATTCTCAGTCTGCCAATTTAATGCAATATTTTTTGGTGGTCAGGGGCAGTTTTTTCTTGATATATAATAATGACATTGCATTTGGTTTAAAAGTAGATGTCCACAATCAAGGTAATCACAGACTATTAAGTGCTCAGTCAAGTCCCAATCAAACCGCGTTCAAATGGGTTAAAGGGAGACAGTCAGAGCTGCCAGTCCCAAAATACAACCCGGCCCTTCAGCCCATCCTGCGGCCAAAGGAATAGTACTCTTTTGACTTTAGCAGACTCTGTGATGGAAAATATTTCTGTCCAAAACAAAATTGGCCTGTAATCTGGGTAAGCTATTCAGAGCAAACAGTGGCAAATTTAGCCTTTTCTCCTGTTTGCAAATCATCCATGTACGGACTTTGTTTTTTTAATGTCTTTGCATGTATTTGTCTGACAAATACTATATATAGAAATATTTCAGCAGCCTGGCCACATTGATTATGTCTTGTATTATCTATGATACATTGTGGTATATGATTGCTCCTCTAGGTTATGATGCAATTTAGCCATAGAGGAAATAAGTTGAAAATACTAGTGTAAAATGTACTAAATCAGATCCTTATGAATTTTAAAGAGTAAGTCTGAAGCTCTTCCTCAATCTGTTTATCAAATCAGTGTGGCTGCTCCAAATTAAAGTTCTGTGCCCCATAAGCAAGAAGATCAGACTTATGAGCCACCATAATCCTACTTGCACTTCTAAATTGTAGCTGATTCAGCTGTAAACTGAAAGCAGCTTTTGGGACCACAGTATTAAGATTTCCAAGTTTCCTACCGTTGTCAATCTTCTAGCTTTCAAAACAGACCAGCATGGCAGAATACAGGTCCTGAGCTGAGCAAAGTGTCTGTCCTATGCCTACTGAGATGCAACATAAATGTCCCCTTTCATAGAATCACAGAATGGTTCAGGTTAGAAGGGACCTTAAAGATCATCTAGTTCCAAACCCCTGCCGTGGGCAGGGACACCTCCCACCAGACCAGGTTGCTCCAAGCCCCATCCAGCCTGGCCTTGAACCCCTCCAGGGATGGGGCATTGACAACTTCCCTGGGCAACCTGTGCCAGCGCCTCACCACCCTCACAGTAAAGAATTTCTCCCTAATACCTAATCAAAATCTACCCTCTTTCAGTTTGAAGCCGTTACCCCTCATCCTATCTCTTCACTGCCCGATAAAGAGTCCCTCCCCACCTTTCCTGTAGGCCCCCTTTAGGGACTGGAAGGGAGTCTAAGGTCTCCCCGGAGCCTTCTCTTCTCCAGGCTGAACAACCCCAACTCCCCAAATCTCTCAGCCTGTCTTCATAGGAGAGGTGGTCCAGCCCTCTGATCATCTTTGTTTTATATCGTTTTTTTTATAAAAACACGTTTATAATTTGTGTGTTTGTGAGAAAATCAATTGAAATTAGGGTTATAATACCTAAAAGAGGAAAATCTCCGTCTATACCAAACACTGTAGAAATCCTGCATGTTAAGGTCAGATATGGAGGCAAATTGCATTCAAACCTGGAGGACTCAGCCTGATGGCACCGAATCCTTTGACAACGTTTGTTACCCTGAGCCTGGTATCTTAAAAAATTGCATCTTGGGGACCTCAGGTTTCACCTCTCCATGGAGCAGGTGATGTACATCTGGCTGATGGGTCAATTGTAAACCTCCTCTCCCATTCACCTGAGCGCTTGTTTATACCCACCCCAGATCTCTCTCCCCTTTCTATTAGTGCCAAAAGGGCAAAGCCAGGGCTGTCCACATCTCCCAAGAGCAGACCAGAGAGGACAGAAGGCTACCCTGTATCCCGTAGTGGATACCCATGCAGATGACTGGAGGATATCTATATGTTTATTATAGCCTGCATGGACACTCAAGCAAGAGAATAGCTGTTCTATAATTACAAAGAAACTATTTATTACCTGTGAGATATCTGATCCTCGACTACGTGTCAGGGAAAGGAGAGTATTGCATGGCTCACGTTGACTCCTCTTGTCTCGACGTTTGCTTGTGTTTCTCCCCAGGAAGAAAACTTTTCTTGCTGATGTACCAGTCTCTTGGAAAAAAAAAAAAAAAAAAAAAAAAGAAAGAAAAAAATTCCCCTTCTGCCGACATTCCCTTCCGAGTCTGGGAACCTCTATTGTCTTTTCTCTGGTAATAAATGATAATAATTAAAGGCAAATACACAATAATTAGTCACACTAGGTTTATCCATCTGGCATACCTGTATCTCATCACTGTGTCTTTGAAACAGATGACAAGCACCATATTGCACAACATCCTGCTAATGGGTCTGAGCAGGGAAAAAGAAGGCAAAAGGGTTACCAAAAAAAAAAAAAAAAAAGTGAGAGAAAGTAAAAGAAAAACAAAAAAGGTCAGCAACAGGGACTGACAGCATTATACAGCACTAAAAAAAACAGTGGTGGATGACTGTCAAGTTATAAACCACTTACTGGCAGATGTGCTTTCAAGTGGGGGTTAGGAAAACATGGAAATATGCAGCACTGGCCTTAAACTGCCTCCTGCTTAAAATACCTGTACCTGATGTACCTAGTGTTGATAGAAGGATCATTTCCTGGAAGATTTCAGCTGGGTATGCAAACGTATGGGGAAAACGAGCTATTTTAAGAGCTTTGCCCAGCTACCTGAAAAGTTTGGGTTTCATTCCGAAGATAACATGTTGTGGACCAAGTAATCAGCTATTTTGGTCCCTCTTCCCTAGGTTGATTGATGCACACCAGGAGTCTCTCCATCCCTATCATGGCTGCCTGAGAGAAGGGAGAGTAAAATTAATACAGCAAAGAATTTTCAACAAATATTTACTCCTTTAAAAAATGATCGTACAAGGCTGGCATTTGATTGCTGGGAATTTGCGAGAAGCGGGGATTTACTTGTATAAATAATCACAGAGAGCCAATTTCCGTCACATGTATTCAGGTTTCGATTGAACCTCCCCAAGTGCTTCAGCCCTCTTTCGAACAGACAGCAGAAACTTGGGTGCGCTGAGGGCTGATTGTCTGGTTGTAACGATTTTCTGGTTGCAGTGCAGTCATGCCCAAGACAACAGCCATGGAGCCGGGCCCAGGCATGTTACCTGGCTGCATAAAAACAAAAAAAGCAAACAAAGGCCATGCCTGACCAAAAGCCTCTACAACCTTCATATAAGACGAGCACCAAGTGATTTTGTGCTTCCCTGGGTCCGGCCTGCCTGAGCCTTGCATAGCTGAGAGCCATCGGTTGGCAGTCTCTAAAGCGATAAAAGGTTTAAATAATAACAATAACAATAATAATTATTATTATTTAAAAAAAAAAACCTTTAATATATTATGAGGTAAAAAAATAGATCATTAGTAATTTAAACCCACTACTCATCCAGCTTCAAGGCAAAATCACACTTCGGAAACAACTAGCTGATCATCAAAGTGCCCTCTTACATGCACCCCGTGAAGACTTGTATCTGGCCGGGGTTTAGGGTATTTCTCAATTCTGTCTTTGCAACGAAGGTGCCTGTTCTGTAGGTGTTGTCGAACTCAAACTCATCACAAGTCATAGGGTGGCTGACGTGATGCCGGCAGCTGAACTGTCCTCTGTTGGACATCCCAGGCTCAGGAAGAGAATAACGATGAACTTGGCCAAGCTTACCCGTGATCAAGCAATGCATCCAGGCATTTGTAGGGATGTTAATGGCAAATTGGTTCATCTTCATGCAGTACTTGCGGTGCATTAGGAACTCCCACCGTACAGGAAGATAAAGAAGATAATGGGAAATGCATTTTCAACGAAGGGAAGTTTTACAGGTGATGCTCTCCGAGCCTCTCCTCCTGAACTCCGTACCTGACCATGTTAACACAAGGAATGCATCATGAAGATGTTGGAAGAAGAGGGTTTTTTCCTTATACACCTGGAGCTTATCTTGCACAAGAGTCTTCAGCCCAGAAGCAACTGCATTTCAGCCTAGCTAAGCCCACTGGTGCACATCCCACACAATACACTGTGATGCTCTTGCAATTAGTCTGCAAATGATTTGTGTCGCCCTCAGCCTGGTGAGCACCATGAGACTCTGGGTTATGGGGCTTATATAAAAACAGAGCAAAGGACTGGAGTTTGTTATTAATTCTTCCTAGGCAAATTAACTGGGAACAGCTTTTCAAAATACTTCCTGTACATATTTTCTATACAAAGAGACCTTCTCTTGTTTGTTTCTCTCTTCCTCTGGACAGTCCCTAGTGATGATTTTCACAGCTCTTATGGAAGCCGCTCATTGTTCTGCAGAGACTTAATTAAAGTGTACTTCCATGTGAAATTAGGCTATTGTATTTATTTAATCTTTATGGTAATTGCTGTACAAGGGCTGTGACTGTCTGCATCCTACTCCACACACCCACATCTCTCCCCACCCCATCCCACCCCACGGTCACCACTCCCCGAAGGAAATGACTGTTCATTCTGCCCTGGTTGAACTCCTCATCTACTCAAGTGATGCGTTTGAACTTTAACCCGTGGACAGCAATATTTGCTCGCCATGCCAGCGTCTTTCACGGACGAAAGGTGTGCTGGAACAGCTCTGGAGAGAGACAAATGCGTTGCTTGTGGTTCTCTTCTCCCAGGTGTTAGATGATACTGTATTGAGTTCTTACAGCGCTCATGTGGTATTTCACGCTTTCTGTGCCAGTCCCCAGGTCTTTCCTAGGCTGGTTTTTGCCTTGAGACTCATCACTGTACTGCCATGGGAAAAATTTTTCTTAAAATTAAACATTAGAAGTCTATGAACTCCATCCGAATCACCTGCATTATTAAAGATATCATTTCGATGAAAGCACAATTGCCAGGTATCCTTTACATCCAAACATTACCCAAGTAAAGCAAAAAATAAAGCTCTGGCACTTGATTATTCTTGGTTGGGAGAGAATGGCTGCAGTTTGTTTTCAGAACATTTCCACAGTGAGACGAGTCTGTTTTTCAAAGAGATGTTAGCAAATTGAAAACAACATCAGGTTTCACTGAGTCTACTGCGCCTAGAAATGGCTGAGTAGAGAGAGTTGCAGCGAGGAATAAAAATCAAATAAATGTAATTAAAGCCTCCAAATGGTCTGATGCCAATGTGATTGGCGTTTAGTATTTTGTCTTAAAAGAATGAACTCCCAAAAAGAGTTTGTCCTGAGCTGCCCCAGCAGACAGGCAATCTGCCCCTCTCTGAGACCGCACCTAAAGTTCGGATCTGACTCGAGAGAGCCCAGTCGCAGCGCAGGAAGAGGAAAGCTGAGGTTTCTGGCCCATCCCTGCAAGGATGAAATTGCATTTTCTGTCATACTCTAACATCCTGTTTAAATTAATGTTGCGGCAATCCTCTCACATAGCGAGGCTTCATATTTAACCTAATTTTTCAGATTGGTTGATTAAAATACAAGAGTCCGGCAGTTCATAAATCAGCACAGATTATAATCCAAGGCCTTTCCAGAAATTATCTCGTCTGTTCTCTGCCAGGCCTGTGTTTTATGCAACTGATAACCTACGCTTTCTTTCCATGTGAACTGATTATTCTCTTTCATACTGTCCCACAGGGCTCTATGCTGGCCCTTGTGCTTGTGAAACCCTGAATTGGCTTCCTCTTCTAAATCAGCATGAGGAGTGAATTATTATTGCAACATCATATCACTATCGCTCAGATTTACTTTGATTTATCTGCTGGCCGATCCAAATAGCCCAGCTCTGCTTTCTTGCCGGGTGAATGTGTTGATGCAGCTATTGTTTCAAATCTGGTGGCAGAGAGACCATAGCTATGCTCTTTCTTTGCAGTTTGCCTTTCCGGATGATGGGCTGCGGAGCTCCATACTGACATAAGGGACATGTCCACCACTTTGGAAGAAGATGTGAGAAAACCCTCACTAAGCAAAACCGGAATAATTCATCCCCACTGCAAAAGCTTTAACTTAATCCTTTGGGCGCAGAGAACAGCTTCAACTCGAGATTTCATAGCCATTCAAAAATTTTTTAGTGTTAACTCTCACTATTCCTCTTCTCTGCGTAACTGACTGATGGCTGTATAGATCTCACTAAAGTCTGAAATCTTGCAGCAAAATTAACTTTTTCTGACACTCTAATACCTGATTTAGTATTTCTCGTTCTGTTTCGGTTTTTGGTTGCAACTACAACAAGGTCAAAAAAGGATATTGCAAAACTTCTGAAGAGGCATAATATTCAAAGGACAACATCTGGAGACTCTAGATGCGCTTTGAGGACAACCTATCGTAGGTGCTACATTTGCATGCCAAATGAGATGTATTCCAGTCTGAGAGGGCTTCCCATTCAAGGGAAAGACAAGATTTAGTAGGTACCTGGAATAAAGAGAGATGTTCAAAAAATGAGTAATCTGCTCTTTTGCTTGTTTTGCCCTGGATTAGGCTCAATTTCTAGGTAGAAGAGAATTTGGGGGATGGTTTGTGTGACTTAAATTTGACTTGGTTTTGCTCAGTAGCTGTAACCTCAGCTATCTGCAATCTGTTCTTACACATTCCTTCGTGTGCAGGTCTAGGAAACTAGGGCACGAGCTCGGCATCTCAAATGAGCTTCCAGTTTCACCTGCGACCCCTCTGAGTGAATTGCCTTAGACCCCCACCCCATTTTGAATTTCTTCATTAGTACGATGCCTGCTCTCCTCAGAGAATGGCTGTTTTATTGAGCTTATTTTTGGACTCCGAAGGCGCTGCCAGGAAAGGCAGAGATGACAGTTCCCTTTGATGCAAACCTGCTAATATGACTGCACTTGCTGGCGTATTGCACCTACAGTAGTGAAGGGAACGCATCTGAGGGGATATTTGATCTTCCACGGCTAGCTCCTATGATTTGCTTTTTTATATGGTTTATATACGCCCTTCGTGCATCCAGGCAGTGCTACACCAAGAACTGATCTCAAATAGAGTATGGCAGTGTCTTAAACTGGCCAGTGTTATCCTTCAGCCCCTGAAAAATGCATAGGGCCACACCTTACAGGGCCTAAAGAAAAGAAACAAGGAGAAACAGAACAGAAAGCCCAGCGACTACGAGAACGGGCAGAAACTTCAGCTCCATTATCACTCCCCTTCATCTGCTCAAAAACCCTCGCTGCAGGGGTTGTCATGGTGATGCAGGTTTGACCTCTCACTTTTTACTCTTCCAGGAGCTAAAAAGGTAAAAATGAGCCATTCTGTCTCGAATGAAAATCAACCTCCCTCTGTCAAAGGACGCCGAATCACTTTTTCCCTTTGTCAAACCCGAATGTTTCCATAGGCGACACAGAAATTAATAAATAACCAGTACCGGGCGCTGAGGAGCATCCGTGGGTTCAGTGGGATGCGGCAGCGGCTGTGGCGGATGGGGATCAGCAGAAGCGGTCCATGCCCAAGTTTCCTAGAAGTCACAAGGCACCAAATCCCGCATTTCCCCTCTTCCATCTCCGGCTGTCTGCGGCCAGCTCCTCGCTCAGCCGGTTTAGCGTGGGGTTTGTGTTTGTGGCAGCTCTAGGGCAGAAAAATCAAACTATTGATTGAACTGTGTAGCAGCCTCATAAGGCATTATTAGCAGCCTGCTATAAGCAAGACCAGAAAGGGTAAAATCGTTTATTTTTATTAATATTCTTGAGAGTTGGGCTTTAGCAAACCTCCTGTTTGTCCAGGCTGGCAGCAAAGTGATGGCATCATCTCCTCTTTCCTGGATGAGGCTGATAATGCACACGGAGGTGCTTGTGTTTGTATGAGGGGGTGGCCGAATTTATTGGGATAGAGCCCTTGTCTGGACTATGAGCCGAAGTAATCTCCTTCTGTCGATTACTTTTGAATGTAAGTCCTCTGCTTTGATAACCAAATCCTTCCCTACTTGCTCGTTCCCCCCCTCCAGTCTCTCCTCCCACCACTTTCACGGGGTGCCAGGGTAGCGTGACATGTGAAACCAGCATGACTTCAAATCAAATATTCAGGTTAACGACAAGCTGGCCTTGAATGAAACATTTGAAAAACCTCTGATGCAAATTCCCCAAAGCTTAGTACAGCTCCATCAAACCTCTTCCTGCAAGAGAGTCTCCCCCAGTTCTAGCTTAAGAGAGAGATACTGAATTTATTTGACAGAATCAAAAAAAACTAAGGCGTACACATAAATACACACACATACACATATAATATACTTTTTTTATGTGTGTGTATTTATATATTCCTTATATATATAAAGCGCTAGCCTTAAAATCTTACTGAACTGTAACTGAAGTCTGGAGTCATCTAAAGTTCACATGTTTCCCATGATTTTGGTATTAAAGTTTCTGAGAACCAGTGTTTCTGGGTGTGTGTACTGCTGTAGAAGTTCCTCACTGAATCAGTCAACAGGGGTTCAGCTCATCTCCAAACACCGTTATCCTCAGACCAGGGATCATCTCCCTGGAGACATTCACTCCCATATCCCTGCTTCTATTTTTCTCTCCTTAGAGATGAGTCTTTAGTGAAACAGATTCAACAGATGGGATCTGGTGGGTCCTTCCCCCACCCCGTACGCACTCACCAACCTCCGGACACCCTCTGGTCTCTGGGACATCTCCCACAAAGGTTTTGTGCGTGAACCCCTGAGCCGGTTGGGTAGAAAGAAGTCACTGCTGCCTCCCACATGCATCAGAACACCAAATTGCTCCGGGCTCAAGACTCTGTCTCAGTCCCATCCATAGGACCACACTGACCTTCTAGACCTTCACTTTTACTCTTTTGCAAATCAGCACTACTCACTGAGGCACTAGGTGCCCCTACTTGTCCACCATCTCAATGAGTAACTTCTAATTTTTTGAAAGCTGAAGAATACGGGCAAACCCCTGCCGTGACCTACCTTTCTCCTTCACCAGCCTCCCTGGTGCATGCAGACCTTCCTCTCCTCACCACACACAGCAGCAGCCTGGGATGTCCTCACCATAGGTTTCATGCTGCACCTTCTTGCTCATTTCTGTAAATAACTAGATTGTCCCTTCAAAGCCAAAACCTCCTCCAATTCCAGCAGTGACCATGACTACAAAAGTCACCACGACCTCTTAATTCATTCAGCGGAGTCACGTCATGAAGGGACACAGTAGATTGCTTCTTGATCTCAGCTAGTAGGCCACTGATGCCCTGAGTTATGAAGACAGATGGTATTAGCGCCAATACTTCACAAGTATCTTGTGGAAGGGCATTCCACAGGTTAATTACACCTGTAAAGCTTTTTCCTTTACAACATTAGAGCCCAGTGAGTACAGTTTGCCTCTATAAAAGGTGGTTGTTGTATTGCATGCAAGCCATTTCTCTAGCACAGACAGGCATTTTCTAAGATTAAGCTTTACAGGGGGGAAAAAGAAAAAAAAATATCTCAGACATACCCCTTTGTCTTAATTTCAGCTATGCTAGAAGCAAATCCAGCTCTATTTAGACTTACTTTGGGGATCGGGGGTGAGAGGGACTGAAGTATATAGTGCCCTAATCCTGTTGTTTTCATATTGTAACGCTCTGGAAATAAGACAGCGGAGGGATGTTAGGAAGGTGCTAACTTCTGTGTACTTACGATCCTAGGTTCAGCCCTGAGATGCAAATTAAAAAGAACTTCCCCAACACTACCACTTTCTCTCTCTCTCTCTCTGTTATCCTGCATTTTCCACAGCCTGAAAGATGTAAGTCATTAGATAAATGACTGCCGGTGGAATGCTATAGCTGCAGTGTAAACTATGAAGACTGAATCCATACTCGCACACAAAAAAATAATACATCCCCCAGAGAAAAGTTCTGCTTTTCACATTTAAATGTACTAGTTATCAGCTATTCCTGTTCACGGGGCATTAAAATACATGCTGTTTCCTACGCCCTGATGCAGCTCTAACTGGACCCAAGCTCGGAGCTAAAATAGAACATATTTTACAAAGTGGTGTAATGTAAAACTGTCGTCTAAACATCTCTCCTCCTTACTAGGCCTCTGCAGGGCTTTCTCCAGAGAATCCTGCTTCTTCTTTATAGCGTCATCATTTATGTCTTTGTTTATTAGTGGAATGAACTTGTCAGTAATTGTCTTCCCACCAGCCAACCCTTGTCCCAGCTCCCTACATGCTCATCTCTCCAGCTTGGGTCGGACACAATGGTGAGCGTTCCTGCCAAAGTCGTTTCAACATCAGCCGTTCAGCATGCTGCAGGGCGAGGAGGTCACTCCCGGAGCCTCGCCGGTGGCCTCCCGAGCTCAGAGGTCACTGTCGGGGCTGGGGAACGGCGACCAGGGTTGATGTGGCCATGTGCGGTGGCTCTGCTCTCCCGAAATGGCACTGCTGAGATGGAAGAAGACCTGGCAAGAAGGTTACCGTGCAGGCAGGGTGCCCTGAACGCATGCACGGACCCTGCCCGGCCGTGGGGCTGGAGGAGGTGCCTGACGGCATTCCCAGGACAGACAGACGCCGTGTGGCTTTGCAGAGCGAACTCCTGCAGGTTTGCTGGGCTGGGCTGGAAGGCGCTGCCAGGATGCTGGAAACAGCTTTGATGCCAAAAACCCTGAGACATCAGGGTGGTTCTAAAACACAAGGACTCACCTTCTGACTCCACCACACTAATTCACCAGTTTAACCCATACACCGCCTGGACACCTCCTGCCGATGCTCTGTTCTACAAAAAGGACAAAGTTTATTTCTTCTTTATGTTTTGCTTTTAACTCACGGCATCTGCTTTCAAGGCTGCAGGGATACTCAAGTCCGTCTTTGAGTTCCGCCAGAGATTTCCTTCTGTGATTTTTAGGTAAACCACTTAGGATCTGGCCAGCTGGGGAAATTAGCGACTAATAAAGTCTTGCATGAAGTTGCAGGGGATTAGCCACTCAGCAGAGCGCCCCGTGAATCCGCTCCTCTCCTCCGAGGGGATTCGCTGCGTGAACGACTCGCTGCGGGTTAAGAAGTTGCTGCATGTCAGCTGACCCATGGTAACTGTCTGTCCATGGCAAATGTGAGATAATTTAAGGGAGTTTAATCCTTTTTCTTTGCCAGTCCACATGAGGAGTCCGTGCAGGGTGGGTAGTACACAGTAAATTCACACCGTAATTTACTGTGTACTAATTTTCCCAAGCTTTTAATTTCACAGTGTCTCAGTTTCCTCATCTGTAAAAGAGAGATAATAAATACTTTCCTTTCTGGCAGGAGTGCGCAAGATCCTTCAGCAGTAAACATAAAAGCAACCATTTTAAAATAGTTACTTACAGAAACTTAATTTTCGGTGTAAGCAGTTATTTGTGCCTGATCTTATACCACAGCATCATGAGACTAGTGACGGGAAGCAAATAAAATTTGAAAAGTAAATAACCCTACTAATGTGGAAAACAACTAGGATGCTGACCATAATAATACTTATGTGCAACTGCAATTGCAAATGTTTTTAAAGCTTTCCGTTTCAATCCACCTGTGATTCCTTTTAAAGGGAATGAAACAAAATTGATGTATTTGCAATAAAGACGCACTAGACTGTTTTCTTTAAAAAGAAACAACACGTGTCAGGAAGGCCTAAACCTTGTATTTCTTGGGAGGCCCTAAACTTTTTTTTTTGACCGAGTGATGCATGATCAGACCCAGAAAACAGTGTGGTTTTTATTTCAGATTTTTCTAGACTGTAATAGCCCAAGGGTATGTGCTATAAACTGGGGGAGTTGGAGGAGACCCGTTTTTAAGAGGAACATGGTTAGGTTTCTGTTTCGGATTGGAATGTTTGTTTTAAACTTTGCTTTTAGGGGAACATTTCAAAACTAGTCACATTTTCAATGATGGCTATATTTGCATTGTAATCCCAGTCCCTGAGAACTGTCTTATTCTTTCTGGTACAGCTGAGACATCAAGAAAGGAAAATTTGCCTTTAAAAATTATTCTCCATGCTGAAATTACGAGTATAGTATTAAAACCTAAAGCCTCTTGAGGTCAGGAAGCAAAAGGAAAATCAGGAACTTTGTTCTTTAGCATCCATATACTAGAAATTCTGATTAACATATAAAAAGGAAACACTTGAAACTTGTGTATACGGATATAAGACTCTCTTCTCTCTTTTCCCCTCAACTGCAGAAGAAAATTTCCAGATCTGCTCCTGCTCTACTAACAAAGCAGTTTAAAAAAAAAAAAAAAAAAAAAAAAAAAAAAAAGAAAAGCAGTTTAGATTGAAAATCTTTCCATTTCTTCCTTTTTTTTTTTTTTTTTTTTTTTTTTTAATTCTTCAGGTATTTCTAAGTGACATTTCACGCAGCCAAAGAACGGTTAATTTCAGTCATCGGTTGCCTCCTTGAGAGCGTTACACCGCGGTGCAAGGCGGCTTCTCTCTGTACCGCGGTACTTAACTGCCCTCCACTGGATGCGAGAGGCAAAGGCAGGGTTTCTTTTCAACTATCAAAATCACGGCAAAAATAAAAGGAAAAGCCGGAACTTTGCTTATTTTATCTGTTCTCTTGCGTCTCCCCAATGCAGGGTCCCCGAGTTTAGCGCGAGTGGCGTTAATAATTCTGAGAAATCACAGCTGAGAAGAAAATAATTTTCACTGCGCCTTGCCCAAGTGACTGTAATAAAGACTATACTTTAGCCATAGTCTTTAAACTAATAATTCTTAATAGCAATATGAAGAGAAAGAAAGAGGGAAAGAAGAGAAGGAAAACCATGTTTTTTGGCATAAGTAGCATGGTTTAATCCGGTTTAGGACAAGTTAGGATCCTTAGAGCATGGGCTCTCCCACTAGAAATCACACAGAAATCTCCTTTAATGTGCCTATGTAAAGGCTAATTTCTCAAAAGCTCACTGATGAAAAAAAAAAAAAAATAAAATTTAAAAAGTCTCTAAGCGTTGACTGCAATAGCCCTAGCAGCAGCAGAAAATAGGCTGGCTCCAGCCAAAGAGCTTGTCCATCTGCCTGACATTTTGATGCTTCAGCTGACTTGAATTAGGAGAGAATAACTTGGAAGATTTTTCAGTCCATCCAGCCCCAAGTTAAGAGAGTCCTCTGAAGCAGTGACTTATATTGCTTAAGCCCATGCAGGGAGCTCCTGGTTATGCTCTTGATGGCTTTATTAGAAACACAGTGGTGGATCTGTGTGCGATACAAAAACCATCCAGGGGAGAGCCGCAGCACCTGACCTCCTTTTGCAAGTAACAGAAATATTTGGGTGCGAGCGAAAGAGAAAAAAAAAAAAAAAATAGCTGAGAGCGCTTCACCGTTCCTCATACCTCACGTCACTGCGCCCTTTCCCCCCGCCAAAGACGCACGCCTCCCATGCAACACATGTTGGAGTGAACTTTTGCTCCTCGGAAAATGGGACGACACACTTTCCCATGCAGGCGGGTGAGGACATTTCCCTCCGATTCCTGCGGCTCAGAGCTGAAGCCTGCCGTGTTCAATACGGTTTAAGATCTCCAGCGCCTTGAGATTTAGCTTTTCACTTCTGGTGAGGCCCTCGACGGCTGAGACACACGGCTCTCTTTTGATTGTCGCTCACCATCACGCTCAAGGAAAGCAGGGCTGGAAAGTTGGGTAGAAATACCTTTCAGTGCCTTCCCTTCCGCAGGATCCTGACTTCTGCTTTCCTAGTTTTCTGCAAACGCCGCAGTCCTTGTGTAGACAAAATCCTACCAACTTGGAGGTTTAGCTTGCCTGGCTAAAGAGTGCAGGATTTGACCTTTGGAAGCTCGTGCTAAGCCCTTGCAGTTCAGATTTTGAGTTTAAGCTTTGGCCTGGAATAACAATGACTGCGAGGGAAGCAATAAGTTATGAGCTGGGTGAAATGATACCTGCTTCTCGCCGGGAAGACTAACTGTATTCAAGCAACTTCTGTCCTCATTTTCCTTTAAATAAATATATAAAGATGTTCAAACTTCCCATCTGAGCTGCAATAATGAAAATAATGTGCACATTAATTTGTACGGGGGTCAGTGAGTCTCCCCAGCTCAACGGTTTTCAAACAGAGTGCGTAGTAAGCCCATAAAACATTTATTTTTCATAATTTATGAAGCATTACATATTGTGAGTCCACAATGCCAGCTGACGTAATATGCAATAAATTTGAAATAACAAAACATTTCTCATGTGTTTTCCTCCTGATGTGACAATGTGGGACATAAATTTAAAAGGAAGTTGCCTTAGAAGACAAAAGCAAGGCAAGAGAAAGGAATGCTCTTAAATCAATAAATAACTATATTCTACCAATCGTCTATTGAGCCATTCCCCCACTCATGGCTGCGGCTCTGGTCTTTTTGAAGCCTCTTGCTACCCCTGCTTCAAAGCCGGAGCGAAAGGCTGCGAGGGTGGGTCACTCGTGTCCCCCTCCATGAGTCCTGGGGCTGGCAGCAGCGGGGATGCCGGTGGCTGTGGGCGCGAGAGCCCTGCGGCCGCCTGTCCCTCCTCAGCCGGCCGAGAGCCGCGACCACGCCGGGTGTCAGCACAGCCACTCCCTGTCCCACGCTGGGAAAAACCTACCCAGTAATGACAGGCGGTGGGGCAAAAAAATCAACACCGTGTAAAGGTAATTTTCCTCCGTAACCATTGCCATGCCCTGATTCCCAGGAAGGGTAGCAGCGACAGTCTTTGCACTTTCGAAGAGAACTTTCTGGTGGTAATTTAGTAGGCATGCAAATATGTAATTGCAGGATTATAACACAGCGCATTGTGCAAAACACTAAAAACTCACCTACATGGCTGTGAAAGCCAGCTGATGGATTTTCCTGTCCACCTTACGGTGGAAGGTTGAGACTCTCAGCGTCTGTAAAATTGCCAAGTGACTTCTGCCAAGCAGCGAGGACCCCGGTGCTCAGCACTTTTTGGTTTCACTTGGTCTTGTTTTGTTCGATTCGGTGCACCAAACCAACATCTGCTTCAAGAAAATGCTGCAATCCAAGGAAGGGAAAAAGTGTGGAAGTTATTTGAATGCATGATGCAGAATGGGAGTTAAGGGCAGAAAAGGGTAAAGCAGTTCAGGGGTTTTGTACTCTGCTTGCCCTGTGGCTTATAAATAAACACAAAAATTTTTGTAGGTAGTGGAAAGAGGGCTTTGCAATGAAAGAATGAAATTTCTTTTCTTCTTAATTTCAGCTTTTGTATTTGTGGGGCTTGATTAAACTTTACACCAGAAGCCCAAATAGGAGGAAAAGAAAAATAATAATACATGTGAACAATTCCCACCGGGAATGATGTGAAGTTCAGTATGTTGGAAGACAGATTTCTCAGGGAACACACAACATGTCTATTGCAGCCGTGCACGCAAGGACATCTACTGGCAGAACAGCTGGACCTGGCCCTTCCCCTTGCGGAGTGCAAGAAGTCTGGCTTTGCGCAAAAAGACATCAGTTTCAGTGCCAGCAGAAGGTTTTGACTAATCTAGTGAGGAACGTGTATGGAAAAGGGAGCAAAAGAGACTGGCTTGTCCCAGGTATAAAACTAAGCTTCTACACAACACATCCCAGGGTGGAGTATCCATAGCTGAGCAACCCTGGTTGCAAAACCATTCCAGGAGTGCAAGGAGTGTTGCCTCTGGAGGCAACTGTGGAGAATGCTGGGCACATTATGAATCTCCCCCTTTCCAATACTATGCCTATACCTCTCTCCTGCTGATTCTACCCTGTGCACAGAGAAAGCAAGCCTCAGGTATGGACCTAGCCCCACCACGAAGTTCTCCTGCATTAGCTTTGGGTACAGCAATGAGTTTTAGCTGTTCTTCCTTCCTTCTCCGCCAGCAGTAGATACCTCAGGCAACCAGATGAAACGTTGTCAGAAGTAAAAGGCTCCTCGCCTCCTCTCTGCCCTTTAATAAAACCACAGGAGACAAGACATATTTAATCCCTACTGGAAAGATATGTACACCAAACTGATTAGATAGGGTCAGGCTGGTTCCTGCTCTAACCTTTAAAACACTGTCTACCCTTCTCAAGGCAGGATGAGGATCACAAGCCAGGCAGTCTTACTGTGAAAAGCTACTCAGAAGTGTTTGTTTTTCTCATCTCCAAATCAAGACAATTTTCTCAACTCCTTGTAGGAGTCCTGGTTCTATAACTCATAAATGGAAAGAAGCGAGTGCCTTTCCCCCCCACCCATGTCTTCTCCTCCACATACTGTTTTCTGCCTTCAGGGTATTTGTTCTATACTTCAAAAAAATCCATCTGGTTATTTTACTGTAACACACTTACCAGAACTGTAAGATTGTAGAAAAGAAATATTCGAAAAGGACCTGCAAAGGTTTCTAGGCCAACCTCCCGATTGAAGCTGCAATAACACCAACACCAGATCAGATGGGTGATGGTTTTGTGTAGATGATCCCTGAAAGCCACCAAGGAGAGAAATCCCACCGCTTCCCCGAATGACATGTCCTAGTGTTGTACTGCACTCCAGGTGAAGAAGTTTAGCTCTAGTCTCAAGCACAGGACATGAAAGTAGTCTTGAAGTGAAACAGCCACCCTTAGTAACTAAACATGGTACAGCAACAGGCTCGGAGGAATGGTCTGGCAGGTCTTTTGTATCCTGCTATGCTCCTATCTAATGATACGTGTTAGACACTAAGTCTCAGCCAGGACAGCCATTGCTCCACAGAATACATTTTATAGATCCCCAAAGGCTCCCTCTGCAAGCAGCACTTTGGTAACTGAATTTCTACTTGAAGACATATAAAAATAACTGATTATCATTTAAAAGTCAACGCTGACTTTATACGACATGTATGAGACAAGTCCCCTCCTAACCTGTCCATTTTGTCAACTAGAGGTGCTACGTAAGTTAGAAACAGCTGGCAGAGGTGGGGTAAAACAGGTTAGACCTGCCTCAGAAGAAGCTATCTGCCCTGAGCAGTGACTAACCGGGGCTTTCTGTTTGGATAGTCAAGCTGTTGGGAGAACAGAAATGGGACTAAGCGGCAATACTCAAAGTCCAGTTTTTACCTGGACGTCAAAACTGCCCATTGGATTACCTATAGTTGAGCTTCAATTCAAACCACCTTTTCCTCCAGCGCTCCCCCACAGAAAGGGCTCAAACTGGGCTAAATCCAGACCTCTGGCACACTTCCAGCAAGCAACGGGGGATTAAAAAGGTTGAGAGGGGATGACAAATTGGGCAGGAGAGTTGGAAAGCAAAGGAACATAATGATGTTCTGATGGATACATTGACAATGAGATATAGTCTTACAATGGGACTCCTATAAATACCATGGACTTATGTTATCTTTAAGTCCCATTTCAGTGTCAGCCACCCCCAGTGTACTCACCTTCCCTTTGATTACACAAGGTTTTCAGCATTTTTGCAGGCTCTTCCAAAAGGCAGCTGATGAAATCCAGACAAGTGATTCTTTAGAAGTAAGGCACCTCCAAAGTCTTTCACTCAGCCGACATTAGGAAGATCGGAAAATGATACATATGAGCGTATTCCTTACAGTTCTATACTTCATTTAAAGCATTTCACCTGCTTTTATTTTTTCCTTTCTTTTTTTCCCGTCATTACAAAACATCTGAAAGATAAAACAGGGAAATCATTTTGTTACTTTAAATACTTATCTCGAGCTCTCATTTTGACTACATCAAATACATGCACTGTGCTAAAAAATGCACAAGGGAAAAAATCCCAAGGATATAGCTAAGAGATTGTGAGAAGAAAAATCAGAAAACAACAACAGCAGATCATAGAAGAAGAAGTGTCTAAAAGATGAGAAACAAAAAAAAAAAAGCACAGAGCTATAGCATGGCAGAAGAAAAAATAAATATACCACATAATTTATTGCAGGGAGAGTTCTGAAGAAAATGTCTTGTGAAATAAATATAATGCTCATGAGGACAAGAGATCTCATTCATATCCAATCTGTCTTGTGTAAAGAACTAGGCAATAATGTTCAAGTAAGTGAGTCACTGCAAGATCTCCCAGTTCGGCTGAAGATTGCTCAATAGAAATAATAACAAGCCACGGAAAAAAGACAGCGTAAGTACAGGTGGGAAAGGGATACAAACTCAGAGCAATAAGTACATACAAAATATCGAGATTGCTGCACAAAGTAAAGGCATGATATGTGTCCTTCTCTGTCTCACAGACTACTTTTCCTTCTGTGCCTCTTTGTGACAGGGAAGATCTGTTGGAGTGCCCAGGCTGACAGCCTCCCTCTGTCTGCGCTCGAGATGGCACAGACGTGGACAAGCTGGAGAGACGGTGACTTATTTATGGATCCGGAGTTGGGGCTTTCTTGGTGAAGGACCTTTGACTCCATAATCTGTTCCTCATAGCCAGCCATAAAGGTCTGAGTCCTAAGAAACGTCAGGTCCCCTTCGATGCCACCACCAACCTGCTGGTGGAGGAGCAGAGGACCTGATGACAAGCAGATCAATGGGGTGGTAACTCAGTACTTAGGTAAATGAGAAATATATATATTTAACCATGAAGTAGCTACAGCTAACTCATGGGATAATATTTAGTATGTGTCCACATGGTCTTCCACAAGCAGGCTGAGGGAGTTTGAAGTCTTGGCCAAAGAGGGCTGGGGCAACCCTTGCAGTGCAACGGGCTGTAGGGCACGTTAGGAAACCTCTCCATCCGGACCAATGCATCCTCGGGAGAGACTGGCTTGGGCAGCGCAAGAACAGCATGGCACAGAACCAAGACCGTCCAAGCACGGTGTGCTTGCACAGGGACCTGGGGTTGCCTGCCAAAGATGGTGCAGAGCCACCCTTGGTGAGAAGCGAGGGCAGGGTAATGCCACCTGCTTGCGAACGGGCACTGAGCGCCTGGCAGCGGGGATGGCTTCAGCCTGGCGGCACGCTGGGGCTCTCGCAGGGTGCCTACAGAAGGTGTCTGGGCACCTTGTGCACTCAGAGGAGAAAACCAGACATCTTCAGCGAGTGATTCATTGCACTCTAAAATCTGAGCCTTGTGGGAGCATTGCGAAATACATGAGTTCATTTCCTCCCAAAATGCAGCAAAACTTGCTTTTATTTATTTTTTTGTTAACTGCTTCTCTCCTTGCAAGTCCCTCAAAAATATTTGAAGGGAAAAAAAAAAAAAAAGGGAGGAGGAATTTAATATTTTTGGTGTAAAACTACTCTGGCCATGGGTTTCCAGCTTTGGCAGCCATGAGGTGTGGAAGGAGAGGGGATTAAGAGGACAGCAGAAGGATTCACTGATGGCTGCATCTGAATAGAGCTCTTTCCAGTCCCGGATTACAGGTCCAGAGCAGGAATCTCCTCGTGACTGCCGTTTTTAGCTGCTACAAATGTTCGCATAGCCAGGCTAAAATGCAGTAGGAAGACTGTTTTGTCTGTTCTTGCTTCCTCCTCTTCCTCAGTTGCTGGAGGTGAGGCGCCAAGGAGACAGCAGCAGAAGCAATGCGAAAGCCAGCTGTGGGGAGAGGGCAGGGAGGATGTAGGGGATGGGACAGGATCGAGAGGGACAGGGCATCAGCCTGCAGCTATCTGACATCTGCGATGAAACCATCCTCACCCTTGGAAAGGCAAAAATGCTGCTGAAGTCTGTGTCCCAGCTCTGGCTGCTGGGTGGTCCAGCACGTCCAGCAGCTCCCAGTAGGAGGCTGAGCTGTAAAACTTAAAGGATAAGAGTTTCTGATAGTGAAAATTGTTTTGAGAGAAAAAAGCTATCTATCAAGTCACATTTGAAAAGAAAAGATGTCCTCTTGTCTACACAGCTCTGCATTTTTCAATCTAAATTTGGAGTTTTGGCTACTGTGATTTTTTCAGGGTGTGAGTTGTGGGTGGGTATTTTTGTACAGGATAACGTATATCTAAAATGCTACAGCTTGTTGCTAGAGCCAGAAAGATGTTACAATGTCAGTATCGTGAGGAGAACAAAATACGCACTTTTAAAGAGTAAGAAACAGAGAGCACCACCACCACCACCACCACCACCACCACCAGCCGAGTGACCTGACCAGGGTCAGAGCGCGAGTCAGTCACGGAGGCGGGCAGGGACCTTGCTTCTGTGCTCCGTGTCACAACGCCGGCGCCTTGGATTCCACTTGCTGCAAAAAACCTCACCGAAAAGGATCCCGGGGAGGGTGGGGGGGAAGCAACAAGTGTTCCCTTTTCATGAACAACATTGATCGAAGCGGTTCAAACGGCTAGCATGGAAACCGTTACCGTGCACTATAGGTGCAAACAGTGGAGTGGGTGATAAAAAAAAAAACAGGGAAAGGAAATGGTGCCTGTAGGGGTGGGAGCATCTGCGTTAATTGCAGGGATGCTCTTGAGTGGGACTGCCACGGCCAGCCGAAGGAGGCAGCCTGGGGCTCTGCCCGCACGGCGGCACAGGCTGCTGTGGCCAGGGAGAGCGCAGCGAGTAAACGTGGTGATGGCAGAGAAACGGACGCACCGATGTCTCTGAAGCGCTCGCCAGCAAGGCAACGCACTCACAGCTGCGCATCGGCATACACAAAACTAAGCACTGGACTTTTAAAATGCAATTAAGGCATCGTTTCCCGTTTTCGTAACTGTGTAACATCTCCCATCCCGGTCTTCAGCCTTTACAAATGTTTCCCTGGTAAGGGATACATTGCTGTGCTCTGTACACAAGCTTTGGCTGGTCTTATTCTTTTCAATTCCTAATATTAGGGGACATACCTTCAGTTGGTGTATATTGTAACATCTCAGCTAAGTCAATGGAATAATGAAAGCCTACACGATAATTAAGGGATTACCGCAAGACATAAACTTATCAGCCTGACTCCTGATATCAGGGAATCAAATGAGAGAGAGGATAAGAATTTGTGAGGTCTTGTTATAAAAGACATGTTTCTGACTCATACCAAAAATCCCAACAACACCTTACACTAGTGATGTGAATGCAGACTGAAGAGCCAAAAAACACAGCAGAAGAGGAAAAAGAAAAAAAATTAAATATATATATAACGCTCATTTTTAACATCCTGATTTTTTCAGACCGACTTCATGCTTTTAGAGAGCTCTGTGATGACAATACAAACAGTAGCTCATTTCTCAATCAAAATCCACCCACACCAGTGTGTCACACTTGTGCCTGATGAGCAGGAAAGGGGTGGTGACGGGGTGTTACATACCCAGGGGCACATAGACATACAAAACCACAGGTACCACTAACTTCGTTTCAAGCTTTCTTATCTCTGCTCTTGCCCTAGATACAGGGCTGGACCAGCAGAGAAGCAGGTTACCAAGTTCTCCGTACCAATACCGCAACCTTTTAAAACTTCAGAGGCACAGATTTATACAACTTACATATTTAATTCTGAAATAAATCCAGTGACTGTGAGGATTTCTGCCTTGACGGTAGGTAAACTGAGGCTGACTGACCTGATCTGGCCACCCAGTGCAACCGCGGGGACTGAGCACCGAGTCCCTCTCCCCCTTGCACAGCCACTGTGCTGCTCTTTTTCGGGGCACAATTACCACATCAGTAACGATGAGAAGATTTTATTTGACTGAGAGACCGTTCTAAGTGCCCAGCTCGCAGGTTACATCTCACCTGCAGGAACTTAGAGGCTCTATGGACATTTGATTTCATGATTCATTTAAAGTGATACGAAAGGCTGCTTTGAAGCCCCCCCCCCCCCCTTTTTTCCCCCTTCACATCCAATGACTGCGCAGTGAGTGGAATTATACTCAGCATGTCACACTCCAGTGGACAGAGATGGTTTGTAAAAGCTGATAAGCCTTGTTAGGGTTTGCAACTTTGTACGAACTTCAGTGATAAATACTGCGTTCGTGAAATGCCAAATACTGCTGGAATGTTGGCGTGAGCACGACAGAGATTACAGCTAATGTGGGAGCACGTAGGTACACTGTGCAGTAAATTACAGTCATGATATGCATCCACTTTCTGTGAAAAATGTTGGGTTTTGAGCCAGGGGTATTTCCTATAGCACAGTACACAGGGTTCTAATAGAGCAAATGACTTGGGTTTAAATTAATGAAGCAAGAATGATGTGATGAGGATCCTGCATGACTACAGAAGGAAGAGATTGTCAATATTTGTCCATGGCTCTTACTCACGCTTTACCTGCTCTGGTGAGGATGTGTGTTTATGGACATGCCCAGCCAATGGCCAATGACTGGAGAGACTCCTTTTCCCTTGATTTTGACAAAGAGATGACAACCCCAGTCACTAGCGAACTTTCAAATTGTCTTCCTTTCTTTTTTTTTTTTTCTAATTGATCAAAAGGAATTTCAGACTGATGTCCTGTACGCAGATGAAAGCAAAGTTTGATGTTGTGAAGTGCTAAACTTCTCTGCTTTGACCTGCACGATTGAGATGAAGGAGAATTTTGTCTTTAGCAATTAACATGACAAATAACTGTGAATGGGAACTTGCTGTTCTGAATGACAGCGTTGTCTTCTGCTTGGGGGTGAGAAACCCAGGGCTGGGATCCTGGGGATCTATCCCTTGCTTTGTTTTGGGACGACTTTTAACAGGTTTGAAAATCTCTGTCTCTCACCTGATGGAGACGAGAAGGGAGACCGGTCTCTTGCAAGAGCACAGCACCTTTGAATGCATGTTTGCTACATCCTGTGAGATATTGGGGGGGTGGAGGGGGGGAGGGAAGAGTTGATTGCCCAGAAAAAGAATAATCACCGGTGGCTAGATTAAAGGTATTTCATGAGCGCTGCCTTTCATGCTGACAGTTCTGCTATAATCATTCCCAGCATACTACTTCGCCCCTGTCGGTATTCATCTGTTGCCAATTGCCTTGTAGTTACTTTGTGAGCGTGTTAGTTGGGGACTCTTCTTTTGTTCTTTGTTTTTACAGCCCTCAAACACAAGGGATCCTGTGACTGGGATCCTGAATGCTTTGGGACACCTAATAAATAATTGTTAGCAATCAAATACCCAAACTACGTTCTGCAGTATCGGAAAGCCTGCATAGCAAGGAGATGACTGATATTAGCTAATTGCTATTGAGTGGCTTTCATGCAATAGACCACAAAGGTTTTGCTTTGTTTTCTTGTGGGTTGCTTTTTGGGGTTCTTTTATTTACAGAATGGAAATGCATTGCATTTAATCACCAGCTTGATGCTAGATGGCTCCAGCAGAGAGTCCTAAAATTTACCAAGCCATAGAAATAGACTGTACTATCTATGGGTTAAGCTGTATTATCAGTGGGTAGGGGCACCTGTGCTGCTGCCTATGCTACATCCGTTCTGTTCATTTGGATCTTTGGATCTCGGACATATCATTTTGGCTTTTCTCACCAGATCGGCGTTATCGACAGGGGATACTCCGCACGAATACAGCAATCCCCACCTCGTTTTCTTCTTCCCTTTTGGCTGGCTCGTGCCTGGTAGAAAGCAAGCAGCTCCTGAAATCCTGCCCTGAGATGCTGCAAGCAGCAGCGTCTGTATAGCTGTGTAGGACGAGAGCAGAATTCTCCTTGCCCTTCCCCAATTAAAACTTCATCACCAGTACCAAGGTAACAATGCCATAGAAAAACACTGAAAGCTGTTCTCACTGGTAACCTACACGACCTCCGAGCTCAAAAAACCCCAGCGCCCTGTTCTTCTCCCGCTATTCCCCTACAGCCTCACCCACGGCGCCCATCAAACAATCAGTCACAAACCCCATCTGTCAACACGGGGTCTGCAGTTCATGGAATCTGCCCGACCGTGGTGTTGTATTACCGAGACTCTCTGTAAACAGAGGTACTTTGAATGACTTGTCGTCTCTTACAAATTGCACGGGGAGAATGAAGGCTACAGAACTGAGTGACATAATTGTAAGACAAAAATTACAAAGGCTCTTCTTTCACTTGCCCTGGCAGTCTTAGAACTAAGCTAGACTTTCACACGCAGTGCCAGGGCTGATCAAAGCTGCCTTTTTTTTTCTTCTTGCTTATTTGCTAGGCATCCTTGACGCTAAGCAAATTTACATCAGGGTTGCTTTATGCATCACAGTATCACTGTGTACTGTGATGTCCAAGTGATCCCCCTCCAGTGGAGGCTACCAATCTTGAAATTTAGTGTGAAGCCTGACACAATACAAACTCTTAATATCGTATTTTGTGGGGTTTTTTTAGTTCGTTTTGTTTTTATATCTTCTCACACGTCTTCCACCCCTTTCTTCATGCCACTCTTTAAACAAAATTAACAGTACCTTGAGGTCCAGACGTTTGTAGATCTCAGGGAAAATCTCCCCCCTCACTTTCAGTCTAGCCAGTCACGTTCTCTTGAAATAGCTCTTCTGTATCTCAGTCCTGTCCCTGGGAAGCAAAGGTCACTGTTAGACTAAGCGTCCAGATGTCAGAATAAAGGGACTACATTTGTTCAATGGAGTATGGAGTCCAGAGAGATATTTGGGATCCAGTGATGCTTCCAGTGGGTCATATATTCCATGTGTTTGTCATGTTTTCCATCTAAACAACATAGAGTCTAGCTAGATGCCATTGCGATGGGTGCCTGATAGCTGTGTGTAACAAATAATAAAAGAAAGCAGAACCCAGTAACTTTACCAAGAAATTGCCTTGGCTTCGATAGTGCTTTTTTGTTTCCCCACGCGCAATGCCAGAACAATGTTTTTTGCTCACACGAAAAAGATACGAGACTTTGGCAAAGTAGAAGTCGGCGCCACCAAAAGCTTAATTATATAATGAAACATTCTCGAAGCCCTCACATTAGCTCACTGATGCTTAGTGGAAAAGGCATTACCTAGCAACAGCCGCTAACAAATCGCAGGAAAAATAGAGATTATATGCTACACCACTCTACAGAGTCAAAATCGGTAGCAGGATGTGCTTGCCCTTTCATTTCATGAGGAAAAATCCATTGTTTACAGGTGCGAGGGTGTAAGGGACGCATTTCGGGGAAAAACGGGCCTGTTGATCTTTCATTAAAAAGTAGCCTTTAAAAGAAGCCCAAAGGTAGAGTGAGACATGTTAATCTGCCAGAGATAGCAGAATACAGAGCAGGCATGAGAAAAACAACCTCTTTTTTGTGTTTTGGTGGTTTTTTTAGTCCTTAAGGAAACTGCTTCTCGTATGTCGTTCATTCTCAAGTGCTTCATTAGCAGGACGAAGCCATTTTTTTTAGGCACTGACGAGGAGTCCTGGCTTGAGCTCCTCGACACCGACGTCCTGTGCGTGACTCGGCCAAGTTACTCACATCAAGGTGTTCAGCAGTATCTTGAGCACCGAGCTTTGGTGGACGTTGCCTCTGTATTTTGTTTCCGTTCTAGTTCTGTGCGTTAGAGTGGCAAAACCTCTTAGAAACTGCAGTAGAAAGGACCACATCGGTATTTGTGAGACAGAGTTATTAGAACCAGCCCCATATTGCAAATGCAGATAGCAAAGAGAGAGCTGGGTTTTATTCCGAATTATGCTTTGTTAACAAGTTGTTAACTAAGTTCTCACTCCAGAATATTTAGAGCCAGCTAAATAATATGTGTCAAATCATTGATCTGACAAGTTTCACAACTTTTTTTTTTTTTTTTCCACTTTAAATTTCAAATATCTATTCAAAAAATAGCATGTTCGGTTTTTTTCACTCGGTTTTAATTACTGGCGACAGCAGGGGAGGGAGAAAGAACAAAGCTGAATGCACAGATCCCAGAGGGAGTTGGCCATCCCTGACCATTAGGGGAAAAGAGAAAAAACCAGCATCTTTTAACTTGGAAACTGAGCCCACTTAGCGTGGAGGTCCTGGGAAAAGAGGAAAGGCAGGGTCCTCCCAGGGGAGGAGTCCTCCTTTGCCGTTGCTTTGCTAATCACACCTGTAGCTGGCTGCTGTGGCAGAAAACCTTGTGCAACGGGATTATCAGATGGCGGCTTATTAGAAGTTCTGCAAGGCTGCAATGTTTGTTGGGTTGGGCGTAGCTCGGCGGGGACTGGGGAGAAAGGGAAAAGCTGCAGCAGAGAGCTCCGCTCTTTATACAGAAAACCGTTCAGAGACGGGTGGCTTAAATGTACAGGACTGTGATTTTGAGGGATGAGACTTTGACTTTTGCCTGTGTGTGTGTGTATATGCATACGGACAGACATGCACGCGTCTATCAAGATTAGTTTTACAAAGTAATTGAAGTGTTTCTGGTTTCCCCGTGCAGTACTCAAGCAGTCAGCTGTAACTCAAGAGCCGGCACGCGCAGAGAGGTTCGCCCCTTCTCCCCCATCTCTACCCACCTCGCTCATCAGCCCCAGATGCTGCTGCTGATGTTAAAAACCACGTCTGTGAGACTGCACTTAAAACTATGCTTTGGGAGCCCTCCCATATCGCAGAGGGAGTAGCAGGACTTCTCTGTGGAGCTGAGAAATAAAGGTGTATTTTCTAAGTGAAATACCTTAATCTAGCTTGCTTAATACAGCTGAAAACCCCAAGGCAGGCATGGACCTTTAGCAGGTCCAGTTATGGTCAAGTTGAAGTAAGGCCATAACCTGCTGTTAGTAAAGACTTGTGCTCTGTGACAGTCCTCTTTCCCTCTTTCGGAGATCTCAGACCGAACCGGCTGCTGTGAACGCGGTGCTGCTCAGTGCATGTTCCAGTAGCACAACTGGATTCCTACCAGCTCCCTGGTAATTATCAGGTATACACGAAAGAGCCAATCAAGCACCCAAAAGGACAGGCTGCCCTCTGCTCCCCCCCGGGTGCAGCTGGCTCCTTATTTCAAGCACAATCTTAAATTACAAGGAGAAAGGATTTGCTGCAAAAGCAATGTTGTTTGGTATCAAAAAAGATTCCTCCTTCCTTCTGCCACCTCCCCCATCTGCTTTTCATGTTTTATACAAAACTTGCTGCTCTGAACACTCCTGGATTTTCTCCCCTTCTAATAATAAAGAAGCGAATCTGATGTCTCCCACTGATGGCTTTCTAACCTTCAAAAGCATGTGTTTATCATGAGTTTCAGCTATCCAAAATAGTTTTGACCTGAGGTTACAATGCAGGCTCAGACTGCTTCGAAGCGGGTTAAATGGATGATAAGCAAACATTTCATTACAGACCCTCAGTTGTTGTAAGGATGTGCAAATCCCCGAGAAAGATTTTCAGCATATCCTCGGGAGCGGCGTGCTTCTTTGGACCTGGGAGGTTCACTCAATCAGAGCCCTGCTGTCACTTCGCAAATATCTCCGCTGACTGTGCCCTGCATCATCACTTTGCGAGGCCCCGGGTGAGCCGCCGGGCTGGGGAGAGATTCCTCCCACCTGATGCGCGCTGCGAGGGCTGAGGTTTTTTAAGGCTTAATTGAAACCGCTCACCTTTTTTGCGGCCCTGCCCCTTCTCTGGTTTCTGCCCCAGCGGAGGAGTGTGGAGAGGTGATGAAGGAAGAGTTGGGTGGTCCTGGGGGAGATCGGTTCTCCTCCCAACCCGCTGCATCGCGAGTGGCTCGGAGCCACACGCATCCAGCACTTTCAAACCTCCTGCCAGCTACATCCTAAAATCCGTTCGAGCAGCACCGTGCCGTGTCCACTGATTCATTGCTGAGCTACCTGCGTCTCAAGTGCAAATAGTGTGTGGACTATCACACAGCTTCACCCCACCAAGGTGTGGGGCAAATAGGCACTGCTGGGAAAGCAATGCTCATTTTGCACCTCGCTTAAAATAAGAAGACAAAGAGATGACAGTCCTAGCACCCAAATACACACCCATCACAGATAGGCACATATAGATAGAACTTTGTCTCTCTCAGCTCAGTGTCTCCTTCCTAGTTTAATCCAAACAACATTGGCACTTTAAGGACCACCACTGGCATTAATCCTGAGCAGGATGCCCAGACCCAACAGTCCAGCCAAGGACTGTGCCCCCTTTTCTTCATTCCCACTTCTCTTCTACACCCACCCAGCAGAAACGCTCTCAAGGCAAGGGCCTGAGCTAATTAACGATAGAGAAAGGTGAAACCTGAGAATTTGCAGTGTAAACCTGAGATGGGCACCTCCCGTGACTCTGGGTCCAGCAGCACACGGGATGGATGAGTGCAGGCCATGTCCTCGCTGAGACGTCTGCCGGCTGCGTCCCATCCCCAGTGAGTCAGGAGGCAGGTGCTGGCCCAATGCAGCACCAACACAGTTGTGCAGGTGCGGTGGCACGTGGTCAGCTCGGTGTTCAGGCAAACACATAGACTGGGTCTTTCCTTCCCTCCGTGATGTTGAAGTTGCTGCCTGAAAGTGTTAACATCCCCTGGGGAACAGAGAGAACAGCATGAAGATTTTATTTCCTTCTCCAAGTCAGCTGGCAATTTAAGGACCTTTAGCTTTAGCTTCCAGGTTCGTTATTCAGCCCATGGATAGTTGTTCTAAGACAAGTCTCAGATAAATGCATGAAGAATATTGCGTTGCTGTCAGTGAAGTTTCCCAAATCCCTAATTCTATTACCAAGGCAATCAGTACCTCTGCTCTGCAACTGCATGAGTGACGTCCTGATACAGCTGTGTCATCTTGCTTAGTTTTATCTGTCCTCAACAATTACTGGCCTCCACAATTATTCTTCTTCAGCCCAAATCATTCCTGGTGCAGGGCTATACATAGCAGTGTCGAGTACAGCCCTTTATTTCTATGGTACCACTGGGATTAGCATGGATTTACGTATTTTTCAAAGGAAAGTGTGCAGGAATACGTCTAATTATGCTTTGCTAAGTATGAAATGTCCTTCTATTTAGCAGATGCTTGGGCCCTACTTTGACCTAACACTGAGTGTTTCAAGTAAACTGCCAGCAGCCCCGTCAAACTGTTGTGGGTAATTTGGAGTATGAAATGTGTTAAATTATTCAAAGAGCTGAATAAGCATAAACAGGCAGTACAACAGGAGAGATATGCATACCCAGCGATGCTGGTGTGACATTTAATACATCATATTAGCACTCCTGTTAGTACAAAGAGCTGGATGCCTAGCACAGCAGCCTGCAAATTCACAGGCAGAGCACAGTGTAACTGCATTTTGCCCCCCATATAGCCTTCCTCCGACTGTTTCCCTTCGCAAAGCTAGATACGGCTCGCCTATAACCAAAGGTGAAAGTTGGGAAGCAAAATTCGATTCCTGCCTGAAATGCAAAGTGCATGAGGTCAGTCTCACCCACCTTTGCTTCACGCTGGCATCAATCATCCTGCTGATAGCCACTGTCTGATTTAGAGCGGTGGCGTAAAGCAAATCAGAATCTGGCTCAAAACCGTCTGATACTGGAAAGCGGACCCCTGGACAGACAGACTCCGCTTGGTAATAGAGCTAACGCAGCAGAGAACACACGCAGGATCATAACACATGTCTAGTTCAGAAATACATATAAGCCCCCATGTCCTAGTAAAAGCTGACACTAATTCAAGACAAAACCCTGCATTTTACCTACTGTGGAAACAGTCCATTATTTCTTATCCTTCAAAACAAAGAGTGTTTTCAGGTTATGGAGTATTTCCGCGATCTCAAGGGATTACACTTCAGGGGATGGATGAGACGCTTCTGAAGTCAGGGTTTCGTGATGGTGAGCAGCAAGGGGGAGGTGATACTCTCTACTTTGAAAGCTTTTTCCCATTCTCAGGGAAAAAAAAAAAAAAACCCAACCAAAACCAACCTGTACTGTGCAGAAGTTTGGGCCTGGCAACCCAATCTTTATTGCTTGGTTTGTCAATGAAAATAAAAATAAAACTGGAAAAAAAAAATCCATACAGCCGACTCATAACAAATAAATGGAATGATCCCTCCTGAGAGCAGATGGAAGCCCTAGCAATGGAGTTAAAGTAGCCTGGACAAAGCACTCATGGATGTGAAAATACCGTCAGCAGCATGCCTGGATCAGCAAGGGACGGAGACTAGCTGACCTAAAGGGCTTTTCCTTGTCTTTTTATTTTTCCCCTTTTTCTTTCCCCGCTCCCTACAGCTTTAAGGGAGGGGGCGAAGACGGTCAGGATTACTTTGCGCTAGGGGAAAGTCTGGTTTTAAATGGTTCTGAAGCTAGTTTGCTGGCTGCTGAACTGCCTTATCATCGAGTCACCATTTTCTTTCTGTAGTTTTGCCCTGGTTTGTTTAGCTAAAAAAGTGATCATCTTCTAACATTCTCTTAGAAGGCTAGAAGAGTCGTTGGTACATTTTGGCCATTCCTTTGGGACAAATACATTGCAGCGTGTCTCTTGGCTCTTCTTTTATTTGCTTCTGAACTCCATTTAGCAATAACATGGGATTGATGAGCCTAACTCCATGAAAAATGTTTACTGGCTTTGTTCTCACGAATGCTTAGTGATAGTATAAAGACCAAAAAGTAGATAGCTCGATTTTCAAATGCTGAATGGGAATTTGGAATATAGGCACTTGGAAAATCTCCATTTGAATTTGCAATGGGAGACGATTTTTGTTCCTTTTGGAGTGAACGATAGAAAAAATATTAAATGTCAACTTGCCAAAAACATAACCTCTGCCTATAAACACAATGGAGACAGACAAATATTGTGCAGGGAAATGTCAACCCAAATTTAAATCTTAATACAAATTTGGGCTTTGCAAATATTTTAAGACATACGTTTTCTCAGGGAAATAGCCAACTTGTATCAATTATTGAAGAGTGTTTGTGGAAAGCAGGCTTAAATTCATAACAAGAATATCAGTTCAAGAAATGTGAATCTAAACATCAACTCCATTTAGTCAGGGAACAAAAACAAACCACGTGACCTCTCGATCCAAATTAAAACAGATAGGCAACATCCAGAAACGCCTACAGAAATTATGTGATAACCATTTGAAATTAGGAGTTGATATGAAGGACGTTTTGCCTTCTCATATATGTCTCAAAAACAGAATGTGAAAAAAGCCCTCTATTCTCCATTTCCCCTGCTGCTCACGCTAGTCTTTCTGATTTAGGGAGGATCACTTCTCTGAGCCAGCTCCTCTTCCTCATAAGGCAGCTGGCAAGAGGGAAATGTAGACTGTGTCTATATTTGCGTGTGTGTTTGGATTAAAAATGTGCTTTTATCTCCCAGTCACCCCCACAGTCTGTACTGTCGTGCAAGTTACACACGGTCAGATAAAAATAACAAAACTTGCACCCAAACTGAAGGAAATTCATTCTATGAGACCATAGTAGAGGAAGCCAAAAGCAAACCCTCCCCCAGATATCCATAGCGTAGAAATCAGGCCCACAGCACCAACAACCGTCCTCCGTGGGGCAGCTCATCAGGTGCTACACAGCTTATCGATACAGATGCGGTCGTGCATCTATATCAATAGTCAAGCAAAGAAATCTAGGGAAAGACTGGGAAAGGCATTGAGACCATTGAGGACAAGCTGACACAACTTGGAAGCCAAAGTGAACTCAAAGGTTCCCAGCACCTGGGCGATAAAAATAAATCCTATTAACTTCCATCGCAATTGAATTCTCGTTCAACTCTGCCACAGTGGCCAACTCTTATTAGAGAGAGGGCACATCAAGAGCGTACGCTTGATCTCTACTCCAAACTTTACATGGCATCAGTTGACGTGATCAGGTAGTGAGACACTCAACAGGCTTGTGAGATTCTGGAAATTAGTTCAAAAAGGTTGGAGAACACTTTTATGAGTCTAGGTGGCTGCACACAGAAGCTGAGTCCCTTTTCCTTGCTGACTTTACATGCAACCAATACATGGTATGGAATGCAGTGGATTTATGAAAAAATAAATAAGTGCAGATTATTTCCTTTTAAACATTTAGAACTACCAGCTAAACCAGATCAACTAGTAAAAGTTAAAGCTGACAAACTTGCCAAACTTCTTTAACAAAGAAAAATGACTTTAATGATCACTTCTATGGTTTAAAGCAGAAGAATTGGGAGGGTGAGGCCAGATTGCTTTGAAGTGCCTTCAAACTCTTACAAGGAATGTGACTACTGCTACATTTTTTTTACTGATGCTCATTCTCAGAAGCCCAACTCTTTTGTAAGTCACCTGGACCAGGTTTCAAACGTTAAAATGCAGAAGCCTTATTGCATCTGGCCTCACTGCAGCTCCGTCTTAGTTCTCCTTAGTGGGTTCTACAGGTCTGAAAGACTTTGGTTTTGGTTGTTTGGCTTTTTTCTTCTTTTTTGGGCAGTGTGTGTGCATGTTATTCTTTAAACAAGTTCTTAGTTTTTCCTACGAAGTACCCCACAATGCAAAAGCCCACATCCATTTTTTGTTTTTGTTTTTTTCTCATAGCTATCAAACTACTTGTGGCATTCTTGGGCATGCTACATGAAATAGGAGCAAAGAGAAGTCCTACAGCCAAAAAAAACATTAACTTTGGCTTTTCTTCCTTTTTCACTTACGTAGTAGGTTTTACACAGTTAGTTTCTCTGCAGTAGCCAAGATGCACTTACTGTTTTCTTTAATGTACCAATAGTTGGTCTCAATAATGCCTTTGTACACACTTCACCTTGACTAGAAGAGTGCAAGAAGAGCCAAAGCCGGACAAAAATTATTGAAAGCTTTCTAACAGCTTTTATTGAGCAAGTTTCAAAGAGGGCTCATTTTGCACTTTTCCTGTATTTAACAAAGACAATTTCAAAGTTGAATTGTCCTCAAGCACTTTCAGTTTTGTTTTCTTCTTCTCACTCTCCTTTCTTGTTCCCCATCAGTGAATGGATACAATAGCAGTAGGAAGCCGAAATACTCAATCATTGTGCCCTTTCAATGGAGTGTAATGATACTGAAGGCTGCATGCAGTATTAGGCAATACAGTGTAAATAAACCTCTCCTTTTATATAATAATCCAGATTTTATGGGTCATTCCTGGGAAAACTGTACACACGTCTGCGCAAGTCTTCCATAGGAGCACACAGAGTTGTTATCGTTTGGCAGAACTTTCTCATTTTAGTCCTAGAACTGTCATTGTCAAACAAATCCTGTGTTTCTTATTGACTGAGAGGTAGTTTGAATCCATACTGAAAGCTCTCCAGGGGCTTTAAAAGGTTTTTGTGTCTGTAACAGCACATCTATCTAATCTGCAATGGTCTGCTCGCCTAAGAACGCTAACCGGTAGAGATAAGCACAGGTTTCCAGTTTCTTACCTGGAGGGCAGTGGTTAGGTGGTTTATAGGCAAGATGACCTCAGGGTGTTGACAACTTTATCCTCTTATTCTGGGTGCTTGCATAAATGTCCGAAGTTGTACACGTCATATTAGCAGCCACTTGAAACGCTGGACACGTTATGCGTCTGCCTCCTTCACAGGAATGGGGTGGAAAGCAATGGGAACGTATTCAGTGCTTTCAGCAAGTGCTAAAGGGAATGAGGAGAACCAGGTGAGCAACACACAGTAATTTCATTAATAGATTTTAGTGCACAAGTTCGGTTTGTTCTCGAAAATCAAGCCTAGGAAATCAGTCCATGAGTATCACGCAGAAAAAGACAGGGTCCAGCTCAACTGAAGTATTATTTCCTGATAATTTTAAAGACCTTTCATATAGACTATTTAGCTCTTTAAGAGTTTTCGTCGAAGCAAACAAACTGCCATACCTGATATGTGGGGTCTCCAGATTCTTCGCTGTTCCTTTGCCCATCAGTCCCGTCTGCTGTGGTAGCGTGCCTGCCTCAGATCGCTTATACACCCAATGGAAAGTTGCTGGATGTGGGTACTACACACTACCAGGTTTAAACACACTACCAGGATAATGGAGATAAACTGGGTCCCCCCGAATTCAGCAGCGGGAGGACACTGCATTGCTGTCAAGCCCAGGGACCAGTTATATTTTTCTCAGTAAGAATCTGGCCCGGGTCACCCCGGGCTCTGATGGCATTTCAGCAGCATCGCGCCACAAACGGGTGAACACAAGGTGACACGGTCTCCTGCCTGGCTGAGAGGAACGGAGCGGATCTGACCATCGGGGGCAGATTTTGTGGTTTTGACTCCAAGACACGTTGAGCAACTCACCCCTGCTCCATTAGCAAGTGGAAGTTCACCTACAACAAAACGTACCCTGAAATCAGCTTAGCACAGCGAGCCTCTGCTTTGCTAATCAAAATAAATAAATAAAGCCCTTGTGGTTGGTTTGGAAAAGTAACAGGAGGCAGGTGAATATGGCATGTGCTTGACATTCTTCCCATTCCTTCTCCATCACATGATGAAGGATCTCTGCACCAGTAAAGGAAGGTATTGTAAATTAAATATCCAAATTTTCCACCATGCCAGCAATTGTTTTAAGCCTGCTTCTTGTGTCTTTTATCTCCCTTACAAATCTTGAAGGGAATAGGATTCATCAGTACACAAATGGCCTTTATTTCTGGCTGTTAAAAACCTGATGATGAGCAACATTTCCAAGGAAGAAAAAGCAGTCAATTTCCGAAGCATGTGCAGAGTTAATGTCTGCAGTAATTGCGACTAAGTACGGTGGAGCAGAGATGCGCTGCCAGCTGGAGCCAGGGATTAAAAAGGAAACATCTGTGCTGAGATTATAGGAACAGAGGAAGCTGTGGGAAGGAAGGAAGCGAGAATGCCCGTGTAGGTCCACCTACCTCATTTGAACTTCTCCTTTTCCCCATGGTTTTGTTTTCCTCTCACTAAATTCTATGTATTTACCATCCTGAGTTTTTGCAGAAAAGCCTGTCTGATTTCTCTGCTGATTGACCTTTCCCTTGGACTAACCTCACGACCACACGTGTTACCAAAATGAATCCTAAGCAGCGGGCTTTGGGCATATGCTTAAAATTGAGAAGGCTTTTAAGCTGTTTCCTGAGCAAGGATACCTTTGAGTGTAATGACTTGAGATGAACCGCTGGGCCTCAACCAACAAACTACTTACCAGTGAGTCTAACTTTAGGCAGGCAAGAAATTCCCTTATTCTCAACGGGACTATAGGCAAAGTTAAATTTACACGTGTTTAATTATTCAGTTAGACTAGGAACTAAACAAACGAGAAGATTGCAGCCCAATAGCATAGTATTGCCCATTATATCAGAACCTGAACAAATTATTATAGATATTGAATATCGACTGCATTCTTTGTTCTGCATTCAATAAAATGTGCTGAATCTAATGAAAAAATGTATTTTTCTGTCAAGAATCAGAATCTTAAAATCTATCCTTCCTTTAGGAATCTGTTTCCCTTCTTTCCTATTGAAATAATGAAAGAAAGCTACCAGAAATGCATTCTAGTAAAATAATAAAAACTCTGGTGGCTAACTAATGTATTAAGGAAGATGAGACACTTCTTTTAAAAGAACTTTAAAAACATAGCTAGCAAAAACATATATACACTCATACACACATTTAGCTAGTCAGCTTAAATCCTAATGAAACATCGTGTGTTGCTTTTATCCCTCCTGGTACTGAAGATTTACAAGTTTGCGTTGGATTTGCAGAAATTGCCTGTTGTACAGGACAGGTCAAAAAGGGATTACAGAGCTCTTTGCATTTGCAATGTTTTTTTTTTTTATTTTATTTTATTTTTTCTACTCCAATTGCCTTTGAACTCCCGTTCTTCGGGAGCTCCGGTGAGGTGAAAACGCGGGGACGAAGGAATTGAAGGTGGGGAGAAGGAGGGAGGAGAGGAGAGAGAAAAGCTAGAAGGGAATTACTCCTTTCAAAAATAAATCAATCAATAGAAAGAGCACAGAAGTATTACTTTAAAAAAAAAAAAAACAAAAAACAAAATTCCCAGAGCCAGCACATACACACACTCCATTTCTACTAATCGGATTGTGATGTGTTTGCCTTTAATATGTGCAGCCAGCCCCTATGCCCTGCCTTGTGCACATGTCATGTCCTTTTAACATCAGCAGCCGCTGGCCTGATTCTCAGTCCTTGATAACATGTTCCCAAGTAGTATCGTGTAACGAGGGGGAACGGAGAGGGAGAGGTGGGGGGGAGAGGAGCCAACGCCGGCACAAGCGATCAGTGGCTTCGTTGAAATGCTACAGACAGTTCTCTTCTAATCTCCGAGCCTTTCATTTGGTTTCAATTCTTCGTTTCTTGTTGATATGTCAAAGAGAGGCTACACTGGCCATAAAACAAAAGGATAGATTCAAAGCAGGGTTTTTCCTTAATCCTCTCTTCTCCTTCTCTCTCACCCTGCTTCCAGCAGATTTTCGGTTTCGTTAGTTTCTCCGAGTGCGCGCAGTTTTCTGCTCTTGTTTAGAAAGAGAAGCTGTCAGACACCACAAAAACTTCAAGGGGTTCAAACCAGAGAATTTTGAAATGCTGCAATAGTGCCGGTCAAATCCTAAAAGGAAGTTGGTGAGGCTAAGGAGGACCACAATCAGCAAGGAGAGGGCACGTGCTTGCTCCATCCTCTCTCAGGCCAAGTTCCCATTTGCTAATAGACTTTTGGACGAAGTATTTTATCTATTTATTTCAAGCAATTTTTAAAAATAACTTGCAAGGATCTCCCCTTTGCTTACCCAGGAGGGGAACTCATTCTCCATAGAGGAACCCTCTGCCGGGGAAATGGGAAGAAATTTTGAGCTGCACCTCCATAATATTTTCCTTTCTCTTCATGCACTACCTCTGTAAAAGGCACCATTTAAAGCTTTAGATGCAAGAAGCATTTTGCCAGCTACTTGAGGAGAGAAGCAGGTTAGCCATTCAACTCTGCTACTTGTTAGGGCAATTATCCAGACACAACATTTAAAAGAAAGGACTTTGGAAATGACTCATTTACAACATCATGAAAAATTAAATACACTTGAATAATATCTACTTTCTTTTTAAGCGGGTAGATGTTTCTGCACAGGTTAAATGTCAAATTAAAGCCTACACTGATTTCTTGAGTGGCATACGAGCAGAAATCAGGCAAGACCCAGACACCATGGAGCAGAAGATGCACTTATTCTGGAGCCACATCTGAACGACTGATCAATTTGCCCGATTTTTTCCATTTGATTTGCAGAAAGAGAGCAGTGAAGTTTGACTGGGATACATCAGGCTGCAAATTACACTGGACTTTGAGGTCTCGCTGGTTGACTCTCCAGGGTTTATCCGAACTAAGTGCACGTTGGGTTTACTCAGTGGAACCTTCTCCTAAGTGTAGTTTCTTACGGGGTTCCTGGTGTGTCCATATTGGTGTGAATAAGAGATACCTTCTGGTTCAGTGAAGTTACAAGTTTGCCTGCAAAGTTACTCAGTCAACATCTCCAACATTTACTTTTTCCTTTAAAATGAATGTGAGGACTTGCTGGAGTTCGGTATGTCAGAACCATTGAACTCACCTACAGTGGCTTTTCTTGGAACCTGAGATCCCGAGTGACGCTTTGCTTAGAGATCAGTCCTTGAACAGCCTGAAATACAGTTAATAAAAGCAGAATTTCATCCAACCGGGACCAAAAGGGAGATAAGATTCACAAATCCAAACTAGAAAAACGAGCCTATGGCCTTCCTTATTTAACAAATACCAAAATTTGTATATTCCGTTTCCTTAAAACAAGTTTGCAAGGCACTTTTCTTTGTAATACGGCTGGTGGTGGTGTGGTGGGTAACACTTAGAGGGATCAGCCTACCTTTTCTGTTTTGGATTCTCAAGGATCCCAGATAACTAGGGAGATGTCCCGCACCTGCCTTTAGCATGTCTCATTGCGTTACCGGTTAAAGATAATGCCGCAGAAGCAGCAGCTTTAAAGTTGCGTGAAGAGACGTCCTAGGACTGGCCCCATACATACGGGTCCAGCATTTTAAACCGCACAGCTTTTATCACTTTACACAGCTGAGCCATCTCTTTTTTTAAACTGCACTGACCATCTCTGTGGGCAAGACAAGGTGATCCAAAGCTTGCCACTAATGACAGACACTAGAGAGAAGAGAAGTGCACCAGCACGGACCATTTCAAAGAAAACCCACAAATGTAAACTTATAAATATCCCTGTGAGGGGGGGAAATACGCTCGCTCATGGGACCTGAGCACTCAACTTGCTTTCCTCAAGGAAATACTAATAGCGATAAAAATATCAAACCACTGGGAACCACTGAAGGAAAAAAAACAAAACAAAAAACCCAACCTCTAAATCCTTAAAACAGTAAGGATCCAGGCTGATGCAGCTTGGAACATCAGTTAGGTCCATCTTTGACCCACGTTTGATTGGCAGATGTGCACATCCTGAACTCTTAAGCCTCTCCTGTATCCTGGTGGCGTGGCACTCGGTGCTACGCACGCGTTCTGCTACAGCGGGTTGCAGCGGCATTGGCACAAGCTGCCGATCACCGCCGTACCTGCGAGCTGAGCCTTTGCCGTGCCATGTGCTGCTCAGAAGCGCCGCTACCAGCACGATCCTGCGAGCCAAGCCCTGTAACGTAGCAGCTTGGCAAGGGAATAGTTTCCCTTTTATCGCTTATTAAAGGGGATCAGGTGTTTGCCCATGAGAACCGCACTCTAAGCTACATGACTTTTTTTTTTCTTTTTTTTTTTTTTTTTCCCCTGGAATATGCCCATAAACGAGATATGTGTCTGTTTAAATAAGCATAAAATTATGAGTATCCTGCAGCAAAATGAGACAGCAGCGTTCAGGATTAACGTGGATGAAAAAGCCCATTCTTTTCCCCTTCCACGACTTTGGTGGTGAACTTTGAGCCTATCGAGAGCTTTCAAGGACACAGAAGAAGGGTTCCTACAGTTGGCAAAGCCTTTTTAGAATAACCTTTTCAATGGATTTGATCGGAAAGTAGCAGTATAAATGATGTGATTTATATTTACGTGCAGATATAACCTCCACAGTGTGCTGGCAGCTTGCTATATTAGGGAGCAGCTTCTCTCCCCAGGGTTGACAGTGCACCCTCTACTTTTCCAGACAACAAAGAAAACTTTGCTATTCTCAGAGTCGAGACCGAATAGCGTTATTAGTCGCACCGGCTACAGGATTCTCTTGTTCTCGAGTCTTCTTATTTTAAAGCCTTTCATTTCCCGAGACAGCTGCAAGGTGTCCCTTCAAGGATTTTGCTTTTTTGATTTATACTTTTATACACTCGAATCTCAATTGAGATATCCCAGCCTCATTCCATTGCTGACCTTACACTATCAAACCGGACTGACCCTCCATCTCTCAGGGCCGGGCTGGATTCCAAGCCAGGTTATGGAAGCGCCGGGGCAGGGCCGCGAAGCAACCCATCAACCGAATCCCAAGGAGACACTTCACGTGGAGTCGCCGCTGGCGGCGCGAGCCCGCTCAGCTCTCCGCCCTTTGAACTTCTGACTCCGCTCTTGTTTTTACCGAGGCTTCGCTTTGGGGTTCGCTTTGTTTTGCTGAGAAAATCCTGTCCGCGCCGAGCACGGCGACCCCGCAGATGGCATGGAAGTGGATGACATTGGACCAAGATCTGCAGATGATACTGAAAATTGTCTTTTTTTTTTTTTAAAAAAAGAAAAAAACCAGCAATTTCAGCTAGGAGAGAGCTTGTTGGCAGCGAGTCGGAGTTCCTGAGGGCCAGGCACCTGCTTCTGGTCATTGTTCTCCCTCTACCACACCTGTAGGCGTGAGGATATCCAGGTATTCGATACCGTCCAACCTCAGCCAAGAAAATCCAGTCCGCAGCAAGGCAACGCCCACGGGCTGACACTTCTGTGTCAGGAATCTGCAAGCGAAACACACCCAAATGAAATAAATACCTCCTCATTACATCATCGCGCTTTTTTTTTTTTTTTTTTTTTTTTAAGTAAAAAAAAAAAAGGTACAGAAAAGAAAAGCTTTACTGGAATAGCCTTACAGTCAGACTCGGACTGAAAAAACCCAGCTGCCGTGGATTCTCTTATTCAGGTGAAACTGAGGCAATTTGAGCCAGTACAGGCTGGATTAGCTTCCAGCTTGGAAGCCGGTTAAATAAACCTCTAAACAGTCCTTAGTACTTGCTTAAATAATAAAGTGGGGGGAAAAAATAGAGGTTTTAAAGCTGGAGGTCTATAAAATCTCTATTCCTGTCCTATTCAAGAGCCACCCTTAGCTGCTGATGATGAGAGCAAAATTGGGAGCAAATAATACTACCATCCTCCTTCCTCAATAATGCCTTTAAAACATATAAGTGCCAGTTGAATTAGCCTATTTATAAGACTTCTTTTTTCCCCCTGACTGTAAACTCCTAATGACTCTCCGTTACACAATGCAATTCAATATGACTCAAGCTTCCAGGGGTCTTGATCCCCTCTAGATAGTGTACCACAAAAGTGATTTATAAACTACAGTCTGAGAAAGTCACTGAGACTGAAGTGATTTGAGAAAATAGTTCAGGCTTGTAAGTGAATACAAGTGCTATGAATTCCAATGACAGAATAATACCCCCCTCCCCAAATCTTTTCCTAGCCTCATTTCACACAACAGAGAGAAAGGTAGCGTTGAAGGAAAGGAGGGGGGGATAAAAAAGCCCAAAAGGGATGAGAAAATTGAGAGCTGTATGGTGAGGGCTAATCAGTCATACACCAAAGTAAGCTTTTTTTCTTTTTTTTTTTTTTTTTTTTTGTATGAAAAAGTGTAATGAGAGCCTGTTTGCATTGCAGATCATGTCTGTGAAACCGAGCAGTTCTGAATGGAGCACTCTGGCTGAAGGAGCCAGGGAAAGAGGTAATAAAAGCAGAGACCACCGATAAGCTGAACTCAGATATCAGGTGTATCATTGGAGGAGGAAAATACATATTTGTCATCCTTCCTTCCCCTCCAAACAAGCGGGCAGTAAATCTATATTCTCGCATTTTCTTTTCTTGAGAAGGACTCTATATCTCAAAAGTTATTTTGGATCGAATGGCGGGGGTGGGGGGAGGGGGGGCGAAAAAAAAAAGAAAGAAAGAATCCCAAAGCACGCGGTTCCTTCTTGCGACACAGATTTTCCTATCCAAATTTCAATAAGGGGCTGTTATTTTGGAGTCTGTTCCCTTCCCCCTCCCCTTATCGCCTCTCCCTGTCTTTCATACTGAGGCGTTTGGTCTAAAGACAGCCAGGGAGCTAAATATATATTAATTAGAACTCTTGAGGCTGCCATCAATGAGATACAATTATCCCAAACTGTTGCTATTACAGGCTCTGATAGCTTCATTTAAATTCCTGAATAAAACATGAAATATCTTTAATGAGAAATGAATATAGTTGTCAGGAGGGAGTAGTTGTGATATTGTTACTAGTTGAGATATAGAAGATGAAGACATAATATGAATACCTTCGACTTTATATAAAAATGATGGCTGTTAGCAAAAGACAGATCCTCCTTCAGAGACTTCATTTAGCCTGCATATCAAAAAACATATAAAATAGCAACATATCTCTTGCAAGGAAACTCTGATATCCAAAAGGCAGCTGGGACTACCGTCTCGGTGCAAACTGTATCTGATACAAGGTGTAAAAAAACCCAAAACTCCTTACCATTAAGGTGAACCTAAACAAATCATGTTAAGCACAGTGAAATATTCCCGTTGTCTTGTTACTCAATGGCTGGAAAACTCTCTCGCCCACACTCAACCACATACTCCCTTGTTTTTCTTTCTTTCTTTCTTTCTTTTTTTCCCCATTTATTATTTTTAAGACAAATGCCAATGAGGGAGCAGAGACACTGTTCTCTCCCTTTCAAGGCGACTGAAAGACACAAGGCCAGGCCAGCCAAGAACAGTTGTTTAAATCACACTGTCATGTGTGATGGGAGACGGGAGCTGCAGCACCTCTTCATTCCTCCGCAGCTGCTTGATGGACTGCACCAGTCGCACTAAAAATTCACCCTTGAGCTGCAGCGGAGGTCTCCTCACCTGCTGTTATTTTACTAAATTTACAATGACTCCCCCCTCCTTTCCATATGACTCGTGTATTTGTCCCTTTTTTTTTGCTTAAAGTGAGCCTTTTTACACCTTTTAGACCTTTCATCCGGAAGTGTTTCCGAAGCAGCTCGCGGAGAAGGGGCAGCTCTGACCCTACCGTGGTCCTGCAGCCCCTCACCGACCCGGTCCCATCAGCCGATGGATGCCAGGTGACAAAGAGCTCCACGCCGGCAGCTGATTCTGGGGTGGAGCACGGCAGCTATTTAACAGCATGTACCGTCGCTTATACTTCGGTGTAGGTCGCAAAGTGAAGATGATTATCATACTAATTGAAAGGGCATGGGAAACATTCAAGAGGCAGAACATAATTATCCAAACTGGAAATTGCCAGGTCGTTCCCATTCTTCTGGGATCCTCTAGTGACCACAGAGAATGGTCAGGACCTCAATTTAAAGTCTCAGCACAAGTTTGCATCAAACATTTTTACATTAAATCAATTAATATGTATGTCCTGAATATTATTTTTGAGATACTTGGAGTGTAGCAGCTCAGTTTCTTCTACAAGCATTGGTTTGCTTGTATTCTCTAGACACAGACACAGAAAATTATCTCCGGGATACAATTCAATTTCTCTTAATCAACACCTCTTTGCTTCATCGAGTAAAGCATGTTTAATCCATTTAGAGTTAGTTGTCGAAGAATACACATTCTAATTAATATTTTCCTGAAGAGGTTTATACATGACACTATAATAAATTAAACAGAGAAAGTGAAGAGTTCCTAAGTGCCTCTACCAGACTGGACCAGGAGAGATTTCTCTGTGGATTCTGTTTCTCTTCCACCTGATCATCCAGGGAGATGCCCGCTTCAAGACAAGACCTTAAAGAGGTAAAGGAAATTCATATATCTAATGCATCCTCTATTCTTGGCAGCCCACGGCGCTGTCTAAGGATGTTATGGCAATGAATTGCTGGGTCTTCAAAACTTGCCCTTCCAGAAATGGATCAAAATTTACTGGCAGGTTCCTAAGACGAGAGAAGAGTTGTCTAATGTACCATAAAGCTTATTCTGCCGTGTTTGCCATATTTGTGAGCTTGAAGGCTCACAAGCTGAAATAAATGTATTCTCACCCCAGGATGTGAAAACACAATTCAACCCTCCAAAACTGGCCACAAAAAACCTTGGATGCAGAGATGTGCAGTCATAGGACCAAGACCACGATACAAGCTCAACCACAACACAACCAAGAGTAAATCACAAATACCGGAATGTCAACCTAAATATTTATGCCACATTCGCATGCCTTAGATTTATATGAATAATAACCATTCCTGGGATCAAAAACCAACTTTGAGGTGAAATATTGCAGCCCAAAAGCAAAGAGGTTATATTAACAAGTGAGTCCTTTTCTTTTATAGCAATTTTGGGATCCCCTTGAGATAGACAAACTTGCTGAAGCAAACACTCGCCCCCCGCTGCATAAGTCATCCTTAAGGAACAGAATTAAAGACCTCAGAGCCTGACACCGTGAACGTCAAGTGCAATTTACAGCCCTAGAATCAGTGGAACCAGAGCGATATCCAATTATACTCATTTTATTTATGTAGTTTATTTCCTCCAAAAATTAATTTTATGTTCCTAAAATTGCTGGATTAATAGCCCTAGCAACTGAACCCATCCATCAACACAAAATACACAGCACAAACAGCGACTCCGCAGATATTTTTTTTCCTCTCTACTGTTTGTTTTAACACAGGACTCGGAGAGAGCACATCCAGAGAGCGAAGAGATTCTCCAGAGGCCCGTTCAATATTTTTACCCTTTTCTGAGACGACGTCTACGGTGTCAGCTGGCTATGACCAGCTGCGGTGGGATATTTCTGATGGGAGCAGGCCTTTTCTCCACTAGGCGGTTGACAGCAATGACTTTTTGACTGGCCCCTTCCAGCCGCTCAAATCTTCGACTGTAGTTAAAGGGCAAAAAAAAGGAAGGAAAAAAAATACAGTATTACCCCGAAGATGGATGTTTACTTCAAAATCACAAGTTGTTTTCTCTTTTCATTAGGTTTGACCCAAACTCTCCCTCTTTTTCCTCATCCCAGCTGCTCCCCCCGGCAGGATAGCCTCACAGCACTGCTGTGTTTAGACCTTGGCAGGTTTGGGGCACATTCCTGCTATACCTGGGCGAGGTAGGAAAATTTTCTGGGAGAAAGCTACAACGACATGCATGAGAAAAAAAGAGGAGCCAGAGCAGCCAGGCTGGGCTGTGGCACCGAGAGCTCAAGGGAGGTAATGGAAATAAAACCTAAGATACATGAGCTGTACGGACAGTGGCAAGTCTGAGAGCTTACCGTTGGGCTTGGTGGAAATCATTAATTAATGTGTGCCATCCGTACCAAAATCTTGCCTTCAGATATCCTCCAAACTCAAACTTCGCCCCCCCGCCACCACCCGATAGCTTCTTTCACTCCCCTTGCAACTTTTCCCAAATTCGCCCTTAGCTCCCGGGGCGCGCCGGCGCCAGAGGGAGCGGGCAGAGCGGCCGGCTTCTGCTCAGATAAGACACGCACCTTTGGCCTCATCTCAGCAAGATGTTGCTTTTCTTCTTTTCTCTTCCATTGTTCTCTTAATTTTTAGATTAAAGGCCCTTCTGACTGAAGGTACCTGTTTGTTCCTATATCCTGAGGAACCTAACAACAAAGCACTTAAAATTACTTATTGTTATGGCTTGGGGACAAGATTACATCTCTAAGTTTATAAAGCAGTAGCAACATTTGCCACTAAATACAAATGATTTTAATAATCAGCATTATATTTGCTTCTTTCAGCAGGGTGCCTTGTCATTACTTTAACGATAATAATACCCGCTTTTCATTTGCTAAGTGTTATTATGATTATTATTCAGAAGCTTTACTATAATTAACTAACTGAGCCTCACAACACCCCTGTGAGTCAGGTAGAGAAAGAATTACGACTCCCCTATTTTTCACCTGGAATAGCGGCGATGGGGAAGATAAATATTGTAACACAGAGGAGGCCTGGATTAAAACCAGCAGTTCTTGCCTCAAAATCCCATATACAAACCACACCTCGAATCGTCTTGCCTCCAGTTCACCGTCCGGTGCTGCCGTCAATTCAAATGCACCAAGATGACACTTGGGAGAGTCAAGAAAAAAAAAAAAAAAGGGAGGGGGGAAGGAAGAAAAGAGACGCGGCGATCCCTAACAACGCCGAGGCACCTCGCGCTCTGCAGTTTAACAGCCTCCTTTGGCAGCTCCTGCTCCCGGCTGGTGTCGGTTCCCGAATCCCGAGCACTCATGTTGAGTGCGTGCATCACGCACATCTGTATCTATACAGGCGACAGCTTCTGTCTATAATAGCCACCTGTGAGACCAGGCGAGAGGCATTAAAAATTAAAGAACTGCAGAGTAGATTGGAAGCCAATCTTGGGTTTATAGACGGGGAAGCGTTTGACAGGTGGTCTCTGCGAAAGAAGTGGCCTTAGAGACACATTTCTCTTGATTTTATTTTTTAATTAACTTTTATTCTCAGTATTATCATGTCCTCCCCACACACACACTTCCTTTCATCCTCTTTTCCAGACTGCAATGTAGTTTAACACACCAGACTCTCACCACAGTGCAATTATAGGTACCTTCAGCGTCACCGGCCAGCAGGGACACTTTAAAGATCTTTTCTTCCATCTACATCCTAATGCCAGCCATCCGCCCAAAAAGTCCACAGACCTTCACACATAGTCAAACTGCAGGGCTTATCACCAAATTAAGGCGGGTGGGTTATCTCGTACCTTACTACAGTGACATGTCCAGCAAAGCCTGCAATTACAGGGGCCGCTCGGTGATGAGCAGCCATCCAAGCCCTGGGTCAAGCATGTGCCTGTTAAGCTCTTCCACATGTGCCATTCAGGCCCTTCCTGTTTGGGTTTCACGTACCGGTTTTACACCTCTCGCCTCACATAAAACCAGATGACCTTAGAGAGACCAGGAGGGCCATCTCCATCACTGTCTATGGCGTAGACTTCACCTCCTGCCATAAAAACGCTTCCTCACCTTCCCTCCCCGCTCACCCCTCGCATTCCCGCTTTCAAGTTAATTGGAATAACACATCTGCAGCCAAACAACAGAAACCGGTGCGTCCCCTCCAGGCCCCCCCCCCGCCCGCTTCCCGCCCCCCCGGCTTTGCTTCATTGACTCCTCCAAACCCACCGCATTTAGACAGCAGCACTTAACCTTCTGCAGAATATCTTTATGCTCCATTTTCCTTTCCATTAGGAAGGAGATGAAAGCAAGCAGAGGATGCTTTTGTACAGCTGCTGTTGCTGCCGGCAGATGTGCTCTCCCAAGCCTATATGTCTTTTAAGCATAAACTTGAATACTTCTGTGTGCGAGGGGTTTTGGTGTGGAAGGGGTGTATGGAGGAAGCTTAAGCGATGCTGAGTTTAAGCCAAATGCAATGGTTTACACCCAAAATCAGTGCGATTTGTACTTGTGCTGTCCTACACTTTCCTGCCGGAGACTCTGCAAACCAAACCTGCTGCACTTGCAGTATTTTGAGTCTGGTTTTTCAATTTCTGCATAAGCATAACAAGGCAAGACTCAAACCGAGACTAACTGTAGGCCTTTACCACCGGAGGAAAAGATCCCTTGTAAACCTGCTAAGTTTTGTCATGGTACTCGCTGCATTACTCCCAGGTTGAAAATCACTTCTGGTTTTTTTTTTTTTTTGGAGGAAGAACTCATTCGTGGCAACAATGGGAAAATATACACATTTTGAAATTCTAAGTAAATAATTTTAGAAAAGTCAAATACAAAGACTAGAAGCTTCTACGTCGAAGGCAGAAGATGCTGCCCACGCAACTGATAAACACCAGGAGTTTGTCTGTTCGTGTAACTTCCTTGAAGACCACGTTGCATCCCACTGATAGTCAGTGCTGAGTCAAAGCTTGGGAAGCTCCAAGCGCAGGAAAAATGGCTCTAATAACAGCTGTCTACATTGTGTCCTCCCGGGAGGCATTTCACCCACCACAAAGACGCAGGCACATCTGGGGCAGGCAGCAGCCAAACATAAGTATAATATAGAGGGAAGTGAGGAGTCTCTTCCGCAGCTGAACCGCCGGATGTATTTTAGGTAGGAAGATCCTGTTTGGAAGCCGTTCAAGTCCCGTGTCTACTCTCGCTCATACGCCATGCTTTAAAGCGTGCCTGGTCGCGACCTCTGTCTTCTGCCTCAGGTTGGAGGAAGGAAGATGGTGTCGGGATGGGCAGGGGGTTAGCTCAGGACCTGAGTTTCCCCGGTTCGGCGCCTCAGTCCTCTCAGACTCTGTGTATGGCTCAGGGCGAGCCGCTTAAACTCGATTTCCCATCTGTAAACTCACAGCGTTATTGCGAGTGCAAACGCTGCCAGGGCAGGGAAGGGACCTGACAGGGGCCGAGTCACCAGGGCAGCAGCAAACACCGCGATTTACGATGGGCTGGGAGGAAAGGGCGCCCCGTTCCCGGGTACCCAACCCAAACCAGCTCAAGATGGTGTTAAGGAAGCTATAGCATATCCAGGCTTTGGAAAGGGCACGTTCTGGTTAAACGTTTGAAGCGGGTGCACGGGGGGGGCACGTCTGCGAGCAGGGCAGAGAGAGGGGACCCGTCTCTGCGCGAGGCTCAATCCACAAGCAAATCGCTTTGGTGGTTTGCCCAGCTGTAGCAACAACGACGACGACAATAACAATCACTCTTGCCCCCCTTAGTGCCATCAGGACCAAATCAAAGCTACATGAACCTCCATCTTTCTGTCCCTGCCCTTATTGCACCAGAGGCTCGGAGAGGCTGGCTCTGGCGTACCAGTCTCATTGGATTAGCTTGATAAACCACTCGTTTACCTATAATTCAACAGACTGTAAAAATCCTCGTGGCTATTGCACAATAAGGAAAATAAATAATAATGTGCCTTAACAAGCATCAGTCGAAATACCCAGGATTTGATGGACCCGGTGATAAACAGCAGATTTACTTTCCCGGGAATGCAGACAAACTAATCAGATTTAGTTGGCAGCTATGAAAACACAACCGATGGGAGGCTCAGCGCCGGCTCGCGCAATTCCCCCCCGTCCCTGCTAATGCAGAGGGGCATGAAAAGAAAGGACATTAAAAAGATATCGTATCATCGTGTCCCCGCGCTGGATGTAATGCCCTGGCACGCTGACAGCTGGCTGGCAGCTTTCCATCCCTGGGAAGGGGGTCACTGGTCCGCGCAGCCCAGACAGCAGTTTAACCCCAGGGTCAGAGGCCAGTCAGGCGTTATCTACCGACTGGGCGCATTTCCTCCGCATCTGTGGCTTCAATATTCCCGAAAAGACACTGGCAGGAGGATGAGAGCTAATGGGAGCTCCTCTGGTATTTAGAAATTTAAAGGACCGCATTCATTTTTAATGACCTTGGAAACTCACTTTAAAAAAAATAAATAAATGCCTAAACAAAAACAAACAGTCAAAAGCAATTTACATTGAGTGAGAGAAAGAAAAATACTTTTAAGTTTTCCCGACTTGATTTTTTGAGACTTCTAGCTGTTGGACAAGGAGAGGATTGCTGCATGTTTTGTTAACTAAAGGGCAATTTTCAGGAAAACATTCCAACTATGAGATGAATGTTGCAGTTGTGCCATGGATGTACGCCGTTAAACTTTCATTGCACAGGACGAAAACAATTCCTATCTCAGCAAGGTAAAAACCATCATTATCTCCTCCCTGTTCTTCAGCACAGGTAGCGTTTGACAGACCCATGTCAGTCTCAAAGAAGCGTAAAGGCTAGTTTTTGAGCTAAGCTCTTATTTGGTGCGTCCCTGAGATGTTTTAAAGCCACTCTTGGTTTCCAGCTGTCTTGGAGGTGCCAATGCTGTATAAATTGGAGCAGCCCTAAATCTGATTGCATTTATGTCACCTGCAAAACCAACAAGGAGCTGCTCCAATGCCTCGCAGCCAGGCAGGCAGACGGGGTCCCTGATTACATCCCATCTGCCAGGCACCAGGATGGGGAGGGCAGAGATGTCGGTAGAACGGTCTTTCACTGCCAGCGACTCTCTGCCCGTGGGTGCCCCAGGTGGCCAACCCTCCCACCGGGATGGCTGCTTTGCATCGGCAAGGGATAGAAAGCAAGGCCAAGGTCTGTCACGAGAGATAAAATAAAGGCAAGTGCAATTAGCCTTGTATAGTTGAGCTCCTTTTATTGATTATGCTACAGCATTAATTCTAGAGTAATGCAACTGTGGATGGTGCCAAGACGACTGTCTCCAGCATAGGAGGCTCCAACATTTTTAGGTGTACCTCAATTTAATCTTTTTTTCTTATCTTATCTTTTCCTTAAGATGATGAAATCCAAACATTAACAATGAAAAACAGTAACTGATTGGGCACTATTAATGGACCAAAGGGTTTTTTCACAAGTGCTCAGCTAATTATTATACAGACCTCACCAAAATATAGTGACCAGAAGACACGTCATAAGGACTTTTTTGCCAGTTCTTATGAGTCACTGATATTTACTGACTCCTTCCCACCCATATCACAAACCCATCCCTACGATTAACATCTTTACTGGCATCCTCTGTAGAGGGGTAGCCAACACCAACATAGCCTCTGCGTTTTAAAGGTGATAGAGACGGATGAGGTCATTTTCCCATCCCTCATGTCATTTCCCTCCCCATCGACAAGGCTGGTCCTTCAGAGAATATCCTAATGGGGGTTTTGTCTAGACTACCCTTTAATTGACTCTAGCGACAGGACTTCCTCCATTTCTCTGGGGAGATCATTCCACTGCCCGACAGACCTCACTGCCAGGAAATGCTTCCTGATATTCGCCCTACCTCCTCCTTCCTCAGTGCCCTCCCAGGAGCCGCGCTCAAATAATGTCGAGTACCACCAGAGCTGTACATCCCACCCGTCTCACCAATCTGCTTGCACATGGACCACACTTCCACCAGGCCTGTTCACTTCCATTTGTCGAGTAGTAAACTTCTTGCCTTTCAAAGCCCTAGATGAACATAATTATTTTCATTTACTCCTTTGCCTGCACATTAACTTGATTAGCTTATAGTCAAGGGTTCTGATAGCCATGGCAGAGGGAATACAGCCTTTTGGGAAGCCACAAAAAACAATTAATCACATGGTTTCCGTTTACTACAGGGACAAAAAAAATGCTCACGTGTTTTCGTCAATAAATTCAAAATTCAGAATCTAGAAGAATGAATTTTCCAAGCGATTGTTTCAAAAGAAATCAGTTTAGATTCATTTACTGTTGGGGTAATCACATAAATAGTGAAGAACAGGTTAATAAGGTAGTAATAAATATAGGTAGTAATAAATATATTAATAATGAGTAAATCAATTCAATCTTCAATACTGTGGTAGCCAGGTTTATATTCATCTACACTACTAGAAGTGATGCGCTTTAAATAATCTATAACGTGTTATTCATGACTTGAGTATTCTTCTCTATTAATAATTTACTAACACTTTATAAACTATTTATAATCGCATTCTTTATATAAAAATATGATCTTTGACCCAAAAAGTGAACGATAACTTGGGACAGACTCTGCTGGTCTAAACTGGTGATGCACGGGAAACCACCATGGAGCTGCTGAAGCACCATCTGAGCAACCCACAGAGTCCCCAGAATTTGCTTCAACTGGTTTTGCAGCTCTCAGAAAACCCGATAGGCAACGTGAATCGATTCATAATTTTGCAAAACTTGGTAGCAAAAGATGCTTAGAGCATAGCTAACACTCTAACTGTGCTTGAAAATCCCTTTTCATCTGCTAATTTGGAACCACATTAGGAGCACAGGCTAATAGGGGATCACCTAGACTATCATTATGTAAGTACTACCATTATTATTGTAGAATTGTGACTTCTCTTCATCTTACCGGTCCCATCCAGGCACAGAAACAACCCCTGCTCTGCTTCGAGCGCAAGTCGTGCTGAAAACGACTGGAGAGATGCCGAGAAGAAATGGAGTAATAAGATTTCATCAACCAGCAAAGGTCAATGGTTCTCTGGCTTCATCGAACAGGAATTGCCACAGCTGTGTGCTCTTCCAAAGATCCACCAAGTCCTGGAAAGAGGAATGTCAAAACCTTGGAAAAAAGTAATCCGTTAAGTGCCACAGAGGATAGAAAGAAACCGGTTCGTCGGCCAGCCAAGGAATGACTAGAATGCATTAGGAGAGGTGGTTTTGGTAAAAACAAAAATAACAGTATCAATGTTGAAAGCACTGATAAAAGCCTGTGGAAATATTTCAAGTCCTGATACCTGTATTGAAGAACAAACACCTTACTGGGACAAGTACAGAGAAGGGTATACATATGTAACAGGAATGCAATGGCTCCCTTATGAAGAGGTTAAGGGGCTTTGTCTTATTTAAACAGCTAAAGATTAAAAGAGGTTACGATGACATTTCTTAAATGTATTCAGGGTTCAGGATGCTGGGGCCGGGGGAACAGTAAAGAAAGAGAACATTTAAGTTGAAGGACACTATTGGAACCAGATCAGTTAATTATAGATCAGTCACGAATAACCTTACCATGAAAATTAAAGTACAAGTATTGATTATTTGCGCATTGACTCTCTGTTACGGTTTTCTAAAATTAGGCCCTTATAGTAAGGAATCTGAGCTGGAATTTTATACGCCTTTGAAAGGGATTGTATAGCCAAGGAGACATGAATCCGGTGTGCCAGTATATCCCCAAAAGGTTGAAAGGGGACTGGATTGCTCTTTATTTGCATTGTATTTATCTTACGCATCAAGTAAGTTTCTGTGGTTACTTGTGGAGAGGAAGAAGGATTTATCTCCCCCCTCACCCTTTTTCTCTTCCGGCAGACTTACGGGGTTTGTCTGGGTTCAGTTTTGGCCTTTCTTCGAAGTATTGCTCATCGACCATTATGAGGAGCAGGGTGTAGAAAGACGCAGCGACATACTTACAGATCTACACGTCCCCACTCTAGACGGAGGCTGGAACTGATGGACGAACTCTGGGGAGCAGAATAAAGTTTGCTGAATATACCTACATAACATAAACATGCTTTATTTCTTTAGATAACTCAATAGTACAATATATGAGTGATGAGGCAAAATAGAAAATGGAAAGAAAATTCTCTGGGTATTTGTTCTACCTAGATTTGATTTTGAACTCAGTCCCCACATGCTTGCTAGACGGTCTGTCTTAGTTTGTGTCTGAACGACCTTTGAAAGCTTGAATATCCTGGACCCTTCTGAATCAAGTTTGGGGCTGCAATTGTCCCTCTCTGGAGGAAAAACAACTTCAGAAAGAGCTGGAACAGAAGAAAGATTTCTTATGGCTTGCAGATTGAGTGATTTATCCAGTTTGGAAACAGTGACAAAAACCCTATCTCCTGTTTTCCCAGAGTAAGGCTGAATGGTGGGGAAAATTAGCCAACTTTTTTCAATAAGGTTTTTTTTTTCTCTTAATTATTGTTATTGCCAGCTCAGCCCCATCATTCAACTATGCTTAGGAGATTAACTTTTTCTTTTTTTTTTTTTCTCTGCAAAGTACTTTCTAACAATACTTAATAATTTTGCTGGAGGAGTGGCCCAAGTAACTGGAGTTTTCTCCTGTTCTGTCCTCCCACGCACAACTCAATCTTCCTCCGTGCTCGCTCAGGAACAGCAGCCTCCTCTTTCATGCGTCTGTGCTATAAGTGGAAAGAGGAGTTGACTTAAAGGGACACTGACAGCTGGCTTAAAATCTTGAGTAAATTTGTTGTCAAAGTCATTTTTTAACATAATTTGGGGGTTTCTTTCGAGCGATGAGAGAGAGAGGGATGTTAAATGAAGGAGAATTAATTATTCCCAGTCATTACTGCAAATACAAACACAACCAGGTTGTGTTAGAGCAAACAATATTGATTTTAAGCAAAAGTGAACCTGACCATTCGTGTTTCATCGCCGCCTCCGTGGCACTGACAGCAGCCTTTCTCCGAGGCGGGCTGGTTTCCCCCGACTTCACTTCTCCTTCGACAGAATTAAGTATTAATCTGGCCACTTTTAGAGAAAGCTGAAAGATAACCCTGTTTGCTCCGACCGTCTCAACTGATTAAGTCTTGTTTCCCAACTGATTGGGAAGATGTATGAGGGTGACAAGCTTTTGTCTCGCAGCGATCTTCATGTCTGAGGCCTGTAAATTCGCAGCTCTCTCTCACCACCCCTTACTTCTCCCTTTAAGTAGACACAAACTCAAACACCGAACCTGAAATTTAGGAGCTGAAGAGAAAGCTCCAACTTCTCTCCTCCCAAAAGCCTTTCTAACACATTTCTGGCACCTCTTCCTTAATATGCCACTTGACATTATTCCTTTCCTGTTAAAAGATGTTAGGATACAAGTTTTGCTGTTGTTTGTTTTTAATGAAAAACAAAGTATTAGAACTCTTTGCACAGAAAACCGGCACAGCAGTAAAAACAAGGTAGGGGGTTGCTAACTGCTGGCGAGAACTGACGCATATTAACCAGGTATAAATGTGCTGCTCTACTCTCTGGCTTGGAAATGATCGCTAAAAGGCTTCAAACCCTTTCTCTCACGGCCTATAAGATACACAGAGTGGTGCAGAGGAACGTAATTAACTCCACCTCGGCTCTTCCCTGCCTCCGTAGCGGCATTAGGAAGGATTGTTTGAGACCGATTCAGAGCTATTCCGTTAACAGCACAACAAGAAGATGAACTGAAACCTCTCCTGGTACGTGTTTCCAGCTCCAGAGTGTCTCTTCAGACCACACAGAGACAAAACCCCTGCTCAGGGGGATGCTGTGGTCACGGCTGCGAGGTGGCCAACGGAGCACCTGGGGAAGCGGAGGGGTGCGAGCCAGCAGCAGAACAGGATGCACGGGGCATGAAGGACAAACCCCCAGCTCGGTAACCCTAGCATTGCGTCAGCCATCTCTCCTCAGCATCCTCCTGCCTAAAAATATGTGGGAGAGAAGACAGAGCGGTCAAGTGATGTTGTCTGCAGCTGCTGAAAGAACAGTCGGAGCAATCGAGAATAACCCATTAGGGGTTCTTAGAAGAATCCCATTAGGGCATGGCCTCATTTGAGCTCGTGGCACATTGCTGGCGTAACACCAAATTCAGGGGCCATTGCGTTGAAACAGCTTAAAGACCTCTTGGAACCTGCATCAAGGCCAGGTTTGCCCCGTAGACAGAAGTGACAGCTAAGCTACCCACGTGTGATACTACTCAAAAGCAGAAACAATCAGCCCTGATGGAGTATTTCACAAAACGGTCTCCATCAGGCGCCAGCAGCTTTTTAAATATTAACCAGCGAGATCTGCTGGCTGCCTCTCTGGGATTACCGTCTCTGACACTGGTGATCCCAGCGTGTCAGCATAATTTAAAAGCCAAATCTTGGCTCCCAGCGAGCGGCTTGCAGATGTGGATTTTAATTAAAAATATTTAATTTTCAGCTCCAAGTTCCGTTTGCTCTACCTGGCATTACTGTTTCTGGTGCTCGTCGCAGGCTTCAGCAATGCTGCTCCGAGGAAACCTCAAACAGCTTCCTCCGCCGATGGCAGCTCCACCAAATCGCTCTGTTGAGCCCTGTTTTGTGTTCAACCATAACAACCGAAAAAAGAGAGATAAAAATAAAAAAAATTTTAAAAAAGCCAAAATTTGTTGCTCATAACCTACCTTATACTAGGAACAACTCATTCCGAGATTAGCAATATGGAAAGTGCCTCTTTCCAGCCCCACCAAGACGCATCTTTGGAGAACCTGTTTATTGCTTTTCATCCGCAGGAGACTGAAAACTCTGGGCGTTGCTCAAATCTAGGGGGAAAAAGCTAACTTTAATTTGGCACCTGAGGGTTGTAGCATACACTGTTTGACAACTAGCTCCAGACCCCAGCTGATACTATGGCCTTTTTGCTTGAGATGAGGAGATGCTGCATTCCCAGAGCTCCTGCAGCCTCACAGGCTGGACTTCACGTGGTCCAGTGGGACCTTACATACTTCCTTCAGCACGCTGTTTTCCTTGCCAAAGAAGGCAAGACGGTTCTTCAGTGAAAAGTTGCTGTTTCACTGTTTATTAATCACCACTTAATTTACCTTTTTGAGTTTATTCAGTGCAAGTAGTTTCATATAACGTTTTCACTAGTAGGTTTCTATATCTGCAGACATATACTTAGTGAATCCCTAACCAAACGTGGTTGGAATAGGCTTTAGTGCAGGTCCATCTCATAAAAAAGGGTCTGTCTTTGCCCTCTGATTTCACGCTGCAATCAGCATACACAACAGTCTTCCATAGACATGAATTTGGCAGGGAATTTTGAGTATTTTGGAAGTTGTATGTTATGATTGACAAATATCTGAAAAGATATTCTGAGATTAACATTTAGGTCCTAGGTAGAAGTTGTTCATTTTCCTTACGTGGGAAAATGGAGCAGAAACCAGGAGAAGAACCCAAGGACAAACAGACCCCACTATACTAAATATCCAAATCATTCAATATTCAGGTGTTGCTAATTATTACGAATAGATGTCAAATTTGATAATGGAACATATTTTGAAACTTTATTGGCCTTTATATGTCCTGTTTGACTTCCAGTGAGGGGGTTCGTACCTCTTCATTGCCCTGGGGAAGAGAAATAAGGAGTCCTGCATCCTCTAAAGAAACTCCTGTTAAAGGGCACGTACAACTCAGTGACCGCGGTGCCAGTGAGAACTCATCCACAGGGAAAGACTTTGTGAACTGTTTGGGGCAAGGACAGTACATGGTTGTGTAGCACCTGATGCAAGGGAGGCATGACATGTGACCCTTATCACAAATGGAAAAATAAACATCAACAAGACAGATTGAAGAACACATCAGAAACAGTAAAAATAAAGTTAAAAATAATCACTGATAACATTTAGCCTGGAGTGCTTTTCGCTTTGTTATTCTATATTGACAATCCCACCTAGAAATGGGTCTCAGACTTTTTGACTCGTAGACAACCCATTTTGCTCTACAGACCCCAGTGTATTCATTGTCACCCATGGGAGGGCCCCAGGGCCCTTGCTACGCTGCGTCTTTGGGGACAGATCAAATGGCTCCCAGACGAGAACAGAACCAGACATTTTCCAACCAAATACCTCTCAGGTCACTGAGCAATGCTCTGGTGGCTCTGCCTTGCCAGCAAATGCCCATGCTGAGGCACATCAATAAGTAGCTTTGCCTGAGGAACCTTCCTCCTCTGGGGTTTTTGTGCTGACGGCGGGAGGAGGTGCGTGCCCCGGCCTCGGCCAGCACCATGCATGGTCCAGCGAGCTGGCTGAAACCGCTGACGCGGGCTGGGCATCTGCTGAGATCCCGACCTGCGAAGTGGGGCACTGGTGGCAGGCACATGGGCTTTGATCCACCAGCACTGCTCGTGAGGAAGGTAGAGAGGGCAGAGTTGTAGCTGGCTGAGGGAGAGCAAACGAGGAAGAGCAGAAGCCCCCCGAATTGCCACAGCTCCTCAATCATTGCTGATGGTGCTACCAGACTTTGCAGAGCAGGAACACAGGAAGATTTCACATGAAGGGGTTTCAAAGTGGACTTTGGGGTGAATTGCACCAGCACCTGCCTGTTGCTGTACTGAAGTCCCAGAGACCAGAGCCCCCATGCAAATGCTGTAAAACCAAAACAAAGCCCTGACTATAACAACTTACAACCTCGGGATATATAATCATTCTTTCAGACAAGGCTTTATGTCAACAGCTACCGCTTTAGAAGGCAATCGGACGATTGCCACGGCAAGGATACTTGGGGAATCTCTCAAGATCACCCAGTGAGTGCTGCCATAGGATCCAGAGCACAGCTGCTTCGACTCTCCATTCCTGGCTCTCATGTCAAAGGGCAGTAAAATAATATCACATAGTTGCTCGTACTCCATGGAAATAAGCCGTAATACCTCTACAGGGAAACAAATCTCTTCTACAGCTAAATCACACGGCATGGATGCATGTAGAGTGACTCCTAGAGCTCCTCACGAAAGAACAGCAAGGTTTTACAGGGCATCAAATCCTTGTCCCCAGACATCTCACCTGACAGACTGGACAGTGGCAGTTGTACCATGCCCACGCTCCACGTTACGGGATCCCAGACAGACTCTAAGAACCACTGCTGGCTTTTCTTTCTTTGTGTCCTGGAAAATCCACCAACAGTGGCTGATGGATTGGAATTGCCTACTCTGGATGGGCGAAGCTGATCAAAGGATACTTTGAACATTGGGCAGCTTTTCCATCTCTTCTAAGCAGCTCCAGGACACCAGTGGCGCAAAGATGAACTGCCCGAGTCCCTCAGTGTGAAAGTCTCCAGGTTAATTTTTGAAGCTTTTTCGAAGCAGTGAAAGAGAAGTTTACTGAGGTGGCAGGCACTGAAAACCATCTCAGACCAACAACATTCCTTTTCCCCTTCATCTCTTGCCTGCCCCACCACAGCCAGTGGCTTCAACATCTCTCCTTCCTCACCATCCACGGCACGAGCAGCAGACCACGTACCCAGCAAACCCAGAAAGGGGCAGCTCCAAATCTTTGTCCAAAGCCAGGCGGTTTCTCCTTCCCCAGTCAGAATCGGCATGACTTTAATATGATAATGATGTTCTGCATTAACTTGTTCTCCAAACAAGGACCAGTTTGTCATCAGACAGAAATGGAAAAGGGTCAACCTTTCCTGCCCCTTCCGCACATAACAATTCCTCCTTTCAGGGGCGAATGGCTTGAAAGCTCCAGTTATCTAAGTCTGTTTTCGACAAAGAGCGACACCTCCACAACCAGACTCCTCCTCGCCCTTTTTTAGGCTATGAACAAGTCCTTGGTGTTCTGACCAGGCCATTTCTCCAATACCACTTCTGTCATTATGAAAAAATAGAGGGGGGAAAAAAAAAGAGAGAAAAAGAAAAAAATCTGCTTTTTTTGGAAAGTTCTGCAAATATTTTATGCCCCCTCTTTCTTCCTTTTTTTTTTTTTATTTTATTTTTTTTTATTTTTTCCCCCTTCTTACATTCACATGAGCGAAACAACAAGAGGGTCCTCTGATGAATGTGGCGGATCGCCATGGTTACGGTTCAGAGATGCGGCAAAAAGCAATTATGGTAGGACATAGCGGAGAAGGAAAAAAAAAAAAGAGAGAGAAGAGGAGAGAAATGCACCTCTTTGTCAGAATTTCAGAACAGCTGTAATAACACTTCTGCACCCCAACCAGTGCAAAGTAACTGAAATATTGTGGCATGTTAAATGCCAACGCATTAAATACCGGGATTTCAATGTCACATTATTTAAAAAGACAGGAAGCATTAATTTCCAGCTGCACTTTCAGCTTGTTAAGTCATCTAGGGGGAATAGGGAAAAAGGAGCAAGTCCGTGGCACAGGGCCTCACATTTTGAGGTGTGAAATAAAACACTGTTCAGCGAGGCAGTGGAATGCACTTGTAACAGATTTAATCTGACAGCAGCTGCGGTTTCCTATTTAAGCTTTGTGTGATTTATTTTTCCCCTTGGTGTTGGAGCTCCTGAAAGAGATGGCGATGCTCTCCTGACCTTTCCCCACCGGAGGATCTCAAAGCGCTTTCCCCCCACGCGCTCGTTTTCACAGCCCGCGGTGGGCGAGGGAGGTGGGTTCTCGCTGTTCTCACGCAGTAGGTGAGACTCGCCCGGGTCTGATCTTCCTAGCCCTGGGGTCACAGATGAGCTGTCTTGGCTTGGACCTCCGCAAGGACTGGGAGAAGCGGGAAATTCTCATTTTACACACTGTTATTTTAAGATTATACTGAAAACAAAACCTGCATATCACAGGCTGGGATTATCTGTGAAGCACACGTATGTCTGTAACATTTATTCCTCTGCTGCCAGCAAAAAAGTAAGATTTACTTCTGCTCTTTCTTATCTGCCTTTAATCTTGAGGGTTTCTATCATTGGTCTTAAAGATCTATTTCTGGTGACAACAGCAGCATAAAGCGTCCCCCTTCCTTCTCATACCTGTTGCACACCGCAGCCGCGAGCTGTGCTCTTGTCTTCCAGGCTAGGAATCCTGCCAGGGATGAGATCCTGCTGAATTTTAACCCACGGAAAGAGGTAGAAAGTGAGGAACTACTGAAATGGATCTGTCTTCTCATCCTGTTCACCAAGAGGTTCTGCAAGCTGTAGTGCCAACGGCTGTGGAAAATGTGAAAGGTATAAGCGGCGATGCGCATGGTACACCTTCTTCCAGCAAAGAAGGACGGGCAGAGAAATACAGCGATGAATTCACAAAACAGCCCAAAAAGGACAAAGATTAACCACTTCACAGTTTATTTACCTCTTCGCTGAACGCTTCCCTCCAGTTATGTTTCCTGCCTCTTCACGGAAAAGAGCTCTCCGATTGCACATCCCGGTTCCAGCTTTCCTCCATCTGGTCACGAGAACAAGCTCCTCCATCCAGCCAGCACTGACTCACCGATGGACGGAGACAAAAATTAGTTTTCCCAGTCATGGCAATGGCCCACCGTTCCTCTCTTCAGCAAAGCTGAAGGCTCCAGGCTGCTTCCTCAAGCAAAAGAAATCTGAGGAAACCTGTGTGTGAAAAGAAGGTGCCAAAATTTGAAGGAAAATGAAGTATTGCCAAGTCTTGTGGTTATGTATCACAAGTGTCATGATATTTTGATTTAATTTTTTTTTTTATTTTTTTTTAGCACTGGCTTCCAAAAGCAAAAAACACTATGAACATCTTAGTATGAGAACAGTAGAGAAATCGTGAAAAATTGAAAGAAGGGACTGCTAAAGGTTCAGTAGTGAGATGGAGCCTAAAAGAAGCCCCACAGAGCCTTAAATTCTTTTGTTGTTTTGTTGGGTTTTTTTTAAAGTAATCCGTGATTTAGATGATCCTGTCGCAACTCCTGAACACTGGGGCTGCGCCATGTCCCGGTACGTACTTGCGAAGGACCGAGTAGTTGGGTTTTAGGAGAATTTGTCACAGGAGAAGAGCTCTGTGGAGTGAAACCGCGATGAGATGTTGCAAGGTTGTGCCTTTATTGACAGCAACAGCAGAAGTCTCAAGAGCAAACTCACCTGCAAAATAAACTCTCCTCCAAATCCAACAGATGGATGCCCACGACAGTTGCGGTGTCTCAGAGCACTTCCCTGCTCATGCACCTTTCAAGGCTTGTAATCTCTCAGCACTGGAAATGTAAATCTGAAAAGAAATAATAAAATTTACTTCCAGTTTACATTTGCACAGGAAAAAAAAAAAAAAGAAAAGACAGCCTCAATTTCCCTAGGCAACTTGATGAAATGTGGTGTTTGAACCCATTAAAGCATTTTCCTGTATAGCTACGTATTGAGAATGGAAAGGATAAACGAAACGCCATTGGAGACTGTTTTCCGGTTAAATTAAATTTTGGCCCAAAGCAGCTTCTTTTTATAAACTCTCGGAGGAATTATCAACAACCCACATGCCAGGGAGGTGGGTTTAACCTTTCCTTTGATAATTCATACCTTTGGAAATTTGATTTCCACTCCATTTTCTCCCATGTTCTGAGCGGTTCCCAAACCAGAGGTAACCAGTGGGGCTGGATGACCATCTCACCCATCCTGGGGCTTCACCAGGAGCATGGTACCTTGTCGGCAAACGCCAGAGCCAAAAATCAACTGATGAGGTTCCAAGCAAGAAGAGTGGCCAAGGTGGGTGAAAGAAGCTCAGCTTCTAAGTGAGGCTCAAAACTGGGAGAAAGCAGAGGGCGTTTGCAGAACATGGGTCTGAAAGGCTGAAAGTAGGAGCTGTTTTAAAAGTTTCAAAATCCAAAATCTCCTTCCAAAAGAGATGAGACATACCAAAGACTGGAAACCTCACAAGTGGGCAATTTAGGAAGCTCTGGTTTTGAACGTGGTTGTGCTTCAGCTCAGCCCCTGAACCGACCGCAGGGGGCTCCAAGAGGAAAGGATCATTGAGCTGACTGAATGCCAAGTTGCAGCAGCAGACCCAGCCCTGCAAGGTGCTGAAATACCCGAAATCGGTAGGATCTAGAAGCACACAGAGCCATTTCTGACCAAACGCCCAGGGTCCGAGTGGGTAACTCCCTAGGGATGGAGTCTGGAGACGGAAAGCCGATCAGAATAACCAAAAGCGCCACAACCCTCTGCAGCAGCCAGTACCATTGTGAAGGCATCCTTTGTGCTGGCTGCGCTCGACATTTATACGAGAGAGAGATAAAAGAAGGAATTTTAAAACAAAGGTTTCATTGCAGATTGCTATTTTCTCATTGCTTTATTATTTGCTCTTTGCACATGTCAGATAAGTGGGCTTGCGAATAGCCTTAATTAGAAATGCGGATTACGCTGGGCCAGAATACAGTGGACACTGTTTCCCTCCAGCAATCCTGCTGGGAATACACATGGCCAATTCGCTAAGAAACAAACTGAAAGTCAAAGTTAGCTTCATTTTTAGGCTACACGGGACGCTCAGTTGCTGTGCCGGGTTCATAAATCCCCCAGCTGTGAATAATTCCTCATTCTTGAAGAATTTAACGGAAGAAAAAAACCCCTGCATTTCCAGTAGAAAGGCCCACTAAAAGAGGTGTGCAGCTTCTGGTAGTGGTTTTGTCCCCCGGGGTAGGATCAGACATGACCGATGCCGGGTTGGAGAGCTGCAACCAGAAAAGCAGCGTGCTGTCTCAGACCTGGCAACGGGCTCAAATACCTGAAAAGCTTGTGTCCCCACCCACAACTGAGATCAGTTTGTCGAATTAAAGATATTAGGTTTCTCCACGCCCCTTGGCTTACTTGGTTTACTAACGCTCCTCCTACGAGTTGGACTTTTCCCTCTGAGCACGACAGTCCGTGTAAGCACAATTATCCACAAGCGGGGCTGCAAGCCGTTGAAAGCAATAGCCATTTTAATTCCCACCGGCCGTTTGAAGTTTTGCAGGGGAGTTCTTTGAGGGTGGCCCATAGCTTCTTTTGATTTTAGCAATGCTTAAAATCCTCCTCGTATTCCTCAAGAAGTGTGCCTGTTTCCCTAGCTGCTGCTTCACGGTCGTTGTCGAGCTCTGAAGCAAAGAAAACCGGACAAAAGTAAGGGATGAAAACAAGATGTTTTCCACGGTACTCACCTGCAGAATTAAAACGGCTCCAGCCAAAGCCAGGTCCATTTGCTTCCGAGGCAGAAGCTGTTCGGTGTTGCGCTCCCGTGCATCACGTGGCAGAGCTGCAAGGTGGGACCAAACCCCAGTGGAGTCCTGGCTTAATCTGAAGATTGAACCTGGGAGAAAAAAAAAAAGCCCTGGCAAAGAGGCTGTATAAATAGAATCATAGAATCATAGAATTGCTGAGGTTGGAAGGGACCTTTAAGATCATCGAGTCCAACCTTTAACCTACCCTGACAAAAGCCACTTCTAAACCATGTCCCTAAGTGCCCCATCTACCCTTTTTTGAAACACCTCCAGGGATGGTGAATCCACCACCTCCCTGGGCAGCCAGGGAGGTGTTATGCTGAAAAGAAAAAGTTGCTTGGAATGACCGGCTATCCGTATTTGGGGGGCATTTTTGCTTTTGTTAAGTGCTTATTAATTGTTGTGACTTTGCTGAAGAAAGGTAGACCTTTCCTTAAAGGCAAGGATAAAAGCTGGTTTCAAATAAGCCGTGGAACATTTCAAGCCGAAGGGAGCTGTGGATGCACATCCAAAAAGTCTGCAAAGGTTCTTGCGAAGATCGAGCCCGTTCTCACAGGTTCCCATTTATAGAGGAATCCTCCTCTCCACTGGTAACATTTTATGGGTCCACAAGTTGAAAAAAGATCAGCAATCTGCTCAAAAGGAGAGTATAATGGTTACAGCACTGGGCTGACTGTCAGGAGGCCACAACTCCATCCCTAGCCAGGTTACAGCCCCGCCGCGTGACCACGGATAAGTCGGTCAGACCTGGCCCAGGAGGAGTTAACCCTGCTACGTACCCAGCTCCTCAGGCAGATAGTGCAGCCTGCACCGAGCTCCCGCAGCAAAAGTATAAAATAGCGATTTGATGCTTTCAGGTAAGGCTGAAATTCAGATGAGAGCTGGTGTCCTCCATTTATCAAATTTGCACCTGAGTTGACACAATTTTGCAGACACTAATCAGAGAGCAACTCTTAAATTTTTAAATGCGGCGGATTAAATTTCAGACCTAAACCTGGTCAATCACACCTTGTAAACGCTGCAATTTAAGCAACACATGTGAGCAGAACTGGCAGGTACACAGGGGATGGGAAAGGCATTAGCAAATCATTTCAGAAAAAGGAAAGGTACAAACCTTTCAGAGTAGAAAGGAGAGCTGCTCGAGAGAGCTCAGTGGCCCAGAGTGGTCTTCGTGCTCCAAAATACCTCTCCTTCCATAAGGTTTTGAAGGACATTTCTGACTTTGAAACTTTCCTCATTTATTTACTTATTACATTTTTGTCCAGGAAGGTCTGTTGAGAGGATGCATTTGCTCCAGAGGGGTATGGAAAGGAAAGAACAGACCAGGAGAAGGGAATGGAACGAGCGCTGGAAATGCACAGACACGCTATTGAAACTCTGACCTTTCTGACAGCTCCTGGCTTCCCGTCGGCGTTGTGTCAGGGCCACGGCTATCGCGTTTCAGCCTGTGCATTGCCTGCAGCAGAGTGTGAACATTTCTTTACAATCAGGGGATATTTTTTTCTCATTGCATCACGATGGCACTTGAGCAGAGATTTTCGGGGGGGTGCGAGCAGAGGGTGAGAACCTCCACTGAGGTGAACTGGGAGCTGCCCAATTCAGGTTAGAAGGAGCTGGGCTTATTTATAACAACTACATTTCAGCCCAAGATCCACTAACAGCTGAACTACTCCTCTCTGCTAATGCAAAAATTAAGGGGTTAAACGTTGCTTCTCTTCGAGTCAATGATAAAACTCCCTTTGGCAATAGTGGGAGTAAAATGCCATTAAAAATTTCTAATGCTGCTTCTAAGAAAAGGTTTGGGTGGGAAGGATAATTGTTGAGAATTTTTTTTTTTTTTTCCCCTATGATACCTTAGGTTGACTTATTATAAGAACTATTGCACTGTCACAAAATATTTTCCGAAGTCCCGTAATGAAACATAGCTGGAGATTTAAATAAAACATATGAAATGTGATTAGAAGTTTTACCTGACAGTTCGCCACTTTCCATTTGGGAAATGGCAAAAAAAAAGACCTTGGAATTTCAGAGCAACACGTAAAGCTGTATTTGTATCACAGCACTTACTATCAGGTTACGAACCGATTTGCTCCTCATACGTAACTGCCTGGACACCTGCAAATTTAGAAGTAAAAGAGAAAAAAACTGGAAGCATTACTGATAAAACTATGTGATATAAAGTCAAGACCTGTAACTATAAAGACACAGAGGTAACTTCTAGCAGCACGTGCCTGTATGTCACTGCTGCGTTACCAGGAGCTCCTTAAGAGAAACAACTTACTGAGTAGCAAGAGATGAGATTTCTTGATAATGCTTGTTCTCCAATAAATTTCACAAAGTATTAGACCTAGGTAAGGGTTTTAAACAATGTTTTCCAGATATTCGAATTAAGCTGAATTGCTTCAGTGGTGCTGATGCTTCGGTGTTTTGTATGGCCAGTGTAACAGGGAAAGAATTTGATATGTAGTAAGAAAATTCAAGATACTTGGAAAATATGAGCAACCACAAGTGAACATCTGTATCAGAAACACGACTTCAAAAATACGCTCAAGAAGCCAAAAAGCTCCACAGGTAAGAACGCACTGGAAATGATGTGAAATACAAGCGGAACTGGCTATGAACTTCTCAAGAACTTCATTACCTCAGAGTCCAGGACCACGACCATCTTGCAGGCTGCTAGGGACGAGGCACCGGGACAAGGTCTCCATGCGACATCATTCAGCATTTTCAACTGTTCATTTGAAAAAGTTCAGAACAATATTTTCCAAGCTTTATGAACAGAAAATGTAGAAGAAAAAAAATAAATCTAAACTATACTCTAAGTATTCATTTTTGTGGACCATGCCAGCAAAACTTCATCATCCTCTCTCTAGACACCACCTCTGCCCTGGCTGATGTCAGTAATTCTCTCGTCCTTCCATCTGTGAGCATCCAGACCCGTTTCTTTTCAAGGAGGTGTTCAGGTCTCTGAAGTCTATCTCTGCCACCATCCTCTGCTCCCAGTGTGACCTTGCAGACGAGCCCCAGCAAGTACTCAAGTGTACACAACTAAGGAAACACAGAAACTCTAATCCCACTGGATTTCTAGAGCAAGAGACACAAAACTCTTCCATCTCCCACCTACCAGAAACATTAATTCTCTTGCACTATAAAATCACCCATTAGCTTCTATAACTAAGAATTAGCCAGGACCAAACAATCAAATCCCTGTGTATTAACTGGTTTCTTAAAAGTCACATTATTTCGTACATCTTCCTGTCTCTAACCTTTCATTTTCTTCTATTCTGTGATTTCAGTGTTTTAATATTTCAGGAGGAAACTCACAGTAAATATGAGGTTTTAAGCAAGTTGTGTTATTGCATTAATGACCTCAGTAATATTTTTTTTTTTTTAAAGGAGGACCAAAAGCAAACAAGCATTTTTCCCCAGGTCTCCTCTGTAAATCAGGAAAGTGAGTTTATAATAATGAAACATTCTATTTCGGTGGTCCTTTTGGCACTTTTCCAAAACTCCAATGCCTAATATAAGGCACACGGCCACGGATTGCCAAAAGCACTAAAGTTTCACTCCTAAAAGCTGGCATTAAACTTGATTGGGCAGCTATCTCCAATCTTCAGTTTAATCTATAACTCTAGGATTAAGGAGGCAAACTTGCATAAATTTGGTCCCCAAATGTTAGGACCATAACAAGTATCCAGTTCCGCTTGCAGAAAGGTGGCCTCACTTGGGCGGGTGCTCATCAACACGTACGTCCAAGCTTGGAATTCAAATATTCATGGGCTTGCTCTACTGGTTGAAGTAGGAGAAATAGCCCCGAAAATGTAAAGGCAAGTGAATCTCCCCCGCAACAAAACAAAAAATGAAAACCAAAGACAAGATTCTAACTCCAGGCTCTATTAAGGAGCAGAAAAAATCTTTTTCTTACCATTTCGCACAAGGCCAGATGTGAATGTGCTACAGATTTTGCGCAAGGGGTATTGGGTGACAACCTTCATTGACTATCTTGGACTTGCAAAACTGGGGCAGAAAAATGGCCTGAATCTGTTTTGGCAGCTCCTTGGGACTCCAGGTCCCTGAAGTTTTTCTGTCCTCAGCTCTGACCTTGTCAGCGTTTTCCTTCTATTTGGAAAGGACAGTTAAAACAAGTGCTGCAGTGTTGCAGTCTGCAGTCTGGAACGCTGGGATATTTTAATGCAACAGGCTGCACTTTGGTGGCAGCGGTGGTTGGGGAGGGAATTGTCACATCCCTCCGAAGGTACGTCACCCCCACTCACAGGTCCAAACCCTTCGATCCACCAGCTCCAAAGGATGCAAATTCATTTCTCAGCGGTATTGCTTGAGACGAAGTTTTGCCCCGTGATGTCAGTCATTGGATTTCCAGACGATAGACTCCCACCAGGGGTCAGCTGCTCTCAGTGCTGGTATTTTACCTCGCAGAGGATGGAAAACACACTAGCAGAGGGTTTGTTTTGGCCCCACAAGACAGGGCCGGTCGCGTTCTGCATCCAGCAGAAGATTGTTGTTCCGACAATGGAAAACGGAAGGGGGGGAAGGGATGAACTCGGAGCACGCAGCGCACCGAAGCCAAAACACGCATTGCAGACGTTTCTGCTACAGTGGGATACGCAGGTTAAGCCAAGTCAACGCTCTGCAAGTCTAAAAACTCACAGCCCAGCAAGCACCAGCCCTCGGCGGATCCTGACAGAGCAAAGGCATGTTACTCTGGCAAAGCAACCAGTAGAGGGGAAGCTTGAGGTTTTTTAATAAGTTGCTCGAAAGAAGACTTAATATTATATCTCCTTCCCTGATGCATTCCCGTCCTACAGCCAAGCCCTCCCAGAGTTAAGTCATTTGGCTGCGAGACGAAGTAAGAGGAGGGTAAAGAGCAACTGAGGGAGCGAAAGACGGGAGAGGTGGGAAGGCAAGGCACGGCAAAGGAGAGCGCTCTGCCGGCTGCGCGAGGGAGCTGCTGAGGGCAAAGACGGGAGGGAGCGGGATCACGCAAGAGAAGCCACTGGCACAGGCAGGTTTGTCCTCCCCTGACTCTGCACATCAGTTACAACCCAAGGATGTCTGGAGCGAGTCCCTCCGGATTCCAAAGGCGCTCAGATTCGCTCGTGGCGAAACCAGAGGAGCTACACTCGGCTGCGGTTTACCCAGCCTTGTCAGCGGGAGAAAATATAGCCGTGCGTAGCCCCAGCTCGTTGCAGGGAGGTGCAAACGGCCGGAGGCTGCGTCCCGGTGCTGGCTCAGCCGCAGGCAGCGGGAGGTTTGCCAAAGCATCCTCACCGAGCGCGTCAGCACACCAACACCACCCCGCCGCATCTGCACACCCCGTTACGCATCTGAAGGCCCGAACCAGCAGTACCCTTTGACTAGGACGTCTCAGCCCCTCCCTTACCCAGCTGAAGCTCCAGAGAGATAATTAAAGCAGAACAGTTTTGGGGTTTTTTTTCCTATCTCTGACTTCTAGGCAAAGGGTGGGAGCTGGACCGTGGAGATATAAACTGCTCCATCCCAAACACTGAGGACAGGCCCGTATGTCTGCTTTAGCACTGCACATACCCTGGATTTTATACCACACCTCTTTCTTTGCTTTTTTTCCCTCCCTACCTCACTCCCCTTTCATCTTTTCCACCGGCACAGGCTGAAATCAGCCCCCCTTCTACCCCACACTCCCTCAGCGTCCTTTCTTTGCGCTGTGATCACTCCTGTTTGTCCGCTGGCTTTGTCCTCCATGCTCTCCCCAAGCCCAGTGCAACATCCCAGCGTCAGCTGAGTTCAATCTAAAGCGCTCAAATATACCATCTTGGACTGGATGCAAACTCAAGCTTGGGAATTCTGCATATCCTCCACGTACTCAGCTTGTACAAACAGCAGTGGATATTTCTGTCCCTTCCACACAGGCACACGCTTGCTCCTGCGGCTCCCGTCCCTACGGGCGTTCCCCAAAAGCCATCTGAAAATTATTGTAAATGCAACACCACATTATGTCTTCTAAAAAATAAAATAAAATAAAATAAAAGAGTCAACCCCTGGCGTATCTCCAGAGAGGAAAGCGTCAGATCTCAGCTGGTAAATAAGATGTTACTGCGAAGCTTGTAAAGGCAACGTTATTTCTCCTTTGTAAAGGCTCTACCTGCATAACATGAAGGGGGCTCAGTGACAGACACATTAAAACACCATTAAACTGTGAAATAGAACACAGTGTGAAAATAGATTTAACCTTCACAGCATATTGATCTCTACCCTGCGCCGTGCCTAAGTTCTTGGACAACTGTTTTATAATAGGTTTTACTTATTTTCCTGTTGCTATTCTGACTTCCTCAGAGGAGGGTGTTATTTCTAAAAGCTCCTGACAGCTAAGGGAAAAGTGGGCTTGTTTCTTAGTCATTGCTCAGCGCTCGAGCGTCGCTGCTGCCAGCTGCTCCATAAACAGAAATCAGTTTTGTGCGAGTGAAGGATGGGTCTGGGCAGCAGTGATTGCGGTGGGATGGGAGGAGGAGGAAGGGGAAGCGGAAAGGGAAGAGGAGATGGGCTGTTTGCAAGGACTCTGCTGAACAAAACCCTGCAGGATGCAGGCCACCAGGCTGAACCCGAAATGCCTTCTGAGAGGGACAGCGCCAAGATTTATTTAAGCGTGCAGGGACGTGGGCTGTGTTTGTGAAGATAGGTAAAATAATTGTGCACACATCTGCATATTCGGACGGGAAATCCTTCTGATGAATTGACTGCTAGGGGTCACGCTGCTGCCGGCCAGTCCTCGTACTTTCACTGTGAGACAGGGACTTCTCGCGGCCATGAGTTATGCTGTAGGACCTTTGACCCCCCCTCCCCGTCACCTCCCCTCCGACCATCCATCCATCTCCCAGAGCCTTATGCTAAGAGTTCAAAGCCTTCCAAACGGCCAGGTATTTTTCACATCAGTTCAACAAAAACGTTCCACCCGCCTCTACGCCGGGATTTCCTTTCTGACCACCCCAAAATAAACCCAGCCGGAACACGGGACAGATAGTGTCCAGCCACGTCCCGTAGCCATGAATGAGGGTTTTGTAACACCCGTGCCCAAACTAGATAAATTTTTAGGGGTGGGGAGGGGTTATATTTACGGAAATATTTCTGATGCCTTCCCCACCGTGGTCATCTGGCAAATCCTGGCCTGGCTGGAGATCTCTAAACACATGCGAAGGGGAGGCCGAGCCCATCCGTCAGCCGTCCCTGACACGCCGCAGAGAAATCAAATCTCTAAACCGGCTGCCGGGCACGGCTGAAGCTCTCCCCGAGCAGCGTGTTGGATCTGCGCACCCAGACCTTGCCAGTAAATTAGCACCATACCAGACACGTTTGTACACAAGGTTCACGGACAATTTGCAAATTATCTACGCGGCAACCACGCAAGCGCCACAGAGCTGACCACCCAGCAACGCTGTCACGGGCTAATTTCAGAGCAACGGGCGAGTCGCGTCGACTTCGGCAGGAGTGGGATGGTGCCTCATGAATTTAAGGCGACTGCCCACTGAATATCTCCATATACGTCCCCTTTGGTTAGGTATTCCAGTTTTCCATAACATTGCACATTTTGACATAGCATGGATGCCAACCGCCGCCAACCCCCCAAACCTGCAGTCAATTAAAATGTACAGCAAGGTTAAAGTTATCCCATAGACACTTGAACTATAACGATAATAATAATGAAAGTAACAACAATCCAAAAAATGGGAAGGCTGATGGGAAGCAAACTGACCTTAAGAGCTGGCAGGGGAAGAATTATTTCTGGCAAAAAATTCTGGGGCAAGCATATATTTTATAGAAGGAGTCTCCTGTTCTGAATTACCTTAATCCAAGTCAAGCGGTGAGGATGGAAAAGACTGAGCACAGGGGAAAATGGAAAATAACGATTTGGAAAGGAACTCCCTGTAAAAAAAAAAAAGCCTAATGCTATGTATGCGGAATGGAAAAGTTGCAGAAAGCCCACTCGCGTCCCCAGGCTCCTCGCTTTCTGAGCACGTCTGTGCGCTGCCTCTGGCGAGCGGCAGCTCTGCAGAGCTTCAGGGGACAACCAAAACCCCTCAGCGCCCCTTTCCCAGGAAGGAGGGAGGTGACAACCTGAAAAGCAGCAAGCTTGAATTGTGTGTCGCGCAGAGGTAAGGCCAGGACCGAGGGCTGAAATCGCCAGGGCCCTGCGGGCACAGGCAGGAGAGATGCAGTCCCTTCTGGCAGCGCACAGCGCCGCGGTGGGGCAGAAAACGGGCCACGCCTGCACAATTTGAGCTGTGCAACAGCTCTCTCCTGGCTGACCCCGCGCGAAGAGGCTCGTTCAGAGGGTTCAGAGCAAGGGGTTTTAAGCCAGAGGTGTTTTCGGGGGCTGCCAGCTCTTCTCCTGCGCTGCCACCTGCAAATCCGGGGCAGATCGGTTTGGTCTGGCTGACACGATCCTGCATCGCGTCACATTCTGGGTACGGTCAACTTCTCTGCGTGGGCACGGTGGCAGGCACCTGCCATGCAAAGCTTGTTTTCACAGCCCCGGCCTATCGGGGGTGGCAGGGGGATTTGCGGAGTTTTGTGCTCCCCAAAACCCCGTCGCCTACGGAGAGGTTCTGCTCTGCTGGTTCGCGATGCGAGCGGAAGGCAGGCAATAGGCTCACGGGGCCTTGGATCCCGATGGGTCCAAATTAAATATTTAACCTCTTGGCTGCAGCAGGTCCTACCCCTGCCTTTGGGTGAAGCTCCACCCAAATGAGCATCTTTCTTAAGCTTGGGGCTCTTGAGGATCCCTGCGCCCTTTGAAGCACAGCTGCTGCCCAATTCTTCGCCACTGGATCGAGGCGAAGTTTTTCCGCTCTTCAGAAAACGGGGATGCCCTGGCACAGTGACAGCAGGCCTGGCCACTAACTGAGACCCAATTAGCCTTCACCCCCTTGAAGCATAAGGTGGACAGAAGGACTGAGAGCAGAGCACAAGCTCCAGCCCTCTCCTCCATGCTGGCAGGAACACAGGGGAGAGCTCCTTACAGCAACGTCTGCTCCTCCTCCCTCATTCGGCAGCCGGCACCGCCCAATTAGAAGAATCATTTCCAAGGAGCACCACCTTGCATTCAGGAAAGCTCTTCCAGGGCATCACCATCCTCTCCGCATTAGGTGCACCTAATTTATCAGCAGCAAATTTGGCCACCATTTATCCCTTTCATAGAAGCAGCCAGACCGATCCAAAGCCTTTGAGCTCAGCAGGCGTTTGACTCCAGCGCACTTCAGGTGCAGCTCATAAAGAACGACACTTCAGTGCAGCAAAGCAATTGCAAAACACTCAACTCTTAATTTCTTTTTCATGTAGAGAGGTGGCTGTATTTCCCTACAGGAATCCTGACGCTGCTTCTGTTCCCTAAAAGGAATTTACCCCCGAGGTCTTTGAGAGAGCAAACGCTCCTCCCCAGCACAGCTGAAGGAGCCATTTCCATTTTTGATGATGCTGGATGAGAAGGACATGGCCCTCAGCCATTTGACTGAAGGGCAGTGAAAATGAAGACCTTCACCTTTTCCCTGTGCTTCATCCATTTGCGGACACCACCATTCCGTTTTCAGAAACTCCCCAGAAACTTCTGTCTCACTGTGGTGTCCTTCACAGTTGGTCCACAGCCTCTATCCGTGTACCCAGTCAATACGATATAATTCCAACACTTTCTAGCTTACCCCGTTCCCAAACAGACACCCCAATTGACTTTTTTGGGGTTACCCGCTTTTTAAAGAGCTCTTTCAAATAATCCTATCCTTCTTTATCTGTTGCAACTTTTACCTGCTGTTACCTCTACAGCCAGTGGGGCTGGAGGGCCTTTCCCGGGGTCTGCACCCACTTGTCCCAGCAGGACTCGGGCGCGAGGCTGTTGCTAACCCTGGACTTCCCCGTGGGTAGCACAGGCCAGCAGACAGCGAGGGGCAGCAGATCCTGATGTTGGATCAACGCCCCATGGAGGACGATAAAACCGGTTTGGCACATAAGTAGGAGAAAATGTAAGAAGAAGACAAAGGAAAGTAGACAGCTTGGAACAGGAAAGCATAACCCACAATAACCCAGGGTGTTAGTTCTTTTTTTGCCAGACTTGCTCTGCCACCTCGGGGCAAACGATTCCTCGGTAAATGGCTCAAGTTTCTCCACTTGCCCTCTGGTCTTCTGAGCGAAATGCCACAATCTTCAGGGTAGCACCTGAAGGTTACTCATTGTATTTGGATCTCCGAGCTCAACCACTTAATGAACCCATTTAACCGTAATCTCAAGTGCAAAGCCCGAGACGCAAATATGTCATTCAGAAACATATTTTGAAGCAATGGTCGCACATGACTATGGGAAGAGGACGATAATAGTGGCTGCTTACAGCAAATGGCATTGCTCAAATTGATATCATATCATACTCAAAAGGTCTGAACAGAAGCATCTGGGCCATCATGGTAGAGTTAAAAACAAGCCCATCGAAAATGGATAAACAATTAAAAATGTATTGAAAGAAGAAAGAAAAAGAGAAATCATTCCTAATTAATTCTAGTGCCCTGTACAACCCCAGACTATTTGTAATCCTACAGGGAACATCTTTATTGATCTGGGGGACGCTGCAGCAGACTTCTGATGCTTATCTCAGCATAAAAATAGGCTCTTGTGATGAGCAGTGATTTAATTACATGACAATCACTGCTAACAATGCATGGCGAATACCAAAAATATGCAGAGCAAGAGTGGCATTGATAAATGCAAGGGAATGGCATTGACTTTCAGTAAAGTCGTCTATTGCCGGAGATGGAGGGAGACTTCCCCCCCTCCCTGCCCCGTCTTCTAAGGTTGTAGCTGCTGTGCTGCTCCAGATACTCCCTCTGTGGAGTGAGCCAACCACAGGCAGACAGAAGGTGGAGGGAGAAATCAGACAGCCATGATCAAAGCAAAATTTAGCACACAAGTCAATGAAGCTAAGTCGTCTTTTTTTTTTTTTTTTTTTTTTAATGTCTGTAGGAACATATGCTCTTTCCGCTGTGCATCTCCACTTGGAAATGAAGGCAAGGTTTGTACTCTGCTTTGGGAGGTGGCGGTACTGAGCAAGTGAATAAAACATGGGGTTGCTATGCACAGACTTAGAACCTTAGAAGCAGTCAAATCCCATCTTCCACATACAGCAACTAGAAGTAGAAGCAAGTATTTGCTAAAGACATAAAAATAAAAAAAACACTTTTTTTTTTTTTCTGCTTCTTTTCAGTTGATCTCCTTCAAAAAATACCCACAGTAGGAATAAAGAGTAGTGTCATTAAGAAAAAAAACCCTTTTATTCACTTACCCCTATTGAGGATGCAACTGAAGTGTTTGCTAGTGTCTTTGAAACCACTGTAACGCTACTGCTGAGCAGACTTCACGCTTCTCTGAAGAAGTTTGGTTCCAGCACCATTTTATCCCCACATGCCTTTGGGACTGAGGGAGAATCCAGGCCGACCACGCATTTGGACGTGTAAGTCCCAAGTCTTTAGGTTTTGTCATCTCCAGTTGGTAGACAATAGTTAAACATTTAATATTCTTCCCAGTTACAAAAGTAACTTACCAAAAATGCAGAGATCAAGAGCAGAAACATTATTCGTTCATCTGCTAGAAATTTGATCGCAACAAATCAGGTGTCGAGGAGAAATCCCTGCTAAGCAGTCCCAGTGCCCTGGGGAAGCACTCCTTAGCACAGGCTCCCTACTCATACCCATCCATCTACCCCACACATCATTGAAGCCCAGCGACTTACCCTTCCATCGTGGGCTGAAGGCCGCTCTTTAAATGCGCTAGCTGGGGGCACGTGGCTTCACGGAGCCATTCTAGCAGCCAATGAGCACTAGTACAAGGCACAATCTGTTGACCATCTAAATCTGACCACAGTTGGCCCTGGAAGACCCAGAACCAGATTTATGTGCCCAGTCTATGAGCCTGTCCCACCTTCCTTCTGCAGGAAGTCCTCAAGAGGTTAGAAGGCTGATTGCACTAGGACATCAGCTCAAATGAAGTTTACATCAGCATGTCTTCCAGTTCTTACTTTCTTTCCCTGCAAGAGGTGTATCATCTTGTTGAGCCAAGAGGGAAATCGCAGGTGTTCAATCCAACATGCAGGAACCGATTGGCAACATTCCTTCACGTAAAATTTAACAAGAATCACCAGCCCTCAGGTTAAAGCCACACTGAGAACTTGAACTCATGCCCGCCCAGGTGCTGCTGCTGTTGCGAACACCGAGACCTGAATGCCACCTCCTGCTTCCCCAAGCTCAGTTTCATGATTCATGTCAGAAGAGCATGTCTTTTATTCAAAACAAAATGACCTTCTAAATTCTCTTGAAATACTGCACTGTTTTAAGTCAAAGCATCCCAGAGAAAAGTAGATTAAAAATGGTATAATCTCAAGAGGCTTTTTTTCTTTTTACTGTTATTTCTAAATGCTTGCGAATATTTACATTAATCATAAACATATCTTTTGCTCACGTATTCCCTGAACTATATAATTACTGTTGCCGCTAAGAGTCTTCCCCACTGATAAACTGTCAGGCAGATATTTTGTCCCAAAATTGTGGAATTTCATCTGGCTTCATTTACCCCAACTTGAGAATGATTAAAACACTCCATCTGCAATACAGCAGATTAACAATCACTTGTAGTATCTCAGCTTCCTTCTGAGCTGCTAACTTTTACGGATGCTGAAGAGCAGATATTCTTATCATGTCCCCGTGCGATTTGAAGGGGTAGATGCACCAGGGCCCTGACACACGTAGCTTTACAGATAAAACACACACACACACAGTATTAAGCCAGAACAGGATTCACTTCTAACACACGCCATAGTCTCTAAAGTCAAAGCTAACATTTCCCAAACAGTCTATCAGCTTAGTTTAAAGGACGGAGAATCTAAAGGTTAAGGTTTGATTAGAATGTATTTTGCCGATTTTTTTTCTTAACACATCAGAGCCGCCAAATTCCTTCCTGGTCGGAACCTACCGGTCTAATAGGAAAACAACTCCAGTTCCACTTGTGGCAATGCCTGCAGGATCAGGCCCTCCAAATTAAAAAAAAAAAACAAAAAAAAAAAACATAGCCCCATGTAGAGTACAGGAAATTAAATGGCAAGTCTCTGTTTTCTAGGGGGACAGGCCGATTCAGGGAGTTGTTAGTACTCTTACCCCAGGCAGGGAATTAGCAGCAGCCAGTCGGATTTCCAGGGGAGAAGCGCTTTCCCATGCAATCGGGGGCAGGGCGGCTGGTCTTGGTGGGAGCCCCCGGTCGGCGGGGCAGAGCCTGGGCTCTCCACCGCTTTGTGGGTGGCTGGGGAGAGGACTGAGGGGGAAGCAGAGGGAGGAAGGGCTACAGCTGAAGGTTAAAATCTTTGCAAGCAGAAAGAAAAAAAAAAAAGGTACATGACATTTCCACCGACTTTGCTTTATTCAGCTGTTTGCTTGCTTTCCACGAGGTGCGTTTCAGTGACTGAGTTTTACTGACGGTGATCCATAGGGGAGCTGCGTCCTCAGCCCTGTTCATGAGTATTCAAGAAACCAACCTTCAGCAGCGGCTTATGTTTGGGCAAGCATGAGTACGTATTGCATTTGCATGTATATGTCAAATCCAGTTATTTACACACTGTACAAGTAGTGGACATGTTCGGCCATATTCTGGTATCTCCATCGTATCATCCACATAATCCACAGTCATCCAAAAGACCCATAGTTAGACTTAAATTTCCGACTGCCTCCTGGTCTTACAGACTTCAGAATACAAACGTATAGATTGTTGCGCTGAAATGACTACCTTAAACTGCAAATGTAAGTTTATCATTTCCATGCTCTCCACTGAATTGATTAACAACGTAAAAACCAATCATTTGCATGGGCAAATGGACACACGGAGATATATATCAATGTTCTCGCTTTAACAATCAAATGAAAAATCTGAATAAAGAGTTTGATTACTGGAGCGTGCAGTAAATGCACAGAACCCTCCTTTCCTTTAGGTAGGGCCTAGGAAATCCCACTAAATAGGTGTAAGCAGGCGGGGTAAGACTTTACATCTCCTGCTGCAGCACCGTCTCCATTTCAAGTAACCTCCAGCATTAGTTACTTCACTGCACTGTAAAGAAATGTATTTGCCTACCTAGTCAGATATTAAATATTATAGCACAGTAAGCATTTTGAAGAAAAAAAAAAAAAAAAAAAAAAAAAAAAAGGGAAACATATCTCCTAATCCAGATAAATTAAAAGCATCCGCTTAACCTGAAATGTTTATTGCACTTCAAAGAGCATTTATCAAAACAAAGAGCTCATTACAACCTATATAGGTACTGGACCACCCAAACCCCTTCATTTGGTACGTCTCCAGCATAACAATCTAATACAAGTTATTGTGAAACACAACCTATCTACGTTGAAAAAAAAAATAATAAAAAAAGAAGACATCACCCTGTCTCCTGAACAGAAATCAGTTCCACGTGGAAAAATCTATAGGAAAAAAATTAAAGTATCAGTCCCAACTTCTGAATAAATAAACAATTTTTCCTGCAGTTGAATGTTTTCACTCAAATCAACAATCAGATCTCACATGCCTGCTTAAATATGTCTGACTTTGGTCCTTATGAAATGACGAGACTACAGTATGATAAACCAGATGATAGTTTAAAGCGAGACAATGAGGCATTGTTTACACAGAAGATTGAGAAACTGGTTTAACAAAAGGAGTCCGTGGACATCTATTGTATGTACAAGGAGGAGATTTACTGGAGATTTTATAATTTCTACAAGGCTCTTTCCAACCAGCTTCATTAACTTGAAGTAAATCAAATCATGCAGAGATCTGGCTCAGCCAGAGAGACATGCCGGGAAAGATACAAAATGAAGAAGAACAGACGCAAGATGATAAGCTTTAGAATCTTTGGCATTTTTCATAAACATTTTCAAGGTTTTTAAATCCGTATATTCACCCATTTTCCCACACACGCTCGCCTATAAATACATTATACATGTACTCTTCTTTATACACAACTCTGTATATGCATGGGCACACAAGCACACGTGCACACAAAGAGGCATTTTTGTGGCTTTTTAAACAGGGATAATCTTTTTTCTGTCTTTCCATTGCAGCTACGCACAGCTTTGCAGGAGCAAAATACATTTTTTATCCAATCAAGTGTATGAAAATGTGCCTCTCCTTATTCAAAGGCACAGTGGGGCTTGTTACTTTGAAAAATAAACTTCTTGAAAAATCTCTGAATCTGGCTAATAATCCAGCAGAAGATACTCTGGTGTTAGTTCTCCTTCTGCAAAATTCATGCAGCAGGCCCACAAGATTGCATTACTGAACCGCGCAGCGTGGCTCTGTTTGGATAGCCGACCCCTCAGCAAGGTTTTATGTGTTTTACCTTCAATTAGATGACTTCCAAAGTCTTTTGTTAAAAAGAATCCTGTCTCTCCGAATTCTCTATTTCTTTGTACTGCGAACTAACCGGGGGATGCAGGTGGTAACCCCTGGCTTGGCAATCACAAGAAGCAACTCCAGCTCTCGTGCTACCAATGAATTCTTGTGGTGGCAAGTCACTCCCCCAATCTTCTACAGCACCTAAAGGACCGAGGGCCACACTCTCACCAAAATTAAGCAGGTTTGCACAAGACTCTGTGTTTCAGTTTCCCCAGTCAAACAAGAGTAAAGCTAGTTATCTGAATTGCATAAAGCAAAAGCACAACAGCTAAAAGACTGGTAAGCAAGCAAGGAATCACATTCTCCTCAGAACAGAAAACAAGGTCCTTTCTTCTGTCTCTTCATTGCTCAGTTTCCATATGACTCCACTTTCCGATCCTCTCCTTGTGAACCACCAGGAAAGACTCCAGGAAGACGTCAGTGGTGGACCAAAGCCTGCACACTATTGCACAACCACGTCTTTTGGCATGGTGCTCTCTATCTGCACAAGCACTTATTTCTTTAAGGCTATAAAGTGTTTTTTTTCTCTTGGATCTGTAGTGTTGATCCCTCTGGATTTAGACCGGAAAACAACAGCTATGCTGAAAATATCTGATAAGATGGAATTATAAAAGGCAAGTCAACGGAGTCTTTTCAGGTCAGTGAGTTAGGCTTTTCTACAGTCTCTTAATCCTTTCATGGCAGAGGGTTCTCATGCATCCATTGCCAGCAATGGATCTCCGATGATTCCAGCATCCAAAGAGTTAACCACAGGGTGGGCTTTAAAAAAAAAGAAGAAAAAAAGAAGAAAAAGGAAAAAGAAAAACCCACAAGTGCTGGATGAAATATTGAGATACTGTTGGAGCTCCTAGCTCTTTCTGCTAATTATGATAAAAAACTTTTTAAAATGTACACTGCTTGAACAGAAGATGGGTATCAAAGGCTCGTTAATTCAGAGCTTAAACCTTTCTAGGCACAGTGATTTAACTCAGAAAAGAATAGCTTTCATATCTTAATGTAAATCTGTTGGATATGTTAAAAACTGGTTCAGAGCATCTCCTCACATCAGCTCAGCTGATCTGCTACACTAAGCGGAATTATCTCTTCCTACATAAAACCCGGAGTGCTGCCACATCCAGCCTTGCCTCTGCAATCGGGGGGAAAAATAAGAAAAGAAAAAAGAAAAAGGTGCAGTCGCACCATCCTCACCCGCTCTCCTCCCCACCCCACAAACTAGTTCATACGTTCCACCTTGCTCTTTTTTGGGCTACGACTCCATGCCCAAAAGAGAACCCAAGATAGGTGTTTATCAGAAACCATGTCTTCCAGGAAAAAAAAAAAAGTCTGTGGCAGTGATTATAGTGTTGTTCTGAACCAAGAAGAAGGGGAGGGGAGCAGCGCGTGTGCACGCACGGGGGGTACGGAGGGAGATGCTGCATTCCAAAATCACGCTGCATCCTATAGCGCACTCCGCTTCCTCCTAATGGGACTGGAGCTGCTGTATGGTTTCAATTCAGCACGCTGCACCTGTAAAAACAAATAGACATGACGTTTGCAGTTAGGTAACTCTAGCTCACTACAGTGTGTGTTAATGGCTCCCCGAGGACAAACCAAGGGAAACTAGGAAGGTTCAAAAGTAATGAATCATTTTCTAAACACAGGAACATGGGGGATTAATTGCAGGAAGGATTTGAGAAGTCATGCATCATTTCTTGAAACGAAAATATTAAAAGCAGATTTTTCTAATGAGATACATGGGGTTCTACCTGATTTCAGCAACATAGGATAGACCCTTTAGGTTTGTTTTGGTTTGGGAGTTGTTTTTCTTCTTCTTCTGTCATTAACCTAGAAGTTTAATAAACTTCTCTCAGGAGTTTCAATTCAAGAAGATCCCAATACATGGTAAGATGACAGTCGTCAAAACCACACACGGATCTTGGGATGCTGACATATTTAATCATTTCCAAAAAAGGAAAATATTTTCCCAAATAGAACCTGGACAAAGCTGCCTCCACCTTTAAAAAAAATTCCATATACAATATAATGGTTAAAACACGTGTGATAAACTGACTAGGACGGTGTAATCTCCAAATTGTCTGTTGTGCTACAGAAAAGTACTCCCGTCGAAATCACGGGTAAACTTTTGCTGAACATGCCATCTTTTTCACTCCTCCTCTGCCTTTTGTCCAACACATGTGCATTGCAAATGGCTAACGTATAGACAGAGGTAATTTCTAACTCATTGCAGTGCCCCAGCGAAAGGATGATGCATTGATAGCACGTAAAATGAAGCAGACAGAGGGGCAGACAGAGCCGCCGTGGACGACTTTGCACTAGAGTGCGTGGCTGACACAGGATCACTATTTTTAGCACTGGTGGAAAAGTCTGAGGTTTGTCCCATCCGAGGAACTTTTACCACTCCTCCCTCATAGAAAATGGTTATCATTTTCCTCAGAGAGCTCAAAAATGATAGAAACCACTCAAGGAAATGTTATAAATGTACACGTTAAATAAAGCATAAATAGAAAAGCAGCTTATCTTTAAACATAAACACTAAGAGGGCATATGCAAACCATCACTGCAAATCCAGCGCGCTCTACCAGAGCAATGACAAAAAATAAAAATACAGTGAAGCTTAATGTCTCTATGATCATTTCTGCTTAGCTTTTTTTCCTCCCACCAGTCTATGGCAAGATTTCTCTCAAGTTATTAGTCCTGCCACCAACCAATCTGGAGGCCTCTTGAGATAAATGTCACCAGAAGCTTTTTCCAACCTTGTTTCTACCAGATGCCTCGACACTGCATGTGGGCAATTATTTTTCTGTCTCCAACAGAGTAAAAACACTACAGGCGAGATTGTGATCCCCTTATTCACAGTGAGCAGCACCTCACTGTGAGAGTACCACGATTCACAGAGGAAGGTGCAATGTCAGTGGGATCCGGGGCATCGGGATCAGGGCCCGAGGACACAGATTCCAGTTGATTAAAACAAAAGAAAGAATCCTTTATATCGTGTGGCTTCGTTACCCAGCAAGACTATTTTCCTTCCTCCAAGAGAAATAAACAGATCTTGACATTCTAAAGGACTTATTGTTCAAATAATTTCCAGGAAGATAGGCGAGATTACTGAAGACAGTGTTGTTGTTTAAAAGAAACATGAGAAGAGACGAGACTTGACTGAAATTGAGGGAGGACAGATTCTGGTTAGATTAAAAGTTATAATTCCATAATGGCAGAAGATTGATCTGATTGACCACAGCGTATTTTATACACATCTCAAGGCTTTCTCTGAAGAAAAAGACGAGCGGAGCATTGTCCAAGAGAGGACTGCAGCTCAAAGTGGGTGAGGAGGAAGAATTTTGAAGGACAGCTGATGTGAAAAAAAATACAGCAAGCACAAAGTCAAGGAAATAATGCCCACTCCTCCATCTTGAGAAAAGTGAGAATTCAGCAAATCCCTTTGGATGGTTATCTCTATCAAAGAGACTACTTTTCTCTCCCCTCCGCACAAATACCGGAGCAGAAAGGTGACAGAAACCATAGTTCAGTAACCACGCTGGGTGATTTTCCAGATCATTTTTAAGTAGGTCTTTTCAGGATAATTTTTCTGCAATCATTTTATCCTTCTGACAAAGGATTTTGGCTCCTCTCTCCTCTAACACCCTCCCCCTCCTCCCTGTGTGGGTTCTTCCCAGTTCCTTATCCGCGTTATTCAAACATGCGCTGGCATCGTATCCCCAAGCAGAGCACCCAGCCGCTCTCCGTGCCGCTTGTTGCCTCTGTTGGCGGTGGCCATTCATTACCTACCTTTTGAACATCAGATGGTACCCTGGAGAGGAAATCTAGTAGCTCATTATTGTCGATGGCATAGGGATTTCTAAGCTTCTTAGTAAATTTATTTATGCCTAGGAAATAAAAAAAGCAAACAAAATAATACAACCCCTTTCTATTCCCTCTCTCCTAAATTGTTCAGGTAAGGTGAAAAAGGGAAGAGGAATTCACAAGTGAAAATTAGTGTGAAAACAGTGCCTTGGACCTAAAGCCATGCACACGTTCCCTGTCATGGGGAACCATTCACAAGTGCCTGCTGAAGGAAGTAGAGGGCATTATTTCTAATGGTATTTCTCTACTTTGGGGATCATCTGTTGTCAACAACATGGCAAAAAAAGATTGCAGCTTGCATCCATTCTGGAGGATACTGCGGGGAGAATATACAAATTTGCAGCTGAGACTACTGTTAAATCTGCTATTCTATGTGACCAAAGATATTCCCTCTCCTCTTGCCCAGGGAACTGCAGGGCTCTGAAAATAATTGGGCAGGATAAAGGCTTTTTTTATTTCCATTTCTTCTCAAAATGAAAGCCTCCCTTCCCCATCATGTCTTATAGCTTGTCCTCTCTTTGCAGAACCAGATTTGACAAGCTGGTCATACTACGATGCTGTGGGAAACTAAAAACTTATCGTAAGGTTTATTTTATTTTGATCTCAGGGCAAATAATTTGGCTTATTAACTGCAGCGACAGTGCTACTAGTGTTCTCCATGGACTTAGTTATGCTTCAGCTGTCAGAGGTGATCCCTGGTGGGAGAAGATCCATAGGACTGTATTGTTTACAGTATTGTGGGGATCGTGAGCCCTTGTCTTCTCCTACCTTTGAGAAAGGGGAGTGATGAGTAGCCCTCAGCCAGCGCCATCTCTATGGACCGGGACGAGAAAGCGAGCGACCTGAGCACCCTTCCCAGCTCTCCCCTTGTGCCAGTGCAGCCACTTGACACTCTGCTGCCACCACTTCCCCACTGAGAAATAGCAACTAGGCATTGAGACGTAAAGGTGTGGTAGAAGAGCAAAGGATCATTAGGCGAAGAAAGTCAGCGAACCCATTTTAAAGAACAGCAAAAATTCCAATGTTGGTTGCCTCCGAGGATCATAATACAACATTCAATTCCATCATGCCCCTGTCCAAAATCTCATAGTAGTCTCCCTGAAAGTGATTTCAAATGTGATGGCTGCTCCAGCCTTCTCCTCTCTCTGAAATGTACCTGCTTCACATCTGAGATTCAGCTTTTAAGCCATACACTTGTAGCAAAATGCCAACACAATTTTCTGTGTACTTGATTTTTAAAAAACAGAAAATACCATAAGGTCTTTCAAGGCCTTGCCACAGGGTAGTTGTTTAACATGTATCATATTTGAAGGCCCTGTCAGTCTAGATGATGTTGAACGGATGTATAGTTCTCATGTACTCACCGTGTCTTCCATGCAAGAACAGCAATATTTTGTTACTGAACTTTTTACTCCTAGCAATTTCTCTCCTTCCTTTTTGCCCTTTCTTTCATTGGATTTAATCCTTTATTTCATTTATTTTTTGCCCAACAGTGGCTTTTTGTACTGCCACCTTCTCATTCCCTCCCTTTTCTGCATCCAGGAGAGCCAAGGCGGCAGCAGCAGCAGATGGCTCAGCCCTGGAAGGGTGACGGGGGGTCCCTACAGCCCAGATCCACGCTGGGGCTGAGCTTCAGTGCTTCGGTGAGGATTACTTGCACTATGTTCTCAGGCATTGTACCTCCAGGCCGAGATAAAAACTATCCCCCTAAATGAGACAGAAGACCATTTTGAGATGAAGAAAGTCTTCAGCAGGTGGAATGCCATTTCCTTGTGTGAAAGACATCATTATGTCATCTTACTCTTCTTCGAAACACAACCAGGAAGGTTTTCATTTTCAAAAGCTCCTCTTTTACTTCATGATGCACCTCATACAAATACTTTGCAACCCACAACACAAAGAGATGCTCAGTGCCTCCAGCTGGACCACGGGGTCCTGGGCACATTGCTCCTCCTGATTGCAGGGGAGTTAAGACCCAAAAGGCTCCTGGGGTCCAGGCCTCCGTGGTCCAGCTCTTCAAACACACCTTGTCCACTCCCTACCATTTCCCAACTGGAGGGCTTCAGAATGAGGAAGCTAATTACTCTCCTGCAGAATAATAATATTGAAAGTAGCTTATCTAGACTAATACTCTTCTTGTGGTGCTCTTGGAAACTTATAAAGAACCCTAAGAAAAGCAGATCATTGTATCACCCGGGGGGAAAAAATTGGTAATTTTAAGAAGTTCACAGCATATTTATTTACCTCTGAGCAACAGCACTTGATTGTCTGTGTAACAGGTCTTTTAAAAGCTTGTTTGATTTCATTCTGCAGATATATATTGTATTGATTGCATGCAAATGAGACACCATGGAGTACTTACCCCAGATTAAAACAATGTACCTCAGTGGTATAAAATACAAAACGACTGTTGCAGCTGCCAGGACCAAGCAGGCCAGGACAGAGAGGAAAGGCACCGTCCAGTTGAACGTGCTGTAAAGAAAAGCAATAATCCTTCTTAACATTTCTGCTCTTGGACGCTGCTTGTACTCTGCTACCCAATAATAATTTAATGACTTTGCAGTGCTCGGCTCTTTAAAACGCACTGTAAATTGCAGGCCCTTTGGAAGGTGGATAAGCAGATTCCCGCATCTGGATGCTATAATGGATTAAGGGAGATATCCGAGAGGCAGATATCATGATAAGGAGAGAGAAGATAGTCTCTGGGGAGCTCAGTGAAGTTGTTAGGCATGTAGCGAGTTGTTTTTGTTTCTTCTTATACGTGTCACACTTGTTACACATCTCTGCTCACCAGTCAGCTCTCCATTATTCATGGGCAGATTATCTGATCGGGAGACGAGGCCATGCCGCAGGTGCAAGCCACCGGAGCTGGCTCCACCGCGGAGCTGACATGGCATGTGTGTCTGTGCACGACCCAAATGTGGCAGGTAGCCCAGATTCAACCCCGCCAATAACTTGGAATGGATTAATTATGATTGATGCTAAACCTTAAAAGAGCAGCTAAAGTCATTTCTCTGTATACTATTAGGGAATAATATTATACATAAATCTCTCTTAATATTTATATATTTGCTTCTATTTCCTTACGTATTCAACAGTTCCTTACTACACTGTCTATCGGAAGCTGTCTTGGGTAAGCTACAGTATTGCCAGCAGCAGTCCAAGCTTCTGCAGACCACCAGCCTGCATCAGACTTTTCCCAAGGGGAGCGCTCTCAAGAGGCTCAGTTACTACGGTCATTCAGACTTTTGCAGCATTATAGCACAAAACAGGACTTCCTCAGACCACTCATCTGTAAAGCCCACAATGGACTTAAGGTGAACAGCTATTGCTAACACATCTTTGAAGTTATTTTGTCCCCCTGTGCCCTTGTAAAATACATCTCCACAGCATGCGCCAAATATCGAGATACCTGGACTGCAATGAACGCTGATTAGCCCACAGGTGGATTTACAGATCTGGGCATCTCTTTCACACAATCTGCCTGCTAACTACATCACATCATGATGATGGGGAGTAGGAACAAGAGAGAATGCATGTGGTCCACTTATCAGACTATAGAATAAGACTAACTTCCCTTGACAGATAAAATTAATAAGACGCTAAAAGAATTACTTTTAAGCTTCAATAGACGTATTAAATATTAAGTAAAGATAGGTGGGAAAGGGACCCATCATTATCAATCAATGTAGCTTAAGTTAAAGTAAAAAAAAATAGCAAAACAGCTCAATTCAGTTAAACTATTAAAACTCCCTATGATTGTATAACTAGAGTGACAGACGGAAACTGTAGCACAATTCAGTCTGTCACTTACAGAAAAACTTTGGTGGCAATTCTTTAATGGTACATTACTGTTGAGTTACAATGGAATTCTTCTGAAATTACATCGGGCACCCACATTAATACCCAATGTGTTCTCTAAGACCATTGTTACCAAAATGAATACAAGAATTAATAGTGCTTAAGCACTCTGAGTCTTCCTGCCATGCAGCTGGGCAGAACAGTGCCCTGTTCATAGACTGGAATACATCTCTGGGCCACTTCCACCCCAGCTGGGGTGTCCAGCATGGAACCACAGCACATGCGTTTGCTGTATTTTTAGCTTGAACCCAACTCCTCATTAAAGTGTGACTCGATCACAAACCATCACTGTATTCAAAACAGAAAACAATGTGGGTCAACTAAGCTCCAATAAAGATTGGGTTATAAAAGTTTGTGTGTGTTTGTGTGTGGGATTTTATTTTTTTCTCTAGGCTTTTCACCTCCCTTCTTTGTAAGGTCAGGAATACCCTATGTGCCTCCCCTTACGATGAGACCCAGAAAACCCCCTTCGGGCTTCCTTGTGGCACCAGCAGGAAGCAGACAGATCAAAATCAATGTGATGGGCAGGGAAATAAGTGACTGGTAACCTCTGTAACCAGACCGGGATGGGGAGGGCGTGGGAAAGGCAACATCAACCATCCATTCCTACCTACATTCTGTGAAGGAAATGAAAAGAAATGCCTGATACTTCTGTGCCCAAATGTTCAAGCAATATCTTCCCTCGTGTGGCATCATGACTCTCTACCCCACCATAGACAAGACCAGAAATCCCGGCAAATGTGGGAGCTACAGCAGTGGAGCACATGGCTTTTCTCCTCTACGCTTTGGAAAGGTTTTTGGAGTAAGAAACTCCTAGAGAAGAAGCAGCGGTGGGACTGGCCAGGTTCTCCTGCTGCACCTTTCAGTCATTTTTGGAGCAAGACATTCATTCTGCCTTAATCCTCCTGGCTCTGCTTCATTGCAAATGGGCCTAGAGAACAAATCTTATGGGGATTGATTGAAGGAGCTGGGACTGTTTAGTTTGAGGAAGAGGAGGCTGAGGGGAGACCTCATCACTCTCTACCACTACTTGAAAGGCCATTGTAGAGAGGTTGGTGCTGGTCTCTTCTCACAGGTAATTAGCGATAGAAGAAGAGGGAATGGCTTCAAGCTGCAACAGGGTCGGTTTAGACTGGACATTAGGAAAAAATTCTTCACAGAAAGAGTGGTCAGACACTGGAATAGGCTGCCCAGGGAGGTGGTGGAGTCACCATCCCTGAATGTGTTTAAGACTCGTTTAGATGTGGTGTTAAGGGATATGGTGTAAGGGAGAACTTTGTAGAGTGGGGCTGATGGTTGGACTTGATGATCCCAAGGGTCTTTTCCAACCTAAATGATTCTATGATTCTATGGCTAAGCAAAAAAAATTATCACTTACTTTTTAATCCTCTCTCCAAATGATGCTATTTCCTCTAGGATGCCTTGAACAGCTATGATGATCTCTTGGACCATGTGGATTCTGTCAATTAACCCCTTTTTCTCAGATTCCTAGCCAAAAAAAAAAAAAAAAAAAGGAAAACCAAAACTTTTTATACATTCGGTATTTGTTAACACGTTCCCATGAAGGGAGTAAGATTCCCAGTACCGCTGATTCATCCATGAACTCAAGTATATCACTGAAGGAAGGACAGAACACACCCCCTGGGTTTATCACATACAATTAACACAAAGACGTACAGTTCCCTACATTTTCTTTCTCTTCCTCAGCACATGGGCAGAGGTTTCTACATCTTTGAACACAAATCGACTGCAGGATCTCAAACCAAGCTTTCACTGAAGAACCCAGCTGTATGCCAGACCAGAAGAGACGCTGAGCACCCCTGAGTCCAGCTGACCTGCAGGGGAGCGCTGGGTGCTCAGCGCTTCTCGAGAACAAGAGTATTCTTGTGCAGAACTTGTGAATATCACTTTTCTGAGCTTTGCAGGCTCCCAACAGCCATGTTGTTTTCTGTATATAAATTAGCAGCAAGATAGTGAATGCAACATTTTTTTGAACTTTCTGTATACAGAGACCTATTCTTTTAGTGGGGGGAAAAAAAAAAGAATCAAAGGAAAAAATGTCATTTTCCTTTTACAGCAGCCATCTCACAACTTCATTTCGTACTGCTTATTTTAGGCAACAACATTACAGGACATTACTACACATGTGCAGAAATAAAAAGGAAGCACAGAATGAATTAAAAATCAAAATGACTTAAATCAGCCTTGGAAATCAGTATACAATTATCAGCATTCAGCATTTCTTTGCCAGCAATCTAACACACATACAGGCATGCAAATTGGTGTGGTTGCAGATATTCTAGCAAGAAATCAGCAAAACATTCACTTATTACAAAATGCAGAGCCCTGGACACTGATTTTACATCACATTTAGACTCTCCAAAAATCAGCCCAATTTAGGGAAAAAAAAGACATTTTAAGTTGTGTTTTAACCAGTCAGTGCCCAGAGAGGGGAGATGCTGGTAAAAAGCAAGTTGCATCCGTGTTCTCTGTGGTCCTCACCAGCCGGGGCAGGGGAAAGGGTGGGTGGGAATAAGCAGGGGCCGGAGACAGTTGGATCAACACTGCCGCAATCCTGCTTCTGTGTTGTGAACCCACGTTATTTCTCCGTGCAGGAGAGAAGGTCAGAGGGTACTTAAAGTCCTGCTGGGCCAGGGAGGTGGAGGCTCGTTGCTACAGCCTTTTGGCACTGCTCTGCTGTGAGAGGGTCTGGGTGCATTGGAGAGGGCACCGCACTACGTCGTCGTGTGCTGGAAGAACATGTGAACCATCCTTGGATGCTGAGAGGCAGACATGACAGTACAGCCCTTGTAACCCTTTGAATTACTTACCGCCCGTTTCTCTTCACAGTAATTTTTGAGTTTAAAAAGCCAGCCAAAACCACCGCGGAGTTATCGAGCTGCAGACATCTGAATATTTGCCTTTAGGTTGCAAGTGAGTACACAATGAATAGAGGCAGCATTTTAAATAATCACACATTTGGGTGTGAAAATGAGTATTTTTACATTAATAAAACAACCAACAAAAATGAAACCCTTGGGGTGTGAAACAACCCCAGAACAAAATAAATAAATAAATAGTCAGTTTATGTGAAAATAGCACCAAAAAGTCATTTTCACACAACTCCAGTTATAACCTTGTTAGGCTCAAATGTAAATGACACATTAAGATTATATTTAACTATTCACTCACTAGAATGGTACAACGGCCCCTTAGCCACAGTTGGCTTTTTTGCACCAAACTTGGAAGTAGAAGTTGGGGAGCAGTTCACAGAAAACCAGCCAGTGGGAATTTCAATTCTGTCCAAATTCAGAGGAGGTGAAAAAACCACTTTATCTAAAGTGATATTCCAGGGCAAGCCTACTCTTGCTACCCAGAGCCGCCAGGAAGATCATCTTTCAGCTCTATCTGCATCATGCTGACTTCATTTACACGTCTTCGATTGAGCTTAGAACGGTGGGGATAATGCAGTTTAACCAATACAACGTAACTTCTGCTGCAGCCACCAAGCAGACCAAGAAAATAAAACAGAAACTACCACTTTCCAGGAAATAATGACAATTGCATGCATATTCTTACCTAGCATGCATGCTAAAATCACCCTTAGACAAAGGCATTTTCAATTCATAACACAAAATATGCCCAATCAAGAAAAAGGCAGAGACAGACAGGGATTAGAAAGCCTTGTAAATGAAATCAGTTATTAGAGAGTAAAATAGGCTAGCAACTGTCCTTGCAGCGTGCACTGCAATATGTGTGTGCAGAATCATTTGAAAATCCTGGAAATTTGTCAACATCTTTTCTTTGTTATTATTGTCTTGTTCTGGAAACCTGCAGATTAATCACATCTACAGGATGATTAGGTCACTGGTTAAGCAAGAGAGAAGCAGACAAATGAAGTACGACAAACGGGATTTTCCAAATTATTTAGGTTTTGGAGTGCTGTTTATGCTTTCTGAAGTCAGCACCTCACAAAACACTGTTGGAGGCAGTAAGAGAGTTCATAGTCCATCAAAACGACAGTGACTGGTCCATATTTGTTAGCGAATGAGCAACTGTCATGCAGAAAGCTGTATTTGAATGTTACCATATTTATGGAAGATGTAAAAAACGATCCTAAATACATCTTCCACTAAACACACTTTCCCATCTGTGCAAGGTCCCACTACCCGGACAATTTTTCTCCATCCTCCTCAGGTATCATTCCTTTCTGATTTCTTTTGTATTCAACGTATTATGCTGCTTGAAAACAGGATTTGGATACCCACGGTTCAAAATCACAGCTCAGAAGCTTTTGCTTGAATTAAAAATAAAATATCCTGCGTGTTTCTGGCATTTTTTTTTCCCTAAAACCGGTCGTGAAACTTCCATTCCCTCAAGACCTTTTTCTTCTTTATTTCTTAGCTGATTACAGCACTGTGGGTGGACCAAAACTAGTCTTCAGCCTCTGGGAAAGAATTAACTCCATCAAAATGAATTTACAACTGAGAATTAATTATATAATCAGTGTGCTACTTCAAATCTTCCTTGCATATCCTGATTTAAGAAACCTTCATTTCTACATTAATTGCCTGAACAAAAACACCAAAGGGGTCTTACACAAGATTAAGCATGTCAGGGGAAGAAGGAAAAAAAAAAAAAACACAACACCCAGCAAATTCCGAAATTACGTCTTTTGTGTCCACCTAATGTACATCAACTTAAACTTGTAAATGAAGACACCAAATCTCTGCCATACTGAATGAAAGGTACTTCTAGATTTTTCTATTTCTGAAATACGTAAGAGTTAATAAACAGGATGTGTAAGCGCACCCAAAGGGTTAATACAGGTCTGTGATCTTCCTTCCCTTCCCTACGACATTATGCTGCTCTGAGACATTCAGGGACAGTTGCAAAAGCAGCTGTCACACGACCGCAAAATTGAGGTACTTCCAACAATGAAGACTTGGAAAGTGCGTGAACTATGGGGCAGCCAGGAGGGGACGTCTCCAGCATTAACGCGGCAATTCACGAGGGGCGAGCTGCAATTGTCAGAGCTGGGCTTGCAAGGGGAAATGATAAGACCTATGGAGGTAGAGACTGAAGGCAAAAATTACCCATCGTCTGCTCTGCAACAAAGACCAAATAATGCTAGCTCCTGCTTCTGCTCTAGCAAAGCATCCCTTACTGAATTGAAAACCTGGATGGTGGAGATCTCCTAACTTCTTGTGATCCATTTGCTTCAATGATAAACAGCTTTCATCTTTACAAAAAGCTGTTCCCTATATTTTAAATCTGTCCTTCAGATATTCTTCATCTGGATACATCCAAACCAGTAAGCAACGCTCCAAACGCACAGACAATTTTTTGTTATTCTCTAAGTGTATTTCTGATGTATACTGCAAACATCACATACACACAACTAAAAACTTAGGCTTGAAGTCATGAGCAAGTTCTAAATACTTGCTCATTTGGATTTCATATAAAACACTCGCACAAATAGAAATCTTGCATGCAACTTCCAAACAAGTGGTATTCATCAGCAGATTTTTGGCATGCCAAGGGAAACTCAATATGTAAAGCTGAGGAACGCTTTGGGGCAAGGACAAGGAAAAGAGAAGGAAAAAATTAAATAGGGATTAATCAAAAAGGAGGAAGAAAACAGGATACAGGCAACTAAGTCAGGAATGAAAATCTTGAGTATCTTCAGGAATCCAAAGAGTTAGGCTGCCTAGCCCTGGGCCCGCCGAACTTTCGGGATTAGCTTTTTCACAGTAGCTATCTCATCATGCCACTGATGCTACAAGCACATTAGGGCAATGTTTTCCCAAGATTTATCCCACGTACCAGATATGAATTCTCCAGTGTATTAGCAACAAACAAGATTGCTGGAAAGGGGAAAGAAAGGAAAAAAGCTCAGGCATGCATGCCTTTTGGCTCCACTATTATTCTGCTTGGGTTTGTTTTAAAAAAAACCATGCTGTAGTTATTTGGAGAAAAGGAGACTTAGCCAAAGTTGGATTTAACTTGCAACTTGCTTTGTGCTAGACTACAAAACCCTGACCTTACCGGTGTCCAGCACAACCTGTGCCAAACAACATCCTAAGGCCAAAACGCTCATAGATGAAGAACTTCTGAAACCAAAAAGATTTTATTGGGTATAAACAGCAGACCACTGGCCTCTATTGTCTGCAGGGAACCGTTCACTAACAGCTTCAGTCTAGCAGCAGAATGAAGCTCTTGTGGGAGGTGGTAGCCATGGAGTGACAGACAGTCTCTTGGTAGCTAAAATGAATTCCAGGCAGAGCTTTGAAAATAGTCACCACAGCAACCTTGAACTGGATCCTGCCTTCGATGGGAGCCAAAGGCGGCTTGAAACAATCCCAGCAATCTGCCTTGCTGAGTCACTGTCTCGCCCTGCGCTGCGATGTCTGCTGAGGGTCGAGGAGGGCTTCTCGGCACTTCCAGGAGGATGGGTACCCAGAGAGGATGGCTGCCAAACTCTCAGCGATTGCCTCGTGCAGTCCCGAAACTGTGCATCACAGGATCTTTTTGTTTATTAACACCATGCTGCAAATGTGCCTGCCTGGCTGTGGAAATTTAGCGAATCTGAATGTACTTGAAATAATTACCAAATAGAGGAAATGCAACACATACAGGTCAATTTATGCTCTCAGTTAAAAAGGTGTGAAATCTGGAATAATTCCACCAGAGCCAATAGAATTACTTCAGACTGATATGAAGGAGAGCACCATCAGCTTTAAAAGGACACGTTTTAAAAGCAGGGCACAACATCCTGCTTTTAAGGCTGGAGGACCACTGGCTAAAAGGCAGAAGACGACCACTTCACGCCTTGTTCAGCAATGCTTACACTTTCTTTGCTTACATTAGACAAATTTCATCTGTACCCAGAGGACCAGCAAAAGTCTCCTAAGCCCAACCCAGGAAAAAGATTATGTGGAGAGGCTTAGGTCATAATTCTGTTGCTCTCTCTCTGCACAGGCGTGAAATGTAGAGGGTTTAAGAAGCATTTTCTGTACTTGTTCACGTTTGCATAGGGATGTAAAGTAACGCAAAGTCTGGCGGTATGGCTCCAAGTCTTAAAGCAATACTAGTAGTCACAGCAAAATAAAACAGCATTCAGGTGAGGAACATGTGTGTAAGAAGCAACAAGAAAGAAGCGTGAATGGAGATTAAAAGTCATCAGTCATCTTTGATTTAAAAAAGGGAAGGGGAAAGAAAAAAGCTTTGGTCAAAATAAGTGCTTTCTCCTGGAGATACACGAGACCTAAGAACAACCACATGGTGATTAGACCTAAACTACAGGATCATCATCTGTAATCTAGGTAATGATCTTCAGCAATTTGGGGTACAGGAGAAAGATAGACCTATTCATACATCTGGCCAATTCAAAATAAATTTTAACAACATTTTAAATAGTCGGAATGTTTAAGGGGCAAGAACTCCCTGAGGTGTAGGTGCTCAGTCCGGCGGCCTGCCTAGTGCTACTTCGTATTTCTCCAGAGATTTAGAGAAGCTACACTGTTGGCTTACCCACCTCCAGGACGAGACGGAGAATTTCAGACCGCCATAGGGCTGCTAAGGTTTCTATGGGGAGAGAGCCATACCACAGTCCGCTGGATATCTAAAAGCCCTCTGCGAATCCCTCCTTTCACCTCCTCTTTCCCACCACTCCTAAACCTATGAATCATGAACCTAGGGCATGATGCTGGGACAAGGATTGTGCCAGTTTATGGGATGCCTACGGATAAGAGCAGTCCTAAACAATGCTGCAGCGTAAATAAGACAACAGACCATTTATCTTCAGCTTCTTGCACACAGGAGGCTCCCAAACAAAGAGAAAAGCACAACCAGAGGAACTCCTGCACTCTGTCTTAACCAGACATTGATCAGGTTAATAAGAAGCTTGGAGAAAACTTACAGAAGCTATAATTGTGTTTTAAGTGATACCTGGAAACACTCTAGTCAAGATGGTTGCAAGACCAGATGATTAGGTGTGCCATCCTCCAGCTTTGCACCAAGCATAACTCAGGCAAGCAGCAGAATCTGTCCCTTAGGCTTCTCCATCACTAACGTATGCCTGGTCTGTGAGTAGACTCATTAGGAAGCAGCGAGAGAGAAGCCACAAAGAACTGAAAGACTGAAGCCACAAAGACTGAAGAAAGAGCAGCAATTTAAGGGAGTCCATGCCTACACAAACGCACACCTTGTGGCTTTTTCTAGGACATGATCTTGCCCATAATTTTGTGGAGGAGATAGGTGCCCCTTGTTAGCCTGAACATATCCTGTGTATCATGGGGTATTTTCAAGTCTTTACCATCATTTCTCTTCAGCAATCTTAATGGGAGATGTTGAAATATTATATTGCAATTGTTGTACTGAGGAGAAAAAGAAAAACTAATGAAATTATTTATACTTCCAGGGAAGAAAACAATGAGATGATATTGTCTTCAATGACCTTTCCTAAGTATGGGGATATAGCATCTTACACAATAGACTCTTGGTTCATGTTTCAATTACTGACCTTTACTGTGGAGAAAATTAATGCAATTTTCATCGTAATCCACCCGTACAAATAAGATCCATACGGAAGGTTTCCACATGCTGAATCTAACTCAAATGGAAAATGTCAGCTGTTTGCTACTGGATGAATTTGACTTTAATTTGTTCGGCTGAAGTCTTTTTGAACTCTGTTCATAAAACTTTGTATATTTTTGGTAGCTATTTTTGACAGAGAATTTCCTACATTAGAAACATTGGATGTTTCTTCTTTGGGGATTTTTTTCCCCACTTTTCTTTTTTCCAATACACGAGATACTAAACATTTCTTGGAAGCTGCCAAATAACTTGGCTTAAAGCCACAGTGTCATCTGATCCTTCCCTATTACATCCCACTAGCCAAGCAGGGCTAGATTGGCTCACCACTGGATAGACACCCCCCCCACCCCAAAAAAAAAAAAAAAAAAAGACAAAAAAAACCCAAAACAAAACAGGAATTTTTGCTGATTTAGTTTGTGTCTCTGATTTTCTTTTGAATGAGTTACCAGACCTGGAAATAGTAGTAATTTCAGTTTTGTCTGTTTTAGAGTAGCTGCAAACTTTTATCCAGGCAACTTAAGATCATGAGAAGACTCCAAGACCCCTCCCAGTCGGATGCTACGATACATTCATTCAACAGGCTAACTGTCTGCTCTTGAAGCTCTACAGTCGTTGTCAAAAAAAGGAGAAAAAAAGTAAAATAAATAGAAATGGTCAACGATCAGACAACTTACATTGAGCTGCATGTAACTTGTCTATACCTTTCTACTGGCAGGCGAAAGATGTTTCAGTGATGTAATTTTAAAACAATCTTTATTCGGACAGCTTGACAGACCCCAGAGCTGACACGACACAGCCTGAACTCTATGTCCAAGATGGCACAAATCCGAGAAGGCATTCATCCACCAAAGAGCTTGTGCCAAAGGGACAGAGCTCTCTTATCTCTTACAGTCCTCCATGCTGGTATTTGGGGAGGGAAGAGGGGGGAAAAAAGGGGGAGTTGGCAATTAAGCCCTGTCATTTGAGACAGATAGTTTAGGTGGAGGGAGTTAATCTGCTCTTGGGTTTTTGAACTAAGCGTCTGTGTATTTATAATTTGTAAACAGTTCATCTCTTAGAGGGTGCGTTACAATTCCCAGAAGCATGGTCTGTTATGTCTAACATGCAGCAGAACCCAGAAAGGCTATGTGTGTGAGTATTTTGATACAGCATGATGATAGGAAACAGAAACAGTGACCTCGTATACCACAACCCAACTAGCAGATTTCAACTTTAGGAGCTCTTGTGTTAGAGAGGGGGAAAAAAAAAAACCCACACAGACTTCTTTTTAAAGTATAGTTGTCTGTTTAAATGTTGACATTGCCATGAGATAATGTCATAAAATTACATTTTTCTTACACTCCCTAGAGAGCATTGGCCACCCTCAGACTTGGAAAAGTCCCTCAGAATAACCTAATGTACTGAAAGATGCAAGTCATCAGAGTGCAAGCCTGGTCCATCACTGATGCAAGGGGGACACAGCCAGGACAGGATGGAGACACTAAGGTAGTGCTGCGCAGAGATTGACATGGGACACATGTAGTGACTGTCGATTCTCTCTCCCGGTAATCCTGTGTCAGAATCCCATAGACTCATAACACTATTAAATCAATTAATACAAGTTATGAATTATTATTAATACAAGTTATGAATTACGATGGGGTTTTGAGTAACCTGGTCCAGTGGGAGGTGTCCCTGCCCATGGCAGGGGGTTGGAACTAGATGATCTTTAAGGTCCCTTCCAACCCAAACCATTCTATGATTCTATGATTATTGCTGTAGTGTTGGGATATAAAGTGTTATCTTGATGAGAAAGCCTGCTGGAATTGTGAGTATTGTGAGTAGCTTTAGCCAGTTCTACCAGTTCTCCATTTCAAAGAGTCATGAAATGGAGACAGAGGCAACGCTGATTAAAAAATGGTAGGGCCAAGTTATCACCAGCTCAACATTGACTCTCAGGAGTATTCCCAAACCTGCATACTTGGTCAAAAGAAACCAAGGAAGAAAATGACAGTGAAGTTGTTTGGCTGGGGGAGGGGGGGGAAGGGAGGAGAGGGGACGTGGCAAAAATGCAAAGTGGTTAAATCCATATTTAAGTTACATAGTTGTATTTATAGAGAGAGCCAAAGTCATCAGAGCTATATCTAGGGTAAACTCAACCTAGAATATTTCGTCTGTGCAGCAATGATTCTGTTGCACAGCACATGAAATAGAGGATTAAATACCTATTTAATAAATTTTTTACCTTTTTTTTCCCACCTCAGCACTTGCAAATGAAAAAGAGGAATATTAAAAATGAAGAATGTAAATGGATTTGTTCCAGTGAATAATTTACACCTTTAGGCATCACACAAATAAGACGTAGGGTCAACATTTACAGGTGTTTAGCTTTGGGTACCCACAAAACAGAAATTACTGACTTTTAGAGATACACAGTATTCTTTTGAAAAGGGTGCAACTTTCATTTAGCACCTTCTGATGAGTTCCAGATATTGGTCCACGTAGTTGACCAATTTCACGATGCAAAGAGTGAATTATAAATGAGAACATTTAAACAATTATCGTGTGTTGCAAGAAATCTGTAATTCAACTAAATTGTCTAAAGTTCAGCTTTATAACTTTGATGAACTTCTGGTTGCTCATTAAAATATAACCACCACAGAAGAGCAGGTTAAATTTAAATAACTATTCCCAGCAATTAGTCTGCTGAGCTTCAATTCTAGCAGCTGTGACTGAGAGAAGCTAAGGTGCACTTGCTAACTGTGGTATTGATTTACTTCTCAATGATCAACAATTTCACTGTAACAAGTCTTAAAACATAGAATATTCAAGAAGAGGCTTATTAACTTAGTATGCAATTTGAAAGTTTCACATTGCCGTGTGAACATTTTTTTCCTAACAGCTAATGTTCCTTTGCATGCTGTTGCTCGTTAAATAATTCCTCACCTTTTAGCTTTAAAGTATTTATAGATTATCAGATCCTCCTGCACTTACTTATGTTTTTTCAAGCTGTATACATTAAGTTCTCTTAATCTTTCTTCATATGTCATGCCCTCTAATCCTTTTATCATTTGTCACTGTGGTTTGATAAACTTGAAAAAAATCCAATGAATTTTTCATAGTGAGAAGAGTAAGTAAGTACACTCCAATAAAATAAGAAACAGGCCTTGCCAATTCCAATTCTTTTTACATTTCATCCGATGAACTAAAACTATTTCTCTTCCAGGCTTTGAAAGAAATGTAGAGAAAATTCTAACCAGTCCTCCACAAATAACACCAATTCTGGCCTACAGAAATGGAAATGCCAAACCATTTGGGGAAAACCATTCGTACAGAATGTCATCCAGCACTTGAAATGGAAGCAATGGGGGATTTTACGTACTCAGGCATGTCTTTGCACCTCATCCACCCATATACACACACCCGGCAGTGCACACACGTGAACATGTGCCTGTTATGATTTCAAGCACAAACTGGGGACTGCTCAGATTCAATCCATGTTGAGAGGTCTCATGTAGGTAACGCCATTGTTGACTGATAGACAAACCAAGCTTTTTCATACATTCAAATTTGCCAATCAGCAAACTGGTAACAATTGCTTTCCCAGTTAATACAGATAAATAATGAAGATCTCATGAGGACAGAATGGGGGGTTTGTGCTCTCCCATGTTCCTTCTGAATGTAGCTAAAGCAATCATGAGATACGCTTACCTTATCATCTTCATCCTCATCTTCATCCAAGCCCATAAGTTCCTGCAAAAGCAGATGTCCATATTACAAAACATTACACTTATTTTTCAGTGACAGGCAGTGTTCAAAAAGCTTATGATACTCCCACAACATTTCACTACATGTTTTCTCCCACTTCTATTGCAAGTCATCAAAAAAACCCACCACTTTCACCTTTCAGAAACAACATTTTGTGTTCAAGGACTTTTATATTTTTTTTTTGTGATAACATGAACAAAGCATGCAAGACCCTATACAAATTTTAATTCTAAATAAAGCATTAGTGGCTGTGTCCAGTAGTTTGAAGGCAACAGGCTTTCTTACTGTCTGTAAACAGCTTTGTTCGTAGTTTGATAAATGAACCAGGCGGTACGTTAAGGCTGAGGACTCTAAAGCCAGTTTGTTCCATCCTCACTGCCACAATGACTGCTCCCTCCCTTTAGGGCCACTACTGAAACACTAGACGTTAGGAAATACATTAGTATGAAAGTACTCTCATGAATAACAGTCAGATTTCTATGCAGCATTATTTCCTCCCTGTAAGTTCTATGCTGACAGGTAGGGGAGAAAACAAAAGACTTGGCTAAGGCTTGAAATGAGGAGGCACTTGGCCTTCAATTCAGCTATTTCATAAGCTGAGCCTTTAACACAGTCCTCCAAGTTTTTCTTGGTTATTTAATAGGTACATTTGAATCAGTGTACTACAAGTTTAAATACAGCAAACATGCAAAGAATGTGAAGAATCATAATAAAAGGTGTTTTGGATTTGGGGTTTTTTGTAGGGCTGGGTGTTTCTGTTTTGGTTTGGGTTGGTTTCTTCCCTGGGTTTTTTTGTTTGTTTGTTTGTTTTCCCCAGAAAAGCAGTTGCATCTAGAACACAGAAGGTACTGAGAGCTCAGACACCCAGGGAATACCCTGAGCAGCTGAATTAATACCAATCATGGTCTACATTTCTATAGAAGCTCCCCATCTGTAAATCATAAACCATTTTACCAATATTCACGAATTTAGCCTCCTGGCAACTGGATCATGCGTACAAGGTTAATACTGTTATTCCCATTTTATAGCGCAGAAATCAGAGAGTATTAGAGGTCTACTTTTGCAAATACCGTTGCTCACATTCTTCTATGTACACGAAATGTGCGTGCTGGCACACAAAAACCAAAGGCAGTGCACATGCAGCCAAGGTCTGAAGAAGCGAAAAACAAATAAATGACTGTGTAAAAAGCGTCAGTATTTTGAAGAAAACATTTTCTCATCTGCAGGACAGATGTGGCTAAGGGTAGCACCTGATTGTCTATTTTTGACCTACAGATGGTTAGAATCATAGGCACACATAAAAAAGAAATCAGGTAATATTAAAGGCACTTTGACTACTTGTTCCATATGATCCCAATCCTGCAAAGCACTTAGGCAGATGTGTAACTTTGCTTATGCAAAATACACCCCTGAATTTCACGGGATTGCATTGCTCACAGGATGTGTGACAGCAAAAGGGCCAACTTTCTGATGGACCTTTCTTCAGCATCACTACAATTAACTTGTATTTTCAGATACAGCCTTTTTGCAGTATCCACCTAAATGATGTATTGCTCAATTTTGCTGACTTATGTGAGACTCTCCTCACTTGAACATGCAACAAACTCACCATAGGATGAGTGATGGGTGCTGGAAGGTGTTCTCTCTGTATTTTTTCCTGGGTAAATCATTATTATTTTATCTCGTCTTTTGTACTAAAATCAAAAACACCCGTTTGCCTGTGGTTCTCCCACATGGGAAGTTCTTATTTTCTTGATGAAATAAAGTAGTCACTGAAGACACAGAATATCTTTCTACGTTATTCTGGACTTGGCTAAAATTGGAGAAAAACATTTATTTTGCCTTTTTTTTTTCAACTCAAGTCTATTTCCTAGTCTGGATAATGCAACTTTCCCTACTTTCTAACAATCTTTCCATTTGAGAATGGATGAAAACTGAGCAAGGAGTAACTTTTCTTGCTAAAACTAATAAAGCAGCTATTGACCTTTTTAATTCTAGAACATTATTTCTTTATATAAAATCCATGTGATTCGTTTGAGTAAAGGTATTCTTCACGGGTACAAATGTCAACCATCTTTTTATCAAAAGTTAGAAAGGTGCTGTAATTTGGCCTGCACTTCATTACTGTACTTGTTACACATTTAAAAACAGAATATTATGGATATCCATTAATTTACTAATTTCTAAATGTAATTATCATTGTTATGCAAGTAAAGACAGCGGTCAACATCAAACAGTATCTCGTACCCCAAGAGTAGTGCTTTGCCACACATGCGGAAATTATTTTTGTTTTTAAATCTTTTTTTCTCCCAGATCAAGTTAAAAAAACGGACGTTAAGTTTCAGGGGGGGAAAAGCATTTGTCATTTAACAGTGAGGCATCGGGAGGAGTAATAAGGGCTTCTTGAATTCTCAGAACGCAGGACAAGGTTTAAAAACAACTAACTTCTCTCTTGGCTTCTATTGACTTTCCTCTTCTGTGAATCATGAATTATCAGTGTTTGTAAAGTGTTTGTAGTTATTTAGTAAGTGAAATCCCCCTCCTACACACTCTCTTCATCTTCTCCTACTACTCTGAATGGTTTATTGCTTGAATTGAATCCTCAGAATTGAGAGGCTTAAGGTTTCTTTTCAGTAACTTTGAAACAAAAATGCTGTTAGCTACACAACTAGCTTAATACCATTAAAATGCATGACATTTTGCTCAAGGGCAAATTCAAGCTGGGGGCTGCCAGAAATGTTACTGCCACTTTACTTGCCTGGGCATCTTGGGTGTTGTTGACCTTCCCTGTTGTGACGAGGGAGAAGTTGTATGCAAAGAGCACCAGCAGAGCCAGCGGCACCATGTACAGTTCCACGCTCCAGACGGTGACCACGAATACCTGGGAGAAATAAAGCAGCAGAAGGGAACACAAACAAGTGTTTAAAGCGAAAGCCATATAAGAAAGCCTTTCAGTCATTATCCCTATATACATTCATCCTTGAATCTCTGTTAACCTCATTCATATTATCATTTTGGCAATGAAAATCTGCTCGCAAAGCATGCTCTCCTATTCTGTTTGAATCCATTAGGCTGCCATTTGTTAGCTTCTCCTCCCCTGTTTCTGGCGAAGCACAAGGCCACAAACATAAGGTTAGTCTGAAGGCTTTATTCACTCCTTCTCGGGACCCCCTGAAGCCTGAAAGCCTTTTGTCCTTAGTGTATAACAGACCCACTTACAGAGGTAAACCTGCTCATCCGCTTCATCAAACCCTAATTACCAGGGGGTCTTTCACAGGCTAGAGGAGAGTTTCTTCCTCTTGTGCAACAGGAGCCATCCAGCTCCCTCGTCACTCCACAGGGGACTCAGCAAATGCATCTTCGCCATTAATCCACCCATGTTCTTGGCACAGCAGCACAGAGAAAGGACCATCACCTTCCAGGAGGCAAGGCTCTAGGATGCATGTGATGCACTATTTTGGAAAGGGATCCCAGTAAGCCTAGTCTCCATTCCCATACCCTTGCCATTTTTCAGCACAGCATATTCTGATTTCACCAGTTGCTCGGAGCGTCTCTGCCCAGAAACGGTATGAGTTTGTGCATTTGGAGCGGTATCTGACAAAATCCGCTAATAGCAAAACCAGAAGCCAAATTCTGAAGGTCTGTTCTGCAAATCATATCAGCAGAACATTTAACTAACATGATGGGGATTTAAAAAGCACTTAGGATTTAAAAAAAAAAAAAAAAAAAAAGATACCAAGCCAAACTGCAATCCTATCTTACAAGTACCAACGATACCTGAACAGACTTCAAACTTAGAGTGGTTGGCAATGCAAAGTTAATAAACTAAATCCAGAACTGCCATAAAATGCATGTTGTGATCCCATTTCCTTTTCTACTCATACATAGTGTTTCCAGAAGAACTGCCTAATGCTGGTAGTAACTTGAAGCTATTTTAAACACTCTCCTTTAAAGACAAGGCACAAACACATTTATCTGATTTTTCTTTCCCCAAAGGAACCTGGAACGATCAGAAACAAAAAAATACATTTTTAGAATAATAGAGGTAGGAGAAAATTAGTCAGATCCAGTTAATGTATCTCAAACTGCAACGAATGGAAAACTCTAGGGGTGATCAGAAAGCTAAATCTCTACCTCGCTTCATCTTTGGCCTGTCAGACACTACACATAAAGGCAACGCTGGCACTTGCAGAATGGGATATTTATGGCAATGTATTTTGTGTTATGGACCTGAAAGTCTAACCACACTGTACCGAAGCAGCACTTCCCACTACATTCAGTGGGGTGAGAATTTATACCCCTACAAAACAGCAGCTGTTGTAACTTTTCAACAAAAAGACTTGTCTGACGTGGGACGAATGGACAGTTAATATCTACCAGGGGCTAAACATAAACCAAGAAACAATGACTGTATCCATAATCCTGCCCAAACAGCAGCTGCATTTTCTAGAGCGAACGTGATTTTATGTTAGCTGTTGCTATGCAAGGAATTAGACTGTCATCCTGTTCTTGGCATTTGTAGGCCAGTAAAACAATCTTTGAGATATATTCATTTATAAAATGGGCTGACATCCAGACAATATATCCCCATACTATTGATTTGCAGCATAGGAACACAGAAGAAGATTTGGGTTTGATTTTTTTTTTTATTTTTGATCCTCCTGTTCAACACACTAAAAAATTAGAAGTGATAATGATTCCAACAGCCACATTTCACATGTAAGCAAAGCAACAGAAACACAAGAATCCTGGCCAAGAAGGCGCAGTACTTGATCTGTCTTACAGGAGTCTTGCATGGCTTCAGTTAATAAAGACTTCAAAAACCGTGATATTCCAAGCTAAAGAGTTTTCCATAAATGAAAAGTTCTAACCTGAATGAGTTCCTCTGAAGCTATTCCAGCTCCCTTGGATGAATCTCTACTTGCTTTGTAAGACAAACTGAAGGTGATACCATCTTCTGTCCTACCTCAAATGTCACTCTAAAGAACAAGGACCTGTCATTGTACGTATCTACAGAGATATCTATCTCAGGTATATATAGACAGATAAAAATAGACACACGCATATATACATACATTTGATCCTTATGTAAACCCCTTCATGGAAATTCATATTGCCAGGTACTAATTCAAAACATTTGCTTCAGCCTGCTGGAGGAGGTTGCATTTACATCATCTCCCTGGGTATTAGCAAACTCAGTCTTCTCTTAACGCAGCAAAAACACTCCACTGGCAGGCAGCTAGGCAAAGTCCTACAGGAGTCAATGAAGCTCTTGAGGAACCTCTCTTCATTCATTCACTTGCAGGACTTGAACCAATTTTAGTGCATCTGCCACCATCCTATATGAACACCATTCTGCTCAGTCGCAAGTATAATACAAACTTGCAATCACAGGTCATTTAGGCAAGATACAAAATCAAGACCTTGGTGATTTTCGATCCAACAGTACATTTCGTGTATTATTAAGTTTCAGATCTTAAATAAAACTCAAAACTGAACTACAAAATCTCACTGCAGTCTCAACTGATAGCTGAGGCATGCTGCCGCTTCCTTTCTAATGCTGACTGGTTCATCAGTTGCTGAGTTATAACTCAGACAGCGATGCTTTGATAGAGTTCCCACATCCCCTGAAGAAGAGTTGCTTTACTGCTGCCATGGCAGTGGAGAGAACTTTCATTACCGTGACACAACACAGACACAAGACAAATTGATTTTGCTATTCAGAAATTATTTAGCCTCGGAGGTATGGGAAATGATTGCTATGAACATACAGTACATAATAAAAGTTCTGAGGGTGTTTACACAGCGAATAGAAATATTTCTGCATTCTAACAGCCTTTTGAGTACTTCTGCAGCATCAGCTTTCCAAGCAGTTCTCCAACAGGCCCATGTCCTATTTTATCAACTCTCGTGAAGCTCCTTGACACTGACTACAGCATCAGCAGCCCTGTGATATAGACACACACCCCAAATTACAAGCGCCTCAATCACGCATGTTTTTATTTTCTCCCCAGTGATACCTTATGCCTGGGAGAAGCTCTGGCATTATCCTCCCTAAATTATTTTCTGAGCAGTACCTTTTGCCAAAACTCAAGAACGGTTCACCCACTGATGTATATGATGGCTATCGTAAGGAACAATTTCTTCTTGATTTCTTGTAATCCCTAGAGTATCTTTTGCCTAAATACACAGGCTGGTAAGGGAAGTCATTAATAGGTTCAGATCACTTGCTCAATATTACAGAAGTCAGGGACAGAATCCAAGTCCCCATTTCAAATGATCCAGTTTTAACAAACCGTAAGTTTTTCAATGTTTCACATCATCGTTAGACCAAGTTCTGTCAGATATAATCCATTACATCACTGACACCTTTTCTGTTGGGCTTCATACTGTGCATGAGAGAATTTAAAAGGACGGTAGCCAACTTCTAAAAAAAAAAAAAAAAAGTCAAACAAGTGGAAGCTAGTTTTCTGCGTTACTTCTTTTAATGCAATTTGAGAGTATAAAAGCCTATTATAGAACTGAACGATTTAATTCACAGCATTGTAAAGCAATGATCAAAATAGAAACAGAAATGAGATAGACAGATCTAGAGGGGGGAAAAAAAAAGAGCTCTTGAAACTAATATTTAGACTAGAGTTCTACCTAGAAGAGAACAGCAATATCACAGCCTTGGAGAAAGGACCACTTGATTTCAGCTGATTAATGTGTTGCTATTTCAAAGGGCCTAATAACTACAAGTTAAAGCTCTGGAGGTTTGGAAGCCGTTTCATCTGAAAATCATTGAAGAGGGGTCCAACTGTTCCTGTCAAGAAGCATGGAGTTTGAACAACCATGAGAGTGGCCCTTTTGACAGCAGTACAAAAGATGAGAGAAGGCAGTCTCAACTGAAAGTAAAAACAAACCCTTAGAAACACGTTTCAAATCTGGTTTTTCTGCCCCTCTGGTTTCCATTTAGGATCTGACTATTAAGAACAGATTTTAGACGGGTGTCTACTAAAGTATGCCCATAAAACATTTGTCACCAGCAAACCCACAGTCGTGGGATAGAACAGTTTTAAGAGGTTTAGAAACCTAGCATTAGATAGGATTTTCTGTGTAATGTTTCTACACAGTAATTATAACTTTTTTAACTCTACGAAACAAGCTCTTTTTGACCTGGTATGTCTTCGTGGAAAAGTAAGAGATACTGTGTTGTGGGACAGAATAACTCTTGGAAAACAACAGTGATGGGAGAAGGAGAGGGATACATTCCATCAGATGGAAAAAATAAAAGTGAAAGGAGATTAAATGCATGCAAGGAACCTATGGTAAAAGGTTATTTTCTCAGCCAGTGTAGGCTCCAATGCTAATGAAATGCCTCATCAGCGGAGCTGTGAAAAATATTATTTGAGACTCCAAGTTTCAAAACCACACACAATTTAACTGAACTCTAAACTACTAACAGCTTCGTCAAAAGTTTCCTTGCAATTTATAAACACGGTCTATGCAATTCCTGAAGCCAGGAGAAAAACCTGAGCTGATACTGCTCTGAATGTCCGAGTTATGTTTTTAATTAAACCAAAACATTGATTTTGATTTGAGACAAAGACGTGCTCCCCTTTATTTACAGGGGAGAGGAATTACAAATTTTTAACTTATCTCTGGTTATGTAGCCTCAAGTTGCCGTGTACACACAAACGGTCTCTATAAAAAAGAAGAAATTTCTGCAGCTAAATATTCAGGGACAAACTCTTGAGCGTTTTTTTTTTCTTAAGCTTTCAATCCCTCTGCCCCAAACAAAATACAGAATATTAGCCAATAACGTAAGATACTGGCTCCCCAAAAAGGGCATTCAAATCCCTTGGAGGCAATAAGCCTGTCAACAACAAATTATTTCTGACAGATACTTATTCCTGCCCTCAGAAAGGGAGAGTAAAAGAGTAAAGAGGAGAATGAACACGCTGACATAGAGCAGGACATTCGTGTACATGCGTATATATATCTGTATATACAGAGGTATCTCTTCCAGCTACCGGCAATATGGATGCATGAATACGGTGGTGTTGGGCCAACACAATCAGAAATCAGGGTACACGGTGTGGGCTCAGCCTGGTGTTGAGTGCAGTAACGAGGCTCTTGAGCTGGCTTGTGCACTGGACTAGTGAGAATATTTTAAAAAAGAAGCCTATAACAATTATGGAAATTAGTCTAATATAGCCCCACCTCAGGGCATGGCAGATAAAGGTTGAGGCAGTCACGTAGCCTGTATTTCCCACTGAAGTCCCTCTCCCAAAGATTTCTTTTTTAAGAACAGATCCTTTTCCAAAGATGCATTTCAGAATCGCTCTTACCAATACTCTCCTTCCAGCATCCGTACAATGCTTTCTCACTGCACCATGCTCACCTACACCACTCATAGCCACCAAGCTGGAGCTCAAGGAGGGGTCAGTTGTGAGCAGAGTCGCTCCCTCATTGTGATGCAATAACGAAGAACATGGCAGGAAAAGAAATTATACTTAAATAAACCGGCACTGTCAGAAGAAACCTATTTACTTTAGATTCAATTTGCTTTTTGTGTCCCCAGCAAAAGAACACAGAGCATCTCGACGGCGGTATGAAACGTGTGCTGTATTGAATGGCGATGACCAAAATCAAAAATGACCTGCAGGAAGAGAGATCTTTAAATATTTATGCCACATTACAAATTATCTCTGCATTGCTCCACACATACAACTTCCTAATTTTTTAAGGGTGTACCACAGGCAAAAAGCTTAGCTCTTCTACACAAGCTCCCTGTTGCAAGCACAAACACAATTGGAATCTAAAAACACAGACTGACACACATAAAAAATCCACCTATACAACACAAAGCTAAACCAAAACATCGAATATTCTGCCCCAAAATAACTCAATCTGTATTACATGCATGAGTGCACAGAAGTGAGAAGTAGCAATAAAGGATGTGTTTGTACAATTTGCTGTTATGTAGATCTACCTGATTTTTTATTTTCAGAAGATGCTTTGGGTTAACAGAAACAACGTGGCCACGTTTGCCCACCTCAGTTACCTGCGTGGGCTGAATGTCCTGCTGCCATACCCATGTGTCTCACATGCCTGCTTGTCCCATCTGCAGCTTGCTGAGAAAGTGGCCCAGGATGAGGTTGGGGGAGGGAGGAAACCCAAGACACCCAACTTCGGCGTCACAATTTACATTACATGTGAGGATGCAACAAGGGAAAGGTGCACTAGAATAAAGCCTTCGAAGGATAGGAACTATGGTCATCAGGGTCACAACTTTAACACCAGTTTGAACATTCGAAAAGAAAAGAAAAAACCCATCATCCCCCACTCCAACAAAATAAGGCATAAAACAATCAACAACAAAAAAAATCCCCAAAGAACTTACGAAAAATCTCATACTGTTTAAGTCAATATGTGTTAGGGCCGTTTTTATCACTGTCTGGTTTAGACTCTTCAGGGGGATCTCATTTTCTTTGCTGCTGCTAGGAAGTAGAAACTCATTTGTGTTTTAAATGAAAGCTGTGATTCATGTGCAATCACAGGACTCTAAGAAATGGCGCTTTAAGAAAAAGCATGTTAGTCTGCAAAAGTTGCAGTGAAATCAGAAGAGTTGACAATATTACAATCTGTTCTCCACCATCCTCTTGGGACACTGCCGTTGGTAATTTCATCAGGGAAGGTTTGGATGCTACGCTTAAGACTGCAAACACTTAGAAAATGTCCTCACTCTGATCCTGAATTACTTGTGTCATTACCACGTTCGATGGATTTATTCTTTATTCAAAACAATGCTTGGAATCAGTAAGAGAGAAACAGCAAGAAAATAAAATCAAAGCAACTAAGAAGTGAGGGTTTTCCTTTATTTTTATTGTTTTGGTTACATTAATGAGACTGGCCAGCCTAGGAAATTAAAAACAAGATCCTGAGAGATCTTTCTTCCGTGAGAGGTCAGGGAAGAGCTGCTCGGTTCACGTTTATTTTGCCGAACTCATCCCCTGTTAAATTTATAAGTTAAGATTTATACAGTGCTTTCCAGATATTTGAAGATTATCCATCAAATTGGTGCGGATGACAAATTTCAGCACCAAAAGGTGCGTGTCTGGGGGTGTCGTCTTTGTCCTTTACGACACATACATTTAGATCCCAAAGCCAATCAGCCCATCCCCAAGTCTAACGGGGTGCCCTTATCCAGTTTTCTTGTGGCTGCTACTTTCTCTTTATCCCTAACCCCAAAAGGGGTTAATCAAAACAAAACCGACTACAACAACACAGGGTTTGGGTTCCATATTTATGTAGGTACAACAGTTTCAGAGTCAAAGACTTCAAATCCTTTCAGGCTGCAGACACTGAATAAGGAGCTGTTTGCTAGCATGCTGACTGGTCTAATTTTTCCCTCATGTTTTTATCTAACATTATTTTACACTTCCTGTGCCAAGTAAAATACAGTTAAGACCCTCAAGCAATAAAGCTTAAGATTGAAAAAACAGGGAAAAGAAATATTCCAACAGTTTTCTATCTTTTGGGGTAATCCGCTGGGAGTGGGTCAGGGGAATAAATCTGCATGTTATTCCTAAAGAGGTAACTATCACAGACAACGGCAATGAGGGAAGATCCTAAAACAAAGAGGGGTGGCATGCCAAAAAAAAAAAACCCCTCTGTTGTTTTATATCGTAGCTAAATTAAATGGTCATTTTTATCTCGAATGTTTTGGTTTGTTTATCAGCAGGGTCGTAGTTTTGGAATTACTTTCATACAGAAAGTTATGATCCATTTGCGGGGAAGACAAGCATTATGCAAGTTAAAAGCCTGATCTTATAGTAAATAATTCTTCCCAAAAGTGTCAGAAAAAAAATATCCGTGCTATTTAAAAGGAGGCAAAAACGTAGGTTAATTTTATTTATTCTGGATAAGGTGAATACCTTAAAAGGGTCACGAAAAAATTTATCATTAGCTGAGCTGATAAATGTCCACTTACTTCGGAGACGTATTTGTTAACATTGTGAGAAACATCAGCAGTGAGGGTCAGGCGGTGACGTAATTGTACAGCGCCTGGAAAGAGACTTTGGTGGAAGCGTTCCTTGACTTTGGGCTCCCAACACAGGGTTACAATTGGTAGCAAATGGGAGGCATAAACGATATGTTTAAACTACTTTAATGACTTCCTCCTTGACGTACATGGCGTCTATTAGAGCCGAATAAGTAAAGGAAAAAGGGCTCTCTAATAAAGCAAATATGTTTAATTAGACTTAATTCAGTGTTCAGTGGCAGGAGGATCACACACGAGGTTACTTCCCTGGCAGTCTCCAGCTATGGCATAAAAAAAAAAGAAAAAAATCAGGTTGCAGTAAACTCACATTAATGAGAAATGGATGCTGGTACACACTAATGCTGCAAAACAGTCTGGTACCCTCTTTTCCAAAACCTCCAGCCCTAAAGAAATGTTTCCATACTGAAACAGAGCAGAAGGAGCAAAAAAATTCAATTAAAAAAATTAAATTAAAAAAAAATTCCAGTAAACCCAGATCACAAATGCAGACATCTAAAAACACCCATAAAGCACATATAAAGCAATAAAATGACATCCTTTCAGGCAAAGAATTTCAGATTATTCTCATTCCTTATGCTGTACATGGGATTCCCCACCACAGCCCGGTGCCGGAGCCCAGAAGGTCTCTTCACCTACCGGAGACCCATCTCCCACAGCCAATAGTAGAGCAAAAATCGTAACTGAACCCCAGCCCTTGCCATTCCCGACACACACCCCGAACACGAGAACAGTGAGTGCGATTACAACACACTTAAACCATTTCAGCAGGTTCATCATCTGCAGTGTGACAAAACTGCTGCATTACAGAACAAATGCATGAAGATGACTGGGAGACTCACTGTAATTATACCCTAAATACATTACTATTGTAAGCTAGCAACAACAGCGGTGACACAAAAAAATCCTAAGCATTGACAGCATGACTATGTCATAGAGATTTTCCACTAGCAGACCTATAGCATCTTGCTTTCCAAAATACAGAACAATCTTAAAAAAAAAAAAAAAAAAAAAAGTTGCAAGAGTCTTGCAATTTCAAGCAGCTGTTCAGGTAAAACCAAAGCCAGAAGATTGTTTATTTTAATAAAGCTATTATATGTGTAGCTCCAAATTGGGAATGGCAGGAGACTAAGGGATGCCTAAACCATCACCACCTGTTTGCCCTGAAAATCAATTAAAGTCACACTATCACAGCAATCCCTTCTTAGCTAATAAAAGTTATACAGCTTCAACGTGCGACTTTAGGTGTTTTGTGGGAATGTGCCTGAAATCTAAATCCTTAGTCTCACGTTACTTCGATACTAAACACAACTCTGAACTAACCACTGTAAAACTTGCCTTTTTGGGGTTAGAGAAGGTGTTAAGGGAAAAGAGATCCCAAACTGCTGTTTTGATGCAGTGGATTGAACTAATATTCGGTAAATTCTAACAATCCAGCCAAGAACATTATATAGAGTTTTAAGTAGGAGAAAACTGAAGTCCTTTATGACACATGCCTGTTCAACATATTCTGTGCTGCAGAACAGATCCAACTTTACAAGTTGAAAGCAAGGGCAGTAGAGACATCCCAAGTGTTTTAGTAATTAAACGAATATGCATAATGAACCATATGCCCAAAGGGCCTGTTCTTCATGTGGGCCAGATTTTTGTTTGAATTTTTAATTTTTATATACAGATGAAACATTTCATGTAATATAGCAACAGTGCAAAGGAACATGCTATGCAGGAAGGGAAGGAGGAACTACCCATGTGAGAACGATCAGAATACACTTGATGAATTCTGCTCCTCAATTTCCGATTCAGAGCCAAGAGGGCTTTTTCTTAAAAAAAAAAAAAAAAAAAAAAAGATAAAAAAATATCCTTTTCTCCTTTGAACAGCTGCATTAGTCATCTGCTCAGAGTCTAGAAAAGAGGCATTAAATGTATGTATATTTATATAGGTCATATTTATACATTTATATGTGTGAAATGGATTATATACACCAACACATTTAGATGCTGCAAGACTAGCAAAAACACAGACACTATCTCAAATTAAAAAGCTTCTGATCCACCAGAAAAAATAACTACAGGCCGGCTCTCTGTTCGGCAGGACCTGGCATGTTGAGTGAGCTGCAGGGAAACGGCACACTCACACGTGTCTGCAAAACAGGAACGGACATTTTTAAAAAGATGGGTCAAATTCCACTCTCGTTACAATAATATTACCCTACTGTCAACGTTAGGATACCACGGCCCCGTCGCAGAAATATTACATCTTCCAAATTCTCTGGGGGTTGAGTCGTGCTGCTCCTTTCTCAGTAACATTCACCCTTTTTCATCCCTTGCTCTTAAAGTGCTTTCCCAAGCAGAAGCAGCACCCTTTACAAACGTAAGCCATTACAGTAGGTTAGTCTTCCAAACCAGCAACAAAACTATTTGGTGCTTCAAAGTGATTTTCAAATAGCTAAGGCTGCACAGTAACAGTCTGGTTCTTTTAAGTGGTTCTGATCCATTGGATGTAAAACCAGTGATGGGAGCCGGCACTTGACAGCACGGGCAGGCTGGTTAAGCAGCAGAAAAACTTCCCTGCATGAGCTTTAGCAGATTTCTGAGCTGGTGTTTTTTGGGTTTTTTTTAATACGTGATTTAGGCTCTATGAACCAGGAGAAATCAAATCGTTATGAGACTTAGCGAGGGAATGGAAAATTTTGGGGTAAATAGCAACGAGAACCTGGCAGCAGCTCAGAGCGAGCACTGCGCCTGGGTACACGAGCACTGGTAGATACAACTGCAGTGGCTCTCGCATGCCCTGACTCCGTACTGCAGAGATGCGGTGGGAAAGCACCAGCCGTGCTCCAAGGGAGGCAGACAATAACCTGATCCACTTCAGAACCCAAAGGGTGCCTTTTCATCCAACTCAGCCAGTTAAACTTTTCGTGGGACTTTGGGATTTCCCATCACCAAATGTAAATGCAATGGCATGTAAGAGCAATCTGCTCCCTGATCCTTAAAGTATTTAAAAGCTGAAATAATGAAGTTGTAAATAATGGCATTCGTTGGTCTCAGTCCTAATTCAGGGTTCATGCTTTTGACACTGCCTGCTTTACGTGATCTAGTGGTCTCTGTGGAAAGACAGATAAACTTCAACGGCTGTCAGAAGACAAAAATTGACAAGGAGCATCACCTTTCCTGACTGTTTAAATCCTTTAAGGAAGTGTTGGAGCAATTAGAGAGGGAGTCTAATCTTTGCAGAGTGCATTAACACTCTCCGACCTCCCAGACAATAGATCAGACCTCAGACACATAATGCTTCCCTAAGGCTTTTTAACCAGAGCATTTGATCTCATAGTCACTCCGTGCGTGTTACTGTAGGTATCCGTGTGTAAGACAGCATTCACTGGGCACTAAAGGATCACTATCTCTGCTACTATTCATACAACTTTTAAAATAGAAAGCAGGAAAGCCATTGCAATGCATGCTGTTACTGAAGTAGTACTTCCCAGCAAAAAAGAAAACAAAGAAAAGAAAAAAAAAAAAGATTAAAACAATCCAGAGTAGCTCTGCAAAATGTCTTCATTTTTATTAATCTCATATTTTCTTTCTACCACCACTATTTATTTCCCAGCTTTGGAATAGAAATCTATTTTTAAAAAAAGCAGAGATTAGGTTTTTATTCATAGAAACAGTTATCTGATCATAATTTTAAAATACTTCATTTCTTAACCCCCCGTGGAGGGACTTGAAGGGAGGGGAATTAGGAGGACAGGTCTAGTTTATAAAGGAAATTGAAATATATCATTGCAAATAATTTTCCCAAATGTGTACATGGAGGTATCTGGGGAAGTTTTCTTAACCGCTAGAACAAGTCATCATCTAATTCCTGATGGGCGTGTTTGGGTAAAAAAAAAAAAACAAAAATGCTAATATCACTGTATCAATTATGCATTTCCCATTTAATATTCTAAACATTTTAAGAAAATTTGCTCTGTGCATTTTTTTTAATGGAATTAGACTTCCCTGTTATCGTGTTCTGACAGAGGCCATGTCTGAACCGGTCTCGTATGGTCAATGAATAATGGGGTTTTAAAACCAGCTAACTGGATTCCCACCCACTGCAAAAATCGGGTGCTGCAGCCTCACTAATCAGTGGTTTTTTTCCCCCCCATACAATGTATTTGAGGTACAGTGCTAGCTAACAATACTTTATATGAATCTATCAATGTTTTGTATTAGCTGCAGGATTTTGTTTCACTTTTCTAGATGTACAAAACCTGCCTTTTGTGAAGTACCTGCATCACAAATAGTTTTTGCTGCTCTTTAAATGGGTATCTCAAATTTGTCAAGCCAAGTGCATCACAAATGACAAAAAGGTCACATATACCTAGTATATTTAAAAACAAACAAGCCTTCAAAGTCAAAGTGTAATGCAGTTATTTCTAATCTGAACAAACAATAGACTGCATCTAATGAAAGTTGACAACTGGCTTTGATACAGAGCTGTGCAGCTCCTCTGTTCCATTAAAAGATGAAAGCTGAAGGAAAGCGCAGAAGACAGCGACTTCTCCCAAAAAGCAAGTAGAAAGTTCTGAACCGGAGCTAGTAGAATAGATTTTTAGTGGAGACATATGACACTCATCTTTCAGTAAACACGCTGACTTTACATGGGTTATGTTAAGGCTTAAAAAAAAAAATAATCAGCATAATAGACTAGGACAAAACACTGCATGTTTTACATATTTATTAAACTTCTCAAAAATCACAGCACTGCCTTTAAAACGGAAAAGCACCTGAAACCAAGCTATGCTTGACTACAACGTGGATATTACAATTAAGATTAATAGATTTAATTTTAATGAAGTGGTGGGGGAAGAGATCAAAACTCTATTGATGCTACTTTACCAGTGTAACCCATTACTGTGGCAGTAGTCACATTTATTTATTATTAATAGGACATATTCTTTTTAAATCAAATTTATGGGATTTTGTAGTCATCCCATTGCTCCAGCTTTATTTCCTGATGAACGCTAAAAAAAACTAAAAATGGAAGGGAAATATCCTGACTTAAGTATTTTTATTACTATTGCTATCCTTAAACAACCCAAGAACTTCCTGGTTACTTAAGACTAAGTCAAAGAAAAGTAAAACTAAAAGAAAACAGGCTTTTAAAAAATGTATTTGCTCTGTAGCTTCTCTACTAAGCCCCTTTTATTTCAGATCTTATAAAGCATCCAACTCTTATTTAAAAAAAAAAAAAAAAGGCAAAAGTAGCCCCACAAGAAGTAGAATGCCTTAAGAGAAACCCCTCAAGGTGCATCTGTCTCCATCATAAAACCAAAATGTTGCATTACCTTCAAATAGGAAATTTCTTCCAGTTGTCAAGATTTCTGCAACTAGTGTTAGATTAGAGCTGAGAGAACGGGGGGAATTAAATTAAAAATAAAATAGTTCAAGCAAGAGAAAGAAAATCTGCCAGAAAAAATCTGACAAAAGCCTGAATGCCAGAGCTGGCTCATTCATGGGGGTCCATCGCCACCTACAGGATTTTCCTCCTCCAGGAAACCTGCTACTCCTATTCACACAGGATTTGCCCCAAGATGAGGATGGAGATTTTTAACGCATGTTAAATAACGTAGGTTTTCTAAAGTCAATGGAGTTGCAGTGATTTAAACCACCTACAGACATGTCTTCACTTATTCCCCCATTTTAGAAGAATAAAAACTGACTATAACTTTCAAGGGAATGCACTGTTCTAAGCTTGTATCTGTGTTAAAAATAAAGGATTTGCCTTTTTAAAGGTAAAAAAAAAAAAGGATGAAAAGAACACAAAATACTGATAGGATTTCTCCACCAATGACAGGGGAGATAAGAGTCAAGTCTACAATCTTCCTGTAAAACTAAGTGCTTTAAAGTACTTTCTAAGAGGTGCCAGGTCAAAGTAATGTGAATAATGAGACAAAACCAAGCAGATCCTGACTGAAAGAAAATCAATACACCTGGGGTTCTGGAGAAAAAAGCACACCCTAAGAAAGGAAAAGAATTTTTACTTTTCGTGACAATTTCACTTCCTAATACATACCTTTTTCATATTAGATGCCACGGGTTTCCTACCTTTTTCTTTTTTTTTGTTTGGGCGGAGCTGCATACCTTCTTCTAAACGGCTTGCATAGTGCAAACCCATGCCAAACTTTGGGAATTTTACACATAAGCTTCTCAAATTCTGGTATTTCCAATAGTGGTGGGTAAGTAGCTTCTCTCACGCTCCTGTTTCATGCGTATCACACAGATGCAGTATTCATTAAACTTAGAATACTAATTTCATCTTTGTTTATGCAATTTCTAATCTATGAATACAGTGAACTTTCAGAAAAGGCACCAGGCAAATTGGGAAAATAAAAGTGACTGGATTCTGATTTGGAACATTGTCTCTTTAGGACCAGACAAGCTAGCAAATGGTTACAAATAAATTCCTCTTGTTTTTCAACCTACCAGTCAATTGATAAGAATTACAAATTACTTCTTTCTCACAAATTCAGAGATTCTTGAGACATTTAATCTTAAATTCCTCTAAAGAATCTAAAACTGGAAAGTAAATACACCAAAACAAAACAAAACAAACAAACAACAAAAAACCAGCTTTCAGACAGTGTAGACTTCAGTCTTTCCCACATGTTTTGTAGCAAATTCCTAACATTGGGATGTGGATTTGTAAGGCAACAGTAAAGAATCGTGAGCTGAATTCACCTTTGGCATACGCAAGTATTGCAATTCCAGGGGGAGCAAAGGAACCAGCGCTGCCCTTTGGGGATAGTGAATTTGATCTTTTATAAAACAGTTAAATAATGGTCAAAGACAAGAAAAACCATAATTAAATGCTAATCTGTGATTAGTGTCACAACTAGGAGAACACAGCATACCTGCTAACATGTGGTTAGAGAAAGGAGTTCAATGATGTTAAATATACAAATAAAACCGGCAACAGGCATTTTACCCTGCCGGCCAAAGCAAAATAAATACAAGATATGCAAAAGTAAAGAGAAAATGTGCAAAACGGCATAAGATCTACACTAATCTCTCACAAAACTTCAGAACTTCAAAAGACACAAGATGTTATATATCAGGACGGGGCGGGGGGGGGGGAATCAAACCAAAAAACGGGCTTCATAAATCAAACTGCTAAAGTACAAAACAATATAGCAAACTCCAGCCAGACCACAAAGAGGGTTCGCTCTTCATAAACATCAGATCAGGCAGCTAAAATTATTACCAAAGCTCTCTTGTAACTGTCACCTGTGGTGGGTATAATTACAGGCTACTGCTGCAAGCACGCCCACGTCATATGGCAATAAAAGGACCTACAGCTTGCCAAGACCAGGCAGACAATGGAGAACATACACCACCTGACGAGAGCCCAAAAAGATCAGCCAGGGAGACTAATAAAAATGACAGCTTCGAAACAAATGACAACGCTTCGACCACAAAAAAAAAAAAAAAAAAAACCAAAAAAAAACCGGTTATCAAATTAGCTGGAAACGCAAACGCCGAGCAGCGTTCTCCAACAGGTCACAACTGGAGCAGAAAGGCAATGAGAACTCTTTGCGGATGTATTTAGTTCGGGTTTTAGCTATAAAGATTCCTTTTTTTCCATCAGTTTTGTTTTGTTTTTTTTGTTTTATTAGATAAAATGTTTGCACATTTGGGCTTGGCTTTGTGGGCTGTCATGAGATAGCCAAACAGCTGAAAACTATGTATTTCTAATTCAGTTCCGGAGACAGACGGATCACTAGATAAATATGCGTATCTTAATGCAGGCACCTTCTAGGGATACATCTATATACTATAACAAACCTGAATTTCTTTCTCATTGCCTTAATTCTCAACTGGATGCCTGCGTACACATTCCTGCTGACCAGCTGTACAGAGGCTTATCCTCCAGCAGGACTGCGCTTTTACCTGTATGCTTAGTCTACGGAGCTTAACACATATTAAAAGGCTTTATCATCAACTAAAAACAACATAATGCAATTAAAGAGCGAGAGGCAATGATTTAGGTCTCTCTCATTACCGGGGGGGAAGGAATCATTCCTATGTGATGCATGCAAGTTTTGAGTCTGCTCAAAAATACGAGCGCAGCACAGGCTTAATTTAAGAGGAAGCTTCCCGATCCCAAAAGCCGGGGACTCTCTATACAGGGCAAGCGCCTTGTTAAACAGGCCCACAGGAAATAAGTATTATTCCTCAGACGCAAAACATAGTTTTGCTTTTATTTTTATTTTGGAACATTTCACTGGTAAAGAGCAAATCCCCAAAATCCCTGAGCGGCAAACATAAGATCATCTATGTTTTTTCCAAAGTTAAAAGGGATATTTGTACCGGTCTCTGCTCAGCTCCATCTCACCCCGACTCCAAAGCTTCAAACTTTGCTTTTTAAATCTTGTTTACCGTGTTGTCAAGCTCCTAAGTGGTTATTTCCCTATTAACTTTGTCCTTGTTTGTTCTTGCATTTTTGAAAGAGCTGGAAATAACATGTGTTTACTTTGCTGTGTGTCTCTCAGCATCATCAATATCACTGTTGCTATTCCAGGAATTTTAACTGCTGCAGCAAAGCAGAGCCTGGGATCTCAAGCTTAAATCGTATTCCCCTCGACCACAGAAGAATAATACTGGAAATGTAAAAATTGCTGGGAGAAAGGTAAAACCATCTCCTTGAATTGTCTAGAGAAGCCTGTTTCTCATCTGAGCAGTGACTTGCATGTGTCAGGTAACGTGCTCCTAACGGCTTTGAATTCAGAAATAGGGAATTTTCACAGGCGCTGCCGTGAGCAGCGTGGAGGAAGGAGGATGTAAACGTTTCCTCCGTCATTAGGAAAACGCTTTTACTGGGATATAATAGCTTGAAGTAAAAACATACCTCCGATCCAGCCTTTCCACTGGAGTTTAAGACAGTAATTTTAAAGATGTGCCTTTGCCAGGGATTTACAGAGGGAAAGAGAGGAGGAAATATTAGGGGCTCTGAAGAATTACTAGGTCAAATTCCTGGAACCCTGCCTTTCACTGCTCCTCCAGCACTAGCTCTGGCCTTAAATATGAACAAATTTTTGTACCAGAGTGTTATTTTACAGCTTCCCTATTTAAATAGGAACTGCATTTGTCCCTTTGCCGGCTGCTTCTTTAAAACTGTAGCAAAACACAAGCTGCAAATGGGCTGAGAAAAGCCCTTAGCAAAAGCTCTACAGTAAAGTGGAAGTAAAGACCATCTCTTTTGCATTAATACTTTTTTTTCTTTTTTTAAAGCTTTTTCTTTTTCCAAGTTCCCTATTCAGTGTTTGAAGAATACTCATTCTTCTCTCTTTAGGATTACATCTATTCATTTTATTTAGCTTTTTAATGTGGAGACATTTTAATCTACCATTACTTTAATGCTGTTCCCGAATAGTTTGGGAACAATGATTTATATTTCGTCTTCAGCTACGAGGATGAAAAAAAAAGGGGGGGGGGGGGGAGAAAAAAAGACTATACCCTTCTCATCAGTTACACATGTAGTCATGGCGGGGTGGTTTGTGCTTTGCATCAGGGAACTGCTTGTTCAAAATTAGCGGACAATTCATGGGGAAAATAAGAAAGATTTTAGGGAAGCTCATGTGAGAGCACATCTTCCTTCCCCACTCTATAGAAAAGTGAATTATTATCATCTACTGGTAAATCACAAGCAAAGTCTCAGTGAAAATTTTCCTCTGTCCTCTGCTTGGTTGGCCAGAGGTCCAAGAGATGCTTGGTGACTCGGCCTCTGTCCTAAGCTGTTTGGACTTCATAGCTGTTACTGGTTTCCCTTCTCCATAGGTTCCTCATGTTCCCTATTAGACTTTTGTCCCAAGAATTTCCCTTTATTGATCTATAACTTTCCTCCCATCAAGGAAAATAAAATAAAAAAAAAAAAATCACTGTGTTACAAAACAACGCATGAGTTAAACTGGATGTTTTACCCGTATATTATTGTCATGTCCAGGGTTGAATTATGCTTAGAACAAACAGGACTGGAACATTTTGTGTTTTGCTTGGGAAAGTCTAACCATAACATGCAGAAAACACTTTTCCACATGCAAAATAAAAGATTTACCCCAAGTAAACTCCAGAAGGCTTAGAATTTGAGTTAAGAAACATCTTTCCTGAGGGAAAAGAACATTTCCTTCTTACTGATACGCAATTAGCAATTTTAGAGGATACTGTCAACAAGCTAATGGCCTTTTCCCTGTAGGTCATCGGTATAAATATAGCCCAGCTCAACAGGGATTAAAAATTGTTCATGTCTAATAAGGCGGTTGGTGTCTCCTCTATGAGATGAGTTTAACTGGGCTCAGATCCAGCTCCCGTATCACAAGCTTAAGCGGCAGCGTGTTAAACGGCACACTCAGCAGAGATGCCCAGAAGTTCATGGGCTGCAGAGTCTAACCTATCTCTCTGCTGCTATCCCAGATTAGGACTGAAGCAAACGGGCCCAGTAATGCACATATGTGCAGCCTCACCCAGTTTACCCTGTGACTCCTCAGGCTTCCAGTTCCCACGGCCCAAGATGCCAGCACCAAAAAATGGGGCGTCCTCCAGCCCTCTCTGGATTTGAAAAGCTTTGGAGATCTTAATGGAGAAAGGTGCCAAAATCTCACCTCTGCAGCAAGGAGCTCCAAAGCTTAAGTCTGGGTTTCCTGCTGTATCCACAACTCCAAGCAGCTCTGCTGGGCATCCAGAAAACCCAGGGCTTCCCTACTTTTGCATCAGCTGTTTTTTTGGGAAGCCCAAACTGCTCCAAAATAATCCCACGCCTGTCATTTTCCCAGCTGCCCACCATTAAATAACCGCAGTCAGTTTGACCAGAAACTCTACATTCCCCACACATTACATTGCATCACCACATATTCCTTCCTTTCCTCCCGGTACTAACCCATCATAAAATAATTATCAGGCACACTGCAATGTCACTACAAAATAAATAAATACTGCCTGTGCATGCTGCATTCCTTCTCTGGCTGACCCAGGCTGCCAGATAGGGCTGAACCTGAAAAATAGCTCCCACCTGTACCCACCCTGGCAGCAGCCTTGATTAGCAGGAAGCCTAAACCTGATATAGTGGGACATGCTGCCAGTAAAAATGAAGTATGCTGGCATGGGTGAGTGTGCAGGGACCCTGAAGCAAATCAGCAGCGAGCACTGCCAGTCACACCGGAGGTGCGACGGTGGCTGGTTTCCCGTCGTTTGCCTGATCCTGTCAATGTCTCTTGCAACTATCGTGCAAACTTTAAAAAAAAAAAAAAAAGACGGTAAAAATTCCAGTCAATATATCCTTTTAATTTGCACCAGATTATAGTGGGTTTTTTAATGCAATTACTGTAATTTCATTAAATGACATAATTATCATTAATGCAGAAAAAACTGTCAATAGAAGGTGCAATTATGTTGTACAAAATCACAAGCACAATGTGCAATGATGCATAATTCCTCATGAAAATCATTCTGTGACTAAAATTAACTTTTAAAATATTTTTAAAATACATATTGTACAGTAAGAATGATTCAGTTATTACGGACTTAACTTCCACGACCAGGGAAGAAGGGGGAGCAGAGCAAGCAGGGAGTGTTTGCACACAGAAGGAAGGGCCAGAAATTCAGTTTAAAAGTGGATCAGAAAGGTAAAAACACAAGTTTTTGTATGCACAAGGGGGGAAAACAGCTTATAATCACACAGATATACAAGATGACTTGTGAGCAGGTATTCCCCTAGGCACATTTCACCACGCAACTCCAGCTTTTTGGACACCAATAACAGAGCACGGAAGTGATGTCTCAATGGAGAAAGGTGTGACAAGAGGAAGGAGTGATGAGGACCAGGCTAAAAACACAACATTCACCCTGGAAACTGGGAGCAAACTGTCCAGGGTAGGAGATCAAGAATGTCAGACACACGAGAACCACCATACAAGGATGTACTAGAGTATGTCTCTGAGTGTCTTCAAAATAAAGCCCTTTTTGAGTGGCATGTTTCAGTCAGAATGCAAAATATTTGGTTGAATACAGAGGTAACTACACCAAAATTAAATAAACAGATTAGAATGCCTGAAGAGTTTTTGGTCTACAAATCCCCTCAAATCCTGAACTGATGGAGGAGAACACACGGACAAAGTCGTTTAAGATCTCTCCTGGTATATGAACACTATTAACTCTACAGGCAACATTTTCCACATGTGGGAATATTCCTGATATTCGCAGGCAGGCACAAAGATGTGTGTCCATTTTTCACACAAGAGCAATGATGAAATGTACACTATAAAGAATCCAGAAAACCTAAGTGTGACTACTTCGTCCAAGCCAGGATGTTATTTCTAGAATTTGTGTAACACAATTTCCACCAAACTCTGCGTGCACAGGGCAAACATCACCAAAAGCGCAATTCTGCTTTTCACCTCACCTCCCTTTTCAACCCTCTTTCCAAAACTTCTAAACCTGAAAAATTTCTGATTTTACTTGTGCTTGAGCAGGCCCGATCTGTGTCCTCTGTGCCTATACAATTAACTCAGACTGAAAATCATCAGATTAAAAACCCAGAATGCCGATGAAAAATATGATTTCATTTTTATAACACAAAAAAATTAATCTGCTCACATGTTCTTGGATTGTCTCCTTTCACCACTACAAAGTAATAAAGAAATTTAGCTTGGGATGATGTATCTTACAAATGAGAAAACATGGTGACACCATTTTTCTCATTCACTTGTGTCCTGCCTGGGCTGTCCCCTGTTTCCTCCCTCTTTATCTGTCCCTCTCTTTCCCTTGTGCACCCAGAAGTAGCAGCTAATGTCCTTGTCACACTCCAGAGCTGTCAGCACTAATGGGGAGGGAGGTGCGCTGTAATGAAGACTAAACCAGGAAGGTGTAAGATACCACGTCCTTGCCTACTGCCATGCTCTGATGATCTCACAAATATTTTCTTCTGTCTGGCAGTGGTTTTTGTCGGATTGCTTAAGAAAACAAGGTTCACATGATTATACTGTCTGCTTGTCTTTCTCCTCCTCCCTCCCTTTACTTCCCCTTGGAGGAAGGGGCATGGGCTACTTGCAGAGGGAAACCAAGGGCAATACAACAGTCTCTGGGATTATCACAGTGAAGATACATGGATTATGTAGAATATGGTCACAAGAGTTACTGCCAGTGGCCCAAGAGATAACGTCTGTAAGAAAAAAAGAAAAAAAAAAAAAAAAAGGCATTTTATGGTTTCAGGGCCTGGCTGGCACCTAAGCTACCAGCCATGGTTTTACAAACCCAGCTGAAAAACGGATGAGAAGCTTTGTGCATCTTCCTCACGTCTGGTAGTCAGTGTCAACTGCAAGCAAGTCATCAATAAGGACAAATTTGGTACAGGCTAAGCTGATACAAAACCAGGTACTGAACGTACATAGATGTTGCTTGCCAGGGAACGATGATTTTAAAATTGTGATATTTGGTATACCTTTTATTTAACCTGTGGATTTTACATACAGATTGGGGCTGGGAGGGATGCTGCACCTGCCATGCTGTGTGAGTATTTTCAATACTATTAAGACACACGCTGGAAATAGTGAGAGAGAGAGATATAATTAGCACTTCATTTTAAGTGCCAAAGCTGAATTATTTCCATGTGGAAAAAGTCAGACAGACTTACATTTTGGTTTGTAGAAGAAACCAGCTGTAATTATTCTTAGAATCATACATTTTTACTCTTTTCCCATTACCCGCTTTCTTTCAGGAAACCGGGAGCGTTATGGTATCCAGTAAAGACAATAATAATCTGAAACTTGTAACCTTTTGTAATCCTTTTCATTAGGAATCCATTCCTTTTTCTGTTGTCGTGGGTTGGGCCGGGTTGGCCAATGACAAGATGACAGATGCTCTACCCCACCTCTCGCTCCAAGGAGAGGAAGACGAAAGATAAAGAGATTTATGAGTTTAGGAAAAACTGAACTCCCTTAATGAAATATTAATAATAAAATGAAAAGGAAACAATGAAATAGATACAATACATACAAGTATACACAAAACCGGATCAAGTTCCTTGTAAGACATCACTGACAGGGACTGGGAAAGTTCCAGACTGGACTCAGGGACAAATGGGAGCCGGAACACACTGACCAGAATCAAAAGGCAGACGAGGTGACGGGGTCTTCCTCAGACGCCAGTCATCAAAGACAAGCAGGCCATTGGAGAAGGGCCAACAGAGAAGACCCAAAGACGAAGAGCCAACCTGACCCCTTTGGTCCCTCGGCTTCTATACTGGGCATGGCGGATGGGATGGAGCACCCCATTGGTCAGTTTGGGTCACCTGACCTGTCCGCCCCGCCACAGGGTAAACACCTGAGTCAGCTGACCCTGGTCGCCACGGCAACGAGCGTGCGCAGGGCTCTGCCTGAGCAGAAGTTGTCCCCGCTCCACCCCAAACCAGGACATCTCTAGACCCACTCTCCCACCGCCTTCTTTTTCTGCCTCGCCACCACTTCCAAACTTTTCCTAAATCTACGAAAATGAACTTCACGGCTATAACTTTGCAAGTATTTTGGTGCAAAATCTCTTAAGTGCGTGCCTGGATTCTTGCTGGGCGGTGATGGCAGGACTTCAGCACTGGGATTTTAATTACGTCCCTCCCTTTCCAGCCCCAGCGCGGATGACCATCCAATTCCCCTGTGCACAATCATAGAGCTGCCCTGCACAGCCGTACCTGCTTCAGCGAGGGACCGTCTGCTCTGCTCTCCAGCAGCTCTTCAACCATTAACTCCAGATATGGTCTAAATAAACTTCAAGCAACGGGAGAAAAAAAAGTACAGAGAAAAGACCCTCTTGTCTTCCCTACTCCTACGTGCTAGTCATCCCTCTAACCTGCAGGGTGAAAGACAGCTCCTCTGTCTTTGCTCTGGAGCTTCTGTCAACCAGACATGATCCATTTTACTCATCTGTAGCGAATACACTGGGAAGTGTTTTCCTGAAAAGAACCTTTAAGAGACTTATAATTCACAGACAGTAAAAGTGGGGGGGGAAATCTTGGAGATGTGGCTGTTATTTTGCTTAATAAACACTGAACTCAAAAACTTTCTTTCTGCATGCTGGACCACCACAAAACGATTTTGCAACCTTTAATGGCATGCCAAACATTTCAAGCATGAAGAAAATGTCACACCGCAGAATAAAAAGCAGGCAAAACCTTTTTGTGCTTGAGTGGATTATGAGAAAACTGCAAATGGGGTGTTTACTACCAAGAGGAAAAAGGAGAGAGCTGAAAAGTGGGACAGGCAGGTGGAGAACTTGGCTTTTTGTTCACAGAGCGCAGCACAACTCACTGACCAGTGAGTTTTGCTTTTTTCCTTTAAAGCAACGTATTATTACCATCAAGAGAATAGATTTGCAACGGGCAATGTCAACAGAGCTGTTTAGGTGCCATAGGGACACAGGCATAGCAGACATCAATAACCTACAGCAAAGTGCCACCGAATTGCAATGGGAGATGGAAGGGACAAGACCCATCAGCTCACTGCATCAGCCAAATCAAAGTCATCTCCCTGCATCAGCCAAATCAAAGTCATCTCCCTGCACTGCGCTCTTGGCCACCACCTCCCTCCTTTCCTACCACCCAGTTGCCATGTTTTTTAAAAAAAAAAAAAAAAAAAAAAAAAAACAAAACAGAATCATCACATGGTCACAGCCTTTACAGGGTGGCATCGCCCACCACGGACATGAGCATCCTAGGTGCAGGTTGGTGAACATCTCTGCACCAAAGCTATTCCTGAAGGTCTAATTTCCGTGCCCGTCAGGCCCAACGTGGCCCAAGCTGCCTTGAAACCCGCAGCCTTGCAGCTACGAAATACCAATAACGGCAAATGATAAAGGGCTTTGTGGAGAGGAGGAGTGGAGAGGAAGGCATTGTAACACTCAAGATCTTATATCACTTAGCCTCATGCAATAAAAGAAGAAATCCACTTACCACAAATGCTATCACGCTCTTTACCGTGGACTCCCAGAGAAAGCAGCTCCGAAGGAATTGTATTGTATTCCATATTGCCATGGTGATTTTTTTCACGCGATCAACATTTCTTGATAAGATCTGATAAATATTGAGTGGGAGGAGGGGAGGAGAAAAGGAGTTTAATCAAACACTCTAATATCCTACTATTGCTTCAGAAACAGGGGTAATTTAAGCTAGAAACGCATGCCAGGGCACATATTACAAATAAAGCCTCTGTTTCAGAGACACGCTCCAGCTCCTGCCTGCTTTCTGATTACACCCAAACCTTCCAGATTTTCCTCATCCCTTAGAAAAAAAAAAAGAAAAAGGAAAAAAGAAAACAACGCATCTTGATGTCAAAACTAAATAAAACTGTAACACAAACCTCCCTTCGTTCACCTCCAATTCTCAAAATATAACGTCGTCTTAGGAAAAGGAACAGAGAGAATGTAATCAAAACACTGAATCTCTTCTCTACGTGTTTGGGATTAGTCCGTAGAAATAAATATGGAATTTTAGCCTTATTATAGGGCACCTTTATTTAAAAAAAAAAAAAATGGCCATTTTTCTAAAATCCTATGGACTTTTAAAATAAATAATTTAGAACTGGTTTCTTCCTTCCCAATGAAGGGAATAAGGCTCTCATTGAGCTTTAGATGCTGCGAACCGCGCAACAGCCACAGCTACCTTTTTCACTCTGAAGCATGAAGCAGAACTACTGCTGCAAACTAGATCAGAAAGCAATTTTGTGTTAACACAAACAAACCTTTTAATATATACAGAAATACACAGAATTTACACGTGTTCAGCATTTTATGCGTAAATAGGGTTTGTTCTTGCAACTGTACTACAGCAATTCAAATCTTTGCAAAAGAGATGCGAGAGCTGAGCCCAGACACAATGTTCACCTTTTTGGAAAATTTGCGGTTCTCCTCAGTAAAGCGCTTTTCTCGGGGCCTGAATGTTCTAATACTTGCTTTAATCTAATAAAAAAAAAAAAAAAGAAAAGAAAAGAAATTAAAAAGGTATCATGTAGTTTTAAGTGCATTATTTCAGCTTTGTATCACCAGTGTTGACGAGGAATTTCTTTCACTCTTTTCAGCCTCTGTGTGACTTAGGAGAAGCTGCTAGGACAAACATGGATGGGTTAAATTGGGCAAGGCTGGACTCACTTCAGCAAGAGCAGGGCTGCAGTGTAGCCCACGTTGGCCTTAATAAATAGGATTTAACTCGGTAAAAGGCTGTAGGGCATAAACAATTGAGACTGACTCAGCCACCTAAAAACTAAGTGCACCAGGTACATGCCTCATTAATTTTCCTGTCAACACCCTGGGAAGAGAACATCGTGGGTCAGCTTTTTGGGAGGAAGTAGGTGTTAAAAGTAATGTATAATAATCTAAACATTAAGCCCTTTTTTGGCTGTTGCAAATGAAGCTGTGGTGTACAGCAATCAGCATCTTCTTCTTAAGGCGTCTGTGGTCACTTGTCAGTCCCAAAACGCCCCTGCATTGTCCCATCCACCTGGATCGGCCATCAGAGAGCTCTGATGCCCCAGTACTTCTCCACCCACGGCGTGAAACCCCCCTCCACCACCAGATGCAACCGGGTCGGGACTTTTCTTGCTTGGCTCCTGGTTTTCACCGGATCACCCTCTCCGCCCACCCCCATCCTTGCAGATTCGCACATTTCTTCCACCAGCAATAAACAAAGAGAAAATATTTCAACTTACAGGATTAAATAGAACATCCAGCTCCAAGTAAATTACTCCTTTTGAAGCACGTTCCAAGTCTTTATTCTTCAGCGTGTAACAACTTTGTTTACCATTTCTAATCTATAGTTTGGGGGGGGGGAGGAAAAAGCATCAATATTTTCCCAGCTGTAATACACAATATAGTTGAAAGACACTACAAACAAATAAATAAATAAATAAATCCCAAGCACAACAAAACCCCTCCCCAAACCCTGATAATGTACTTGGAGCCTGAAATACAAAATGACCGTTGGATTAGAGACCTATAAAATTGCAGATTAAATCTCTTATGGTCCAACTTTAATTTACAGACCTTGTACTTTATAGTAGAGCAGTGCACGCAATAACCAGTCAGAAAATTCTGCCCTGGAAGCCAGTGAGTTGATGGGAAGTAATCAGCCTCAGTTATTACAGGTTTAAAATGGTTTTTTTCTTCCAAAGTTCAGGAAAAGAGCCACAAACAACAGTTTACCTACCTATTGCACACTCCAGTACACGAACCCACTTCTTAACGCTTAGTTTATTGCAAGGTTGTCAAATTATTACCCAGGAAACAAACGCAATCCAAAGAAATTAATCAGCTTAAGTGGAGCAAATGCTAATGTAACAAATGCTCAAAATTAACTAATTCATGTAAAAGACTTCTCCCCCCACCCCACCCCTGAATTTCAATACCATTTCTATGCTCTAATCTGCCGGTTGGCCCTATCGCATTAAACGTCTATTAAAAAAAAAAACCTCCCTCACCATTTTGTAAACTATTTGGCTCAAATCAAAAGCATTCTCTCTTCAAAAAGTGATGGCAGAAATATATTTATTATACACAGTAGGATATGTATTGATTAAACATTTGGCTTTTTAGGAAGCAGACCAGTTAATTCTAAACAGCAGTAACATAAAAAACTGCAGCTTACCAAAAAGCTACATTCAGGGACTGTAATGATCAAAGATTAAAGATAACGGAGGAAATTTGGGGGCATGAAATTGCAACCATATTTAAAACGGCTATTGCTGCTGCGGCATTTAGAAGAGGCACTCATATAAACCACGGCAGAAATGAGTAAGGGGAAGAAAAAAAAAAAAAAAGGCATAATGGGAACCAAGTGATTTCACGAGACAAGGGAAAGGTCACTTCCATTCCCAATGCTGCTCCACCCTTTCTGCACCAAGTAGCTCGTCAAAGGCTAGATGGGTTTTCTGGCTAACGGTTGAAAGGGAAGAGGGCTCTCCACAAGGACCAACTTTGCATTCTCTGTGGTGTCCAACCAGGAGCTCCAGCAAATGAACTCTGCTTTCACTGCAAGAGAGTACATGCAGGGTTGGAGCTGATGGCAAAGGATGCTGCAGCTCCCAAGAAAGGGGCAGGCAAAAAACTATTTTGCAGACCAGCAGGCTCAGACAACCTGCAGCCCCAAAACAGAAGAGCTGCTGAAGTGGCTGGCCCCTCTTCTAGGGCCAAATGAACTGGCATCAGAAGGTCCTCAGGCCAACTGCCACACACAGTATTGTCGGCCCATCATAAAGGATTCTGCTGTTTCAGCAGTTTGCTTTCCCCCTCCTCAAGCAAAAGCAAAAAATAATTTTAAAAGCTACTGAAAGAAAACAAAACCAAAATTTATTCAGAAATTCAAGATTTTGTTCAGTTTCCCGAATTGAGTGAAAAATGGATTTACTGATGTAGAGATACAGGACCAGAAGGACATGGTTTGCAGTTGTTGTCCCTTTGGATCAAGGGGGTGCCACCAGCAGCAGATTTAGACTGAGTTTTGATTCACGGACTCTCCTGCAACAGGATAGAAGGTATGTTGTTCCCAGTGTGTCTGCAGAGATGTAGGTGTCCAATACATGTCACAATATCATAATTCTGCGTTCTCCGTAGTTATTAATTCGGGGGCTGAATTTCCATATATTTCAATTAATTACACCTATTTCTCATAACATTTCATCTTATTACCCTAGGAGCAACGACTAGTGGGAAGTTCTCTTTACATTCCTTGCGATACACTTCTTTCTTACATCTTTCAAGAGCGTTAACAAACAAGGAAAAAAAGGTCACATGCTGCTAAACTGATAGAAAACCAAAAAGAAATGGTGTCACTACTGAGAAGGTCCGCGTGTGATATCGTGGTCTTCCGTGCTCAAAAAATACTTCTGACTTTGGGGAAAAGACTCTTCATTTTAAGAGCTGGAGCTGAATCAAACATTTTGGGTGTGTCTGCAGGTGTGTTCGCACAGCAAGTTTCTAATCAGCAACAATAACTTCCATCTCTGTCTTTGGAAATGGGGGTTGTTAGTTGCTTGGAAAATAATTTTTAAATTGTGTCCTTATTATTGTTGCTGCTGTTTTAAAATTGAACAGGCAGAAAGTAATGCAGTGCAAATACAGCTTTATAGTCAGCTTCATCTGGCATCTTTAATTCTAAGTGTTTGACTTGTCTGGTAAAAGATGTGCAATTATAACTCAGCCTAAGACTAAACATTCATGCAGATATCCTAGCTTTTGACCTTCTTCAGAGTCAAAAAAGCACATCAGAGAACAACTGGCTATGAAACGGTGTTTCTCCATTGCATTTGCATTTGGATAAAAAGAAAAAACCCTGCAAAAAAGTCAAGGGAAAATATCTCTTACAGTTTTGGCAGTGTGCTAATCCAGTGCGGTTCAACAAAAGGTGTAGGGTAATTCTAACACCCATGACTGCATGGAGATTAGATCGGTGGCATGTCTCAACTGTGCCCAGAAGAAAACATCCAAAAGAGCTTTTAGTACTCTACGTTTTCATTGCATGCTGTTCTTGGGCAAGAGTTCAGATTCTGTTCAACGTCTCCCTCAGTCTCGAGAGACAGCCAGTCATATTAATTTCATTTTGGATCTCTCTCTTTCTCCTCTCTGGGTTCTCTTCCCTAAGTCTCTGCTGTTCGCAAAGACTGCTGAAACGCTTTCTCCAGCTGTGGAAAAGGTGAGCAGCCAGGACTGGGATCCTAGGATGAACCTAAATGTCAGAAAGATCAGTTTTCTTCTATCACCCAAACATCTTTTGCTACATACCTGATCTCACGTGGATTTCACTCAATAGATATCCCTGACAGTTGTATCTAAAATAGGTTATCTTTCCCATGAATGTTTACATCTACTTATGGGGAAAGGAACGTTCAAATTAAAAGTGAAAATATCTGCAGGTGAGGTCCTTAAAGAGACGTAATCAATATTATTCCTCTATTGATGATGTTTTATATCCTCACTGAATACTAATGCCTGCATTCTCTGAAAGCGTCTTAATAGCATACAACACACCAGGGCTCAATCGCCAACCACGAGTGCCCGTAACCACATGATTAACATGAGGACAGTAGTGCCTACCCCGCTGACATGCTTCATTTTGCAAGGTCACCATCATAAAAAAAAGTCAGGATTTTGATCCCGTGGGAATTTCTGATATTTGAGGCCTTTCCCTGTTCTGAATCAATTCAGAAAGACAAGAGATCAGTATCAGTTTTTTCACAGAGCAACTCATATATTCTGTATCACAGTCTCTTCTCCATACAGGACCATGCAAAGGAAATTATCAGTTGAAAGGAAAAGCTAAAATTCTTTGTGCATTAAATATTTCGACCTACAGAGGCACTTCAGACAGAGGCAACTTCTGGCAGTGCTTTAGCTGAAGAAAACGTTCAGGTACGCGAGACCACCGTACAGTCAAGGCCCAAAGTGCACCAGGTTCCTTTCAAATGAATGAATATTATTTGCTAAACTCTTCCCACAGATGTCCCCAGTAAAACAAATGTGACTAAACACAGTATTGATGTAGCCAGCCAATGCTAAATCTATTAAGCAACAACCTTCTGACCGCTTGGGAATTTTAATGAAATAGCGAAAGCCGAGATTGATATGACATGAAACACGGAGAAGACAGGACCCTTACGCAGCAAAGGGTGTTTTTTCATTGCTCTTGTCTCAAAGAAATATGGTTTAGTGGCTTTTTTTTTTACATTGATTTTAAGAAAACTTCACTCTGTATCCAGCTTTGATGCAGATTCAATGTCACATATTGATGACCTGACAGAAGAACGCTGGGTTAAACCTCTGTACATCAACACCCGTGACGTGTGGAAAGGGTAATGGCTACTCTCCAAGGGTAATTCATCTAAAGCATTTGGAACCTCTGATATTCCTGCTTGAGCTCATTGCTGATGCACAATGTCATACCATTTGCCCTGAATAACATAAAGCTGTCTTGTAATAGACACACACCTACCCTTATTCAAAGGACATATTTCCCCAGGAAAAGATGAAAGCAAGCCACATATTTGATCCACCTGGACATGAATAAAGAGGTTTTTTGTTTCTCTCCAGTCTTGCAATATATATTGATCGGATTTTCTACGAAATGCCTATTCATTCATCCCAAAACTCTTTGCCCCAAACATTTCACTTGTAACAACATTCTGTGGGATCCAATGTTGAATGGACATTTGGATTCTTGGCAAAGGATTGGTATCTAAAGACCAAATAGATACGGAGCTGACGGTCTGAAAGAAATCAGGCAGCCACGCGTGGGCCTCCAGGCAATCTGAGGAGGAGCTGAAAACCTCACAAGGTTCCCAGGTGCTACTTGAGAAAAACATTCCTGTTGTTTCCATTTCAGTGAGTAGTACACGGTCAGGGGAGAATTTAATTTCAAAAACAAGGTGTAATTTTTTCCAGAAGAGATACTGTGTTTTTTCCCTATTCCAAAATTTCTGCTTCATGACAGGGATAAAAGTCAGAATGGACTATCCACTTCACAGCTGCCTCCATCGAATAAATGCAGCATTTTCACTTTTCTCAAACTCTAAAGCTTTCTCCTGGAAAAGGCTGTGCACTTATGGTCAAGTGCTAAGTAATTGCAATCGTCAGGTGTCTGCTCTCTGAATCCAGGCCATGTTTTAGATAATTAAGCTTGCAAAAGTCATACTGCTTGTTTTCACTGTGTCGTTGGCTACCGACCTTGCTTGGCACTTGAAAACATTTCATAGACCTCTTCCTGTTTGCTGAAAAAAGGGTGCAGCTGAAGACTACTCTGAGCTGATAATTCAGCAGATAAAAAACATTCCATTCTGCGATACCGCTCTTCACTCAAAGGTCTTTCTATGTGAGGATATTTGATATACTCTGCTTTCGAATTCATTGAAGCACACTACATGCTCCCATGTCTCTAATAACTTGGGGCCTTCTAGGAGACAGGAGTCTCTTGAAGCAAAACAAAAAAGACAGACCCTCACAAAGAGAAACACGGTTACTTTTGCTAAGATCTAGGGCACAAAGGAACACAGAGATGGAAAGGACTTCTTTGATAATTAGTTCAAGTCCCCCAAAACCTACAAAACTTCTAAACCTATCAAACTCCTTTCTTGAAGCAATGAAGTTTTTGCCCTACTTCTTCTTTCCCCAGGATCATCTTCAGTGTCTAGCACAAAAGCCTGCTCTGTTCAGTGGTGTAAATGGTCTTCTCTTTCATTCCCCAGACTCTGTATGTCACCTCTGGCAAGAAAGGGATCCATTTTGTTGAATATCTTGGCAGCACTAATCTGTCTTTTCCACTTTAAATTCTGCTTTTGTGAACGTGGCTGACCAGAGCTGTATTTGAGATGAGGTCTCTTATACATGGAGGACAGTAGTTTGATGTAAAGATGGGCAGGAGAAATAAAATACAATAGGTTGATTAACACGGAAAAGCTAAAGATAAAATGCAAGCAAATAACCACTTCTCTCCCTCTGTCCCCCACCTACCTACAAATAGAGAAAATTCCATATTCACTGTAATGCTATCAAAATCAATGTCTCTACAGTGCATTAATAGAGATGTATGAGACACAAATCAAATTGTGTATTCATCCAATATTACTTCATCATGCCTATCAAAATAACATGAAGTTTTCAGCTTTATTCATCATCTGACGCTTTAAAACTCTTCCCATGCTGCCCAGTTTTTTATGTTTCTTATTTGGTGCCTGCAATGAGCCTAGATCACAGTCAAGGATGAATGGAAAGCATAAGTAATTTCCCTGTCTCTGAATTTTTGTGTAGTAAGGTTATTCGAGTGTTAATGTGATGATGAACGTGTACACTAGTTTGCAAAACGCCGATGTAAAACTCCTGTACACATTTAAACCAAAATTCATTGTCAAATTAATTAAACATTTCATATCCCTCAAACATATACTTTATTCAAGGCAGTTTTTCATTAAGAAAAGAATTTAGTCATCCATGAACAATTCCTGAAGTAAACTTACTTCATGTGCTGACAGCTCACGAGTCAAATTTGTGCGTTTTTAACAGGGAATAAAAACGCGGGTACTTCTATTTTCGAAAGGGAGTTTAATGCAAGGCAAATATTAGGCCTGATTACCTAGGAGAAATTAAACCTATATGATTTGTGACGCTTCCTTGAGTCTTTAACTATTGTTCTCTTTCAGCATATTTATCTAAATGGTTCAAAGAATACATTCAAATTTATAGTGAAAATTATAACATACATTAAAATTCCCATTTCAAGAAAAAGAGCTTAGAAAATTACAGTTCTCTGTCTCAGCAGACTAAGTTAATAGGTGCAAAATGTTTTTTAATCAGAAGCAGAGACGAATATATTTACACTAGATTTGACTGAAATAGGAGGCAGAGAAGTTTGGACGAGACGGAAGAAGATCAATTGGCAAGGGGAAGCATAAACAATTTTTTTCTTTTTTTATTTTTTTTTTTGTCTCAAACCTTGGACAAAAAACCTACGCTGAATAGTTTGGACATTACCACACACATGCACTCCCCTCCTCTGCCTTGTTACATGCTTCCTAAGGGATACTTGACAAATGCCTATAAAATCAACAGAAAATCCAAATCTAACATCTTCTCACTGTGAGCCCACACAGCCTGCTGCCGATCATGCCGACCATTTGGCAAGGACTGGATCTGCAGGAGAGCAGCTGCTCCAGCCACTCTCTTCCAGTAACATCAGAGATACGAGGACTTGGGGAAAAATTAACCAAGTGATCAAAAATGGAATAAAAGATGTTAAGAGGTTTTTTCCTCCCTGTAAACATCAAATCATCCTCCATGCCCAACTGACTCTAATATTGTTCTAAAACTGGAGATATCGACAACTCAAGCCACTAAAATAGACAAACAATCTAAAATATACCCAGCCTCAAAAAGAGCTTGCAGTCCGAGCCACGGAGGGAAGACGGTTGCAAAGCACACAAGAGTGTGTGGGCTACCAAAAGCCCAGTATTTACTCCTCAGCTTCTATAGCTTAGGCTTTTCTTACCCCCAAATTGCAGGGGCTCCCCTGTTCTGGACTCCAGTATAACTTGGAAAGAGCACACAGTGGATGAAAACAAACACACTTTCGCGAAGAGATTCAGAAGCTACATTGCTTTTAATTCGCGTATACAAGAAATACACTTATTTAGACAAAATAATAACAAAACTGGAGCACCCTGGCCTATTTCTTTACCGCTATAAAGCATTCCTTAGGTTGGGTTCATATCCTCTAAGAGTTTTCTGGGCAGTTCGTTATTTATTTGGAAACATCAAATATTTGCAGTTCCCCTCTCTGATCTTGATTGGTCCCTTACCTAAACTATGCTGACTCCGTCGGGCTTATATTGCCTGCTTTGATCAGATGGGACTTTTGCTTTTCCTCAAGAAACCTCCCATTTCTCCAGTCTCTGCTACGACAGAGCCGCACTAAACCGTTATTGCAACGTTGCCTTTCCTGCAGCAGCCCACCTCTAAAACTCAAAGACAAACTCTTGCCTTAACCATAAGAGAAGCGTGCCAGCCTTTCTGCAGAGGTGAATATGCTTTCACAGAGATGTTTCCAAACAATACTGCAGTTTTTTTACTCTGTAATTTCAGTCAGGATTCACCGGCTGCCTATTCGAGAGTGCTGTTACTCACAGGATCACACTGTGTGTCACCGAAAGCATTGCACTACTGCGTGTATCGCTTGAATCACGTTCTGTATTGCAAGTGTGAATGTTTGTACAAGGTTCGACGTGGTACTCACCGCATAAATATCTGACACACCCTCTCCTCTGCCTATGGAGCCTACTGCAAAATGGCAGTGCCCCAAAACTCAAGGAAACCCCCACACTTAGATGTGTTTACACGACTTGACTGATCCGAGCACGAGAGTCCTGTATCGTTTCACGCCTCATCTACTAACTGATTTAATAAAAGCCACAGCCTAGAAAGTTCTCAAACTTTACTGCGAAAGTTACCAGAATCTTCTGTGATACTGCACATACACATGGAGCTGTTTACATCCTCTTCATCTGGTTTACTCATTCTATTACCACCAGCCTTGTTCCAAAATTAAATCAGCCTTACCAAACACAAAGCTGCTTTTCCCCTATTTCTCTATTAATGTCTTTTAATGACCCTTTTATGGCCCCCTCTCTTTAGCCTGGCCTTTTTTGGCCATTTCTGAAAAAGCTTCAACTCTCCTTAATCTCCAGAGCAACCACTTTCCCCTGAGCTCGCTTTGTTTCCAGTTTTGATTTTATACTCCCATGGTAGCGCTCACTCTTCACATATTTGTTTACAGAACAAAAGCCACCAGTCTTTAAAAGCACTGTGGAGTAGAAAACACCCCTTTTAGGTAATTTTATTCAGCTGTGCCAATAACAACAGCTATCTCTAGTCAATCCTACTGTGATGTGCAATTACTTTCTTGGAGTAAAAAGAAGCAAGACAGAACAAAGACATGCTTAAAATGTTACCTTCAGAAGATGATGTGGAAACATACAGAACAACTCAATTATGTTTTCAGACCTACACGGCATATAGTACTGATGAAGTACAGACACTTCTGCAATTTTCTTTCCAATCAACCAAATTTGTACTAAAATGGGTTGGCAACGCTCGTTACACTAAGGAGAACTATAAACACTGCCAACTAAAGCATATATAGATCACAAAGCCTGTTTATCTCTAAATCTGTGTTGCTTTGTGCTATGGGGAAAAGAAATGAAGCTCGTTCCCAGCGAAACCATCAATGTTTGAATGATATGCGTGGCAAAGGTAACTTACAGACAGCAAAGGGATGGCAACTTTTCCAAGGAAATCAGGGGGTTTATCTCCATCTTCATCAAACACTGTCACTTCCAGAACATCATGAATATCTTTAATAGGGCTGGAACAAAAAGTGCAGACACATAAAAAAATAACATTCGATACACATGCATACAGTCTCCTCCACAAAGATCTGAGAATACTGTTTTACTAATTAAGTTTGTATTACCTTGGAGTATAAAACTAGCATTTAATTAAATTCCCCTAAAAAAGGAATCAAATTATGGGTATTCCCCAAGCTTTCCCCTCATGTTTCAGTCCCATAACTAGATGAAGAAAATAACTACCAGACAGTGACACTTTTTGTGCGTCGATATTGATGCCAACGGTGTAGAACTCAGCTCTCCAACAGGGAAAGCTGGTGACTGGGAGAGGTCAAGGCCTGAATTCAAAACCAGGCTTCAGGACATTAAAGAAATAATACAGGAAACAAAACTTACGCAAGTTCATTTGACCTGAACAATTATTGAAAAATTGTCTCCCTTTTTAAGGTTCTAACAAAACTAATTACTTTAATATAAACCTAACAACCCTAATTAAGGACCAAATGTACAATATTTTTGTTTTGTTCAGTGCAAATGCTCTACTGAGGTGACAGTGGGGACGATCCTGAGCATTTATTAGGTCATTAATAAATCAGTCTCATCTTAGAAAAATTGTGTGCCTGCAAAAGCACGTGTAACTGGAGACGACTTATGAGTTGCATTCATTATCTCCTCTTTTCCTTTTTCCATGGGCAAGAGTTAAAGAAAGAGTTACATGGTACAGTGCGTGTTTCTTATTTAACTAAATGCAGCCGTTCTGCTCGAAAGAAGGTTGTTTCAGAGCTGTCCTGCTCCCAGAACCTCTGCCTGCAACACAGTGGAGTTGCTCCTCGCGTAGCAAGTCTGAACCTCAAAGCCACCTGGTTGCCTCTCCAGCTGGCAGCCACAGCATGTTCTGTGATGTGACCAGCAGCCGAACCACCATGAAAGGCACTGTTTTCAAGACATTATAGCTTTAAAATACACTGAAACCTGCCACTTCTGCAACTAGATATCCACATTCCTCACCAAGGCATTATCATTTCCCATATGATAAAGCTACCAGTGGTATAAAATATTAAAACCCCTACAGTGACACACGCAGATAAGTGTGTTGCAGAAAATCTGAGTATGATGGGAAGGGCTCTCTGGTGGTCTTGAACACTCTGGCTGAAATGCATTCGTTCACTCAAAATAATCCACTCTGCTCCAAAATAAATCTAAATCATCAATAGCTTTTAAGGTGCTTAATTGAAATTTTTTTAAATGGCCAAAAATCTAAGGAGAGCTGTGAGAGCCTGACTGGCTCTGCAGATTTGGTGCTTGGACTAGCCGTGCAACAGCAATGAGAAAGTTAGAGGGAGTCCACAGCTGACATTTCTGAGACCCACAGGAAGTACAGACACAGCTTTCTTTTTAAATGAAATAATTCTGAATTCTTGTTAGGTCTATTTTTTTGTATGAACATCCGACAAGACTCAGCTGCTGGCACAATCTCAGAATAAACAGTGATGAGTGGAAGCTTCTTGAGAACAGACAAAGTAAGAGAAAGGACTCGGAGAGAGACGCATTCAGCTGCAGCCATGAATTAAACAGAAATCTGGCAAGGTACTTCTATCAAAGAGACCAGATACTTTTTATTGTGTTCCCATCCAGCCCAGTATTTATGAATGTTGCTTTTGCAAGATGTCCATCATTCTCAAACTGCTCTTCCAGCGGACAGGTGCAAATGTCATAAACGCTCCGTTGCCAGCCCTCGCGATTGCCTTCCTTGCCACAGACTACCACAGTCTTGGAGACGTTTATCTCACTCAGTCATTGGGCTGTTGGGGGTTGTTCAGCCTGAAGAAGAGGAGGCTCCGGGGAGACCTTATAGCATGAAGGGGGCTACAGGAAGGCCGGGGAGGGGCTGTTTGCAAGGGCACGTAGCGATAGGACGAGGGGCAGTGGCTTTAAACTAGAGCAGGGCAGGTTTAGATCAGACATTAGGAAGAAGTTCTTTACGCTGAGGGTGGTGAGACACTGGCCCAGGTTGCCCAGAGAGGTGGTGGAGGCCCCATCCCTGGAGACATTCAAGGCCAGGCTTGATGAGGCTCTGAGCAACCTGATCTAGTTGAAGATGTCCCTGCTTACTGCAGGGGGGTTGGACTAGGTGACCTTTAAAGGTCCCTTCCAACCCAACACATTCTATGATTCTATGATTCACAAAAATCTTTGTCAGCGTAAATCAAGATGAAAAAATTGTGCTTTTTTTGCTTTTTATAGTTTATACATAAAATATATATAAGTATATATATGTATTGTATATATATTTTATATATATATTATATATATATTGTGTGTATATATATATAATGCTTTTTACAGCATTTTTGCTATTAATAAAGTCACCAAAAAAGAATACTTTGATTTCCATAAAAATTTAAGCTTCTAATTTGGGGTAAACTGCGTTTGGCTAGTTTAAATTCAGAAAGTACACCAGGAACAACATGAGCTCTAATTTTCTGCTTACTTACAAATTAAACAAGGATTCTACCATGGTTCAATGAAACATTTTTCATTTTAAATTACGGAAAATGTAGGCGTGAGTATCTGCTCTCTACTTTCTGTTATATTATCTCTTGGATCCAGCTATGACTCCATTATGTCTAGTCATGATTCTTCCTATAAATATCACAGTAATTTTTCTTTTAATGACTTCTATTAATAAACTCCATGTAAGAACTAGTAAAAGGCAAAAGGCTTTAATTGAGTTATATTTGATATTTCTCCTACATCCTCTCTGACTGTGAAAAAATGACATGTCTTAAACTTGACCTTTGTATTTTCCCAAAGTCGATAGCTTTTATAGTTACGCTGCTGTTTGGTGTTGCAGCATGTTTTCAAAATCAATCCACTTACAATGTGAAAACTTTGTTCCACTCTGGATTGAGGTTCTTGTAAACGGTGTGTGTTTGAAGACTGTCGTTTCCCAGCTCTAATACACAGAAAGGATCGCTTTTACCTAGGGAAGGATCAGATAGACAAGAAAGGAAAAAAAAAAAAAAATGAAGTGGACCAGTTATTGTATTTAGTATGCCTGCTCTTTCTTTGCAATAGGGCTGAGGAAGTGATTGGTCGAATAAAATAAGATCCGTTAATACAACTGCAAACTGCCTCGCTCTGTTGGAATGACTCGCTAAATAAACAATACCTCCAAGGCATCCTCAGTTCTGGAAACTCCAATACTTACTTTGCAACACATTCAGGTAGCTTCATTCTAATACCCGAAACCTGAGACTTAGTCATCTCTAAGTCTTTATAGCAAGAAAAATCTGCTCATGTTGGTAATTACTCAGGTAACATTACAAAAGGACTACCATCACTCTGACCCAGGTAAGCATCAGTGCTGCAGCTCTCTGTTTTATCCTCTGCTTAGGGTCTGTTGTCTTCCTCAGTTTATTACAGGATTAAATACCCACGCCATGAGAAAAGCAGCACAGCACTGTCTGTATCAGCAGCATTTCTTCAGTCAGTTCCACGTGAGCAAGTCCTTGGAACTATGAAGGCCCTACACAGTGCCACAGTTTAAACAAAACCCAACATCAACTGGAGAATCCGTGCGCGAACCAGGTATCGTACTTAAAGTGAACAAACAAAACAAATGCCCAAAACCCCACAAAACCCAAACTCCTCTCAAAAGAAGGATGTTAACGTGGAACTTACTATGGTGAAGACGTGTTTGCTAATGTAATTTTTTGATAACTCACATCACATGAATTTGTAGCTTTCACAACTTATTGCAGCTCAGCAGTTCCCATCGTGAACGGAGTACCCTTTATCAGCACGTCTGTCTCACTATCTGATTTAATCTCATCTTCAGTGTTCATGTATAACTTGGCCATAGACACTCCAGCCTAACTGCTATGTAGGCAACTAAATACCTCAGCAATGCAGGGATTTAGATAGCAGACCAAAAAAAAAAAAAAATATACGTATATTTAAGCAAAAGCTCTCTTCTTCTTAATCCTTCTTTTCGGTGTTATTAATGCAGCCCTTTTAAGGTCCTTACTCTGAGAAGTTTATAAACTAAACAGGAATCTTTCCAGTATGTAAACAGTGAGTATTAACTAGTCAATATTGGTAAAGTTTAAAGACCATGTGTATTACTGGAATCTATTTGTCTTCTCCTTTTCAGCTTACATGCCCATTCCCTGATAAGCGTGGAAACGCGTGTAGCCTTTCAGAGAAACTGCTTGAAATGCAAACTGGTATATGCCAAAAACAATCCCACTGTATAATTTGGTATTCTGAATGCTATTTTTTTTGGTCAGTGAGCAAATGCAGTGTTTGAGAAGAACTCTCATGCGTACACAGAAAACATCCAACAAAGCAGAAAAAGTCATTTTCACGTCAACAAAACTATTATCTGGGAATACAAAAGTATGGAAGGCTCAAACTGGGTGAGCAATGGCTGAAAATCTTCTACATATTTGATATAGCTGCATGGAAACTAGCCTAAAATTTATGTCAAATGGCAAAATATGGATTTTCAAAACACTGTTCAAAACCAAAGCAGATACCATGTTGTTTTCCGATAACTATTATTATAGTAGGCTAAAAACTTACAATTAAAGTTTGTATTGCCAACATATAATCATCTGACAACAGAAATCCCAATTGCACCAAAACCCAATCTTTACTGTGGGAATAAGGTATAAGGTGGCATTTCACGTGTCATCAGATGACTGGGCTGCAGAAGCCAACAGGAGACTCACGGCTGCTCTGGGACAGGACAGGGAGGGAACTCTACCTGCTCATCCTGCTCCTCTATTAACCCTTGGAAAACCTTGTACCTCTTATTGTCTCTGTGATTTTCTCTTTATCAGATTTTTTAGCTAGACTTCGAATTTACTTATATCAATAACAATAAATCTGAGCAGTCTCTCTGGCAATGCAGGAAATATGGCACTACTCTAGGAGGGCTCTATTATGGAAGCCCATAATTGCTGCACTAATCATTTATGAATGGCTCAGAACAGATAATTAATCTTTATGTCTCTCATTTCACGATCAGAAATTATGCTATTTTTACCTAAAATGGCTGCATCCTTTTGCAATTTGGTGGGTCTATTACAGCATAATACTAGGATATTTTCAGCACTGCCATTGAAAAACAATTTGTCATTTGCTTCATGAATCAGGCTCAAAGCCTGGGTTATTTTGAATATAATGACAGACTGAGTAACCTTTTACTTAAGCAGAATTTCATTCTGTGCTATGCACAAGGAATGTGTGTCACATACTCTGCATGAAAAGTCTTTGAATTGCAGAATCAAGAACCTGCGCGTCTCTTCCAATGTTCATTATCCACCCACATGCTGCTGTTTAAGTATTGAGGGAAAGGGGGCCAAATCCATCACTGATTCAAACACATTAGCATCAGTGAAGTCTTCCAAAGGGTAGATAACCTTCTGGGCTCAGCTCTTTCCCTGGACACTGTCTGTATTAAAGCCTCACACATTTCTAGATAGCCTTAGCCTTGCCATTTGCCAAAGGTTCTGCTTTGCTGTGGTACACTACTTATTTAATTTGTTAGTAAAGTGCAGTTACATGCCTAATTCCGTATAGACTTATACATTATGTCAATTTAGAAATGCATTTCTGTACAAGCTGCCTTTCGTTATTGGCAGATTTTTTGTTTGTTTTCAAATTAAGTTCCTCAGTCCTTTAAAGTACTGCTCTCTGCACTAACTTTTTTTTTCCCCCATTGCAGGGTTAAGTAGATAATTGAAGCTGGAATAGTATTGTGATTCATACTGGGCTTTCTCCTTTGGTCCTTAGTTTAGGAGCAACGTTCTCTTATGTCACAATGTCCTCATGAATACCAGGGTATGGGGCAAGAGTGTTTTCTCTCTAGCATCCTTCCTGCCTTTATCAACAAGTTATCTTAAAAAATGACTGTGTCAGCAAATATACAACACACAATGCTCTGTCTGTGAATTACGAGCTGCTCAAGATACAGAGGGGAATTAAAAGGTCTCCAGAATCCTGGAGAAAATCATAATAAAAATAATAATATCCGGGCAGTCGCTGCAGAGAAGTATCAATTCCCTAGACCTTCCCTGAAGAAACAATATAAAGTTGTCTTTTTAAACGGTGTTACTGTCCATTGCTGTCAGGACCAAACACAATTTGAGGGAAAGCCCGATGAAAAATCCATCCTTTTCTTGGAGTAAGAGTGCCAAAAAGATCACCCCAAATCGAATCCTGAAACGAGCTGTAAGAGAAACCATCACACTCGCACCCCCATCGCTTTCTTTTTCGGGTGACAGCCTGCAGCACCACCCAAACCCACACACTCAGCACCGTGTCAGATGCCCCCAAAATCCTTCAGTCTTGTTCACGAACTCACAAGGCACCCGACAAAAGATGCAGAGGCTGCTTTGAAGGCACCATCACTTTATACTGACTCTTATTTTATATATTCCTGCTGGAAAATACAACAGCACATCATGCTAACTGCTAAGTTACTGGTCACACTGCTCAGATCTAAAGGGGAAATCGGATCTCCATCCACCGGACCTTCCCACATACTTTTGGGAGTCAAAACCATTTGGTATCGCAGTTCCCTGAGGCAGGTTTCGCCACTGGGGAAATGATGAGCTATTTATTTTCCTTGATCAACTGACAGTACTGAACAAAGTCTAAGTAGCACTCACAATGTATTATGGCACTCACAATATATTATAGCATCTTATACTGGAAAAATAGAAATAAAATACCTGCAAAATCTGCTGCCAACAGGTCCACCGCCTTTAAAACTTTGACTTGTAAGAAGCCAACATCCTTTATGTCTCTAAAGGAATTCTTTATACACTGCAAGGAGGAAAGCATAAAGATATATTTAATTCACTAAGAAACAGAAAATAATGAACTACTAAAAGACTTACATTTTTATATCCATCGCTATTTCTGTGGTGTTTCAGTTCAGGAGCTGATAACACCCATAAATACATCTCCACTATCCCAGTCTCACTGCATCATGACCCCGAGGTTCACAACTTCATAAGCTACCTGCTCCCAAGGAAATTCTCCATTCGCATAAGTTACACGTTAACTTCATGGTGGAGACTGAAAGAAGCCCTGCATGTTCATGCAAGTATCAGCTGCCAATTAAAACAGAAAATGGGACGTAGGTAGACCTGGAGAAGCAGCATGGGTCAGGAGGGCAGCACATTCAATCAGGAGTGAGGAATCTGTCCTCAAAAGTAACTTTGACTTGTGTTGTTCAAATTCCTTAGACTTGCACTCTATTTTCGAGATATACATGCTTATTTCTTCTTGCCCCATTTTCGAGAGATAGACACTTATTTCTTCTTGCCCAGGTTTTCAGGACTGAGGTGTGGAAGCCATCATTGGCTTTATCCTCCAAAAGTTGGAAGTCCAGAACATATCCTCCCCAAAGGAAGAACAAAAGCTAAGCATACTATAAGCTCTCTGTGGTGCTCAATGTCTCTTATTCCCCACGATAATCTCTTAATACAATTCAAGTTTGCAAAGAAAAGTATTAGTTTAAAACTCAACAAATACAAGCAGCCAAATCGCTTGGGTCTATCTGCCCTGCAAACCTCCTTGTCATTCGAAACGTAATAACTGTTCCGTGTGATAGTTTTCTCTGGTAGGAGACATGTTATTGTGACTGGCCAAATCTTTTTTTTTATTTTTATTTTTCCCTGCAATTTTGACTACTTTCAAAACTAAAGGAGGAAAAAAAAAAAAAAAAAGGAAGGAAAAAAAAACCGCAAACTCACATAGCGCTGTGAAATCTGTTGCCTTTCACTGGGGTCTCCCAAAGGGCAGACACACAGATCAGAGATAGACACTCCCGTACACGGGGAAACCACGATCAGCATTAGCAGGGACCCTGGATATTTTTCCAGAGGCAGCTCTAAGCAATTGGTTCGCTTCATCGGCAGGGCAGTAATATCAACTTGGCACCTAGAATGACATGACCAACGGGTTAATAAGAAGAAGGAGCTGGAAAAAAAAAATAAAGTGATATTTATATTGATTTCAGTAGCAAGCAGGCACCAAAACTTATTGGTTGTTCAGGATGGAAAAGAACGCAAGAAAAAGTATCTCAAAATTAAACATGGAAAACCAATTAGCCAGTTTCTGTTGCACTTATTGTCAAGTTTTGCTTTCTGGTTCACCTATTGGTAAGCAGAGGTAAAAGGTTTGGGCTACAAGTACAGTAGGAAAACTTAACTCTGGCCTGCCTCACTTCCCCTCTAAAATCCCCTAGTGCTTTGTGATGGATTCGAAACACAACTTGTATTTCACCTGGGGGAAAAGAAAAGAGGCAAACGCAAAATTTAAAACATTAGCCTAAAATAGATTAGTTTCTTTAAAGTCACATACTCCATTTTATGCTACATTATACTGTATGCCCCAATCTCTTTTACAAGCCTTACTCAAGCTGCATTTTCGGTGTACTACTTCCCAAAGGGAAGGATTGTCTTAAAAAGTCCCCCTCCCATCCCCTGCATGTAATATGTATCATTAACCTGATACTTCACCAAAAAATAAAAGTAAGGAGGAAAAAAGAGAAACATTTATAAAGAGACAATAATAAAAGACGAGCACGGGCTAAAGCAGAGAGATATCACTAGACAGCCAGTTACATGTGAAGGGAGCGGTTAAATGCAAGAGAAAGCCTAATCACTTGGCTCGGCTAAATGCCTTCTATTTAGCAGTCCAGTAAATGGAGTGGAACTTTTTTGAACCTCCGTAGGGCTTGGCTTTTAAGATCAGGCTGAACAAAAGTCACAGATGAAAAAGGGAAAAACAAAACTAAGGAAGGAGAAGCTTTGTTGCCACAGTGCAAGGGGAGTCGCATTTCTCAAAGGGACGGCGAGCGGATGACGGAGAGGGAGAGCTTTCGCTCCGCTTAATGCCTGCCGACAAGTTTTTATTTAAACTAAACTTGTTAAGGTGTTGCCTTAATAGGCTAAAATTCCACAGGGTTCCCCCAGGTGGGTTTCTTCTGGGTAAATGGTGCATGTAGTGTTCCTGATTGATCCCATTCCAGTAGTAGAGCTGGAGCGGTTTATACCCATCTGCTATAAATTGCATGCTTTCCGCTTCTTAACAGCCTATTTTCTGTGAATGCTAAGGGGGGTGAAAAAAAAAAAAAAAATCCCAAAACATTTCAGCCTGAAAAGCCAAGAAGCTGTGTTACGAAGTAAAAGTCATTGCTCTGATGAGTTTGTAAGTCATCCAGTAGCTCCGTGTATTAAAACACAGCTCTTTGTGTAAGTTTCTTCTGACCAGAATCAATGGGAATGACTCTGCCTTAAGTGTGCTCTTTGCTATTCACTGCACCGAATGTACAACAGGTTGCAAGTTTACTCTTATTAACTGCTTTCAAGTGCTTTGAAAGAGGAAGAAAATAAACCAGGAAGAGTACCAACACTGCTCGGCGCGTAGGCTGCCTCTCAACACAGTTTCCAAGTGTGAGAGGCTGCATTTAAAGCTCATTGCTACGCCTAGACTCTTCAGAAAGATATGACAAGAGAAGTTACAGCAGAAAGGAAAATAAAACAACAACAAAAAAAGGCAAACATTTGAGAAAAAGACCTTATCACTTCCACACTGGAGGTCAACACCACCTTGGCTGCATTAACAGAGTTGCTTCTCAGACTGCAGCAGTTTTGCACTGATACCTAAAGTATCATTAAAAGGGGGGATGTATCGTTATCTTGGGGTTTTTTGTTTGGTTGGGGTTTCTTTGGGGTTTTTTTGTTTTGGTTTTTTTTTTTTTTTTTTTTACAGATGAAGAAACTGAAGAAAGGAGAGGGGAAAATTCAGGGTCACCCAGCTGGTCTGCAGTTCTGCTGGCAACAGAGGCCACATCTCCCACATCAGCATTTCATCCACCACCCACTCAACACAGCCCGCAACTGGGAAAAGCTGCATTTGCTTTTTTATATTAAGAACTTTCCACAGGGTAAGAGAGAAAAGACAACTCGTTCAGACAATGGTGTATCTCCCACCTATAGATAACCTCAGAAATCTCTCGTATCTCACAGGCAAAGTTAAATATAATTGTAGCTTGTTTTGGCAAATTGGAATTGTTTCTCTTATTAAAAGAATTTGATTAGCCAAAGGTCAAAGAAAAGATTGAATATAAGGGTGTGGGGGTAGGAGAGATGCACATGTGGAGGGGAAGACAGCAGGAGGTGGAGTATAAGCATTTCTTCCTCAAATCATGTCTGATTTCCGTGCAAACTAACTTCCTTAAAACATCTGTGTTCACTCAAGGTGATGGTATGCCTCTGTATTTTCTTTTGAGGAGCTGAAAAGAAAATCTGCATTTGCACTTGCAAATGGCAAAAGGCTTAAGAAAAGAAAAGACAATCTGTTTCATTTTGGTTATACAACATAATTGATCAGACTGCAAAGAATGCAGCTTGGTAGAACAATTAGACGTTCAATTTACTATATAAATTCTGCAGTTTCCACACAAACGCTTCTACGCTATTAACACGAGTCTAATGATTTCCAAACTACTTCCCCCATCCTCTTGAAACTCTTCCTTTCCTTCTTTCTCAGCTTTCTATATGCAAGACCTTATTACAGGTAAGTATTTCACAGGAAAGTGGTAAGAGACTACGGTGACGGGCACAGTATGAAGCTAATGGAAGCAATCCACTGTTTGCTCAAAAGTTGCCCGATCTGAATGCAAAGGGCAAGACTCTCGGGTTATATTTTAGGTAACGCAAACGACCTCCTGAGTTAAATTCTCAACATAGTATTCCTATCTCAGAATAGGATAGCTCTGCTTGTTATCTGTTGCTACATTACATATTAAATCCAGGTATAGACCTTCACACACATGGCTACATTCATGATCTGGACGGGATACGGTTCTGTAAGTTAAGAGTGCCTTGTGCACACAAATGTATCGCTTTTTTTTAACCACAATTAAATGCTTTCCTTCCGCCTCCTGATCAATATCGAGGTCTACACCTCTATGTTAACCTCTCGTCCCATAAAGGATTACACCACAGCTTTAGTTTTCATTTAAGACTGTTATTTTTACTTACAGCCCTCATCTTTAGCTGCCAGACTTCCCCACACACACCCCCCTTTTTTATTCAATTTGAAGAGAAATATTACTTGAGAGCCCTACATAGTAAATTTGGGGGTAAAATTATTTGTTTATCAGGGAATCAAGTGTTAAAGTTTCACTAAAAAGTGCAGAGCTTAGCCTCTTACCAGTAATTATAGAGTTGTATTTTATTACCCAATCCACAGTTCATCAAATTATAAGTAGCTTTAAATATATATAAATACATATGAAAAAATCCACACACAACATTGCCATTTTTTCCGCCTGCGGAATTCTTGAAAGCCCTTCACAAAGGAGGTCAGAATCATTATCACAGTATACAGTAAGATACACCTATGATTAATATTTGGAAAGGAATTTCAAATACCACAGGTGTAAAGGAGACAATTAAATAAGGTCTTATTCTGACTTATTCTACAGGTGAGTTTTGGTTGTCTGATTCTTCCTATAGCTCGGTGAAATTTAAATGAAAGGTTTGTACGCAGTCATAGTCGATTTTACTGCTCCATCCCAACAGCATGGCCTTTAAAATACGGATTGTTTCTTGTTGCAAAGACACTGTTTCCTGGAGACATTCATCATAAAGCTATTGGATGCACTCCAATCCCATAGCTCACGGTCTTAACTCTAGCAGGTTTTGTAAAATCTCTTTCTTGAGGTAAATATGTGAAGGAAAAAAAAACCCCAACATTTTGCAGCATCTCTTTTTCAAAACATATCCCTTAATGCAGAAACACTCTGTAACCACTTGGCATAAACAATTTAACTCTGCCTGGACAAATTCTGCACACGTTAACACCTTTGTTATATTAATATACATTAACATCATCTCCTGTTTATAGCATGCCTCTTATCCCAAAGGACACAAAAAGCACTCAATAAATGTTACTAACAGTTCTGCGCAGACCAAATAGAGGGATTATCTCATCCAGCACCAAAACACAGCCACCCCTCGGTGTCGCAGCTGAACCATTCAATGCCGCGGGATTTTAAGCGAGGAAGAGAAACTGGATCCAGTTGAAAACCTAAGAAGGACGCGGGTAGGCTGAACGTAATAATTTAGCTTGCGATGTGCACTGACAGCGAGGGTTTGTTTCGTGATAGAAGGGTGACACAAAATCACACCGAATGTTTCCTTACTAATTCAGAAGCAGACAAAGGCCCCAGGTGTTAGTGTTTAGTACCGGAGGTCCAACACATTTCTTATTGTACATGTTCCATAGTCTCCACAGACGCTTCAGGTCCTATTTCAAGAACAATATTTTACCCGGAAACCAAATTATGCCTGGCAGAAGAAGAGCCATGTTCCAGGGGCTTAAGGCATCCATCCTGCATGAACTCCTGGGTCTAAAGGAATTAACAGAAGTCTTATTCCACAGAAGGTCAGCAGTCTGGATTATAAAACGTGACTCCACCTTGTGCATCTTCTCAACTTCATTTAAATATTTTATATCTATATACGCACACATATATACACATATACATACATAAATACATATACACATAGTATATGTATTTAAAGGTCTAACCAGCACAGATCAACCTACGTGGCCCCGAGGGAGCACAGAGGGGCACAGATCAACCAACGTGGCCCCGAGGGAGCATAATGAATCCTAACTGTACCCACAAATTGACCACAGAATTATTTACTAAGATCCAGCAAATTTTGCCTTTTCCTCAAAACCATGCAAATTATTTGAGGGCAGCTGGGCTGTACTGCTATATGTAGTAATGGAACATAACCCACGAACATTTCACTAAAGGATCTTTCTTATCGTGATGGTGTGAAACCCAGGAATCTGAAAACTCAACTTGGAAATCATGGGGACAATAAACATGGCACCTCATAATGTTGTTTTGCCTACAGAATCCTTTTCCAGATTACACTGCACTTGAACCCTTCATAAAATATTATTTATTGGGTGTCAAAAGTTTCTATGCTGTACAAACAAGGCTTGTTATTACGCATTTGGTGTTTACCTATTCTTGCAATCAACCTTTAAAATCTAGTACAGTTTTTTTCCTGTTTTGATGCTACAGCGAATTTGATGTGCTTAAGGCAACAACAGTAATATTTTCTCTCCACATAGACAGCAACAATAACTTTAAGGTAAATCTAACACACGCAGGCTTTCCCCTTGCTGAAGTCTTTAATAATAGAATAAGCATTTTGCTGATAATTTTTTTGCCACGTTGAACACCACCTGCCAGAAACCAGTGGAAGAAAAAAAAAAGAAGAAAAAAAAAAACCAAACAAAAGGGGCAGAAAATCCTAAGGAAGAATTTCTCCAGCATCAGGGAGATTGAACAGAGGCAAGCTGCAAACACTGCTACATTTCCTGACTCTAAAGAGAATATCAGAAGTAATAAAAGTAACTGTGAGAATGGAAGGAACAGATTCATCTTCAGCCACTTCTCCATGTGATGAGCAATAGCATTCAGCCAGAAAGCATTTCCTGCTCTGCAAAACCACAAACATTTGTAGAGCCAAAGGGCATTGTTCTTCTCAGTGAATAGTTTCAAACTATTTGAATGCTTAAAGTAAGAGAATGTTCTTATGAGTTACTGTTACTTAGTTAGCAAGTTGTGAAAGGCTCGCCAGGTGAGAACGGCAAACGAGGGCAGACAGGATCCCTGCCCCTAAGAATTCAGGGGTTGTGGCACCGATCCTGCAAGCAGATAAGCAAGGACAGAGCCAAGAGGGGCTCCAGTAAATTAAATGGTTCTTGGTGCTGCTGCATGTAGCCAACTGTGCAGATGCATTTTGGGGAGATGGGTCTAGATGACAATGCTGCAAGCCAGAAGAAGATACAGTTACTACTAGGAAACCAAGACTGTACTAATACTGTACAAAATAAGATGGAGTTAGAGTGGAGAGGAAAGAGCAGGACTTAAGAGTGGGAACCATATTCTATCCCCATTAAGAAATTAAAATGAAAGGTTCAACTGCTAACCCAAAAAAAGTCTCATCTGCTAACGTGGCATAAGATCATTACTTGAGAATTTGAAGCTGTAACGAAATAATGCAGTGGGACAAAATCTGGTATCAGTCAGGAGATGGGTCGACCACCTGTGAGGCTACCTCTAAAAATGGTGCTTTAAACAACACGAGCTTGTGCAATATCATGAGGCGCCAAACCCACTGAGATCAGTCCTTTGTGGCAATGGGGAAGAGATTACCCAAATAAAGCAAAGCCAGGTTAGGAGGATCCACAAACAAGGCTACAAGAAGACACCACCAAGGCGCAAACTGAGAAAAGGGACACCAGTGCCACTCAAAAGGAACACAACGATCCCTAAACTGGCACCAGCCTGAAGCCACAAATCAGCCCCGCAGAGCACAGCGGGGCTGGGGCGGTATCACCATGCAAATGCAGACAAGTACTGCCTCCTTGCTGCCACCGGCCCTCCCAGAAACGGCTGCCACTGAGCTCACGGAGTATTCTGGATTTTACAGTTGGCATGCGTAGGGTCAGCTTGCACGTCTCTGCATTCAGGTTGTGGTTAATCAATAACCCCGTAATATATTTTAATAAACAGACCCTTCCAGAGGCGTCTGGACATGACTGGAATAAGGAGAGAAACACACAGTATGATGCTGATAATGAAAATAAATTGATCAGTTTAAGAAATCATAATAAAAATCATATTATCTTTTGTACTTACCCCACCCCCCCACCCCCCCAAAAAAAGAAAAAACTTACGTTCCCAAAAGCTCCTCGTGCTTTTTGTTATCCTTTCTCCAGACCTCAATGTCCAACATATCCTTCCTGTCAGAGAAGTAGTGAAAATCAAACTGTTCCCTCCACTGAGGATTTGCACTCTTACACAGTGTCTAGAAAACATGCAGTTATAATATTTACTTTTCTTAAATAGTACTTATTTCCACAGAAAAGCACATATCAATTCTAGATGTTAGGGCATCAAGTCCTAAGGTCATTCCAACCAAAGCTCCCCAGCCCATCATGCACAGCCTCCTCTTCCTTAAAAACTCTCTTTCCCCTCTCCCAGTAACGATAAATATGCAAGTGTGATGTGAATGAACGGCTGGAGAAATTCTGAAATGCAAAATGGATCCACCAGCTCCACTTTCAGTGGACTGTGGTCATCATTCAACACCACACACTGGAAAAAGGAAAAAAAAAAATCAAGAATAAACCTTTTGAGGACAATCACCTGAAAACAGGTTTGAATGAATTCAGGAACCCAAACCAGTCTTTTTTACCCTTCTGTGTTAACGTATAGGCAAAGAAGGAGCAGCCTTGAAATTATTAACAGCCAGTTAATTTGGTATCTGTAAACGGCCCCTCTGAGTTCGGTGAGATTGTTCGTGTGTTCAGGTTACTCTGAGTATTCTCTGGATTGGGGCTTAAATCACTTGCAATTCAGATCACACTACGCTACCCACCATCAATACCAGCACGGCCACTGAGAGAACAGGAGATAGGATTAGCTGGACCATGACTGAGATTTCTCCCACTTTGTCTGCTTTTCTGGACTATGAGAGATCATACTTCATAAATCGAATAAACTCCAGGAAAGAATGTGAAGCACTGCCTATGTGAAGTCCTATTAGGGTGTAAAAGCAGCGCTCCCCAACTCCTGCTGGACCCCAGACAGAAATACTAAGCAATTAACTCACTGCCCGCAACATTGTACTTGACTCCCCATTTTAAACTTCTTAATTTTCTGTGACTGCAAACAGTGCAGTCTTGCAGATTCATGACACAAGCTATGGACCGTGAAAGAGAAACATAAAAAAGGATCTTAACTGGAATAACGTATATTTATTCTAAAATAACTAACCCATTTGTTATTTTTCAAAGCTGCTTTTCTAAATAAAAAGCATTATATCATGACCTTGGTTTGAGGTCCGATGTGGGGGACAGAGTGCAGGTTTCAGCTGCGCCTACACTGAACGTTATGTTCTGTGAACTTGCTCTGCACATTTTGTACAGAAGGGGGTTGGTTTGTTTCCTCCTCCTCCTCCCTCCACACTTCCAGTTCATGACATGCAAAGCTCTTGCTTTCTCAACAGAATATTATTTTAATTATAGGCTCTCGCCTTATTGGAGTTTGGAGATGAAATGCGTATCTTTGGGAACCCCATTCATTTCTTAGGTTCCCATGAAACGGTACTGGATACAAGCAAACACAGCCTAGAAGAATAAAATTTCAAATCAAACCATGGAATATTCCATGTGTTTAGGGCGGAGGGGGTGGGTTCTGCTATACGTAACATATTTTTCAAGAAAGGTTCTTTAAAAAAAAAATAAATAAATAATTCCCCTGCACTGGGAACCGTTTCAGCTCTGCTTTTCCAGCATACCTAACGTTGCAAACCTAACTTCTGTATTGGCAGGGAACAAAACACATGTGTGATGCACATAGCTTTATTTCATTTCATATTAATGTCAAACATCCATCAATATGATGAGTACGTTAAATGCACAAAAACAGATACACACAGTATTCCTGACTTCCTATTTCTATATTGGCATGTAAAACATATTAGTAAAATGTTAATGTCCCTGATCTGATCTCCTGGTTTTGATCTCACTTATATAAAGGGGATTCAAGAATAGTTCCATCTGAGGTTGCAACACTGGCAAAAAAAAACCCCACCAGGTACCTTATTGGCTTCAGCAAACTTAAGGAAATCCTTAATACTTACCTTACTCTTGTATCTTTGATCTCCCAGTTTGAGGAGAATAAAAATCTCTGCCAAGCCCCCTCCGGGGATGTTCTTCCCCTCCAAGAGCGTGATGGTGACCAGCCCGTTCCACAACTGGTTCTTGCGCAAAGAGTCGGAGAGTCGCACGCTCCGTATGAAACTCGACTGAAAAGCAAGTCAGCAACACAAAACATTTATACGCCAAACCCCACATTTTTATGCTCAAACTGACTGTGATATGAAAGCACCAGAAGTGAGAGAGGTACCATGGAGTAAGCAGAGAATGGAGGGCAATAGGATGCTATGGATTTTCTCCCTGCACTGTACCGTGGCTGGCCCTGTGAAGGGATGTCATTCAGCATGAGAGCAAAATCAGCAGGGTTAGCTTGAACCACCAGAGAAGTCGACTTCAGCTAACCTGGCTGAGCTTTGGTAAGCGTAGACCTTAAGCATCGAGAGCAATCTGTTACGTTGGCTCAGGGAAAGCCACAGGAGAGTGCTGGGGAGGAGAGGCGGAAGAGGGGAGAAACTAAAGTAAACTCTTGGATGTCTCTAGCTCTGTCCATAAAACGCATGCCTGTCCTTTCCCGGGAGACAGCCCACAATCATAAAGTCGATGGCCAGGTGAAAGGCTGAGCACCCATCTTCCACCCCCTCAATCACTCAACCGCCTGTCGTCCGCGTTCGCTCTTCGCCTGCTGCCTTTGGAGCTCCTGCTCCCAGAAACCGAGCTCACGAATCAAAAATACTGATGCCTGCTGAAAAAACACTGACACCACCGGGCTCTTTATCTGGAGTTATGGTTACCTGGTAGCCACATTTGTTACCTTCGCAGCTTCATCCTACATAGCACGGCTGTGCTAACAGTTTGCTAACTGGCAATATTTTATTGGACAGAGGATGATTAAGTAGGCCTTTATTTGGGGGGAGTGAGCTGGAAACATTAAAACTCAAGGCTACACTCCTCTTCTCGCAGTAAAAATCCTGCCATATTTTATTCTCGTGAAGCAACTTTTAACTCGCCACACTTCGAAGCTTCAATCATGTCATATACAGGTGGGAGCAAGACGGAGGAGAAGATTTCACAAGTCACTTTAAAACAGGACGTGTTAGCTTTAAAAGCAAGTAAGAAATGTTGTTGCTAAATAAAACGATTGCAAAAGCACCTGATGTCTGAAGATTACTTTTTATGGATCAATTACCCAGCAACAAAATTCTTAAATCATGGGTGGTGAACTCACAAATTCTTTTACTCGCTTTTTGCTGGTTAAAAAGCCCAACTCTTTGAATCCCACAAGCATATTAATATACTTCTATTTAAACACCCCGTTTGGCTTTCCTGGCACACTGATTAAAAATTCCTACCTTTAAAAAGAAAACGAGATTTTTGATTCATAAATCCAGCTGCAATGTAATTTCTTTTTTTCTAAAGTTCGTCTTTTAGGCCAAAAAGCTAAAGCATGACTGTTCCCATGGACATACTTCAAAGTCCCGGCAGATATATTCCTCCCTAAACACTGAACTATTTCAAAATCCTTTTTATAAAAAAGGGAGTAATGTCCACAAGGGATCAAAGGGCATCCTACAGTCTGGCAATCGCCTCAGAAAAATGGCAGTGCTTCCATGAAATATGCCCTAAAATAATTTTGCAGCTTGGTATGTCCTAATTTCGAATTGGATGTTTATCTTGGAAAGGCTTCTATCTAACTTGTCCATAAAACAGCTCCACTTAGCTCTATGAGCCCTGTGAAAATGGAATCCAAAGCTGGCTATTAAAGGGGCCTGGAGATTGCTTCCATATGGCGTAACAGCATGGGAGTGGAGGGCTAAGGCCTACAGCAGGCGCTGCTTGGCTTGAGCTCCCCATCTATCCATGGACACTCGTTGCATTACACCATAACATCTGGATTATTGCTTGTAATGTCCCTGGGAAATATCCACTTCCCATCAAAGCCTTTATCTATCTCAGTTGTACTTTGAACATTTTCGTATTTAACATAGTCATGTTTGATGTGATGGACTCGCTGCTTTAGGACCAAGGATTCTCCCTCCCCCCCGGCTCCTTCCTCAGAGGAGGAAGAGGTATTTGATGTTAGTTCACAAAAAAAAAAAAAAAAAAAAAAAAAAAACAAAAAACCCAAAACAGACAAAGTTTATTATCCGCGTTACAATTTCTTTTAAAAACAAAGCATCCAGTTCTCTTCAAAGCTTCCAGGCTGAACGCGAAAGACAGTTGTTATCACTCAGTTTTCAAGTCAAATTTGGATTCTTTTCATTTTCTAACCAGGGCAGTATTTTAGGGAGTTGCTCAGCGTTGGGGGCCTTCCTGCCCAAGTTCTGTAGCGTACATAACCCCACCCTTTTAGCCACTGACCTGACAGTTCAAAGGACTTTTGGGAGTTACCCAAACCGGCCCGGATTCCACGCGGTCCCAGGAAAAAATCAGCGCCTGCAGCTCAGTGTTACTAGAGCACGTTGCAATGCATCAACTCTGACCTTCCAAAACAGGTGGCCCCCACCAAATGGCCTTGTGCACCCCCTTTCCAGATGGCTGTGCAGCTGCCAAAGTGCTCTGTGCTCATCTCAGAAGAGGCGTATGTTGGTCTCCAGCTAACAGGACCTGGCTACTTTCTGGACAAGATCTAGCATCACTTTAGAGCATCGCACTGGATAGAGAGGCCAAGATGTTTGCAACGGGTTTAGGGCACAGTGCTGATCTGCAGCACCCCACCACAGGTTCAATGGCTGCAGTCTGCTTCCTACCTCCCCCAGCCCAGCTCTGCCACCACCACAAGCCTCTCTCCAAACGGAGCAGCACGGAGCTCAGGACGGCTGCTTGCCTCACGCCCCCACAAGACATCCCGTCACATTAGGAATGCTTTGGATTTCCTGGACATGCCCACATTGCTCCCACAGTGTGTGCTCAGCAGGTCTGGCATGTCTCCTGTGCCTTGTATCATCTACGTGGACGGCAAAGAACCACTCTGTGCATGCTCTGCAGCCACCTCTCCGGCCTCCCCGGGTATTTGGCAGGTTGTTCCTCTGACCACCCTGATGGAAATCCCAGCCAAACAGGCAGTGGCTCAGATTCCACTCAGTTCCTGGAAGGAAGCACGTCTGGGGAAACCCAGACGTGTGGTAGACCCACAGACCTGGACCATCAATGAGTCAACTTTAGTGTCGCCTGGGGAAGTCTGCACTACAGAAAACGCCTCCCAGGCGACAAGAAAATGCTATTGCGCTATTTATTTTAAAAGTCTTACCTCCTCTCTGATACTCCGCACCTACTCGTTTCAAACTGATTTACACAGAGTTAATTGATTAAACTTCACAGCCTCCCCCTGAGTTGGAAAAACTATTACCCAGAACAGAGCAGAGAGAAGTGCAGTGATTAGTCCAACAAAGTTACTCGGGGGCAAAACAAGCACTGAAAAAAACCACCCCAAACACTTTCCCTCCCTCCAGCCATCACTAACACTAACCCGCCTTCGCAATGAGACCAGAAAAGTCAAAGCCCCTGTCTATACTGGCCAGAAAAGGAGGACATAACTGCTTAATCAGTGACAATTTTAAAGTGTTTTTATCTATTCAGCTCTTTCCTTTCCCTGTTACCTCTCAGGCTACAGACGCCTCCGCACTTGGGTACTTCAGCTCCTCTTGCTGCTGAACCCGAGCTCTTTCCAGCCGTGCTCCCAGACTGGATGCCAGGTCCTTCAGGCCTCTCCTGCTATATTTTCCTGTAAACTCTCTGCAGTCAGCCAGCTCACACTCTGGCTACGTCCCAGACCAAAGTAAAGGTGCCTTGCAGAGGTACAGAAAAGTTGGCTGCAGCTAGTATCAGGCTATAGGGCTGGAAATTAGGAAGCACATGCTTTATGATGGAAGCTGGCACATGTCCCAAGCACAAGACATTGCACAAGTTTGCTTATTTCTTCCTACCCCCACCCCCAATCACTTCTGAAATCAAGATAGTCGTAAGACCAGAATTCGAGGGGTTTTCTCCAGATAAGGCTCTGATTTTGGCTGGGCTCTGGATGCAAATAACCAGTGATACCATAAAGGTTACCTTTATGAGCAGTTCACTACTGTAAAATGGCTAACAGCTTGAATAAAAAGCATCCCTCGGACAAGCCAGACAGAAAGAAAATAGTAAGCACAAGAATACCCAGAAAGCTTTACTCTTAAAAGAATTTTTAACTTTTTAAAGTCCAAAAGACCATGTTCACTGCAGATTTAGGGACTGTGCAACACCAGGTAAGTAATGAGTAATCTTTTCTGAAGCAAAAGTGTGGCCTGGACATAGAACACAACCCTGCCACGTGAGGAACAGAAGACGGTTCTTCTCCCTACGGCTTAGAAAGAACATTTCCCCAGAAAACATCCCGTACCTGTAAACAGGAAAACTAAAAATCAGTGCTCACAATACCATTTTCAGAATCTAGTTCCTGGTTTCAAAATCAATATAGAAGCTTCTCACACCAACTTTCAATTTTTTATTATTTTCTGGTTCTGGTTTGGAGAACAAGAATGAGCAGGTGGGCCATGTTCTGCCTTCACAGAGCAAACAGAGGAGACAAGCAAGAATGACGGAGCTTTGGAGGGGAAAGAACCGGCTCATTGACCCAGCTTCACAAAATCCTTTAGGAGCTCAAGTCTCCCTGCTAACACCATTTGTATATAATCTCCCTCTATAGGCACCCAGCGAATCCCCTCTGGTGCATCAGGGCTGCTTTCAAATCTGTCTCTCTTCCTGACACACACATACATGCCCCAAGTTCAAACTTGTTTTTGAAGCAATAAAGAGATGCAGAAAAATCGTACATTTAAATGACACGGCGAGGTGGCCAAGTGTGAAGCGAGCCCATCTCTCACATCTTTCATTTAAAAGGATGAGACAGGACAACAGAAAGCCTGCTGCAATCCCTGTGAAGAGGTCAACGTCGAAACTGGGCCACGTAATTTGCCATTTGAGAAAACAACAACACGCAAATAGGAAGACACTTTGGACCTCTCCTCATTAGGCAGGGAAACCATTTTGCAGAGGCAGTCTCCCCTTGGGAAAGAGGAGAGGGCAGCAAGAAAGGCAAGTGAACCGACACAAGATTGCCGCCACGATGCGTGACCCTGTGGCAACCGAGTCCCTTCGCTCCACGAAACGCTCGGAGAGCGCTGCTGCCCACAGGGTATTGTGGGAGAAAGCCAAATACAATGAGGCAGGCAAAAATGAAACCTAACAGCCCACGCAGAAAAAAAAAAGAAAAAGGAGAACGAGGGATTTTCCCCTGCGATGAGATGCTGAGGAGCGCTTGGGTCCGGTCAGCCTTTCAGCCAATTTATTCAATCAGCTTAGGCTATCAAGGTGGCAATTGCGTCGCTTTTGTTTCAGGACCAAACTGCTGCGGGTCAATCCACCCCAAGCAAACCTGCTTATTTGCTTCATAGATGTTCAACACTTAAAGGTTATTCAGCTGTACAAATGCTGGAAATAGCGTGCGGGGCACTCAGGGTGAGACTTAAGCCACCCGGGACAAACAAGGCTACGGAGCATCACCCTGTTGGGCTCCAGCAGAGATAGCTACCAACTCCCTCTGCGCCCCAGAAAGAAAAGCAGGAAAGAGGGGAGAGCTTGCCAATACACAGATATGAGTACCTATATTAATAGTGCCTAATAGTATCTTCTTCCCTTCTCAATGCCACCCTCCATGAGAAAAAGAAGAAAGCTGGGCTCTTGGAGACAGCTCCCACAGAGGACAATGCTGTTCTCAGCTCCCATAAAAAATGAGGAATCTGGATGTGCTGCCCATGTCTTGGGAGTCTGCCCAAATGTGCGATGACTCCCCTTCTCGCAGCAGTGAAAAATATATACTGTGTAATCAACAGATAGCTAAATCATCCAGTTCAACAGCTCTTGCACCAAAATGATTTAAAAGACAACATTCAGTCGCTGAAATCCTTCTTGCATACTGTATGCAATGGCTGTGAAACAACCGTAACTGGACAGGAGATCATCTACTGCTGCTGGTTCTGTTGTTGTTTGAAATGTAGCTTTTTCTTCGAAAAGCAAAGGAGCTCAGAGAACACACACGAAGAATGCACGGTATCCACGGCCGCCCACGTGAACCCCTTCGCCAGCCTGCCATGGGGTCACATCAGGCATTAATGCCATCAGCAGGGGTACTAACCATTTGGGGTGAATTTGGGACGCCTCCAAGAACCCCGTGACTGGTGTGACAAGACTCATTTAGGACGCTGATGTGCCAAATCTTCACTAAGATAACATTAAACGGTCAACTTAAGAGTATAACCAGATTTCTTTCATATAGGCAATACAGATTTAAAAAAAAAAAAAAAAAGCTGTGAAAGTTATATTCATTTTATCCATCCTTAAAATAAGTGTTTTTCCCTGTATTTGTAGAAGAAAAGCTAAATATCACAATAGAGGTCAGCTATAGTTCAGCGTAAAAACCCAGGAAAACCATTTCAAATGGAAAACTATTTGCCTAAACCTACAGAGATGAATTCTAGATCTGTCTCTGTTCAGCTGCTCAAATGGAACGTATGTGGCCTTTCTCTCCTGCAATGACCAACCAGAGTCAGCTCAGTAGCCAAAAAAGAGACGAGTTCGTGTATCCATTAGAGAGCTCTCTCCATTTCCCCTACTCCCCTTATTCCTGTATCTTTATCTCGTCCAGCAACATTGTTTTCTACCCCATCACACTCTCTGGCTATTCTTCCGTAACCTCTTGTGCCTTCCCTCGACGCCTATATTCCCCATGCACACAATTTTTCTTTCTAGCATTTATGTTCTGCCACAAACTGCTAGTACTGCTTCCACAGACCAGAGTTCCCTAACTAAAGATGGTTATTGATGTACAGTACTAGTGTTTTAGTGCAGTAGCAGAATCAATAAACCAGGAAATACTGCTTTGTCAGATTTTTCCAGCGCATGCCGGGAAATATTTTTACTGCCTTTGGATGGTCACAGAGCTTTTCTTTAGAGATCACAGTGGAGCATGAACTGTGTCTTCCCTGGGAAGAACTGAAGCTCTCCTACCCTCTAGTGACTGGAACAGAATAGAGCACAGGGTTGCAGCTCTGCTCTTTTTTTTTTTCTTCCTCTTTTAAACAATACTTTCACTTCTCCTAACTCACTACCATGCTTCAGCATCTCTCAATTTTATTTGACAAGATGCTAATGCACCAGCCAGAGCCGTGAGAACTGAACGTCCTGCCCGTATGGCTTACGGCTAAAGGTCTAAAAACCTGTATATAAAAAAAAAAAATATTCAAAATAAATGAGATATAGTGTACAACAGAAAAAAAAAAAAATAATCCAGTAACAGCAACCAAGACAGAAGTTTGGCTATTCTGGACAAAAAGAACCAGAGTTTTAAAACCTGGCTCCCTTTCCCAGGACCCAAAGCCAACCAGCGTCAAGAGACAGCTGTGCGTGCATGCGTGAGCAAAAGGGGGAATCAAGCTACACGGATTGAGTGAGGGCACAGTAATTTCCAGAGCTTTAGTTAAAAAACTAAAGTGCTGAGCTCTTCAATTATTCCATCGCTTTCTGTCACACGGCATTCAGGGATGCCTGGCGACTCTCCGCACCGAGCGCCGTGGGAAGGGCTGTGTTATCCCTGGATCCAGGGCTCGCCAAGCTGCCGTCCAGCTCCAAGAGCTGTACTTTGCACTTCTTCTGTTGACAAAAGTATACTTGCTGGCACAATACCTGAGGGGGTTGGCTCCTCTACATAGCACACTACAGTTGTAACGAATAAAACAAGAGGAGGTTAATTATTCCATTTATTTAGGCACAAACCAATAGTTATATAGGGAAAATATCAAGATGCATATGTGTCCTCGTAAGAGCCAAATTCTGCTTTTCAGAAAGTTAGACTGTATGGCTCTCAAGCCGGGTTCTGGAGCCTGCAGTTTCTCTTTGTTATTTACTCAATAGCAAATTAAAGCTTTACAGAACAACTAAAAAGCCACAGTCTGTTCCCTGAACAAGTTAAAATCTAATGCAAAAGTGGAACAGTACAGGAATATAAAAGTAATGGAAGCCTGCAGGGATACTACAGAAGACCAAGGCCAGCAAGTTATGCAGATACGTAGCAACACACAAATCTTGGAAATCGTGTTACATTGCTGGTAATGAAAACCCTGCTCGGTCTCCATCCCAAGAACAAAAGGAATTTCAAAACCCACAGGAGTGACCAGAAGAAATACTGCCTTACAAAATTCCACCTCTGGTGAGAGGTGACCCAAACGATTAGACTGGGATCCAGGAGACCCATGTCCAACTCCAGTACCGAGTATCGGCCACCTTTTGGGTACCCTTAAACAACTCAAATCCTCCACAGCTCCTTTTTGTTGGTTGTATTTACACCCATTTCCTTAGTACAGACAGTTTTTCTCTCTTTCTACAGGTCTTTGCTGAATGAAGTCTTACTCTTGCTTGCCCCTAGACGCTACTGAGGTCATACAATAAAGAAAAATAGCAGCACTTTCTCATCACATTAAAAAAAAAAAAAGCAAAAAAGCAAAGGGTATCACAGCTACCACGTTAAGACAGACTGCACCTATACTTCAGAGTTTTCCTATGTTTACCCTTTCTATTTCAGAGGAGGGTGAGGGTACAGATTTTGGGAGGGGACTTTTTTTTTTTTTGGAAGAGAAAAAAAATATGGATTACCTTGGATGAAGTTCTCTTCTTCCGACTTGACCATCTCTGCTCATGAGTCCCCACCACCGTACCAAAGAGAACCCAGAGAGAGGAAAGAGAGAAGGAGTAAAACGGAGAAAACGTTTAGTTAAAATAATTCAAACAGCAGCTTGTCAAACGTGTTAGAAAAGCTTAGTAATAAGTAGGGGGCTGGATCTACGACTGAATTCATCTACCTTCCTCCCTCATGGAACATAACAACAAACTCAAAATACCTGCATTGCACCACAAAAAAAAAAAAGAAATAAAAAAAGTAATTAAGAATAAAAAGTGGAGGGACCCAGAGCCATTAGTAAGAAACATGGCTTATACTTCTGGTGCCATCTGGTTCTACAGTAAGCTAATTTAAAAAGGAAAAAAAAAATCATCTTGCTGTTAAGTGCTAATGTGGACAGAGCCATTTCACTACTCAAATTCCACTGGAAATGGCTCAGCAATTTGCATTTGAAATATGAGGGCTTAAAACACCAACTTTAAAAAAAAATTACAGCGTGCACCAACTCTTCTATCATCTGCACTCTGAATGTTAACTAAGCACCCAAGAGTACCAAAAGCTGCTACTTTAAACCGATGTATTTTCCATCTCACTGGCTAGGTCCACTTTAGCCCGTGCATCCCTAAAAACCCCAGAAGAGTTCCTGAGGTCATTTTGGCCAAACTGCTTTTTTGCTAAAGAAACTTTCTGTCTTTGCTTTCCCCCTTCCTGCAGTCCAGTGACACGTGTGCCAACAACACTCTTGCGCAAGTTAGAGGGGGATTCACATCCCAGGTCAAAGTCATCTTATAATGTAGATATATAGATACGGCAATAGTGTTTTGAATAATGTCATTAAGCTTTTAAATAATCACATATTGAAGCTTTTAAATAATCACATGCTGAGGTAGAAATAACTCTGCAATTGTCTTAATATCAATTGAGATTTTACAATTCCCAAAAAAGGCAACTATTTGAAAAATCAATAGTGAACAGCAGACATCCCACATAAGCTTTTTCTCATTTTGCTTTCCAATCCATCGAAACATTTATGTTTCTATAAATAATCCCATTCAGAGTGGAATTCCATACCTATAATTCAACAATGTGCTGTAAACAGCAACTTTCATACTAGGCTACATTGAAGACCTGTAGGAAGATTTTCTCTTTACATATTTATTACACACATTTAAAATTAGCTCTGGTTTTCAAGCCAATCCAAGAAAATGCCTGATCTTAGCTTTTCCCTCCCCTTGCTTGAGGAGTTCACCAACACAGGTATGCTCCACACTCTGTGTAAAACACTAGTACAAATCTTAAAAGATGAAAACAAAAAAAAAAAAAACAACAACAACAAAAACCATACACAACACATGCAGGACCTGAAATTTAAAAGCTGTCAGCTTTAATTGCGTCGTTCCCAGTCTCTGCCCAGGTTGTTCCAGTTTTCCAGCACCACTAAATGCACCACATTTCAGCATCAGGAGCCAAGTTCAATTGAACTCAGTCAAGAAACTGTCAGTGGCAAAAATCAGGGTTTTTACAAGCAATCTCTTCGTCTAAGGCAGTGTGCTCCTCGACAGGATCGGTGCAGTTTAAGTCCTAACATCAAATTCCTGCTTTTAGATTTCACACAGATATATTTTTTTTCATTGACAAGGGGAAAAAAAAAAAAAACAAAAAAACTTTTTTTCTTTTTTCTTTAAGTGCTAAAATCTAAACTCCTAGGTGGAAATCGCAAAATAGAATGCTCTGGAATAGCAATCGCAGCAGGTACGGTTCATACACTCACTTCAGGAACCTGTGGGTTGCAGCGATGGACACCGCTCCCCGCTGCAGGGAGAGCACTGCCACGCCGCCCGTCACGACTTCGAGACAGAACCATCCAGCTACAGGTGTCTGCCCAACCTTTACCCAGTTAAACATGGGCCTTTTTTTAAAAGTTATGATCTATCTCAATTTCAATATTGAGTCTCAGAGGATGAAAATAAAGGTGGCACTTCCCAGTAAATCAGATTATGCCAGCTCTTTTTTTTTTTTCCTCCCTACACATTCCAGCTAGAAATTTGATTTCCTAAGCCACTTACATTTCTCTTGAAGTCTCCTTGCTTGACTGCTAGACTCAAGTTTAATACAATCACTCCCATGTCATCTTCTAAACTGTTGGGATCTTCCAGTTTTAAAACCTGTTCAGTAGTTCTACAAGCAAAAAAAAAAAAAAAAAAAAAAAAAAAGACATGCATTTATTGACTCCGGTTAACTCGAGTTGATTATTAAAGGTCACACTGAGCTGTGCAAATTTCAGCTTCTTCTCTGAAATTCCCAATATTGAGTTTAAATGTTAAAACGGGAAATCTGGAGGGTTCCATCTCAGTTCTGACAAAATATAACCCCCTTTTAATAACGCAGCCTAGCATCTATATAGCATTGCTTAATACTCATAACTCTCCATGTGCAGATATGGGCTGAATTAAGTTACTACTACCTCCGCTTCACAGGGAAGAAGACTGACAGGGAAACTCATCCCAGTGAATTTTCTAACATTAATGGCTGGGATTTGGATCACAAGACCTGTATTCTGCCTTATCTCCGCCTGCGTTTAAACTCCCTCCATGACTCAGTTCCCTCCCTGCAAACGGGAATGCTGGTATTTACCTGGTGGCACTATCTCCCGGATAAATTCATTAATGTTACTAGAAATTCGGATACAGCAGTCATGGGAGCTATAATAAACCCACACAGGGAAAACTCATTTTCTCCAAAAGGAAAAAAAAAAAAAAAAAAGTCATCCAGTGAGGGAGTATAAAAGAGAACTCAAACTGGAATTCCTGGCTTCCAGCTCCACATTGAGCCCAAGCAGCGGCAGCAGACAAAAGGCGCAGGGTTTGCCTCCGCGCTAAATCAGGGCCAGATGCAGCTGCCGCGGGGAGGGATGGCTGCAGGAGGGGGGGGGCTGGAAACAGGGCACCCGCAGCCAGCTAGCCAAAACGCCCCCCAGCCCACTGCTATACGGAAAAAGGCACCCCGCGCTACGTGGGGCTAAGAAGGGGTCTCAACCTTCTCCTCCCCTTTTCTTCTTCCACCTCCATAAATTATTCCGGTGTCGCTCTCCCTAAACAATGCCGCATATAGAAACTCTTCTTCTTATTGCTGGACACGAAAAGCAAAAGGCGCCTTCTGCTGAGCTGGGCTCGTCCAGGTTGGATTTGAATCCGGTACGTAACACTGGATAAAAACATGCGCGTACAGGATTTATCTCAAGTGATTTCTTTTTTTTTTTTTTTTTTTTTAAAATGTGCTCCCCACCCTTCTGTCAAAAGAGGTTCTCATGAATAGACAAATTCCAAAGCATTTCATTATTTCCCCATGTTTCTCAATTAAGCTGCATTAACGACCTTTAGTTAAATAAACATATTACCTATTGAGCTCAAGTTCAGTGAGTGCTACAAATGCCGACCCCATGAAGTCTGAAGATGTTAAATCTCTATCGTACACCTGGTAGCAAAATAAAATAAACATTTATAATTTTCACATCATAAGCCAGTTTTATCCCAGCCGATAAAAGAACGGATATTTTAAGCCCTTCCAGTTCAATTTCGTATTTGAAAGATCAAAGCTGAGATATAATTCAGGCATAATTTTCCATCTCCCTGCTCTAATTTGTATTTTTAGCTAAATATTTAAACAGCATTTTGAAAGTATCTTCTTAATATTATGTAAACAGAGACATGTGTGCCGCTATGGCTTGTGCCTGTTCCTTTATGCTCGGCGCGATGGTATAATGAAACGCTGCACAAAAATCAGGTACTTCTGGCTACAGATGTTTTAGCAATTAGTGCTCGCAACTGGTAGCTTGCAGTTCTGGTAACTGTAACGTTACTCATAATGAGAAAAGGCTTTGCTACTTGTCACGGCTGCATCCCAGGTAATAATTCTGTTCAGCCCAGCCAAATTACACTCTTAAAACGTGCTTATGAAACCGCGATCGGTTTCACTGAGTTTGCACGAGCACAGAAAGAGCGAGCAGAATTTAGCTCCGTAGCTTTAAACATATCCAGTCAAGGAGTTTTATTTCAACGCGGGGTTTTTTGCGGACGGAAAGCAAAACATGCGAGTGAAATCTGGAAAAGACATACGTGCATTTTAATTTGAAATTGCTGTAACTCTTAAACCGGATCATGTTTTACGTTACGCTGCTACAGTGAATAAAAGTCAATACGTTTTTAAAGTAGAAAATAATTGCTTAAATAAATACTTGCTCATCTTTCAAAAATCTGAAAGCAAAACTTACCTTGATCCAGAGTTTTTGATGGAGGGTCTGCACAGGCAGCACCACAGTTTCATCCCAAACGGGGTTGAGGTTCTTGTAGACTACCTTACTTTTGTACAGAGTTTTCCCGTTCAGTTTAAACTTCACATAGGGGTCACTTGTACCTGTGATAATTAACAAAAAATAAATTAGCACTGCTCCCACCTTAAATTATATTTTCATAAAACAATAAATAACAATAATGAACGGCAATGAGTTATTTTATATCTAGACACATATACTTAATTACTTATATAAAAATTGCTAGTTCATACAGGAAATGTATTGAACAGAACTAGAAAGTTGTCTGAAAGCAGGAAACAAAAATCCTTCGTAGTTTACTTGACCTCTGCTGTGTTATTCTTAAAGAACGTGAATTATTCTTTACTAGCTTAGTTAACATTTTAATTTGGGAAAAGAGCAAACAGAAGCAGGGATAAAGGACGATTTACAGGCCAACTAACACCACAGACAGTGCAAGAGAGAAAATGCGATCCTGTGACTATGGATATATAAAAAGACCAAAACTCAAAAGCATCGTAACTTGGATAGGAGCTCCGAGGAAACCAGTAACAATAGCTAAAATACCCGTCAGGATTTCATCACTGGTGTCACTTGCCAATTTACTTAAAACCAAATTTGACATCTCAGTGAAAAAATACTGACGTTATTCAGCAGCTCAGGCTAAAAACCACGCGCAGAACAGGCTCCATAAAGACAACAAACAATATTCAGGTAACACGTTTTTTAATCCAAGTGGCACATTTTGCCATGGCAATACTGTCCCATATTTTTATGGAGCAGATGTCCATAGACAGAGTGTGAGGCCTCGTGCCACTCGGCAGCAATGGAAAACTTGCAGCTGTCAAAGGAAAAGAGAAGAGGGAATCAACTTTTTATTATTGTTATTAAACCAGTGGCATCCGCACCAACACCAAGCACCGTGCAGGACACCACACGAAAGGGGGAAGAATGTACAGGAAGGATTTAACTGGATGGTTGATTTAGTAACACATACAGACTTTGCAAGGAAAAAATAAAAAAAAAAAATCTCACAAGGTGCTGCAAATAAGGGAAAGAATAAAACTGAGATGTAGCAGCATATATAATTAACTTATCCCAGGTGCCGTTTATCTGCCATAATCGATATTGTCTGTATTATACCTTATATTTGGAATTAAACTTCCCTACTTAGAGTTCAGTTTCATTAGAAGGATAACAGCTGATGCGATGGCGGTGGCTGCCCCCAGCCTGCAGCGTGGGCTGCCGGCAGGGGACGGCGATTCCTACACCAGGCTTCACATATTCAGAAATAACCTGAATTTGTCCCCCCTGGTTCCCACTGAGATACCGGCCGACAAACGCACGGCAGTAGGATAACCCAGACGTAAGACCAACGCTCAGTATGGTCAGTAGTTTGGTGAAACAGTGAGAACGTGAAAAATCCATATTTAAACATCCAAAGATCTCATCAGTGTTACGTGAAGGCAGACTTAGACTCAAAAACCAGCTACGTGCTAGCATCTATTTGGAATTACGTAGTAAAGAACTGCGCTCCTGCGACATACGGGCTCATTTTTAAGAATTATAGAAAGTTTTTATCCCATTTTACTTGCAAAAGGGAAGAGTTTTGGGAAGAATTGGGAAGAATTTGGGAAGAATTGGCCCTGGCCAATTCTGCACACAAGGGGTGTTTCATTCACAGAAGGAAAATATCGGCTGGTTTTCAAATACTGCCTGCAGCTGATCCTTTTCCTAAATAGTAATTGCTGAAATCAACGCCTTTTTATGAAAAAAGAAAAAAAAAATGCTGCAAACTTAAAAAGAAGTTTATTTTCCTTCTCCTCTAAGAGAGAATAATAATAAGGGCCTGATCCAAAGCCAGGGAAGTCAAAGGGCAACTCCTCATTGTTTTCAATGGGTTCGCACTAGACCTTTCCCTAGAATACTTCTCAGAACTGTGATTATTCTCTTATATAAAAGGTACAGGTTAAAACCAGCACACTTTCCACAACGAGTGCGAACACACAGGTAAAACAGCCTCACAGGACGGGCAGTAGCCCTGAGAAGACGGAGAAGTTAAGAAATAAGAGCACTGAGCTCTTTGGAGTTAGTTTCTTCTAGTTCCTTTAAAAAGAGAAGAAAAAAAAGAAAAAAAAAGAACTGGCTTTTATTTACAGGATAAGCAGAAGCAAGCTGCATTATTAAAAATAGCCATAGGAGTAATAATAATGTCTGTGCATGAAACAGCAACTGGCCAAGACAAGGGAACCAACTGATGACATGAAAGCATGAAGAGGGCGATGGAGGCAGGTGGTCTATGGCCATCACTCATCTGCTTTTGGCACAGAAACCCCGTGAGCGAGGGCAAAACCCGAAAAAACAAAAAAAAAAAAAAAGGGAGAAAGAGGAGACAGAGAAAGCAAACAGCCAGCAAGTTCAATGTCTACAAATATAAAAGTCCAAGTCCTTTCTCGGAGGATGGGAAACAAGAAGGCTATAGCTAAGTAAGCATCCCACTAGCATTATTGCTCTGAAAGCTTTCCAGGTTGTTACACAGTAAAGGAAAATACAGGAGGGGGAAGGGCTGCCCAGCACTGCTCACGTGAGCCAGGCTTTAGCAATCGTTCTCATATATATACACATATAAAAGAACGCCTTCCTTTATATTTACATATATATATTTTTATATATAAAAACACATGTATGTATATAAAAAGAATATATAAATTTATATACAACCTATATATGTATATATAAAAATATCTAAAAAAGGGGGGGGGGGGGGGGAGCTATAATAAAAAGAGGCCTTTAATTAAATAAGATTGCCACTCTGGGATCAGGCCTTCATGCTTGTCAGCTTACTCTCAAAATAAACATCTCAAACCGGGGCCTCAGTGGTGTCACTTACTCCGGCAAGGCACACTGGGTAATCCCTCGCTTTCTTGACAGCTACATAATGTTCAAACTGTTTCACGGGTGAACGGCGGCACTTGCGCGAAAGAAAATATTAATGCCGGGAATTAATAGAAAAAGGGATGATGGTTTACAAAAGCCAAACAAGGAAAAGGTGTCAAGTTAGTACCGGCGTTAATTGTTAGGGAAAATAATTGCGGAGGGGCGGGGGGTTTCGGCGGCGCTCGCCTGTCTGGCTGTCAGAGGGGTAACATCTCAACTAGGCAGGCGGGGGAAAGGGGTCGGCGGCGCGGGATCATACAAATGACGGGCTGACACCTCCGCAGTGGCAAACAGATGGACTTTCACCTCGGCAGCGGGAGACAGCGTGTCCCGGGGCTCGGTGGCATTCACTGGGGTGGACCTGGATGGCCACGACGGGGGTGGATATGGTACCACGGCCCATTTTGGGGCTTTCAAGGTTTCCCCCAGGTTGCTCCTGGGATGTTGATGAAGCTCCTATACCTCCCTGGGTCATTGTGTCCATTTACGGTTTTCTTTAAGACGTCCCAGATTGCATCCAGGTGATCAAAATAGGTTAAAAAGGAGGCAGGGAATGAGAAATAAGCCAGGTGGACAAACCCCGGCTGATGGGACAAACAGCACAGACTGCAAATTATTAACTGCATTTGAATTCAAGGCTTAAAGCCTTCTGGATTCAAGATCGGAAAGACGTCTGCATCGATTAAAAGCTATGTATTAGAGACAATCTACAATCTAGCCAGAAAAGCATAACTAACTCAAAAAAGTGCCAAGTAATTTTAGGGATGAATGGGTCTAAAAAAAAACCTGATGGGTTTTTTTTTTTTGTAATTTTGCTTTAAACATGATAGGAACTTATAATTTTCTGAAGAATTCAGATCATTAAAAAAAAAAAAACCTTTTTAGCAGCCATTTCCTAGGGAAGGCATCCAAGCCAACAACTTTTAAGCACATAGACCCAGGATCCTCTGTAATGCAAGGTCTGAACCTGTTCATCTCGGTCACATCAGCTGCAGCAATGTCAGCGGGGTAACGCAAGAAGACCGGTTCTTCTTGAAATCAGTTGAGAATTTAGCCCGAGAAAACCCACTTTTCTGGTGGGAAAAGCAAGGTGTGATGCTTTGAGGTTATTTTACATGTTACTCAATGACAAGAAGGTTCTCACATGGTAAAATATACGGACAAAAATATATAAACCAAAAGGATTAACTGCTTTTCAGCCTAAAACAAAGCAATAAGAGTAAAAAGAAAGGATGACCTCTAAAAAAAAAAAAAAATCATTCCATCAGCTGTTTTCTCATTAGAGAAAGAACATGAATCTCAATAGTGACGCTCCCTCAAATTCATTTCCGTAATATCTATTTCACTTCTATTTTCTGTCCCTAACACACACGCAAAAAACAATGTCTGAAGGCAGACCGAACATCAGCTAAAATCTGAGCGAGCTTCAGCGAGCAAAAGTTGCTGGGACACAGCAGCAGGAGAGGGTTTAGTAGCCCAAGAAACTGTTAATGGTGTTTTTAAATGGATACTGCCGCCCTCTAGCAGCTACCGAGAGGTATGTCGCACCAACTGTGTTCAACACCACTACACTCTTGCTTCATAATAAGAAAAAGAAAAAGAAAAAAAAAAAAACCAAAAACCAGAAGACTCGATAAAATTTCAAGCCACACACTATTTTATAGGGGTAAACTTACTGGAAATGTAGCATGTGAAACAAGTTTCATTACATAAATACATAAATAAAAAATTCCACCAAGTTGCCCTAAAAATCCTGGAAAAAAAAAAAAGTAATCGAAGAACAGTGTGATATATAACCTAGGCCATCTTAAGTTTTGGTTAAAAATGTATGTTTTAATCTGAAGAAGGAAATGAAGGATTTCTTTTATATGCATGTAAAGAATAAATTTCTTAAAATCTTCCTAGAAATAGAATTACTGGAGTTATTTACAGCAAGGACTAAAAGACATTTTAAAATGGAACACACACTTTTCTTTTTAAATGGAAAACCACAATGTTCTTGTAGGGAAATAGCCAAGATCAAGGCTTAAAGGGGAAATTAGAAAAAAAAAGTATTCTGCTGGCAGGAAATTCAGGTAAATTTGGAAAGTTTTGCGCTCAGCTAGTTTTACGTGGCCAGATGCAAGTGAAATATTGCTTGGAAACAAGCATCACCAATAGGTTCCACGGGAAAATAAACCAACAAGCAAAAAAAAAAAAAGAAAATAATCCACTAACAAAAAACCCCACCCCAACAAAAACCCAATAAATGAAAAAGATCAGAGAAGTGTTGTGAAGAATGGATGCAAACCCACAGCAGACGGGGAAAAAAAAGAGAGGAAAAGGCCTGAACTGAACATTGATAGAAGGAAAGAAGCAAATACAGGATGTTCTATGCAAGGAACTTCAGAAATAGTGTTTAAAAAAACAAACTAAAACAAATAAACCAAGAAAAAAAAACCCGAGACCCTACCAAAAGACCATTAGTCCAACTGAACATTGCATTCCCCGTTGGGGCTCGGGTATGAACACACAAGGAGAGCATGAGGACAGGGCAGAAGCCACTGTCTTCTGCCAGTGTCTTCATGCTGGCTTACTAGCCAGCACCGAGGACCTTTGATGTAAATAGTTGCATCTTCTTGTATTCTCAGTCGTTGGCCTTACAAAATCTCGTTACAGGGGTCCCAGAAAGACCCAGCACGAGCTCTTAACGCAGACGGCTGCCCCCAAGAGCCAGCTCTGACAACTGATAGAGCTTGATCAGCTTAAGAAACCCGCTATCTAAATTACAGTTATCTACTGAAGAGTCGTCGTATGTATCCTCTGGGTCCTGTGTATTCTCTTCCAGTGCTGCCATCCCTATATTTCTTAATTTAACATTAATTTACCGAAGGTGACTATGCGTATAATGGATTCACTGCTTTTGTTCCAACTCAGTCTGTTTTCCTGAGGTTCCTCTCTCTGTGGATTCATTGCCCATGGCCAGGCTGGGAGGGATGCTCACTTGGATCACTGTGTGTAAGGACAAAGTTTCAGCCACACGTGTTGCGCTTCCAGAAAGGAGACTTGGCGCAGACGAACGCTCACAGCCCAAGCCCTTGTACGCAGAGCTACACAGGATCCAGAAAACATCAAAACAAGCACCCAGCACCATTCAAATTCTTAGCAGTTGTAAATTAGCCATGATTACGCCTTTCAAAAAGTGTGAAAAGTTGCCTAATACATCTCAATAATTAATAAATCTGAAGGACTAATGATCTAATTGCAGACACCCTGAAAACAGAGAAAGTCTAAATTAATCAGCGTGTTTGCAGGGAGCCATTCAGCCTAATTGCTTTGAGCATTTGCTTTCCAAATAATGGACTTGCTGTAAGCTGATGGACGCCCTGACGAACAGCACAAACACGTCCCTTCCTCCAGCACCCGGGCATCAGCGTGGACCCAGGCAGGGGGTAGCCCAGAGCTACCAGCGGTGGGCTACTGCAGCTTCATTGCCGCTTCAAGTTAAAAGGACACGTCATTCTGTCCTCTTTCTTTTTATTTTGCCCTTGGGAGACTGAGGTTTGGCACAGCTCACACTGATGTTGGGAGCTGCCTACGCCAGCTCCAGGAGCCCGCCGGGACCCTCTGGCAGTGGGTGGTGGTTAGATGTGAGAGCAGATGATGGCGTGCTTTGGATGACAGAGGTGGCGTGCCCCCAGAAAGGTGACAGAACTTTCTGTGCTCCTACAGCCCACCCTGCTCCTTTCACACGTTCAAGCTGTACCACGAGAGGACAGAAATGAGAGAAAGAAACCAAAATGCATCAACAGGAAGCAACAAGGGAAACCTGAAAGAAAGAGCGAGCAAGATGGGGCACAAAGTGTAAAAATCTAGAAAACACAAGACCTCATGGAAAAGAAACACACAAAAATCAGGCTGGAGCAACACAGCTTGGGGTGGGAGGGCGAGAGACAGCAGCCACAGCCCCTCACCAGCTGACATCACATCCAAGAAATACATTTTTTGTAACCACACCATTTAACAGATGAAAAAAATATACTCAAACTCTGAAAGTACAGGATTTAGAAACAGAAGGGGCTTCCCACCCGTACAGACGCTCAAAACCCAGTTTCCGTTTTTTCTTATAGCGGTAGAGCTGGGTTTGTCAACTCAAGGAACGTAACCCTTCCTTACAGCTGCGGTGGCATCACGTTGCTGCTCGGTGTCACAGCGTCACTGCTGTGCAAAGGCGCCTCGTACAGGCGCAACGCGCACAGTCAGAGCACCTCAGGGCCACAAGGCAGCAGGACGTTTCAGATTTCGTTAGACTGATCCAAATGAACATGAGGCATCATCCTGAATGAAAGTGAACCATTTCACCATCCTGGTGAAAGTGAACCAGCAAATAGGAATGGGCTCCAGCCTCTCCCAGTTCGAAGCATGGGGAGCTGGAAGTTGTGATCTTAAAAAAAAAAAAGGCCACAAAACCACGAAGAGCAACAAAATGACAACACTCAGAGTACTGGTGATTAAGAATGCATACATTTTTTTTCAAGCCAAATAAGATACAGAGTAATTCCCTCTCTCTCTTTTTTTTTTTGCTGAAGTACCAGTGCTCCACAGATGTTTAACTGATAAAGTAAATTTCTGCTTTCTTACTACTTACGATATTAAAATTACATGTATCACAAACTCCTCGCCATCACCAAGACACACCATGTCATCTAGTAACAGCAATACTATAAAAAATATACAGGAACCAAACTTTTGTGTATTAATATTGTGTATATTTACCCTTCAGTGTATATATCCATAACCTTCAGTGTTTGGCTAATTAATTACAAGGACTATAAATACGGAACCCATGCACCATCTAACACCAGGCACCTGCAGGCGATGTGAATGTCACTTGCCAAGTGCCCCTTACCATCTGTGTAGGCAGTTTCTAACGTATGGCTGGGTTCGGCTGCAGCCCACGAAGCAGTGAGAAGCAAGTCAAGTCAGACTCCAAACAAGCTGATGAGCAACAGGTAACACCTCTCTCATCCTCCATCCCTAACAATTTTGACCCAAAGAGGGATTTTTTGGAGCCTCTCCCCTTTCAACCAGAACCAAGATGGTTCCGGTGCACGCTTGCAGCCCAGAAAGCCAACCGCATCCTGGACTGCACCAAAAGAAGTGTGGCCAGCAGGTCGAGGGAGGTGATTCTGCCCCTCTACTCTGCTCTGGTGAGACCCCACCTGGAGTACTGCATCCAGCTCTGGAGTCCTCAGCACAAGAAGGACATGGACCTGTTGGAACGGGTCCAGAGGAGGGCCATGAAGGTGATCAGAGGGCTGGAGCACCTCTGCTATGAGGACAGGCTGAGAGAGTTGGGGTTGTTCAGCCTGGAGAAGAGAAGGCTCCAGGGAGACCTTATAGCGGCTTTCCAGTACCTGAAGGGGGCCTATAAGAAAGGTGGCGAGGGACTCTTTATCAGGGAGTATAATGATAGGACAAGGGATAATGGTTTTAAAGTGAAAGAGGGCAGATTTAGGTTAGGTATTAGGAAGAAATTCTTTACTGTGAGGGTGGTGAGGCACTGGAACAGGTTGCCCAGGGAGGTTGTGGCTGCCCCATCCCTGGAGGGGTTCAAGGCCAGGCTGGACGGGGCTTGGAGCAGCCTGGGCTAGTGGGAGGTGTCCCTGCCCAGGGCAGGGGGGTTGGAACTAGATGATCTTTAAGGTCCCTTCCAACCCGAACCATTCTGTGATTCTATAAGATGCTGCTCTAATAAGCACGCTGCTTCCTTGGCTGGAGTATATGTATCGGGTGGTGGTGTGGGGAGGCTTTTCCTTTACCTTACACTTCAAAAAAAAAAAAAAAAAAAAAATAGAAGAAAACACTGGAACTCTGACTTTTTTTTTCCTGCAGAGAGCACACGCGGCTGAGCCAGGCTCCTGGGCTGATGCACTGCAACCCTCACTACAGAGCGGGTATGAGGAGAGGAGCTACAGAAAGTCAGGGACTAGAGAAACACAACAGAGAGACAAAAAAAAACCAAAAACAAACAAACAAACAAAAAAACTAAGTGCAAGAGGCAAAAGATGAAAAGAAAAGTAGGAAAGAGCAAATGTTAACAGGGATAATATTATGAAGGGGAAAAAAATAAAAGAGAGTAATAAGAATCTGGTAAAGTGAAGGAGGAATTTATATCACACCAGAGAGAACATATCCTAGAAAGAACAGTACATGGTGAGTCAAAAAGTCTGGAAAAACACCTGGAAAGTTGGGAAGAAGTAAAGTCACATGTTGGCCTTATAGCCTGCGGTTATCAACAGAACTACTGCTCACCTTTACTCAGCCAAGTGTAATTAATCCCTACTTAATACCTGTTAAGCATATAATGAGTAAATTCAGCGAGAGCCCTGTGAATTTGCCGAATGGAACCAGGACCTTCCAGCAACAGCTGTTTCCAATGGCAGAAATATTTCTCCTTTGTCACGTATCTTAGATTTATTCTTATATACTTCTATTTGCACACCAGTACAGACTGCTTATACTGGGACGAAACGGAGGCGGTAACGAAGACGGAGCCTTTCCTTGGTCCGCTCGAATTTCAGGGACATCTTGTTCATCACTGCTAAAAGTTGCTGTAGGGCTGAGATGCCCAATGCAGCCTAGAGCCCTGGCACTTTTTGGCCGGAGGGGGTGATGCGGAGGGACGGCCCCGGTCCCCCCACCTCGCGGAACCCCCGGGCCGGGGCTCGGCCGGCGGCGGCAGCGGCCACCAGAGGGCGCCAGTCGCACGGTGCCGGGGCTGCCTCCGCCCGCGACAATTCAAACTCGGACCTTGAAATTAAGGGGGAAAGCGGGTGCGTGTGAGGAGGAGGGAGGACAGGACGCTCCACGTGTGAGAAGGGGGAAGGACGCCACATTAAAGTGTCATTGTCTTTGAGAAGATGCAGGGCTTCCTCCCTCCCCCCCAAAAAAAAAAGAAAAAAAGTAAACTGGTGGGTCTGATGACTGCTTTGAGACCCTTTTTTCAGAGCAATTGCTGAGATCATAACTGAATATTCAAATTTAGGAAATTTACAAAAAAAAAAGAAACTTACGTTAAGCCTGATTCAGGCTAAAGATGCTGGTAGTCATTCTCCACTTTGTGGTTTTCATGTGAACAGGGAACTGGGGGTTGTTTAGTCTGGAGAAAAGGAGGGGAGACCTTATCGCTCTCTACAGCTACCTGAAAGGGTAGTTGTAGAAAAAGAACTTTTTATCTTTTGCCTCTTGCACTTGTTTTTTTCATCCCTCTGTCGAGTCTCTCTAGTCCCTGACTTTCTGTAGCTCCTCTCCTCGTACCTGCTCTACAGAGAGGGGTGCAGTGCATCGGCCCAGACAGCCTTCCAACCTAGGCAATTCTATGATTCTATTCTATGATTTTGGCATTTAGCATATCACATAGTCCACACAGTATTTGGAGTTCGTTTCCATCAATGAAGTTGTTACTTCAAGCACTTACGGCTGGCTATGACCCCTTTACTTGAATAAAAGCAGGACATTGCTACTCCTACCTACGAACTCCAACACTCTGCATCCACTCCTACCTAACCGGGGCATTTTTGCAGTTGCACAAGGTGGAGGTTTCAAACTCCAGCACACACATAAAGCGCAGGACCAGCAACTCAGCATTACCCACCGGAGAGGCTCCAGCACCTCTTTGCACACAGAAAACCATGGGGAAGAGGGACCGAAACCCTCTCACAGCTGCGTCAGGCAGCATCGCTTGGTTAGTTCTAGGGGTTTGCTGTCCCCAAAAGGTGAATGAGGACGACTTGGCCTTCAGTCCAAGCCACAGTCTGACTTGCAGGATATGCCAGCTGCTGACAACCTGTTCCTATATTCAGATTATTCAAAGCAGGCTGATATGCCCCAGCACAGCAGCTGTATCCGGCATCGTGGTGGAGGGAGAAGGGGGAAGTCTCATCCTCCTGGCCCACGAGCTTTCTCTGAGGTTTTTCTCACATTGGAGAGATGAGCAAAGCAGACAACTTCCCGCTTTTAAAAGTGCATTGCAAAAAGCACAGTGGTTGCAGGACAGGCCTGAGTGTCACGCAAAGATCCTAAGTAACCAGCACGACAGCAGAGACCTATAAAGCTAGGCATCAGCAGCACGCTTTTGGGTGGGTTTTTTTTTTTTTATGGATGACTGAAGAATAATCATTACGTCACTACTTTTCCCCCTCCTAATGTCTGGGCAAAAAAAAAAAAAAAAAAAGCAGTAATTTTATTGAATGATGCACCACCTCACATACTTAGTTTATTAAATGAGTGGTCATTCACCACAAAGCAAGAGAGACCCATCAGAAAGCTTTCTTTCCCCTTGTTTATATTGTTTCACTGTGTTGTCCAATGCTTCACTAAGACAAGCATTTGCTTTCTTACGCAACAAAACACAGCCTAGAGTAAACTATGCTTTGTCTTTAGAAACACTACTCTGCTGGAATTGCTCATTTACAGCATCTTTTCCATACAAGCAACTGGATGTGTCCTGGCTTGTGCAGCTTGCTAGTAAATCCGACAAAGTGCTACACTGTCAGGGCATACATACTTTTGTTTAAAGAGAAAAGATTTTAATCTAAGTATTCATTCACTCCTTCCGAAAGCTGGCAGGAAAAAGTAGCGTACACTTGGCCAAGAGTTACTGTTTGGTGAAGACATGAAAAACCAGCATGGAAGAAGTTAACTGAGATAATAAGATAATGGAAATCCCAACAAGCACTGCACGCGAGAAGGTTTCTAAATCCATACATGTCCCTCCAGATGCAAACTTGCACAGGCTTTTAGCCTTTGCAAGCTTATTTTCTTTAAACCTGCATGAATAAACCCTATTGCTTCATCTCAAAAGAAAGAAATTCCTCATACATTTTGCAACGCGAAAGTATCAGAACTGTTTCCACAGGCAGAAAAAAAAAAATAGGAAATTAACAATCAATCTAAAACGTAGAAAGACTGGACATATGGAAGAGCTCTCTGTCAAGCTCAGACCAAAGGCAGAGCCCTCCAAGCCTCCACAGAGCCTCCCCCAGCACGTGGAGAAAATACCAACTGGCTGCTTATAAGCACTTTTACGCCCTGTTGCAACAGCCTCAACAAGAGCCAGGCTCACAGCGGGCACTTTCTGACAGTTTTTCTTCTAGGAATTCCCCAAATCTTTTCTAATTCCTTTGATACATCATTTGGAATTTTTCCTTTTTTATTTACCCCCCCCCCTTTTTTTTTTTAAGAGTTGTCCTCCTTAGTTTGCATCCCACACTAGAGGGGATTGTTGGCTTGCAGCCCTGCTCCTATGGTTTGCCTTGTATTAAAATCTTTGCAGATAACCCAAAAAAGCACTCCTAGAGCAGCTCCGTCATTTCATAAATTCCAAGATACTCCTTGGCTTTTCTTTCTTAAGCTCAAATAGAGTTTCTCAAGATTAATGCCTCTGTAGATCCTGAATAGACACAGATGCTAAGTCCCTTTGCGGCTGCGCAGTCAGACAGGAGGAGCAGCAGGCGGAGGGCAGCTCCCTCCCCTGTGTATCCAAGGTGGATAAACCCAATCGTGGAGTGCTCTGACCCAGGCAAGGGACACAAATCAATGACTTGTTGCATCAGAGATAAGAAAAGAAGCCAACCATTGCCAAACTGAAGCCAGTGAAAGGAGAGCGGTGTGAATTGTGAAGGAAATCGGCTGAAAGGTGGGGCTCACCACAACGATCTCTGATAACCAGGTTCCGGCCTTCCTTCAGGTGGATGGTCAGCAGGTAGGCAAAGGGGCTGGGCAGGTCACTCAAGCAATCGTTTGCTTCCTCTAGAGCCTGAGGAGAACAAAGAAACCAGTCACCGCTGCACACCTGAAGCGGACCACGGACAAAGCAGGTGTTCTCTCGAGTTTGCAGAGACAAAGTTCTCCTCTTTCCTTAGGGCAATCTTTTACAGAAAGAAAAAAAAATCCAAAGATTTCTTTCCCAGGCTTTGTTTTATTATGTGCATAACTAATGATCAGCATCGGGTATGTTCAACAAATCAAGGGGCAACACAAGGAGGGTTATACCTGAAAACACATGGTAATATTAACAATTGGGAAAGCATGCACAAGTTTTCCAAATCCTACCAATCCTTCCTGCATCTCTTCTAGCTGTTTCCTGTGCATTCATAGAATATCTCAAGTTGGAAGGGACCCATAAGGGTCATCGAGTCCATTTCATACTCATCTGATGACCTCACGAGGAAGTACACTTTTCGTATAACTACTGAGAGGACAGCATTTCTTTATACAGTTCTAAAAGAGAGAAACGCAGCAGTGGGCAATGCTAGTTGTGAGGTCTTGCAGAAGCGAACTCAAGAGGTTTCTTGTTCATTAGAGACGCTGCCAGGGTTACACACCTCAGCATCATCATCCAGCCCGCACATTCGGTGACAACAGCCACTGGACAGCACTTGAGATGCTATCACAGGTCACAGGTAGAGAAGTTCATCCAGAACAGGTAAATATGCTTTACGTGAGAAGAGCACATGTCAAAACTGCCTTTTTGTGCTGCCATAAAACTGGACTTTTGCTGTCTGTCAAACCCTACAGTTGTGTGAAGGTATTTGCAGTCTTTATTTTAATCCAGTTTGTTCCTGGGCTGCTACTTGAGTATTTATGCCAATGCCTTCATCAGTTACCAGCGCAACATAGAAATTATAGAATACTTTAAAAAAAAATCCAGAACATCCGGGTCTATTTAAAACATTAGCAACTGCTTCGCTCTACTGGGGAAAAAAAAAAAAAAAAAAAAACACACAGAAGCCAAAAAACACTAAACAAACAAAAAACCCCAACAAATAAAAAAAAAAAACCACACTGGACAAACCTATAGAAGGCTTCTTCACCTTCTGGGTTTTTTTCATTTGTAAGAAGCAAAGAACCTAAGTCTAAAATAAATTGTGCTTGTAATCAAGTTTCAAAATGCTTTAAAATGAAAGGACTTACCATCTGATCATCAAAAATTTGAGATGATACGGAAGAGTCTAGATCCATTTCTCCACATGGGTACTACAAAAACAAGATACAATGAATTAGACAACAGTAATATAGAGATCCAGAAAATACTCCTAGTATCAGTCAAGAAAACGCTCATACATATGCGTAACCTGTGAAATTCTTTGCTAAAATATAATTATACGTCTGCTTATAGAACCCTCCCCTCCATAATTTAGATATACTTTTCTTTTTCGCATTTTACAGTAACTGCACTTAGTCTCTTGAGTCTAATCAAGAGTGTTGCTTCCAGCTATCAGAATAAATTCTCCTCCACAGCAGAGACCTGTGCTTTCAGTGCTGAAGGTCCTGATGCCTGAAGGCTATTGCATCTGGTGACTTACCAGTCATCATTACAATGCTGACCCCCGCTCCCGAGCAGAATTTTATTTGTTTGTTGAATCTCCAAGTGTCCTCGCTAAGATAAAATAAAAAAAAGCCAGAAGTGGTGGCAGCAGTAGCAATATCCTGGGACTGGAGAGCAGGCTACTCTCTCAACTTGACTACAATTTCTCCTTCATCATCCAAAAGGCAAGGTCCAGGAGAAGTTTTGGGGTTGGTTTGTTTGGTTTGGTTGGTTTGGTTTGTTTCCCAGCTCAGGGAAAAAGTTAGAAAGTGGTCAAAGGGAAAAAAGGATATTGAACATGTACTTCCCCCCACTTTCTGCTGTAACTGGACGATCCAAAGGATTTTTATCCAGTGCGCAGCATAGGAGCAGTCGTCAAACATTTCTTCTTAAGTACTGACTCACCCAAAAATTTGAGGCTATGGTGGCACGGCATCTAGACTGTCTGGACACACAGAAGGGGTTTATCAGTCAAGACACCTCTGACGCTATTTTGACTGCTAGGAGAGTCTACGATCATCATTTTAGCTGAGGAGGACCTACGTGCCTGGGAAACTCTTTTGGTCTAAAGTTGGGCAACCACAGCCCATTTAAATACAAAGATTTATGCTAAGAATAACCCCAGTCTACAGAAATGCACACAAGGTGGAATTCGATCCTCATGTGAAAACGTTATTACGTGCAGTGTGGTAACATCCAAATCGCTCAGATGAGAGCTGCATTGTGTGGAGCACTACACAAACATTAAAAAAAAAGAATCAGCTCCTGCACCAGAGATCATAAATCTTAGAGATATTGATATGCCGAAATAAATATAAATATGCTTTTGCGTAATTCTCCTCCTCCCCCCCCCCAAATACATATATTACATATGAGGAAGTACAGTAATCCAGCATTGCAAGTAAAATTTCACTTGCATGACAGTCGAAATTTAACATTATGGTTCCCACAGTAATCATAACTCGGCCACCTTGCAAAAACACATTAAAAGTAGAAAAAATTATCATCATAAAGAGCAGCAGAAGAGTTTTCTCGCACAACAGAGCTGAGTTACAGCTGCTAGGGGAACCCTAACTTGGAATTTCCTGACTAGTATGCATAAAATCTCACTTGTGTGCATTAAACCTAGTACTTCTGATCGTCTCCAGCTTCACAGGAATCTCCTTCAGGCACCATCACTGGCACTGATAATGGTTTCTCTTTACAGCTTGTTTTGCATGGCATAAACACAGAATCAAAGAACTCTATTGAAATTATAATAATAAAAAAGTATTCTCTCTGCTAGCTTGATACCATTTACAATAAAAAAATACCCTCAAAGTTATGATTTTTTTATTTGTGCTGCTGTTTACTTGCATTATATAGACAGATTTTAAACAAAAATGGTAATTTTAAATAAAAAAGCTTGTTAACTCTGTGTAACGTAAATTGCTATTAGTCTAGGTAGCTAATTGCAATGAGATCACTGAACATAGATAGAAGCCTTGCTGAAAATATAGTCCTGAAGTCTTGACTTTATCTAATCACAGTGACTTTTCTGAAATTTGAAGTATAAACAAATACGGCCACATCCACCAAGCGGGTTGTAGTTACAAATGCATTTGTCTAAAAATAAATCAAACATGAGTATATGTATGAATATACATATATATATATACACACACACACACACACACGTAAATAAATCAAGTTTTCCCTCCTGGCAAGATCTACATCTTCTATCTCCTCCTGTTTTCTGCAGAAGAATGATTCAAAATACAAGGGCACTGAGTTCATCAGCGACGGGATGAGGCTTTGGTTCTCAGTGACTCACTGCAAGGTGTTAGCAAGAAGAAGTGGTGTGAGAGCACTTGAGCAATGACGCGTGACCATGGGCAAAACCTGACTGCAAAACGTGGCATTAATGCCGTCCTTTGCAACCTGAATCAAGCAGGGAGGGGCTCAACGCGACTTCAGTTGTTCCTTCACCCTTCCAATTTGCCTAGCTGGGCTGCAATAGAGAACAGATAATGTAAAAGTAAACGTCTTAGCAAATGGAAACATGGTACCTGTGGCAAGAGTCTTTACTGATGGCACGCTCCAAGCACCGACTGCTCTGTACTGAGCGTTCAGATGAGCATAAAAACCACAAGCCCACGCTGAGCTCACGCATGCGGCTCAGAAAGTATCTGATATTGGGTGACCAAAGATAACAAGGAAATGCGTAGGTGGCATGTGACAAGCCATTCAGGGGGAAAAAAAAAAAAGCTCAACCTACATTTTTGCTTTTTTTAGTTTGTTTTGTTCCAGGGATCTGCCTTCCTTCTGATTTACCTCAGTGATCTGTGAATGATGCTCACAAGAGTGATGCAAACTATTGTCATGCTCTCTCCAACAACCCCACCCAGCATTTAGGAGACCAATAACATCTGCAATAAACTATCCCCGTCCAAGGCACACAGAATGCAAATTCTGTAGCTATTCAATAAAGTACAAGAAGAGACGAGTATTGAAGCTTTCACCAAATTCAACTTAAAAATAACTACATTTGTTCAATAGGCCTTATCTATTTCTACTTTCCTTCGCTTCACTCTGCTATGGAGCCTTTAGGAGGAAAAAAGAAAATATCTCTTTCCACATTTAGAAGTTGTAATTGGAGGCAGACTATAGCAGGTAGGATATTCACATAACAAGATACTTTGCCATAAAAGTAATACTAAATGATTTATAATACAAACACGCATTATAAACACGTACTTTGGGAAAGATTTAAACGCTGCAGAGAATAAGCCAGACTCAGACTGTGCGTCTGAGGGAAACTTGAAGTTAAACTATTCCATCACCATACAGGCACCTCCTTCTCCTAAAGCACTTTGCCCAAAGTCAAAGCAGGATTTAGGATTAATCTGTGTTGTTGCTGCGGCAGATTTCAGATTAGAGTTTCTGGTCTACAACAGCAGGAAAGAACTGCAGCTATCATTAAAACAACATGGAAAAACTCCTAAAATAATAACCTGTTCATAATGTCCAAACTATCATAACTCTGAGTTGTACAACTTCTGAGTAAAGTTTAAGCACAGAAACAAAATTATATGCTATTTTAGCTATTTTTCTTATGCAGACCTCTGAATAATGGTTCACTCCGGTGAGGTGGAGCCAATGTGTTAACAATTTAGCAACCCTGAACTGGAAGCGATGGTCAGTAACTGCCAGTCTGACACTTTGCATCACAACAGACCAAGAGCTAACACTGATTTGGTAACAGTACACAGACCTTCCAGATGCAAAACAAGGAGTTTTATATCAGCAAGGACCATTTTCCCCACAGCAGCACTAACCATCGTTTTGAACATGCAGTTAAAAAATGTTAATTAGCCTGTGAAATCACCGTTCCCAAAGAACGACTTTAAACCAAAATGTCCACTTCCCATTTTTGCACCTCGGATGACTACAGAAAGCAGCTACCATAACTGTAACATCTAGGTTATGGGTGAAAAGGCCTCAAAACAGAGTTCAAAATCTAACTTTCCCAGTGAAAACTCAACAGGAGGAGATACACTGCCTCAAAATGTAAATAAACCAAATTTTGCCTCAAATGTTTCGTGCAGCCACAACCTTCACCTGCTGTCTACATTACAAAGCCATCACGCAACTCCCCAGGATTCCCCACTTTGCTCAGGCCGGGCAGGAATTACTGCTTCCACGTCAGATTTGAGGCATATTGGACTCTGATCCTCCCGTTCATGGGACGTTATGTCCAGCCACTGACACTGATCCCCCCCTGCAGAGGCAGGGGGCAAAGGAAGAAGGGGGACAAGATGGGGAATGCAGAGGAAACGTTTTGGTTTTGCAACCCTCTCTATCTAATCACAATGCAAACCCAAAGGACAGCCCTGAGCATGATGCTACATGTTTGCTGTGCTCCATCACGTGCTTGGTTTGATTAATTCCAGGTACAGGCAGAGTTCACCTCGCACGCTCGTCATCTTTCACCTCTTGCCTTCAGCTGCATCTTAAGTAGGTGGATGGTAAGTTGATTTTGCTACACAGAAATCCTGGTAAAGCTATACTAACTAAAAAGAATAACTACGGCAAATGTATCAGCAGCACATTTCAGAGCTCAAAGGGTTGCAACAACTTTTGACTTAAGCAAGCAATTCCAACAAATCTGAAAAATCTGAAGTATCATAACCTTGTCAATAAAAAAATGGGTTACTTTTTGCAATTCAAGACTGACAGAAAGGTATCTGAGTTAGCCTCCAGTAATTCATATATCATGTATTATGGTTTATGCGTATTTTTATCTCGCATTCATTACTTGAATAGGGTCCCCTCCTCCACCCCTTTGTAACCCAGCCAATTAAGGGGGAGCACGACAAGCCTGATACTGCCACTGAGCCTGGCTGGTGCCCAAGCACCTACCTCTGCCCCCTCTTCCGACAGAGCAGCGCTCAGGCGGGCGCCCTGCAGCAGCTCAAAAAGGTCCTCGCTGGATTTCCTCTTCATCTCAGGCACTGGGTTGCCCGCAACTTGCGTGTCCTGGTGGGTGACCATCATCTCTGAGCGCATCTCCTGCTGCGGCGCCCATGGCCAGTCCTCTCCCGTCGGCCTCACGGAACTGCTTCTGCTTTTCAGAGACACCACAGACCTGGAGAAGCTCTTGGGGGAACAGCCCGACAACACCTGAGTACTCGAATAAGTCGTTTCTTCTTCCGTAAGAGTCTCTACCTCCAACATGTCAGGCACTGACACGCTGAGGCGTCGGTCCAAGGAACGGACCTTCCTCTCCACCATTTTGCTAGACCTCTTCCTTGTCTTCTTCACGCTCAGGTTCTGCAGGAACGGTCTAGTTTTCTGCTTCAGGGATCCCCAGACGGATGGTTTATCCAAGTCCATTGCTGCAAGGGGAATCTCAGCAACGTCTCCTGCACGAAACGGCTTCAGCGATTCCCAGGGTGACTAAAAGGAACGTAGGAAGAAGGAAAGTCAATCACGGAAGTGAACAGCCGCTGAAGATTATGATTCACGTTGTCTCATCTTGAAACTTTCAGTCATTTTTCTAAACAGTTAAAACAAAGCACGCCACATTAGTAAGTGCTTCCAAATACAATCTGGTGGGTAGGTTTGATTATTTAGGAGGAAAACAGCCGGAACAAGTATTTAATCCTACACTAAAACGCAATGTCTGCCCACTACTTTATGATTGCTAAGAGGAGACATATTTCTTCTTTTGCCAAGTCCTGATTTGCCAAAATTTGAGATTTATCCACTTTGAAACTGTTTCTGTACAAAACTTACTGATGGGAGTTAAATCGCGATAATGCTAGCACATGAAAAATGCTGGCAAAGCTGGCCCTATAATTTCTGCTGATGCTTTTCCAGCACATGTAGGGGATTTTTTTGTCTACTTCCTAGGCTACATGGATTCTTACATGGCGTGTTAGTGGATGAACACAACATGAAAAACAGCTCCACAACCTTAGTGGCTGAGGCTGAACGGGACACATCGGACATCCCAGAAATCCCAGCTGAGACCTCAAAACACTCCCTTACGTTAACCCACTGCCAGGAAAAGTCGCCGCTGCAGAATTAATTTCCCTCATAAAGAAGGCAATTGAGAGAAAATGAGGACAAAAATGGACGGATGGATTACTTACAGATTTTGAAAACCTACTGGTGGACTCTGTCTTTGCGTTGATTCATACTGAGCATTTATACTGCAGGGAGGGACAAGAAAAAGAGAGTCAAAACAAAACCACCTACTTTATCTGCATCATAAGGGAGCAGTTGAACAGCCACCTCTTCTGTGCACAGGAATATCCTCGTGGACAGTGTCTTTCGTGGTTAACAGCTGCGCAACCATCCTTATTCTGTGAGGCAGAGACAGTCAAATCATCATCAAAACTCATGAAGAAAAAAGCTGATGAAACCTGCAGATTTACTCCTTTATAGTCTCAAAGACACACACACAGAGCTTACAGCATATACCTATATCCTTAGAAATGTATACCATTAACTACATGACTACTGCTTCCAAAACTCGTAGCGCATTTACATTTTAATGTTTGTATAGTTGACCAAAAAATGACTTATCTCATTGTTTTCCTGACCACTAGGGAAAACGCCATAAGAGGCAACAGAAATACAACTGTCGGATGAATCCAGATAGAGAAATCAACGTCTGCTTTCAAAGAAATCTACTCTTACATTCAGTAATTTGAATGAGGTTGTATAGCCAGTTACTTAATAACTTATTTAAATAAAATTATGACTAACCCCATTGTACTTGCAGAGCGTTCAGGCATCTACAAAAAACTGCTTTAACTGTCTTACTGCATAACTAAAGTTGCACAATCCTCCCCCCATTTACAGTGGTATATAAGTGATTAATATCAGCATCGTCATATTTGGCAGGGCTTTTTTTTTTTTCCTCACTGAACTCGGGGTGAAGTGCAAGATGATCAGATTTACAGGGGGAGGAGAAAAGAAATAAGTGCCAACCCTAACACATTTGACTGGAGAGGCAGGAATGCCCATGCTGGAGCAGCACGTGATGCCCTGCGCAAGTTCACCAGAGACGTGGCCAAATTTGCTCTCATCAGCTGATAGCTTTCACTTGGACTCTTCCCTCTTTAAATAAAAACTTGACAAGGCAGCCGCAGGCCTCCTCGGTAGCGTTACATCACATGCCAATAACAGAAATTATTAGGCTAAACACGTTTGCACAAAACATTATGAAACACACTGTTGGGACTCATTTAAACAACTCATCTACTGCCAGTGCTCTCCGCTTTGCTTGCCTACATGCACAGAAACCTCCTGAAGTAAAGACCCTGTAAATAAAGGCAGGACCCAGCTCACAACATCCACTTCCCAAGGCTCTTACTGCTTCCGATTCCCTTCCTGTTATTCTCCACCCCTCTCATTTTGACGACCCACTGCTGTCGTTTTTATTTTGTTTGCTTTGAGATTTTGTTTCCTAGCAGCGGGCTTGTTCCTGTAGGTTTTTCCAGTTACTTTCCCCCAATTGAATGGTTTTTTTCCAGCTCCATTCCTTCTTTGCTGAAGGAATTCTTCCTTGCTGAAGAACTACTGTGAAGAAGTAATGAAGAAATGCTCATTTAGCAAGGATGGTGCAGGGACCATACTACATCTCTGAGAGCCGCTTGTATTTAACCTAGAACGGCAGAGTCCTCAAGCCAGGCAAGAATCACAGTGGAAGTAAAGAAAAAAAATCAGGGGAAAGGTTTCTGGGTTTTGGTCAGGACAGTGGGGATGGCTCCAGCTACCTGCCACCTAACAGGTTCCACGCCAGGGCAACACGGTGGTGGTATTTGCTGCACAGGGATCACCAGGTTGCCTGAACTGAGGCCACAGAAGCAGCAAGCTCACCCTTGGATTGCCACGGAGTTTGGCCATACTCCACCTCTGAACCTTCACATCCACGCTCCTGCAGCGGTTACAACTTTTCTTTCATAAATACTGCACTTACAAAGAAATTAACCCAAATGATGGTTATAATACACACATAAAAATAAATACACAATCTGTTCTAATCTTAGAAAAGGGTAAACACAGTCTGAAGGGCACGTGCACTCTGACACCAGCCATCCAAGCCTGGCATTTTTTTCATTTCCCCCGTTCAAGCATAAAAAAGCACATCACCGCCATGACCAGAAATCTGTTCCCCAGAGAGGCCACTGGAAATCAGGGATGGGGACCGCCCCTGCCATCCAGCGCGGTGCTGGAGCCAGGGCTGCCAGGTTCTCTGGGGTATCCCCCTGCCACACCAGAATGTATTCACACGCACAACTGGCACTCCTAACCGAGGCATCAGTTCCTCATAAAACCAGTCTGTTCTTTCTGCCTACATCAATTTTTCTCCGCTTTTCTTTTCCATACTGAGCAACGACAATAGAAACACATAATTTTCAGGAGAAATTCTCCACTGCTTGTAAAAGAACACGTTCTCAGTACCAGCATGTTTTTCATACGCTCCTTATCCTCCACAGGCCAGAAGTTTTCCCTCTTCCTTCCACAGCCTCAGAAGTCCAGTGCCAACCATATTGCCAAATATTCCCTAAGCAACCACAGGGAAAAGCGTACTTTGCCAAATTCTTGGTATAAGCTTGGTCTCTATTTTTCCCTGGCATCAAACGGCACATTGTAGCAAACGGCTGCAAACAGTAATTATTCAAAGAGAAACATTTCCTGTTATCAATTTTAACGCTGTTTTTCATTTATTTGAATGCCTCCTTGGTCTTATGTAATAAGAAAAAAAATATTTTTAGCCTGTCTTCTCCAGCCTTCTCTTTAATATGCTGCTAAATCTCAAACGCTCAGAAGAATCCATATAGTTTAATCTCTTCCTTCAGAGAGATGGCTTTTGATCGCACCTGTCATTTTTACTGTATCCTTTTCTTTTGCTGTGCCTCCCCCGTCCTCTTTTGGGGGCCACAGGGGCCAGAAGAAAAGGATTAGTGACAAAAAAGTTGGTCACAGCTCACCATCTGACTGCTAAAACACGTTTTTCTAGCATTTTATCCTCCCTTAAGTAACTTCTAATTATGGTCCTTGGGATTTCTTTTGTAACGTGCCTTGGTTTCTCTCACTATAACACTCCCTACTTACTCCCTTAAATTGTTACAATATTTAGAGCTAAGGTATTTTTCAGATGTTCTAACAGGTGTCTATACGAGGTATTTCAAATGCCACTGAAAGCCTAGAGAAGTCATTCTGCTATTCTACTTCACTTACCGTCTTGTTAGGAAGCCAGAAAAGCCGCAAGTGAGAAATACTGCAAGACACTGAAAACACTGTAAAAGTGCACAATATAACTAAACTGGCAAACAAAACCAAACTGATTTACATATTGGAAATTATAGAACACATTGTCTTTCTGCATTAAGTAATCATTCCCTGCACGCCCAGAAGTGCACAATGCTCACTGAAGCACCCCAAAACGCTCCCTGCTAATGCTTCTAAGAAGCATCCCCAAAGCCAGCAAGAAGATAAAAATGCATCTTAGCACGAGAACACCGCTATTACAACTTCCATAAATCTACTAATCACAGTGCTCAATTTGCTCATCCAATTAAAGCGAAAACATCGGGTCAGTCTGCATGCCATCCATCTTCATAACGCGTGATTCAGTCAGTATGTTTTCAGCTACAACCAAATGCTAGCCGACATTCACACCCATCGCAGCTGACGAGACTAACGTGCATTGGAGGCTGTTAGGAAGATGTTCTTCAGTTGCATGCATCTTCACGTAGGTTCAAACTGGGAGGTACTAATTAAGGTCCCTCATTTGTAAAACCTCTATTTATTCTGGCTGTTGTGGCACAGGACATTCACCCCCATCTCCACCTGCCCGGCACAGATTCACTGCCTTAAAACCTAACACACGAGACGTTGCACAAGTTAGAAGCAAAGCTAATTACACTTCTGCTCTGCAGCACAGCATTTGGCTATTGAAAGTTATAATAAGAGCATAACCCCCTTTAGATTTACAATTTTTCAATTCAGTGCGCTGAGAAACAAGAGTGACATCAGGAAGGGGGGTAAGGGAGCAGGGGGGAAGAGACTGGGATCCTCTTTTCATACTCTTCTCCCGTTTTTTTTTGCTATAAATCCCACCTTCTGCACCTAGAAACCATAAGTTAAACCATTCCTCCTTGGGGGGGCAAGGGGAGCAGGGGGGGAGAAAAATATTAGGAAAATACCTCTGGGATGGCTGAACAACTGTATGTACTAGGTGGTTATTCCTACAACAGATCATATTCAGTACCCCGTGTTTTTCTCATCACTGTGTCTAGAACCCAGTCAAACATGACTCATTACTAGTAAGAGTGGAATTACTTTAGCAAAAGAAACCTACGCTTCCTTCTTTGCAATGACTTATTTCAGTACCTTATCTGGAAAAGCAGTAGCTTTATGATAAGCATCAACAGCCACAGAGATAAGAAAATATCATCCAAATAAAGCCACTCTTTGTTCACAGTTACCAGTTTCTCCTGAAGCATTACAGAGCCAGCACAAGTTATATTCATATATGATATTTAAAACATTTAAAAGAAAAGGGAATACCTTACCATGGGCAGGATGTCCCTTGGATTAGTAACACCTTCAAGAGTTGCGCTTCTTTTGTAGCAAAAAACAAGTCTGAAACCAAAGACTGATCTGGGTGGGCCTGAGGCCATTCCTCTGGGTGCGATCACATAACACTAACAAGGGACACTGCATTCGATACCTACATCGCAATATTGAGAAAGACAGCCTTTTCTTCCTGCAGCTGTGTCTTACAGCATATGGTAAATACCTGAGCTTAAGTTTGATAAGGCACCAGAAAAAGTCTAATCTCAGTCTGATTCTGCATGGGCTAATTACCCTGGGGAAATCAGCTCTAGAATTATTTTTAGTGCTAACAAGCACAGGGAGCGCACTGCTGGAGTGTAGCTAACGTCGTCATTGCATAGGCGACGCGCTGCAAAAGCAGGGTCATGTCCTGCCCAGCTTCCAAACCTCGCCATTGCATTTGAGCCTCAGCTTCCCTGTAGGGCTTCAAACGATGCCAGTCCGGTGACACGGATCCTGTTCTGCTATTGCTCTATTGTTGGAGATTCATTTGCAAAGCATAGCGGGATGCTAAACTTAAACATAAAATTAAATAAAAACTTGACCTGTTGCTGTCAACCGCGTTAGTACAAATGCTTCATAAAAGAGAATTTTACATGCTTCAATGCTTGAATAGAAATAAGATGATCAAGAGAAACTAACCTTATTTTTTGATATAAGCTGAAAGAAATCTGCAATCCTTGCAGAAACTCACAAATACTATCTAGGGTAAATACAAAGCTTAAGAAAAGCCCGTTTATTATATGCAGATTGTGCAGGCATTTTAAGATTTTTATTTTTTTTCTTAGGTTTTGTGTTTGTAGGCATTTTTTTACAGATCCCTGATTTTTTAGGTGCTGGGCTTACAGATCCCACGCTTGGCTTTTCATTTTTTAATTGGTTTAAATGGGATGATCTCCATCTTTCACAAACACCTGAAACGAGCACACGCCTTCCTCCACTTATCACACAAGAGAGGAACAGGGATGCTCTAACTCCTTAGAGACTCTTTTGCACAATCTGGAGAGCTTTTTTCTCAACATTTATGAGCAGACAGTAACTATGAGAAGTAACAGAAGGACCAGCTGCTACAAGCATCTTAAAATAGCATCTAATAGTGAAAGTTACTGAAAAAAAAAAAAAACCCTGCACCTGCCTCCAGCTTATAAAAGTATTGCTTTCGGTTTGTTCCTGTCTATTCTAAAACAGCAGAAAAATGATGAGTATGTAGAGGGGAAATGAAGGAGGAAGTGTTTGGGTGTATTTTTATAAAGATATTTCACAAGTTCCTTCCACTTTTTCAGCTTCCTTCAAAATATTGTAGCTCGTAATTGTACCTGTGCAAGCCAGAAGGCCCCTTCAATCTTTTCAGTCTAATTCATGGGACTGTACCAAGCCGGTACAATCAAATATGATCTTTACAGTGTAATCACAGCTCCTGAGCATCAGACCTCTCCGGGGACACCTGTGCATGAAGATCTGATTCCTGCAGCCCTGCACTGCTGGGGATCTCTCCTTCAATCCAAGCCCTTCTTCACCTCTCATAACAAAAGGTATATTTTTGTAACAAGAGGTGCACAGAAATAGATCATCCCTTTTCATAACTCTCAGGGAAAACAAACCTAGGAAGGAAATTGGAGACTCATTTCCACTGGAGGCCAAGTCAGCCAGTCCCTTTTACTAGCACTTGAGTGACATTTAAATAAAAGAAGTTTGTGTTTATATGCAAATTACTTGTGCCTGTGCCAGCATTGCTCCCTAAATAACTATTATTGTCACACTACTAATCAAAACTCAGTGACTAAAGGAGAGAGATCTATTAAAAGCTCTGCGTGATTCTTTATTTAAACACAGTTTACCAAAGTGGCACAAACAGAACACTTTTGATCCATAGGAATGGCCTGGTGCTAACTTGACGAGGACAAAAGCCTGCACTAAGCAGGTTGCTAACAGTTTGCCCTCTTTTCTTCCTTACTACAGCACCTTCCTCTTCCCAACAGCAACATGGCACGTGCCGGGGCCAGAGCTCACGGAGAACGTCGGGTACACAGGAGAGTTCAGGTTACCTTGAATCTGTATTGACCTGTGCGATTAAATGTTCTTTTCGCATTTAACATCCACACGGTTTGGGTGTATCCATAGATAAAATAACCCAGTGTTTTTACAGTCTCTTAACTGACAAAGGCAGGAGGCTGAAGGCGACTGCCCCTAAAGAAAACAGAGGTTGGTGTGTTGTAGCGCATCACTGAATGAGGGAATTGCACCAGTACTAGCCCTCATTTTCTGCAAGAACCACAAGTCTCCTTACAGAAAATCACTGCACTTAGACATCTGGTGTTGAGCGTTGCCACTGGGAAACCTGAAAGGGAGACTAGAAAACCCACATACAAATAAAGCCTTTAGGAAGCTCTTGGTGAAGCCAAACGTTTGAGGGTTTCGGTGGCATCTCCTGCGCTGTCACACAATCATCAGTACAACTGACTTGTACCTAGTTAACAGCACAGAGCCTGATGATGGATGGGGACCCACGGCCACAACTGAAATGGAGAGCCTGGGAGAGGCACGGGGGAGTTTAAACGAAGAATAAAACAAATATTTAGCATTCAAAGCAGTGGTCAGATCCTCAGCCTCTGAATAGCCACAATGAATCCGTGTCTGACCTCCCGGTTACAAATGGTAAACAAGTGTTTATTTGGGTGGAGACAAAAACCCCTCCTTGTCACTGGCATCTTTTCCTAGGGCAGTAATGCTGAAAGACACACAGTATTTCTTAAATCTCCAAGAAATCACCTATGAGTATGGAGAACTACTGCACACACAAGCCCACGTTACAGGCATGATAACTTAAGCACAAAGTTCCCCACTTCAGTTTTTTTCAAAATACACGAACATTTTAGTGGGCTTCATGGATCCTCAGCTCCTCCAAAATTCAGTTACAAAGGATCCTGAGATAAGACACTCAGAAAAATACTGAAGCAGGAGCAGATAATTACTAGGGAATAACTCCTGAAAGTAAAAATCTTTCAAAAACATAGTTTTGCATTGGCTAAATGTAACAACGTCGAGAAGAGATGCATACAAACTAATCACTAATGCCAAGAAAACTTCTGCTTATGCCAGCCTGTCTTCTGGGTAAGATTAGCAATAGCAAGATTCTGTTATACACAGAAAAGCAAGCAAATGTATCAATATACCTTTTTCCTGGACTAAAGGAGCTTCATTCTGCTTATTCATAGCTGTGATTCCGATGAATAAATTTCACCCTGGACAATAACATAGTACTTTAAATATGAAGCCAATGCACGCAACTAAAATCAGCCACACTGTTCCCCTGAAGTCAAGACAGTAAAATGTTCAGTACACAAATGGTAGCATAAACCTAAAGGTTCCTTTAATATTTTTTTTTTTAATGCTATATATTAAATGTATACCAGCACACATCTCTAAATGCCAGTCATTTCTCATAGAAGAGAACCAGCTTTGAGGTTTATCTTTCCACACACCGTTTGAGTTTTCAGCCTCCTGGCACTAGAATTATTCACCTTGTTCTCCGAGTTCTGTTACAGCATTATTTTCCCACTGAGAAGATCAGATAAAGTTGGTAAATTTAACCCATGTTCATCGCTAATTACAATTCGGCATTTCCCAAGTCTTAACGCTGGGGTTTCACTTTGCTGAAGCCCCTGAACACCAACATAATTTTTGAGAAAATCACAAACTGTGATTCTGGTAACTATTTTAACTTTGAATAAAAAGGTCAAAAACGAAAATGTAAGAACTTGCTGCAATCCCATGCAGGGATGAATATTAAGGGACCTGTTGAGGATTTTACCTGCAGAAGTTCAAAGAACCTTAACTCTATAATAAAGCCTGGTTTTTCTGGTGCATTCCTGAAAGTGATCTGATCAGAAAAGCTCCCCAAAACAGAAATACTGGCATTGCTGAGTTAGGATGATGCCTCTTTTACTTGCACTTGATGAAGTAATTTAAAATTCACTTGCAGCTCCTCTAAAATACTTGGTTTATGTGGCAAACCTGCTCCATAGCTTTCATTTTGCACATCTTTGCCCTCACTGTAGTTACAGGCAGTTTTTACGCAGGAATTAGGCTCATTGGTGTTACACTCGTCACTTGATCTGATGCCACAGACAATTTTCTTCAGTGCTTTCTGTTTCTAACCCAGAATTTTCCAAAATGCCCCGTCCTCTCTGGGCCCCAGTGAGGGCTTCTTTGATATTACACTGCTCTGACTGCATGCCCTTGTCAGAGACCAGGTCCTGGGGACGTGGACCTTTGATCTCACGCAGTATGGCCATGCTCACATGGCACAGAACCAGTTGACACGGGTATCACACAATGCCTGCCTCACTTCAGCATCTGCAGCACAGCGCATCGCTCATTCAGGCCTCCATTAAATGCATTTTGGGAAGAAGGAAACACCCCACGCTTTGAGAAACGCTGTTCTGGACCGGTGATTCATGGCAGAACTTCACGCATCTTTAACCACTTTATTCAATCCCACTGCACACCGTCAAATGATTCCATGATCCTCATCTCCTTTCCTTTATCCTATGAAATATCCACTGAAATTCTTCACTGACAGGGAGATGGGACTCATTAGTTAAGGTTGGATCCAATTGTGAATGAGAATGCCTCAAATGACAGGGTGATTACCTTATCTGTTGGCATGAGACACCCAAACCTCAACTTAAAATTATTTTAAATAGAATTCAAGAGATGCACCATTTAGAGACGGAGTTTGCTGGTTTTTATTCCATTTAATTGCTTCAGACTGAAAACCACAAATCCTAGATCCCAGCAGAGAGCTTCTGGCCTGCTACCTCCAAGTGGCAGACCCACGAAGACAGTAACTTCTGTCCAAATCAAACTACTCTTATTGTGAAGAACTGCAGACGTATTACACAGTCCTTAAAAACACTTTAGTCCTGATTCATCCAAGGTAAATTTGCCATAGGCAGGGTGGGGTAGTCTGCTAAACTTTAAATACCTTCCCCTAAGCATATCTACAGGTCCTTGCTCGTGCTGCCAACCGCATTTGTACACTGTGACCACAGTGGGTTGGGGTTTTTTTTTTGTTTTTAATTCTCCTTTCATGCACGCAGAGCTCCAGGCGGAATAGTTTAGAACAGATCAAACTGACCACTACACCTGTCATTATCATGCCATTGAGAATACGTTCACGTATTCTCAAACTAAGTGTTAAGTGCATAAACGACGACCACTTAGCCCATAATTAACAAACAAAACTCAGAGTTTATTAATCATGGATGTTTAGTTCTGGTGAATACTAACTAGAAGGCATTTTAATTCAGCTATCATGATTATACAATCTCCTGTATTTGTTCACGGATTAAAACCACTTAGAGCTCAAACACAAAACTTTGTCAATAAAAGGTGTCAATAAAAAAAAACTTTCAAGATGTAGTAATGTTTTTGAATGGATTTAAGAGCTACCCACGTTCCAGTTACCTGTGTCTAGCAGACATGGGCAAGAATGACTAATTTGGCAAGTGTCCTGAAACACAAACTGCTCCCCATCAGCAAAACAAATTAGGAGGTTTTCTGGTTCAAACACCTTTTGCACCTAAATTGTAGCCTTCAGCTTTCATTTGCTTAGTGCGTAAGGCTGGACAGATTTATTTATTTTTTTTTTTGCTAAAAGTTTCTATGAGGCATCCAAGGTTGTTTGGTGGATGTTAGGAACCAGAAATCTTCCTGAACTGGAGGAAACAGGTTGCATTTCAAAAGTCAAATGTCTTCCCCTAGCTTGTACTAAATTACAGTTTTACAAAGTTAAACGCAATTCAGCTATTTATACATTAAATTAAAAAAAAAAAAAAAATCACACCCCAACTACAAAGGTACTATCACAATTACCACTATCTGAATTTAGGTGAGGAGTGTGTATTCTAAAATAACTACAAACAATCCCAAATAGCAGGACTTCTACAAAATCCACTAGAATATATAACTGGAATTAAATGTTTGCATTCAAAGAGAAAAACAAGACAAAACAAAATTCTACAGTTAATTGTTTCCAAGTACAAGAAACTGGGAACAAAGCCTGCTATTGAATGAGCATTAATGATTTGCCGTTTGGTTCTGCAGATGTTTCCCATGAGGGAAGACAGCAAAAAACATTCCACTTGAAACCCAGGGAAACAAGCGCCAAGGAGCCGAGTTATGTTACTTCATTCATTTGGATATTTTTAATTGAAATTGTCAAAACCATTAGGTTCAACAGGATTTTACTTTAAGGGGAATTTGTATCCAACAGAATTTCAAAAAACAGAGCTTCATAATCCCTTCCCACTTAAAACTCAAGTGAGCCAGGCTTTAAAAAAAAAATATTTCACAGCCGTGATAACGTGAGCTAAGAGACTCTGCCCCATCCTTGCTGACAGGTCCAGATCATCGCCACCTCCTCATCCATGGCGACAAAGACAAATGCCTGCTCAAATAAATTAGTATGGCCATCTAATTTCCATTCTGGTCCATCAAGAGATTATCAAACAATATAGATTATATACCCCATCCTGGCTAGTACTAACTTCTAGAGCAGGGCTTATCTATTTAGGAGCAAAGAATGAAAGCACACGTTTATAAATCCCCAAAAGACAGAGCTACTTCTGTGTCTTAATTTATGGAGTTACACAGAGCTGGAAATCTTTTCTTTCCAAATTAGCTCTTATCTCTGATCTTAAGGCAGCAAAGCTATACAATTCAAAGAATTTCCAAAACAATGAAGTCTGCGCAAACCTAAAGTTTCCAGTAAAGCAAAATTCACTTTGCAAACTACAAATGTAGTTCTTAGGAATGGGCAACAGGAAGAACTGTCAAGGGTACAAGTACTTCCCAGAAAGGAAGGATATGAATAAGAGATCTTCTTTTTTTTTCCCCCATCTCAAAAAGCCAACAAAACAAAACAAAGATCTCAAAACCTACATTACTATTTTGCTTGTATTTTTGCAAGTTGTTTTTGTGGGAAAGTGAAAACAAGCTAGCAAAGGAGCATCTGTGTAAATACACATGAAACAGGCAGCCACGACAGCAGGCAAAAAAGTCACCCTCCGGGTCACTTAGCTCCAGCTCTCACCATACGCTAACCAAGAAACCAGAAGCAAGCAATCAAGCTAACTTGTTTTAACTGGGGACCACCAGAAAGTGTTACCAAGATGCTCTCCTGTAAGAGCAACGGTGGTCACACTGTGCATCCTACCCACAAACACAAGGATCCCAATTTGTCACCATCAGCCCTGCTTCGGGATCTAAGAGGAGGCGATGCAAACACCAAAACCAAAGGTTAAAAAAATGCCAAAAGGTCAGCAGACTGTTTATGCAAAGATAATAAAAACAGGAGCCTGCCTCAAAAAAAATACAGCAATATACATTTAGGGAAATAGAAGTCAAAAGCAAAATCCTAGCATCCTCCAGATTTTCACACAATAATCCAATTATTTCACGAGTGATAAAACAACGAAGCCTTGCAGCAGTAGTGTAGCCTGGTGAAATGTCAGATCAATCCGCATTCTTAACAGAAGATTACGAGTAGCCAGTAAATCAAAACTTAAGGAAATACAGCATTAAGCACACTAGTTCCTGCAGGTTTTTCTCCAAGTGTGAAAACTGAAGTGACATCTAAACATTCACCTGCTTGGAACTGTTTTGGACAATGTCGCAGTGATCTAAGAAAAACCTATCCAAATTTTTTTATCCTATCTAGCATGTAAGTGGCCTGCATCACTCCAAATGTCGATTTAGCCCGATAAACTGCCTCTAACTCTGACCAAAAGCAGATGCTCAGGGCAAGAATATAAGGTCAGGAAATTATATGGTGATTCTGCCTGCAAAATAATCTCCTGGTTTCCAGGAATCCCTGATTTAAGGGCTGCTTCAGTCAGAAATTGTATCTGCATCTTTGTGATTATCAGTCCTAACATACTTTTTCTCTAGTAATTTGCCTAACAATTTTTAAAATTCATTTATATCTTAAGCAACAGGAGGACACTGCGGTAATGAGTTCCATAGATAAATCATGCTTGTGTGAAACACTATCTCCTTTTATTGAAATGTACCTCCAAAAAAAAAACCACATTGAAATTTGATAATTTCTTTTCACTTCTAAAATCTTGAGTTATATGAAATTATGAATATTGTTCTCTGTTTACTCCATATCACTCAGATTTTGCCCCCTTCTACGTTATCCTCTCCACTGACCTCTCTTAATTGAAAAGCACAGACCATTCAAGGAGCCTGGTTAATGTTCTACCATCCAAACTTCTTAACTGGCACACACAACAGGCATACAAAATCTTTTCTTTTTTTTATTGATTTGTCTGATAATGTCGTGCAAAACATTCGAAATTCAAAACCATCTAGGCATGTTTCAAGAAGAGTTAATTAACATCCTATTTTCCGCAGTCCTATCATTAGGAGTAACTAACCACATGGGTTTTTATGTTGAAAGAATAGGTTAAAGGGTTTTAAAATGACCTGTGATTGGTTGTGCAGCTTTTTTTAAAGGTCTGCGTTTTTTGATAAAGAAGAGAACTACTAATTCCTAAACCCGTCTTAAACTTATAGCAGAAGCCTCCTTTACAGGATGAGTTAGTGGAAATAAAATTACATGTGTGCAGGTACTTCCCCCGGCAGAGTGAGTCGTGCTGCGATGCGGGTGCCAAAAGCAGAGCTTGCTTTAGGAGGTGGCATCCTCAGGGCAGGACAGCCAGACTGCACATCCCCAGTGCCTTACTATTCACAAGGTACCCAAAATCCAGGGAAGCTGGGAGCAAATCTATCAGAAATGAAGCCTCCATTAACAAAGCTTCCTTATTACCGATCCTTAAATGAGACCAACGCTGCCTGCCCACACAGCGATCACCCCGCTCCGCAATGCTGGTAAACCTGTAGTTACACCTGAACTAATTTTGTCAAGAAATTGCCAGGCATATTATAAGGTGATCAATCACTTGATCAAACACAAGAGACTTGTCCCAGTTTCTCTTAATGCTCTTGGTCTTCATTAGGACCCTCACGCAGAAGACAATGGGGAGAATGGAGAGTTAATCCTTACGTGGAATGCAGAAAGCCTAGCTAGTCAGTGACACAAATTACCTAAATATTAATATATCTCCTCTGCTTCTGCGATTTGATTTTGTAGCAGCGGCAGCTTAGAAAATAGAGGTGCACTCAGGTAGAGCTGTTATGCTGATACTCATTTTGAAATCAGAGTTCGAGGCTTCTGACATCCTCATAATCCTGCAAAGACCAATTTAGTCTTGAGAAACAGCCCCCTGGGACTGAGGGAACATTTAACTGCTTAACTTCGGTAGAAAAAAAAAGAAAACGTTCCTTTTGCTTATAAACAAGCTTCTATGCAAGTCTATTATCTAATAAATACAACTGGAAGTAAGACGGGAATGTGGGAAGGGTGCCAACATAAATCCTCCAAATCTGAGGAAATCGGGAGCAGTTTTCCACTCAAGGATGGAAACGGCGTGGAGGAAATGCAGAGCATATTTAGCATGCTTTGCTCCCCTCTGCTAAGGTAAAGCTTCCCTCTCTCCCACGCCAGCAGGCTGCTGCCCGGGCAGAGGGACCCCAACCAGCATGGAGGTGATGAGAGACCCCACATCTCTGTACCTTGGGAGACTGGAATTCAAAGTCCCATACTAAAATTAGTTCATGGTACAGGAGTGAGTCACCAAAAGGGATAAAACCTGAGATTCTCCTAACTAAGTGACAGCACAAGGTGTTCCACGTGTCTTGCATGAATTTCACCGCTGCTGGTGGAGGCCTCATGGCAAGCCTCAGTTATCAATAAGAAATTAGTTTTAGAGATGAAACAGACAAAATCAGCACAAAAGCAGCAGAAGCAGACACTCAATATTGCCTGGAAATCTCAGTGGGAGAAACTGAGAAGCTTCTGGGATGAGGTTTATCCCCTGCCCCAGGCCCACCCTGGCCACACAAACGGCCCGACTCTGGCTTCATCACGGGCAGCCCCAAATCCCAGTGAACTTCAGCATTCAAAGCACAATCACTGTTCTCCTCAAGAAGCATTCCTTGCCTGAGCAGGTACATTTTGAATAATTACCTGCTCAAGTAAGAGGAATTTCATCAGTGCAGTTAGTTGGAAAGCAGCTGCTTGTATTACTAAATGCAGAAGCCACTGGGAAACAAAAACTTGCAGTGAAGTTGAGCCAGTTATGGTAGTAATTACCTCAAAAGACATGATAAGCAATGCTTCTAGCCCTCTGTTATGGTCTTATGCACTGGCCAAAGAGGGGATGATTACAGGAACCCAGGTGCTACTTAGACACACACCTTCTACCACCTGACAACAACAGCGGTGCCCCTCCTCATGCCCTTGTTTCTTAATCGACACCTTAAATACACACATCTACAAACTATTCTATTGCTTAATATAATCAAAATTCAGTATTTCTTAACAGCACAAAATTTACCATCCTTATGAAAAAATGAAAAGTGCCAAAATTTTTTTAAGAAATAAAATGAGTTTCCTCTCTGCACCATTTTCTCCAAATTGTTCTTCCCACAGCTACTGCAAAGTGAAACTACACACACTGAATCCATCTTCAGACTACATCATATGAAAGTCTATTTGCTTTACAATAAGCTATTTTCTGATGGTATTGAAAAGCAGCAAGAAATCAAACAAATAAGATTATTAGTCAAATACACCCATTCATCCTGACAGCTAAATCTACCCACTCAACAGTCCCGTCTTCTGAGAATGAATCAAGATCACTGCAAAATACGTGACAAATTCTACAGCTTAATCATGGAAAATTAATACAAAAATATTCAGGTGAGATTTTCTATTTTCATAACGCCATGTAGTAGTAATTCAGCTTCCAGCGTGCTTTGAGCTGTCATAAAACTTAAGGGCACCAACTGGTTTCTTGTCAGTTGCCATAATTGTGCTACACTAACATCACTAAAAAATTAAGACTATTTCTCATTAAAAATATCTGTTCATGAGCTTGTAAAGAACTATACCTTACTTCTTAAATTTCCGTTAAAAGTACCCTTAAAACAACTTTGCTACATTGATGTACTTGTGTGAATGGTTTGTTGTTGTTATTGTTTGTTCGGGGGTTGGTTTGTTTGTTTTTATTCTACAGATTGCCTTATTATTAAGTGGGTTATTTCTTTAACTAAAGTCAATAATCAAACAACTCAAATTCAGTGAGCAAGTACACGTAGGGATGAATGAGTTCAGTGAAAGCCCGTTGGGAAAGGATTTCTCCAGCACAGTTTTCTCATACGGATAACAAAAAATATTCACACAAGGTCCAGGTATCTTGGGCAGCATCATTAAAGCAATACACAGCAAAGCAAAGCACAGAGTAACTTTGAGCCTCCCACTGCAAAGTTAGTTCCTCCTGGATAGCTAGGAAAGTACAAAAAAAATGATAGCAATTGGGCTGGCACAAAACAGGAAGAATCCACCAAGTCTCCAAAAAAAAAGAAGGAAGGAAAAAAAAAAAAGAAGGAAAAAAAAAAAGAAGGAAAAAAAAAAAGAAGGAAAAAAAAAAAGAAGGAAAAAAAAAAAGAAGGAAAAAAAAAAGAAGGAAAAAAAAAAGAAGGAAAAAAAAAAGAAGGAAAAAAAAAAGAAGGAAAAAAAAAAGAAGGAAAAAAAAAAGAAGGAAAAAAAAAAGAAGGAAAAAAAAAAGAAGGAAAAAAAAAAGAAGGAAAAAAAAAAGAAGGAAAAAAAAAAGAAGGAAAAAAAAAGAAGGAAAAAAAGAAGAAAAAAAAAGAAGAAAAAAAAAAAGAAGGAAAAAAAAAGAAGGAAAAAAGCAAGAAAGAAGGAAAAAAGCACTTAAACCCCCCACTCCTACCACCAGCTGAGATTTTTCTTTTAAAGAAAATCCACTCTGTGTTGAAACCGGCGGGACAGGACGCGCTGAAGACCGAAGCAGAGGGGAGCAGCGAGCGCCGCCGCAGCCCCGGCGGGCGGACGGACGGGAGGAGCCCCCCCCAACCCGGGGAACCCAAACCGGGGGGCGCCGGGTCGCTGGGGTTACCTGCGCTCCGGGCAGAGCCCGCCGGGAGCCCGCAGCCACCCATCGCCGCCGGAGCCGCTCCGCCAACGCCGCCGGTCGCGGGGCGGGCACGTGTGGCTGTGGCTGTCACTGTCACCGCCGCCCGCCCCCCGCTCCGCCCTGCGCCCTTCCCGCCCGCCTCCCCCGCGGCCCGGAACCCTCCGGGCTTTACCGCAACCCGCCCCCGCCAGCATCCCCTTCTCAGCATCCATCCCCCCAGGGCATCCCACCTTAGAGCATCCGCCCCCCCGGATCATTTCCCTCGGAGCACCCCCAGCAGCATCCCCGCCCAGAACTTCTCTTCCCCGTCCCCCAGGGCATCCCCCGACCAAATCCCAAACCCCGATGGTTTTGTCCCAAAGGCCCAGGGGCGGAGGGGAAGGTGGTGGCAGAGGGCGGGGGTGGGGGGGCTGGCAGCACTCCCCTGGAGAGCCCTGGGTGAGGGTGGAGCTGGAAAGGAAACTACGTGAATGACTACAGGCGAAGGGAAATAAAAGCAACAGCAGCGCTGCCACGTAACAATTTTTCTTGGCTGCATCCCCTAACACTTTCTTGGCTGCATCTCCTGGTGCCTAACAAGGGAGCCAAGTATCACAGCTGTGTGTTTCAGGCAAGGAAACTGAGGCAGGATTGGGTAAGAGGACTTGCTTACCTGGCATGCCTGCAGCCGAAACAAGCTCCCACACGTGTTTCTCCATGAGTTTGCCACAGCATAGAAAGGCAAGTGCTACCCAGCAGCCCCTTCAACAGCAGCTTGTTTCTGGAGCACCCTGGGTTTCGCACGCCACCACGCACCCTCCCGGAGATCTCATGCACGTCACACATCACCACTCCCACCAGTGATGCTTAACGTCCATTGAGCGTGGTATCACTACATGAAGCACAGAGCAACGAGGGGGGGGGCTGAAAAAAGCTTAGTGATGGAATTTATTTACATCCCATGCCTATCATTCTGATTAACAGGAATTGCATGATATCTAAGAGCACCGCTGACGTAGTGACACTCACCTCATATCATCTACTGAAACTTGGTGATGCAACCATGTTATGCCATTGCAAAATAGAAATTGCCATGCACATGTGGTAAGGGTTTGTCATAGTGCAAAGAATCGTTTCACTAACCACTGAATAAAAACACGCAGAAAACATTAGAAAAGCCACTACCCCGATTCTTTCAACCAAATCTGGAGAGGAGGAATTTACACATGTGCACAGTCCCACATGGATCCGTGAGATCAGCAGCAAGGAGGATTATTGCTTGGACACGTGAGCAATTTTACAAGATCGGGGCAAAAAAATTGACAAAGCTTTATTCAGGCTCCTGACTTAAAGATCGCGTTTGAGTGGCCAGATCCTAATGTTCCAGCACAGCCTCAGCGACAACATCAGTTACTATGGTTAATAGTATATCCGCATATATTATTATGCAGCGACTCCTAAAGTGACTAAGTTTTGCTAAATGCTGAGCAGGCCAGTTTCACTCAGCTCGTGCAATCAAAAATTTAAGGGGAAGTTGGCCGAGAACAGAAAACTAATCAACCACCTAAACTGAAAACAGAGAAGAAAGAAAATTTGTGCCGCTAATATTTTCGCCATCCTTTCATCTAAACCAGAAAAGGTATCGGATTCAGATAATTAGGTAAGTTTGGAACAAGAACAACATAGCCTTTAAAATACTTTTCTGTTAGTTCTGTGATCGCACAAAATGTGTATCAAAAGTAGTTCAGTGCATGTTCTGTCAAAGACTACAGCCAAGAGAGAAAAAACACGTAAACGTGCCCAAGGGTAATCTAATAGAAAAGGCTGCTGATTTTCGGAATAGCAAAAAAAAAAAAAAAAAAAAAAAAAAAAGAAAGTAGCTTGTGTGTGTGTCTGCCAAAATAAACTGTAACAGTGCTCCTTGGATGCAACAGAAGGAAGACAGATACAAAAATTAAATTCTTGTACCCCGTATCCACCAAAATGAGAAGAGCTTGCCCAGTGTTGGTGGCAAGAAAAAGATAAATCAATTAACCATTAAAAGACTACCCAAATGTGGTCTCTTAAAAAGATTCGCTTGATTTTCTTCCTTTGGACACCATCTAACTGCATCAAGTTCTGAGTAAATACTAAGGTGTCTTTGGTGAGAACTGCTGCAGCTGCCCTGGAACATGGCATTTACCAGAGCTGCGTGACCTTTGTGTTTTACCCCATCAGGACCATGTCACGGCTTATATTCACCCTCCAACAGTGCGTATGCAACAGGTGGGAAACCAGTGCACGTTCACTGTGTGCCATCATGGAAAAATCGTATAATGATGGGAACTAGAGTAAAAAGATTATTTAGCAGGGATGAACAGAACTAGGGGAAAAGCAAGCAAACAAACAAACTTGTTCTAGAACAGTTTTTTTTGCTTGTTCACGGAAAACATGTCGCTGCAAAAGGATACTCAGAGTGAGAAGTCGCATCTGGTTTCTAGTTCCTGTGATGGCCAGTGGATGTGGTGACTCATTACTACTCTTCAGCCCCTGTAGATGCTTTCCTTGTTTGATCTATTCATGGTCCTCTTTCCTCTATTTGCTATATTCATAGTAATCTAAAAGACTTTTTTCTAGAACACCCAATTATAGCAAATAGGCAAGAAACCAGAACTATTGAGAACTTGTCCTATCATTATCTTATACTTGAACGAATCCACCTATTTACTAGCATTCATGTTAACTCTTCCTGGTTTTATCAAATACTAGTGCATATTTTACTTATTCCAAAAAATAGCCTTTAACAATTCCTGGAGATCATTTACTATGTTATATGGGTATAGTATGTCTGGAAAAAAAAACCTATAAAATGGGGAGACTTCCAATTTGGTGGCTTACTGGAGATATTTCTCAGCTAACTAAAGTTTCTCTGCTGTGTGCTGACTTTTTTTTCAGAGAGAGTGTGCCTCACTTTCTGAAGTGGAGTTGCAAAGAAAATCCTCACCGCGTGAATGAAAGGGAAGCGATGGGAGCAATCAGCCCAAATTCAGTGAGAAAGCTACTGCGAGGACTGTGGTGGGATGCTACATGAGCCCACAGAATGCTGAATGTCCACGCTCTTCACGGCTATGCTAGAAATGTCAAGGCCCTTTGCTTATTCACTTGCTGACCAAGAAAGGAAAGGGAGGATGATACTGGGCAGATCCTCTGGGAAAAACTTTACATCACTGGTAGGCTGGAGCGAAGGGAGAAGGGGACACAATACTTCGGAAACATCACCAAAATCCTAGCAAAATATCAATGTAAAACATGAGGGGGATATGAGATTATCTTATGAATATATCCAATGCGCTGCAAAGCCATCAAGAGCCAAGATATTCATTATTATAACGTTAAGTCATTAAGTATAGGACTTGAAGATAAACACTGGTTATATCCCACTGTAGAACGCATCATCAAAAGAACTAATGCACAGCTAAAAACACAGCGAACAAAAACATATCAACAGGAGACATTTTAGTGTGTATAAGAGTTCTTATTACCCTTTCCAGGAATACTCAGAGGGAGCCACTGTACACCTTCCCTTCATGCACGCAAATGTTTTTCTTCTAGATTTTATTAAGGATGGCATTATCAGTTCCTGCGAGGGAAGAAAAGAGAAAAATATGTAATTGACAACTACAGTTGGCATTATCAAATCCTACTTGTCTTTTGTGTGGATATCTCACTTTCTCATAAGGGAAGGAAAAGTTCTCTTCTCAGAAAAGAAAAATTGCCACTTTTCTTCTTTGCCCTGATTTTCTTCCCTGTAGTTTGCCTGCTGAAAGAAAAAATTACCTCATCAGCCTTTATCAAAACCTGGCCAATATGGATCAATGTAAGGCTAATTAAGATATTGCTTTTAGCTGCATTCCTAATCACAGGTTCAGCTGCAGCCCTTCAGGCTTGTAACAAGTGAAGCATTAGTACCCAGCCCACCCCTCTGCAAAGCTCGTTTCCAGCAGCACATCTCCCAGGAAGAGACTTGAGGGTACAGGGGCATGAGAAGATCAAATCACAGAAGAAAACAGTTCTTCCATGAATGTTAAAACACCCTTTCTCCTGACCTCATAGGTAAGGTAGTAGTAACACAAGTCTCTGGAACTCAATTAAATAAAATGCATTTGAGTGATTCCTCCTCTTGTCTCCTATCTCACCTACAGGTAGATGTTCACCGGAAACACCACCAGAAGCTTTGAAGATCCCCTTACTATTATTCTGAGCAATTCTGTTTGCACCCACTTATTCACCACCAACTTTAACGACTTGTTTACAGAAGTTTGCTTGATAGATTGCTTTTGCCATCTGTTAGCCTTGGGCACAAACCCCTCAGGCATGCAACTGACAAAGTCTTTTCAAAAACCCGGGCAAGAGTTAAGTGTTGTGTTTTATTCCTTTTATTCCAAAATTGGACAGTTGGGACCCAGGAGTCCTCATGACCCCAACATAGAGAATTACAAGTCTCTAAGATGCAGCTCATTTTCCTTGCAGCTGAGCACCTGGTTTACAAGCAGAATTTGGAGCAGGACCAAGGGTGTGCTTGCTCTCCAGGTCTGTGAGCATTAAGCCATTCCCAGAATGCAAACCAAGAGCTGCAAGGTTTAAGTCATTCTGTGCAGCTACGCAAATAAATGTACTGAAGACCTGAGGAGACTTATGCATGTCAGTAACCCGGGATTAAGACATGAATGATGATAATTAGTTATGGTTTGAGTACTCACTTCCAATTCCAGCAGATTACCCTGAAAAAACACGTATTTTTATCCCACTTAATGTCATTATGATTCACCTTATAGGCTAAAGGTGTTATATTGTTTAGGGCTGGATTCTCTGCTCTGAAATGGCACTGACCATTTTTTGTCTGAACAGCGGAAGTGCTGCATAGTGAAACCTGAGCTTAAACTTCAAAGAAAAGAAACCATCACAACCTCAAGTTTCCTCTTCTCCCCTTTTCAGTCACATGCCCATGTTTGTGTGCAACTCAAGCATTTCAAGCCATTCAGTGCTGACTACATTTTGAACAGCTGTACCTGGTGAGAAAGCATGAAGATGCGCGACAATAGTTTCAACCACTCAGGATTTATTAACAGCTTTTAAAAATTATCTAAGCAGGCTGAATTTTGTGACAGATCTTATAATTTATGATCTGTGTAGTCATTTTCCTGATAATTCATTGAGCAGCAATGCAGAGGACTGTTTCTTGTGCAAACAATGAACTTAAAGAACATTTGAAGATTCAGCTATTTAGCTTCTGATTCATCGCCAAAGTAGTGCAGAGCTGCGTAGCGGATCTACACTCTCCTAAGAGCAGCTGACAACTTCTAGAACGAGAATGTACTCAGGGAGTTGAATAAGGAACTGTATCCAAGAATCTCCAAGGAATTGACGAAGAGCATTCGTCAATTCATCCTCATACATCTCAGAAGTATTGTCATGAAAATGACTAATGCGAGCTGATTTTTTGTTTTATGGTTGTCTCAAGGTTAGATAGGAAACCAGTGACAGTCAGGAATAGAATATGAAATTCTGATCCTTCCAGTAACACCAAAGTGTTTGGTAGGGAAGGAAAAGATGAGTGACTTGTTTGGGTTTTCTGCTTGTACTTCTTGAAAACTGGGTCCCTGTAGTTTTCAGCTTACAGCCTTGTGCCCTTACCAGAGCTGCAGTGAGGCATTCGGTCCTCGAAATCCATGAGGTACATTCCCTTGCTGCTTCCCTGTCCCTTGTTGCTGTTTAGTAGGTGCTTCAGGCAATAGTGAGACCTTGCCATGAGACAAGGAAGGTGGTCCCAGCTCCCGCTGAGCTCCAAACCCAGGAGGAACCCAGAGCCAGAGTTTGTATCTCCCATATTCAACCCACTTTTGCTTTGACCCCAGCTAAACTGCTTTGCACCTATCGCTTGTTCCTCTGTCAGCTTTAAACATTAAGCCAAAAGGCAACTACAGCTTAAAACATACCACTGACACAGTATTAATTGTCTTGTGACAGATAGACAATACCGAGGGCCCTGGTCAGTGACATGTTAAGATTTATTATTTTTACCCCCCAGCAGTCTCTTGCCAAGCTAACTTCTCTCTAAATCTTCGTATTGACTTCTCCTGTAACCTATGGCACTGAGAAACATCACCACTGTGATGATTTGAACACATCTACTGAAGTCAGAGGATCTTTGCTATTTGGAGCCATGCTTTTCCTTTCTAGTCTTCCATTTCTGTTCTTTTAAAGTGTTTGAAGAATAACTTCAGCAATGGAAAACACAAGCTATAGAGACTCTGAACAATGCAAATAAGTTATGAAGAAACACAAGGTTGGAAAAATGAAAAATAGTCTTTCAATATTTTCATAAAATTTCCCCGAATATCCTCTCTCCGTACCTTCATGTATGGAGTTATTAAAAGCAGATTATTGGTGTACATCCTCGCTTTCTCACAAAGTGACCCTCATGGGAAGAGCATGCAAACACAAACTAGAAGAGTAATACAGTGTGCTGTAGATAAGCCCTGGATCTAGAGAACAGGAACATGAATTTAAGGGTTGTACTCTGTTCCAGATTCTACCAAGTAACATTTTTCCTTTAGATCTATTTTCAGAAAAGTGCATGTTCAAGGGAGTATTCTCCTACCTTGCACCACCTCTGTGGGAACTGGCATTTGCTCAAAAATTGTCATCTGAGGTAGCTAAAGGAAGGAAAAGTTACACATGAAAAGTTTTAACACAGGAGAGTCTTCAACTGTGTTTATTAATAATTGATAGTTAAGAAGCAAGGTTGCATTCCTCAAAAGTAACTCGAATGAGGAAAGTTAGCTACTTGCTTTCATTTCTGCTGCTAATGTTTTTCTATTACAGCACTTATCACTTTCTTATAGTACAAAATTTCATTAAGCCTAAATGCAAACACTAAAACTGGGAGAAAAGCAGGCTCCATCCATGTTAATAATACATATTTCCAGTACGTTGTTTAATTAGACTAACTAGAGTTGTTGACTCTGAGGGATATTAGTCTTGCACATATTTCTAGATGTTGAATGAACTATGCAATATTAAGGGTCCTGGAACAGAACAAGTATTTACATGCAGACATGGCCACAAGCCTATTTAGAGCTTAACTTAGTGATGCTTTCCAAGTGTTATCCCATAAGCAAATAGAAAGACGTAGTTCTAAAAACCACTGACCTATGGACTCTTTAGTCTTTTAATTTCAATTACTTTTTAATGTTTAAGACTCAGAAATGACCAAAGGTGAGCTGAGAACTACCATAACAAAGCTTACCAAGGTTTGATGGTGATAAACTAAAAGTCTGCAAAGCCCACACAGCTGTCACATACACCCTCAGAGCCATTAGTACATAGAGCCCTAAAGGTCTTGACGGGGATATTAAAGGCTATCATGCTTCCTACGCCAAGGACAGCTGTGCTTGCCAAAGAGGTTACCAATTCCATCTGCTCACTACCACCCCGTGCCAGACATTATCGCACACAGATCTGTCAGCAGAGCTGCAGCTGTGAGATCTCATTAATCCTCTCTTCTGTCAAGATAAACTGCACTAAGAGAACCTTGTTAATTGAACTAGCTCACCTTCCTCCCTTGTCTGCTGCAGCCATGTCCTAACTAGCTTGTACAGGAGCATCTCTGTGGCCCCTGTGGCCCTCTCCCATTCTAAGCTGCTCCAAGATGGTTGTAGATCACAAAATCTGTAGGAGGCATAATAAAACTCATCAAGCAAAGCACCGTTCCTAGGCTTTAGTGCGATATGATCAGAAACATTAAAAACAAGCAATGCCCACAGCAGGCACTAGTTGGATCCATGCCAAATGTGATCAAAGGCTGTTAACATCGGCACGGCTTCTCACCCTGCTCCCAGCCGTTGTTCTTCAAGACAGCTATTTCTAACAAGAGGGGTACTTTGCAAAGGGGTTTGACAGTCTTCAAAGCAGATCTGTCATCCTGGCGATCTTCGGAACAGCCTAATGGGCGGGCAGGAAATTGTGTCAGAACAAGGAAATGATAAGAATAACTGCCTATTTATGTAACTATGGATTTGTTGGTGCTGGATCATTCCACTAATCCATAATTTCCCTGCCTTGCCTCTGGCAGGGACCAATATTTGTCAGAGCTGAGGAAAGTGGAAACCCCAGCGAAGGCATATGGTCGATTGCACAATGCTGGAAGTTCAGGGAAATTGTCCTCAGCAGCTTCAGGAATGGTTAAGTTTGCATCTGAAAGCCCAATACCCAGGAGCAATTATTCTAGCTGTGTTTTTTCCTACTTCGTCTGTCTATGTGCTTCAGAATATAAACAGCAATGCTGAGTTACAGTAACTGGTGATTGCCTATTTCCCGGAAAAGCTAGTGGGTTCAGTTTCTCATTCTCTTTGCTTATTGTAAAGCAGATATGACGATTTCCCAGCCTAGGAAAACCTATCAGTGACGCAAAGCAAAGAGTTTTCTCTGTGAAAAGGGCAAGATCTGAGGTTATTGTAGAGTGTGTCGGTGGAAGAGGGACAGGGTGGAGCATGAAGTGCTGGGGTAAGGCCTCAGATGCTATGATTTAAAACAGCCCCCGAGGCTGCTCTAATTTACTTTGGAGCCTTTCCTAGAACAAGGTTGAACATTTTGCAGACAGGACATGAAACACAAAGGCCTTTTGCACAGGCAAAAGTAAATGAAACAATCCCTGAGCACGAGATGCCAGTATCTCCTCTTTAAAAGCCCAGGTGTTTTGACTGAGAGTTTAAACCCTTGCTTAAGTGAGGCCAGGTGAAAACCCCACCTCTGTGTACACAGCTACGTTCCCTTTCCTCTGGGTTTGACAGAATCCAGCTTGAGTGGAGATAATTAGGGGAAAAGCATAGAGCAGCCTCTGATAGAACATAAAAGTAAAAAATGAGTGAATTCGAGGTGTAGAAGTGAGAGGTAGCACTTAGCTTTGAGAGCACTCATTAAAATTCATCTTCCGCATGTCTGAATTGTTTATGGAGGATCACCACAGCCACTCAGCCCCTATAAACTACAAGTGCCAGTCTAGAGATTTATGGTGCTGCAGCCTCAAAAAAAAATGCCTAATCCGTGTCTCAGCAGTTTGAAGCTGATATAAAATAAATATATATAAAGTATTTCAAGCTTTCTCCTCCACTCCACACCCCCCCCTGCCAATAAACCCAACAAGTTACCTTTAAGGTTTTTAATAGAAATTATTTACCTAAGGACTAGGTGGGTAAAAGGGGAGAAAGAGCTCTAAAAGTTGATAGTGATGTTTCTAGGTAACAGCCGGAGATGACAACCAGGTGTTCTATACATCCGGCTTCAGCACTGCTGATAAGAGATATGCAAGAATCAATAAATTGGGAATAAAAGCATATTCTGCTTTGCATAGGGATACAAATAAAAGGTTATAGTACAGAATTACCAAAGCAGATTCTTATGTCTGTACATTTACCATCCTCAATATTTAGAGCTAAAATACAGCAAAAGAAAACAGGAAGAGAAAAGCAACCTGTTGAGTGTGGGTGTTTTAAAGGGCTTTCTAATGCTTAGCATAATACATGCACTTTCATGGCATTTCTATAAATCACATGGCAAGATGTTCCAATTTTATGTATCATTTAAGCGTCTTGTTATTTCTTTTCTTTATGAATCTCAAATTGATGCAAATAATTTAGTATCTGAGAAAGATTATAGACAGATAGACAGCCAAATTAGGAGAGATTTGTTTCTCCAAAAAACCAAGATTTTTACCACTGTAGAAAAATACTTGCTCCTTAACTCCTCTGAACATTTGTAGGTACCTAAACATTTTCCAAATTTGGTAAGAAAAGATTTGCAAGTTATCCCCTCACAAAAGCTGTGCTGCTACTTTGGCAAATACAAATTCTCATCTCACTCCATGACCATTTAGAGGACAAACTCCAGAAGTTCCACCACTGTAGTACAAGTGTGCCGTTGTACTGTTTGCTTTATAAAGCTTATTAAGTCCCTGCAACGCAGACTATCGCAGCACAGCCTTAGCACCAGAGTCTTATTTTTACCAAATCCTGGAGACAACTGAAGGCGATTCCATTGTTTGTCCAGTTTAGAAGAAAGCAGAGACACAAATCTCCCATGGTTTCAGGGAAAAGTATTCCCCCACCTTAACTTTTAAAACTTTCTTTCAACACAGCCAGCATTTCCATTTTGCAAGCTGTGACCTAGCAGCTGGTGAAGGAAGTTGTGACATGACGCTTCTTACACCAGGAGGATAAGACCAAAGCATTCTTGGTTTCCTTTCAACCCTCACAGACAATTTTTAAAGTCACTTGCTGGGTGATTGGAGAGGAGGAGGATAGAGGGGACAAACAGAAAGAGGAAGAGTTGTCCAGCAGCAAGACAAAAGGGTTAAGAGCTGACAGCAAGCAGGCAAATCGCACCACATCTCCTCCTTGCTGGAATCACACTGCAATCAAGGCATTTCTGGCAGCCAGCTGCCGCTACAGATTGTCTCCACCTACGTTTTATGAGAAGAGAACTATAGAGACCAATTCTGTAGGATCAAGAATCAACCTAGACTATTTAGTGGCAAGAAGAGAAGAGATCAAGTATCTAGAGGGAACAAGGAAAGTTCATGAGAGCTTAAATATCTTTTTCACGTGGCAAGATAGAAACTACACTAGTATATGTATGTCTGAATATAGTGCTAGAAAGGGTCAAATGGTGCAAGTCAAACATCCACATGAATGGCAATCAAGCAAGCACTATTCTCAATATCCTTGAACTCCAAACAGTATAATTCACCAGGCACCAGCTGGTAAGTGCTTTTATTTGTTTTCTTATGCATATTCCTTTCCAAGAGATGAGGCACTCAATTCTGCTGAAGGCCAAGTGTAAAATTATGATTACAATGGTGTCTAAGTGTAGCAAACTGGGAATCCTTGCAGACTCTGATCTTGAAAGCATGCAAGTAATCTGTAAAGTTAGATTGCGGACCACGGGGAGAAAGGGGATATGTATTGGTTAAAGGAAACAGGTATTTGTTTTCTGAAAACGTACAAAGTTCTTTTCCCTCCCCAACAGTAAACATCTTAAAATGTAGTTTCGGAAAGAAGGTTGATCATCGTGACCCAGCTTTGCAGACACAGGCAACCTACTACAGTTGATGAATCTACAGGGATCTCCACAACTTCCTTGCTATTCCAGATGCCACAAAACACCCTCATGGTACCTTAGGACCAATCTAGATAGGAGACCACAAGCTACAGAAAAAGGGCTTCCTCAGAAAAACATCAGACAAGAGCATCAAGAATATTTTCTCTTCTTCTAGATTCCTTTAACAGGAAGAGGCTAGCTTTGTAAAAATAGCAGATAGCCCCTCAAAGCAGACCCTTCTGCCACATCAAAATAAATAAAAGACTCTAAAGGTCCATGCCAATACTGGCACCAAACCTAGCATCTTCCACAAAAGCAAGCAATATTCTCCAGTTAGTACCTGAATTATTTTCCATGACCAGCCTGGCTCACCTTATATCATTTCTCTGCCTGTGGCCAATACTCCAGGATGTTCTAGAATAAGATGGGAAGGAAAAAATTCAAGACTGATATAATCCTGATGGAAAAAGCAGATACTGTAAGCAGCAGAACTGAAATGAGCAGGGCATTCAGCATCCCGACACTTACCTGCTCCACCTGGAGGAGTGGAGAGGACACAGCTCCCACCATCCAATGCCCTAGTCTGAGGCAGGGGGACACTCAGGAACAGATGGTTCTCCTGCTCAGTGGTCTAGGACAGCACAAGGTGAGTTACTGCAATACATTGCAGTTCCTTTTCATACTGATGCAGCTCGACTTAGTTGATTAAAAAAATGCCTTCAGGTTACCTTCCCATCCCCTCTAATTCTGTACTCAAGCACCCAACATATATCTTCCTCCCCAGATCACTGCACTTGGCAGTAATTTTGCTAAACAATTACATTATATGGGGAGAAAAAACTTTATTCTAGAGCCTTTGCTTCTCCGAGCACTCATACAAAACTCTTCCCAAACAGCCTGGCCTTTGAGTTCTGCTCTTTACTCAGCTCTGGAAACCGTGTCAGTGAGGCTGTCCCACTTTGCCTTGTTTTGCATCACTTGGAAAAACCTGAACTGGTTGCATAAATTTGAGTGGCTATTTTGTCTGGTGCAAGCTGAGAATCAGGTTTGCCTGAAACCATCTCCTCTGTAGCTATCAAAAAACAGCTGAGGTTCACAGCCTTTTCGACACTGGTGTCAGCAGAAGGGGACTCTGCCTCCTCCCCAGCCCCCTTCAGATGCCCCTGCAACCTGCTGCTCACCCAGCTCAGTCCACCTGGGGAGCAGGTCACTCTGCCACGGCCTCCAAGGAGGTAACCACTTCCAGCAGTGAGACGCAACATGGACAGCCTGGGGTGCAGTAATAATTTCCAGCAGCTTAGTACACAGTGGACCTCACTGATCACACCCTATGTCCCATAAGGTCATTATGGTTTCTTCAAATCACACCTTCTCAGTACAATTATTGCTTTTATCTTGGCTACCAAAGACAGAGAAGATCAACTAGGTCAGAAGTGGTCAGAGCAAGTCCCTTCCCATCTGAAGTCAGTTTCCTTTCTAAATATTATGGATTAATACTTGGATTGAATTTGCCTGTCTGAAAAAAAGTGCATGCTTAAAGTATTTCCCCTTTTTGGTTCATAGTACATGGGAAAGGAAAACACACAGGTGTGGACTACTGCTTCATTTGCCTTTATGAATATTTCTCACAGCTGTATTTTACATAGCTGTAAGTCCTAGTATGAAGGAGTGGGAATGCTGAGAAAGTCTTATACAGAATGAACATTCTTATTGCTTGCAAACTGACTCTAATTTGTGGCCTATCCAAAGAGCAACTGTTTCACCAGCACCTTTTGTATTTTTAGAAGAAAAAGTGAAAATCTGCATGAGTATTGAATTTACAGAGTTCTTAGAGAAATTAAATCTAGGACTACATTTACTTTTTTTTTTTTAAGTATCAAAATGTCACATTTCCAGAAGGAAATAACCTTTCTCTAAAAGTCTAGAACCTCAAAAACTAGGAAAACCACGAGAAAGGAATGAAGCCTAATCTAAAAATGAAGATGATTACACTGATTTTCACAAATACAACAGTAAATGTGAAGGAAAATGCCACTTCTTTACAAGTCTGTCACTTCTAACAGCTGATATAGCAGTGATGTACACTGAGAATCTTGTTTATAACACAGGTAGTTAAATAGACAGTGTCTTTAGGAAATTTCCAAATTTCATTACAAAACCCAAAATCCTCTTTATGAGGACTCCGTTTAATTGAAACTGGGAAAGTTATTTTTATACCACTACAAGCATTCCAAACATCCTGTTCAGACTACAACATTCATTTCCTCCAATAGCCGTAGTAAGTCAGGGACTTCAAGGATAAACTCTTAAGAGCAGGGAAAACAGTTTCAGGAATAGTACGTGCAACACAGTTTAACTGTGCTTTCAGTAAGACAGATCACCTTTTGAGTCATTCTTTTCCTCCATGCTATTCTTTATTCAGAGTCTGATGTTCCCGTATGATTTAGTAAAGTTATAAAAAAAGCATGAAATATTTCTCTCCAGTGTTGGCAATACAGGACAGACTTGATGTAAGTCTTCTCCTCCTCCTCCTGAAATAAATATTTTCCCTCTTCCTTTGCTCCTCACTGACAAGAAAACACCACATCATAGTCTTGTTATAGCATATTAATTCCTCCTGGTTATAGAAGACCATAGACTCTGTTGCAAGTATAAGTGGCAAGTGGATGTGTCAAATACACATTTCCACCATTCACTGTCTTTCCATTGTAGATGATCAGAGCATCTGAACTCTGCGAAAAATAGCTGCTGTTATTGAAATGAAAGTTCAGATTCTTCCCGTGTTTGTCTTGAACAGGAATTGCTTTATACCTGAGTAAATAAGATCAGAAAGGTTTGTTAGCCTATACTAATTAGCATCACCTGATTTCTTCTTTCACTTTATCACTCAGCTCCATGCCCATGGTACTCGGGAAAGCAGCACCACTCTTAACATGAGGAAGCTAAATAGAAACACATCTGGAGCATCTGCTGGCATAAGGCTCTAAAGCCCTCGGCACAGGCCGGTTTCTGGGTACCTCTACATTTTGGCAGATTTGTGTCCGTGGTTTGCTCTTCATACTGGAAGATGGCCATTTCTGCACTGTGCATCAAGCAAATGGGCTTAGGCAGTCCTGGTCTCAGCATCAAGCAAAGACTCCTTCCTTGTGGTTCAACTGTTCAGCCTCAGATGAGCTGAAAGGTCCAAAACCAAGATAATGCAGGGCTGATGACAAAAGAGACAAAAGGTACAGTGACTGAGGAAAATGCAGTTGTGTAGCTGTGGTATTGAATGGCCATTAGGTCTCAACAAAAAAAATAGCAAGAACAGGAGGGAAAAGCAAAGAAATACTGTCTTCTGACTTGCCTGAGACACGGAAGATAATCAGTTGACACTCAATGGACAGATGACTTGAGAGGAAGAATTGTAGTCTGCAAGAAATCCACAGTGAATCTGAAAATCAGATAAGGAGGAAAACTGTGCTAACAAATGGATATAGAGAAATATCAAAAGCTTGAACCCAAAGCGCAGCTAAGGCATCATTAGCCTTCAGACTCCAAAAGTGGTTCCGCGTCCTGGAAAGCTGGCTTTCAAGACAGCCTTAGTTTACAGTTGCATGGTGAGAAGGTAGATAATGTTTAGACACTTGAGAGGAACTGAACTAGGCAATGTGGTACCAGTCACATCAGAACACCAGGATCAAATCTAGGAATCTTATATTTGCATATGCTCCAATATTTGGGGTGAGGGACAGGACAGAAAGCAAATCAAGTCACAAGCTGACTTTAAGTGAGACTAGGAGTTAAACCCCTGTGAGACTCTGCAGAGCACATGAAGCATGAGTCTACAGCTCTAAATACCAACTCACCCCCATCCAAGACTACTGCTAATAAACAGATCCCAGGGCCGTACGCCAGCCAGGAAATACACTCCTGGTTATGCAAACAGCCAGCAAAAGTTCAGAGAACATGTGCAAGCAGGAATGACACCAAATAGCAGGATCTGGGCATATTCAGGGAAAAAGCCCAACCGCAGACTTACTGAGCTGACTGAACCGGATCCTGGAGAAAGGGAGGTGCATCGGCAGCTCACCCAAACCCTTCATGCTCCAAACTTGGCATTGCGCTGAGGGAGATGAAAGTCTGACTGCCAAAGGAGGGAGGTAAATAAAAGATTTATGATGGAAGTTAAGAGTACACATATAAGAGGTAGAAAAACAGTGAGACTCACGAAAATGTATCAGGTAATGTCCAGAGTATTTGTGCTGTCTACTGTACAAGTGTTTGTACCTAGCCAAGAACAGCAAGTGGCTGGTCGGAGGATTCCTCAGACTTGCTTAGGAACAGGGTTGCAAAGTTTATCTCTAATTCCTTTCTCCAGCAAAAAGGCATTACACACAAGCAGCTGGATAAAAGAGAACAAAGATGTCTGGAAAAAAAGCAAATTGACCAAAGAGAAAAGTACCACCCCCTCTGTTGCCACAAAGATTGTTAAATCTTAGGTTGATGTCTAAAAAATCAGCAAGTTTCAGGAGATGCTGGGGAGGGGGTGGTGGTGCAGGTGGAGGATACATCTGGGGAAACAGCCGCTGCTCATTTTTCTGAAAGGAAAAAAATCACCAGAAAGTTTGACTTACCTTCACCATACAAGCTGCATGCCCACTGATGGCCAATTTGTCAGATACCACAGCTCACCTCAGTGACCAGAAAAACAGTGAGAAAGGGAAGAGGAGCACAGAGACCCAGACAAGCATGAGATGGTGACTGGGTACCCAGTAATTTTTCAGGAACTATGCAATACATGCTGGCACGCATCAGCCTTCCTCTCTTCCATGTAGGGGAGAAGAGGCTGCTTCTGACAGGGATTTTTACTCATCCTTAACACAGTTTTTGGCTTCCCTCTGCAGCATTGAGTCCCAAGGCACTAGGACAGGACATTGGGCTGTAGCAGCCATACATGGCACCAGTTTGCCCATGCATATGCTCCTCTTTTTCACACTAGTGAATGATGACCCTGCTTGAACACAAGCCTTTCAGAAGACACTTCCAAGCACTCCTCCATGCCCCAGTGTCCATGTCCTCCTGCTGGTGAGCTCTGGGGAATCCTGGGATTAGCAGACAAGCACATACATATGAGTCAGGTGAGCACATCTGCACCCAGCGGTCTGAGAATCTGAACTTTAAGCCTTGTATGAAGGATTCATTTAAATACCTAACCTTCCAGGATTATCTTCACGGTCAGACTAGCACTCCAAGAGCTACTTGCAGTGAAATAATGACAAATCTCATGCTAGAACATGTCATTTGCAAAGTATAGTAGAAAATTATAAATAGTCTGCAGAGGCTTAGTCAGTGTTCAGGTCTTGTGTTCAGCCTTGGATACAGATAAGCATTAATCTTGATCTATAGCACCTCACAAAGAAGCTCCCCTCCTTCTAGACAAGGAGAGAAACCATAAAGATTTATGGACCAGGAGGTAAAAATCCATTTTGGGTTGCTCGATTTTTCTTTTATAATAAACGATTAGTGAGAAAAAGAAAAGTTTAAAATTGGCAACAGGCTCTTCATTCCATCCAACTGTTGTTAGCTGCAAGACAAATACATCGCAACCGTAATACATCATTTCTGATGAACTTGAAAAGACAAGAGAACAAAAGTGTTAAACAGGCCTGTGGCGATATGCAAGAGCTACAGCCAAGAGCTACAGCCTGTACTATAGGGGTACAGCACATCTGTAGCTTCAGATACCCCTTCCGACAGGACAGGCTTAAACCAGTGAGCTGAATCAGTCTTACTTTACTTGATGAGTCATTTAAATAAACTGTACTATATTATTTCCTATTTAAGCTAGTAAATTACTCCATATATAGGAAATGGTGATAATTAAGGAAGATATTCAGATTATCTCCCTTAATCCACGTACAAGGAAGGCAAAAAAAATTGCTTCAGAGTTTGCACGCCCGGTGGTGTTTTGCCCTGCTTTCCTGTATGACCACATTCCTTCTTTGCAAGTGCTCTGCCCATGCTGCTCCCAGAGCCTCATATCTCGCTTGATGATTGCTTATCAAACGACTCCTCCTTTAACTACTGTCCTTAACTAATTATGGCTGCGCGTAATGCACAGACTTTTCCCTTCTGCTGAGCTGGGCACGCTACAGACACTGCCAATATCTTTTTCTGGTTGCAAAGAAACTCCCATCCTTCTAGACAAGGAGAGAAACTGTGAAGATTTATGGACCAGGAGGTAAAAACCCATTTTGGGTTGCACTGTTTTTCTCTTTTATAACAAACAATTATTTGCCTTTCAGCCTTGTCATCATTCGTTGGTTATGGCTCAGGCCATGGGGCAGCAAGCGGGTCTTAGAACCAGGGCTGATGTGGTGCCAGAGGGCCATGATAAAAATTTGCTTTCCACTCCAATTTGAAGCAAGAAGCAGTCAAGCACTTGAAAACATCATCCCAAGGGAATTTGGCTCTTTAAAAAGAGATTCATCTCCTTAGCTGTCACCAGATAAATCCTTAGCCATAAAAAAAAAGAAGTGATTCTTTGCCTCCATGCTTTGGTACCTTATCTGTAGGGAAAGTGTCCTTTCCTTATTGCTTTTTATTTAGACTTCAAGGATTAGTTAAGAGATGGTTTCATACTACGTTTGTAGAGTACACAGCCTAATAGGACCCTGAAGCAGTATATGACCAGATAGATTGAAGGAAAGCACATATGCTTCCAAACTAGACTGATTTCCTCTATGCCTTTAATTCATCCTCAGAGAGATGCTAAAAACTCCGTTATGAATTTCCTTGAAAATGCATGCAACTCGACCAAAACTTATTAAAAGTGTCTAGAAAAGTTTGTGTCATTCCTAGCCTGTGTGATTCCTCCAGGAGCGGAGCACAAGAGGACACAAATACTGCTAGAAGTGAACCCCATCAGGCTTTCCCTGCAGCAGGATTCATCTCAGTCAAGTCTTATAATCGGACAGCATGGCCTCAAGTTCTCCCCTCCGTGACCCATAGACAGAAAAGGTTTTTTTTTTTACTTAAATTCACCTTATCAGCACTATCTGCATCTTGTACAGCCACGGAGTCATTCCTCCTTCTACCACACTAATTTAGGATGGGGAAACCTGTTTGGTTTTTGCTGCCACCGTGTGGCCATCGAGAGCAAAGATCTTGAAGGAAGATGCTGTAAACTGTCACGCAACTCCACAGCCAGGATCACAGACTACGGCCCCTCTATTTTCTTATACAGGGGATTTATGTATCATACTCTTCTGAAGAAATATACATTTTTCCTGAGGGGAAAGCTGAGAAATTCTTACCTCAGCATGAATCTCCAAGTGAGAATAAAGTAAAGTCTGATATTGATGGAAGCTCTTGGAATTCCCAAGGATCGTAGTTTTCTGCAGCCCTCAGCTCCACAGGTCAAAGTGGTGCCTGAGGGACTCAAAATGAGCACAAAACCCCCATCATGTCTTCTCTCTGCAGTAGAGTTGTTAAATAAGGGTCCTCATTGTGACACTGCTCTGGCAGGGGGGTCGGACTAGGCGATCTCCAGAGGTCCTTTCCAACCCCTATCATTTTGTGATTCTGTGATTGTCTTCCTGTAGCACTTCCTATTTTGTATCCACTAAGCAGTTCAGCATTTTTATAATTCAAAGAGGTAAACCCTCTCCCATCACCAAATATAGCCATTTCTGGGGTAAACCACATGAAAATTTTGAGCAAGCCCAAAAAACAAATTAATTGAGTGCATAACAGTGCAGAGGCAAAATAAAAACATGAAATGCAAAAACTCTCTGTCTCTTTCCAGAGAATATTAGCATAGATGCATGGAAACACATAAAGGCTTTTTCCAGATCCCATTTTGGCTCTGTCATCGAGGTTTATCCTCCTGCGAACTTGAAGGCTCAGTCTAAACCTCCATGAAGCACCTGAGCAGCAGTCACTCACCAATTCACAGATAACTGCTGACTACAGAGGAACAGCATGAAGCAAAGGGCAGCATCTCAAAGCCATCCCGTTCCCAGGTCCTGGGGGCATACATGGGGTCGACAGAAATGTAGAAAATTGCAGGCAATAAGAACAGACAAAGTGAGAGTTTCCAAGGGCAGCTGCTTCTATTTGGCTTCTGAACTTTTGCTTCTATTTTAATAGCAAAGCAAACCTTTGCGTTTCATACAGCTGTAAGCAACCAGAGCATCCCTCCAGCTTTGTTAAACTCCCTCACAGCTCGTTAGCTGTCATGCAACAGAAGTGGGTAGAAGATGCCATTTCAAATCCCCCGAGTTTAGGATCAACGGAACTTGCCCCCATTCCTTCCCATGATTTAGAGCAGTCCGAAATGTGCTTTAATTTACACTGTCTGTACCTGACAGGCCAACCCAGAGCGAGCTACAGGAGCTCTTCCACCGATCACTGCCATCCAAGGTTTGCTGCTCTAGTGGGGCAAACTTCTTTGGACCCCAACATCCGAGCACAGGGGCTTGTGTTAGAGACCCATTCGTTACCCTGTCTTCTGTGGTGTCAACTCCTGTTTATTTAGGAAACAAGCTGCGGCTTGAAATCCCTTCATACAGCTTTGATGCTCCCTCATTTAATCCTGCCTGTTAAACAGCTTCTGAAGACGATACTCATTGCAAGGTCTGATCACTTACTCCAAGTATTTACTGCACTTTTATTTTTTATTGCATGGCCTAGAAGAACTGACAACATCCCTATATCACCGATTCCAAGACCCAGGATACATATATATACACACATCCTTGTAGGTATTCAAATTACAAATTGCCTCTAAGATGGAATCAAAAGAGTTCTGTCTTAAAGCAACCTTGTTCCATTAATGCACACAACTTGCTGGCAGTTTATCATTTTCCCTGAAAGCTAAAGCTTACTGTTACAATCAGTCTGTTCCTGTCAAAACAATGTTTTGCATGCAACCTGCAAGCAAATTTTAAGGAAGAAAGGAGGAAGAATGAAAAGCTTAATTTGCAGAGACCTTGTAAGTCTTAAAAGCAGCAATTTTGTGCATCATCTCCCATCTGGACAATGTTTAAACCCTGAAAGTGCTGTGCCTGAAACACTACAGAACCTAAAATGCTTGATCATTACCTTTTCCAGGGTTAAATACTGGCCCAAATTCAACATGCAGGCAGTATGTCAGCTACTGCTGTGTTTTTACACTGCATTATTCAGAGAAAAACATTTTAGGTTACTTTGTAGAAAGCCAACACCCGCAGTTCCACTATGAACTGCTCAGCTCCCGTCATCCTACAGCAATGTCGGAACATCTGAGATTCCTATATCCAGTAGGAGTTTGTAAGCAAGGAGACATCCCCACCCCACTCCCCCCAATAACAGGAGGACAATATCTTTTGTATCCAGCCCTCTCAAAAAAAGATGCAATCCATTATAATTTACGGTTTATGAACACTTTTTACTGATAAATAATCTGCATTTAATGGCATCATTTTGAGAAGCATGACAGTGGGCGCAAGTACTAATTTCCCCCAGCACAAACTGGGGGGAAAAAAACTGGTTTATATATGTGCAAGATAGAACATCTCTCAAATTTAACCACTTATTGGCCAATAAAAGGAAAAAATCCTCTACTGCAACGTTGTGCTTCTGCTTTGGCAGTAGCCATTATGAAGATGGAGAATTTTACAATATTTCCCCCAGTTAAGAAGCTGCCTCTGGAAGACCTGTCTAGCAGGATTACTAGACTTGCTTGGTAAAACTAAATTACTTCATTGATCCTCATAGACATCCTCTTTCCCTTTAAAGTCCACATGAAGAGGAAGGCATAAGGGCTGAAAAATTGGAGCCTAGATGTAACTGGAAAACAGACTAGGAGGCTTGATTACATTTTCCATCAAGTTACTCTGTTTTATTGCATTGCAGCCCTCAAGAATTTGATTAGCAATTTCTCCTCTTCATTCATCCTCATGACATCTGTATTTCAAACCTCTGATTCATATCTGCAAACATGCTAATACAGATTCCAGCTAGGTCTTGCCGCTACCCACTCCTGACATATTAAAATTTAAGTGTCAAAAACTCCACTTTATCAGTGGTTAACTGGTCCAAGTTCCAAGTTCCCCACAGGCAGAAATAAGGGAAGCTGAGGGCAAACCTGGATTGAAGTCTAAGTGAGGTGCATGAAGCATGTGTTGGAGTGTTGGGGTTTTTTTGTCGTGTTTACGTAAATTGAAATATTACTTCTAAAAAAAAAAAAAAAAGGAAGCTTTAAAAGTTAATGTCATGACTTTTTCTTTGACAGAGATCCTGTCTTTAGGCTCGTGCAGTGCACATGGGCACAGCCAGGTCTTTCGCGCCTGCCAAGGAGCACTTACCCGCAGCTGAGCTGTGCTTGCTTGGAATCGGAAGAAGGTTCAGAGATCAGGTCCCCTGCAGCACACATCAGCCCAGAGCAAATGCTGTGCTCGAGACATTGATGTTAGTTTAAAACAGCTCTACCAGGATATCAAGAGTGCTAACACCAAAACCCAAGGAATATCATCAACTAATAGCTATCACAGTGCATCTTTGCTTGTCACAGGGCCCTTTTGCAAGACTGCAAGACAGAAAAAGGACAAGATCCCCCATATCCTCTACCACCTGTATATTAATATTTTTTTTCAGGCCATTTCAGGGATTTATACATAGATCAAACTTCCATTGCTCCCAAAGCTGTCTAGCAGTAGCTTTTTGACCTTTCCCTCATGCAGTATTACTGGTACCACTGTCACACTGAAGACAAATCCGCTCCCTCAAAACCACATGGATTTTTGAAGGTTTAGACTGGTAGGCTAGGAAAAAAAAAAAAAAAATCCAGCTGCAGATCCCCTTGCATCTGTGGCTGCTCTCATGGAGCATACATGGAGCATTCCGGCAGGCAAAAAGGGAGGTGTGGAAAGCCTGCAGGGCACCCAGCTGAAGAGCAGCTCCAGGAGGGACCATGAGCTGAGTGGTTGTACAGGTACTCAGTTGCAGGGACCATTTGCTTTGCAAAGCTCCAGAAATCACCAAGAAAGGGTGGTTTGAGGTTACACCCCCTACAAAGACATGGGGAGCTGCCGCACCTGCTTATGGGAGGGAGAAGTTGGAGGGCTTCACTGCTCAGTGCACAAGCAAGGTCCATGCCAGCAGATGGCACCGGGAAACCATAAATCCACCTGCAGGGTGGACGATCACAGCTGGTCCTTCTGCCTCCAGCTCTGCAACCATCCTTCGCTCACCTAGACAGCACAGCATTGGATGCAACTCACCGATAAGTACAATTATTCTGCATTAACTTGTGCACAGGGGTTTCTGCTGCGGCATAAAAATGCTTCAGCTGCGTTTATTTACACCCTGTCCCTGCTGTGGGAAGGCTGATAATAGCTAGCTGCAGAGAGGGAAGAAACTAAGTGGAAATTTGATGGGCTGCCTGTTGATACATAGAAAAAGTGGCATGGCAAGGGCAAGTATTATTCTCCTCAGCCAGCCCAGCACTCTGCTCTCTTCTCTCAGCTGGAGGAAACTCATGATGTGAATTTGGTCTCAGCATAACTGCATATATGGGCAGGTGGAGAGGTTTGTAAATATTGTGGTTGAATTTTAATCCAATTATTTTTCTTTATTTGCACCGTATTTAGGCACTCCCTCATGAAAATTCCTCTCCCATTTATCATATCGCAGAGCACCTGAAATTCAGCTCTCATTTCCACAACCTTCTCAGAAAAATTACACCAGTTACTGACAAAAGGTGGGAGGGACTCACTTTGCTAAGTAAGAGGAATATTTTGTTTCCAACTGTTGTCCCACAGCAAGAGGCCAGCACAGTTTGTCCAGCAAAGTCCCTAAAAACTGTTCCCAGAAACTGCTTCAGAGGCTGGGGTATGGGAAAGTGCTGCCTTAGTGACAGCAAAGGGTGACACTGGGAAACAGAAGAGAGCAGCTGCCACTGCAGGGCTAAGCCTTGGCCAAGAGAAGCTGTATTTACAATATCGCTGAATTTTTGACTTTTACCTGCTTCAGGTACTGTTCTGTAGTCTTCACCTCCAAATCTTACAAAGTCTTTTCCTCATATTACTATTTCCTTCTATAGATTACTTGGAGGGCTTCCAGTTTTAAGGACAGCAATATTTACATTTGCTGCTGCATACCTCCTTCCAGAGCCATGTCTTGGGGCTTTTAGGAGTATGCCTGAGCAAACATGACTCTTTATATAGACTTCAAGAAGAGGTAACTCAAGTAAACGCGGTGTGACTTAAACCCTTGAAAGCTAATATTTGGCAAGCTCTTGTGTTCACAACTTTGGAAAGGCTTGCCTCTGGAAATAAAGCAAGAATATCTTCTCCTTGAAAAAAGTCAGAGTGGCAAATCCACTCCCAGTACTAACGCTGGAATTTCTGACTTCATACATTATCCTATGCTGGGAACAACCGTACCCAAATGCTAGTTTTATAGAGCCAGGTTTTACAGATGCAGACCCCCAGGACAAGACTTTCAAGAGTAGTCTTTGTACCTGCCTGATCTGTATGGGCAAGTTGCCCCATGGCTTGTGAAAAAGCTGAGTCTCAGCACAGCAAAAGTGGGAGGACTGGAGGCAGTCAGGGATTGAGGAAAGAAAACTGAGCACTTGACATGGAAGGGAAGCAGCTGTAAGCGTGTTGTGGACCATAAAAGGTGCTCCAGCCCTAACCCCCTTGTTCCCAGTAAGCCAGCACTGGTCCCCCACAGCTTTAGCAGCTGCTCTGTGAAAGGCTCCATTTGTAAGAGTGGCCCTGAACTTTTTTTACAAACTCACATGATTTCACAGCTTTTCATATGATAGCCCAGTACTGCAACAAAGCTTCTAATTATGTACATTAGGGATAAGGAAGGAGAAACCACAGCAAAGAAATCCCATCACCTAAGCAATGCTCAGACAGTACCTTCGTGTTCCAGACATCTACTTATCAGCAGCTTGCAAAGTAATGCAAAGATCAGTAGCATCATCCCACTTTTCAAACATGAAAACTAAGGCACAGAAAAGGGGATGAGCTGTGCCCAGCAGCCTGGATGACAATCTTTCCAGGTTACATTAACTGCGCATTTGCTTGGTCCCTCTGTATCTTTCAGAAGGAGCAAAGCCCAGTTACCTTTCTTCTGCCTCTGCTTCCAAACTCCTCAGCAGAAAACAAACACAAAGATTGTTTTCACAGGAGGATACTAGAAATAACACAGTAAACACAATTCTCTTGAGCTATGTGGCTCAATGTACAAACCAAAGGGATCATAATTTGCCAAACAGCTGCACTCAGCTCCATAAAGGTCTCAGGGATTAATTTTGCACAAATGCTGGAGTGGATATTTATCTGAATTTCTCCCACACTTCAATGGACTTTGGACTCAGTTCCAGCTTTCCCACTATCCATTTAGGAATTTCTCACAAATTGCAGGTGGTCCTACTCTGCAGAGAATGTCACTGCCACAGGGACACTGGCTGTGGGATACCATAACCAAAAGCACGGAGCGTGGTATTGAGGTCTATATCGGGGCAACACAAACTATCGCAATGTCAGATCTCTGTCAGGCTCTCCAGGGACCTTCACAGATGTTTTGGAAGTTATTTTGCAGCAATAGCTTCATTAGGAGAGCTCAGCAGGAACTCTGTGGTCTCATCTCCTTGAAACCCCTTCCTGCCACATTGTAGCAATGATAATTCTTACTTTTGTTCGTTGATCGTGTGACAGGAAAAGACAAAGAGTTGATCATATCGAGGCACTGCTAAAAATCCCATGTGTAGATAGCTTTATGCAGCATTCACTTTCATTCCCCAGAGGCACCAGCATTTGAAAATGCAAAGTGATTTCCAACGTGATAAGCAGCCCCACGCCACCATTTGCATTCAGGCACTGAGATAATGGTAGTAAAACCTTACTCATGAGCAAAGGTTTTAATCTTTCCAACCTGCAATAAGGGAGCACTAGCAGCAATGAGAAAAATCTCAGTGCATGCAGGTATTTGGATAAGCACAAAAAGCTCCTGGCATCGATCCAACACAAACTGCACTCTCCTTTGATGTTGGATTCCATCTACCTCATGTAATGGCCCATTGGTTTGGTTGTCAGCAAGAACTGGACCTGAGGCACATACCTTTGGAGGCAGACAACTAATTCAATTAAGTGGAAGCAACAGAAAGTGAGATCCCTCTTGTATTCTGGACGTGAGAGGGAAAGAGGCATGAAACAAGGGAATTTTACTTACTGAAAAAAGTTATTTCAAGAGTCCAGTTTGGGAAACTTGCCACAGACAATCATGGAAGTGATTTTACTAGTATAATTAATAACTTTCCATCAGCTTATCTCCACATGTTTTCATGGTAGCTTGTATCACTGCTTTGATTTTACAGAAAATCAAAGACAGATGAAATATCTTCTCCACATACCTTCTTCTTTCCAGGCCAGTAGGAGAGCCTGGAACAAAACACAGGTCTTGAGTAATACCTGTACGTTTAGATCATGCCAGGCTCACCTTCTGATCCACTTTGAGGTTTGTGTTCAGACAAGCTCTTCAGAAGCAGCTAAATAAACCCGAAGAGATTGTTTCTGGATTACTTCACTTATCCACACCTGTTTTGATGCAATTCCTTTTTTGCAGACCAATTTGGTATCCCTTTTTCCCCAGCTACCTTTCTGTAAGTACGGCAAAGCCACCCACATAGTGCCTGTTTCATGGTGAACGAGACTTTCTTAGGTGGCCCCACTCCTTCACTGCACAAGAGCAGCCTTGCTGCAAGTGTACTCTCAAGCTCTTATATATAAATCCTGGGAACCTCATTTGCTCTTTATCCTCCTTGAATTATTGATATTCAGAGCATCAATAAAACCTCTTCCCTGGATGCCCTTCTCATAAGACAAAGCTGTTTGTTAAACACTCAGTGATCCTTCCATCAAAACTGCAGCCTAGACACATAAGAAAACTTTCCATTCCCTGTTCCCTTAGCTGAGGAAGGATGCTGTCAGGGATACGAGTCAAAAGCAGCAGCTGCTTGGCAGCAATCACTTACAATGCTGGACACGCTCACAAGAGTAGTGTCCTTGGGGTAGTTACAAGGATCCCACTAGGAAGACGGTACCTGAATATCAAAGACAAAACTACAGCGTTGAAGTACCATGGTACCAAGGGACAGGTGAGAGCCCGTACACTTACATCATGAGTTCATAGCTGTTAAGAGCAGTGATTATTTGGCCCTTAAAGAACATACAAGGGAGGAACAATAGTGGAATCTGCTTTCTTGGATATAACTTTTTACCTTTCTGTTGAATGCAGGCTGTTATTGACACACTTTCATTTTTGCCTGCCCAGCCCCTCTGGCAACCCTAGATCTGGTTTCCCTTCTCCTGATGCTGGAAGGGATTGGGAACTCCTTGAACACCAGTACAAGATGCACTGCTTAGAAGGGACATAGACCGTGTCCTAATGCAGTGGTAGTTGACCTCTGCATTGCATGCTAATGCAAAATGCTAGCAGCACCAAGAAACACCAAAACAGTCAAAAAACAAAACAGAATTGCCACATTTTTCTGAACACTTCTTTATAGGTCCACAGGAAATCAGTGTCCTAAAATACCATACAGCCTCACTGCCCCCTTGGAGGCAACGGGATTGCAATAAACAGCCGCTTCACCTCAAACATAGTCACTCATCTCAGCTACCCCGCTGTCACAGCCTCCCCCAAATACTCCCATGTTAGCCTTCACTCTCATCACTGCTTTTCAACAAGTTGAATTTCTTTTACTCCTCAAAAAGCACATCCCTGCAGCTTCGGGCCCTGACAATTCACACACTCTTTATAGGATAACTAGTACAGCTACTGTGTGCTTACAAGCTTGGGTAGATGCTCCGTTAAAAGACTTATCAAATTTAAAAGTGGAGCATTATCATAGGAAAAATAAAACTTCACATCAGACAAAGAAACAGCAACGTGAGGCCTGAATGGGAAGTTCCTTTCAATAAGGACTTTTAATAAGTAACTCAAGTTCACATAAATCAGTCTCCATTTTTATGCCCACACACTTCTGACTCTGCCAGGGGAATCCATAACCATCACTGCAAATATTAGCCTTTAACAATCTGCTCCAATGAATGGGAAGACAATCAGCAACCACAGGTAATTGAGAGCTAAACTGCCAGCTGCACCTGCAAATCAAACTTTCACATTTTCCCTGTGACCTACATTTTGAGATACAACCCAGAAATTTTGAGAAGATCCTTTCATAGTGTTTCTGCAAGAAATCTTTAACCAATTAATCCATCATCTCTGGCTGTAATCCTGCTATTTCTGAACAGAGTTTATACACATGTAGAGAAGCTGGACACAGGGCAAATTTTAATTTCACATTTTAGACCCTGGGACAAAAGATTCCCAGGAGGAACATCATGAGATTTTCACACCACCAGCCCTTCTCTCAGTATTTATAACAGCAGAAGAACTGGGTAGAGGGTTGGGAATAGGAAATGAATCCTCTGTGGCCCTGACCTATAACTTACACCTCCAAATACAGCCACATTCTCTGCCTCAAAGCAAGTAAAAATATAAGCCCCAGCTTGAGCAGAAGATTTTTTTTCTATGTTTTTGTCTTGCTTTGACTTGGTTAGAATTTCTGGGGTCTAAAAAATCATCCCCCAATTGAAGCTCTTCCAGTACACAGTGAATCCTTGACATTTTTGCATGAGCAGCCTGATACAGCAGCTCTCCCTTCATGGGAGTACTAGGCTTCTTGGGCACCTGACTTTACAGAATTGTTCAAAACTCCCTGAAAACTTATGCCAGGTAACCCCTAGCCACATATCCAAGCTCACCTTTCACTCTCAAAATTGCGCTCTCCAGTAATCCCAGCTCTCTGAGAATAACCGGCTTCTGGGTTGGGATTACCCTCTCTGGCCAAAATAGTCAGCTACCTTTTTGTTCAGCCTGTTTTGGGGATATTGCTCATTAAGGAATTTGTTTAAAGAGATGGGAAAGAATCTCCCTTTCCTTTGTTTTTAAATGGATCAAATGCAACATAACCCCAAGCTCTTTCTGTGGCTAAACCCAGTAAGTACAGGTAGCCAAGGTGCGCTGGCAGGCAGCAGATCACTGCTCAGTAAACACATGTTACTCACCTCACAGCAACCAAGTAACCCAACTCTTCATTTCAGCTTTCAAACAGTAATTAATGACAACAGCATGAAAAATGTAATCTAATGATCCTTCCATAAGTCATCACATGTCTACAGAGGGGAAGAAGGAAAGTTCTAACAGAGCTGGACAAAGGTAGTCCCCACTCCACACCCAAGTTTCTGCTCTGCCTCCCAAAAATCTGCTTTTATTTCCCTTTTCTCATCACCATGTGTTTACACCAGAAGCGTCTAGGTGGGAAACAAAGGCCAAAAACCGTAATGTCTTTTTAGCAATAAGAATGGATCACAAAACTATCAGAACCGAATCAATCTCCAGTTTCTAACTACCCTTTGATAGTTTACTACTATCATCGACTCTGTATTCAGATCCAGAATTGCACCCAGTCACTGCTGAGTTTGTAAAACCTGATAAACCCTGGCCAGCGTTACCAGCAACTGACAACCGTCAGGCTCAGGACTTCAGAGCCAGGCTGTGAACCAAAAAAAAATTCTGATGAAAGCAAGAAAAGCCAGACCAGGGATCCCCTCCCCTGGGTGAGACGACTTAGTGCCTTTGTTTCTTCTCGCTACACAGCCCAAAGGAGGAAGGTCTTTGCAAATTCAAGAGAAGAGAGGAATTCTGGCTCTGTCGTTCCCACAAACAGCTCTGCCGATGCACCAGCACCTGGTCCAATTCTCAGCAGACAGAAGTTTGCTGCAGAAAAATCTCCTCCACACTGGCACCTCGTTGGCAGCCTCACCAGGACTCACAGCCCAAAGGCTGTAACAAGCCATCCCGATTAAACTGCTGTCACCCCTAGAGAGCCTTCTTTTTCTGAAGGAAGAAAATAGGCTCCAATTCCACTGTCAGGAAAGCTGGCATCTTTGCCATGAATAAGCAGCCAGCTTTTTTGTCCGCAGGTGCCAACTTTGCCCCCACATACAAAAAATTCAGCTTTTTTTGATCTTATTCTGTCATCACAACTCCCTGCCAGTAGTGCTTTGTTTCATCCCATTTTATGGCTCACATGTGCAGCATTGTCTTGTTCAAATTATGAAGGCACAAACACCACCTGCCACTGGTTTGTGGGTCTTTAATCTGCCTTTTCTCTGTGTTCAGGTAATCCATGCTGCCATTTTCTAGGCAGCAACAACTCCATGATTTCTGGTTGTTTTACCCAAAGCTCCATATCCTGAAATCTTGCAGTTATGAGAACCCTAGTTTTGATTTAAGAGAGAACTGAGTTCTGTAGCAAGTTACAGAAATTACTTGTAGTAACTAAGTGTAATATGAGCGTCCCTGTGCTAAACCCAGGAATAATTAAAGAGAAAGCAATAGGCAAAAGGAAGAGACAGGGAGACCAAACACCACCACCAGGAGGATACATACAGACAAGGGCAAAACTAAAAAGTCCAGAGACAAGGTGCTTCAACCTAAGCTTCATTCCCAAGGAAGTTTCCAAACCCTGCAAAGGGTACATTTGCCTCTTACATGTACACTCCTACCAGCACAACTCCTCTGGATGTTGGAACAGTTTCACATCACTAAAGGCCACAGGATCAGGCCCTACAGGAGATATGAATAGCATTCAACTGTTCACAATTCCTCTTTCTCCTCTGGCTGGATTTCCTGTGGCATTTTTCTGGGATTAGTGTGATATGCCCGGGTTTCCAGAAACGTGCACTGGACATGTGTACAGCTGATATGTGCATTTTCTTCAAGGATGTGTAAATAGTGGCAGCCTTGCCAGAAGTACTTTCAGCTTCCTAAGTTTTGGGCCCAAACCTTTTCCTGCAGAAATGTCCCCTATCCATGCTTCCTCTCCCACCCCCTGCATGCACTTCCCTAAAAGTATGCCCATAATATTTTCAGATAAATTTACAGGAACCAATCCTCCAGCTGAACATGTTTCCATAAAGGAACAAAGACACATTTACCCAAGCAAAAGAAATATTTGAAAATTCAGATGATTAAATGCAGCCTGCTGTTCATTTTACCTCTGTGGTCTCCAGTAAGTACCATAAATCCTGGTTTCACTCCGAGACAAATTGTCACATTATAGCCCTGCTATACAGGCATACACACATTCCTTGCTATAAAGAGAAGGAGAGAAATCCACGCCAGATTAGGACATATGGAATCTCTGTTTATGGATAAATCATTTTTAAAACCTCTCTCTCCATGAGTCATATGTGAATTGCTGAAAGTGTCCTGTCAACAATAGTTTATTTACATACAGAACTAATTAGCATTATTATGGCAGACTGGAGAAGCAGGATTATAGCTAGGAGACATCATAAAATGAGCGATGCCATTTTAGGAAGGTTGGGGAACAGAGGTTTGCAGATCTCTAACCCAGAAGTATATAAATTGGCCACCTTCCAAGGACTTCAAGATGAAACTCATTTTTAACGTATCTTCCATTACCAATAATATTACTTCAAAATTAAAAGCCTGAGTCCTCATTTGTATTAGCTTGATGAATATGCATTGCAGAGTAGAGCCTGGTCAGCTTCTTTTGCTTACAGTCCACTTCCTCAGTTTCATGTGTTAGCACCACAATCTTAAGTTTATATTTGCAGTAATACATATCCATTTATAATTTTGAAAAGTTTTAAATGCCCCAAAACATTTATATTCCATATTTAAAGATTAAAGTCAGCAACTAAATTTCAAACTAAATTAAATTTATACAGCCTCTTTAAACTACTGAGCGTAGTACGTACCGCTACTCTGGGACTTGCATAGACCTTTCATCATTAATAAGTGGAACAAGATAATTACATGCTCCAGTAGCTCATGGGGTCTAGAAGTTATCACCACATAACCTGCTTTATAATGGAGGAAGAAATCATCTCTACTAGAGCTGGGAGTGTAATTCAAAGACATTTCCATAAATATATAAACACTGTGAAATGAATTTATGTGATGTGTAGGCATTTCATTTTCAGAGCTGCTAATGTGTTTGCTCATTAATTTGTCAGGAACGTTCACTTTGATTTGCTCCATTTACCTTAGGAGGGTGTTCAACAGCAAAACATTCAAAACTGCAAAATCAGACTGTGCAAAATAAGGACATCTTAGATGATAAGCGTTGCTAACGCAGCTCTAACTGGGCCTTGCACTGATGTCTTCCCACCCGGAACAGCCAACTGCAGAAAAACCAAGGACGAGAAGCTACTTTGAAGGCTGGAGAGGATCTCCCACCCTGATGGAGATGCCTCCTCCTTTGCTGCATAGGGAGAAGAACCCCTTACTTCTTCTGGCAGGATCACTCCCCAGGGGAACAGCCTGCTCCCCGCTTACGGCCTACCTCCCGGGGCTCAGCCTCCTTACGTCAGCACACAGAGGCCTCTGGAAAAGCTCTCAAATTCTTTGCAATTTTAGTGAATAAACGCTTTCGGGCAGGTTCCAGGTTTCCCTTAAATTATTTCCAGCAATTTCAAACTGTAACATGCAAGTTTTCCTTGCGGAGCTTTGCCGAAGCTGGCTTTTTCCCTGCGGAGCGTCTCCTTTAGAGGGCACTGCCGCCCCAGCAGCCGCCCCGAGCCCGGCGGCCCCGCCGCCTCCCGGGGGGACGGAGAGGCAGTTTGTTGCCACTGCCCTGCCGGGGGTAAAACACTGACACCTCAAGCCTTCCACAGCCTTTGGCGGGGGGCAAAGCCAGCTACAGGACACATGAGCTCCTCCGCTTCCGCAGGTGTCAGTTAGGCTGTCACAGTCATAGAATCGTCTAGTTGGAAAGGACGTTTAAGATCACCGAGTCCAACCATTAACGTAACACTGCCAAAAACCACCACTAAACCATGTCCCTCAGCATTCCATCTTTTAAATGCCTCCAGGAATGGTGACTCTGCCACTTCCCTGGGCAACCTTTTGTGATAACTCTTTCTGTGACAAAATTTTTCTTAATATCCATCCTAAACCTCCCCTGGTGCAACTTGAGGCGGTTTCCTCTTGTCCTGTCGCTTGTTACTTGTGAGAAGAGACCGACCCCCACCTCACTACAACCCCCTTTCACAACACAGCATGCTCGCTTTGCTTTCGGCCCCCCTTTAACCACCTGCAGCTTTCACACACCCGCTGGCGCAGCTGGCTACCGGAGTTTGCAGGTGGGCTTGCCCCGTTGCCACATGCCCAGCCTGTGCGGGCAGGTCGGCACCGCTGGCTTGGGAGCATGCACCGAACCCTAGCATGGGAACAAGGGCTGGCAAGCAAAAAGTGTGGCCAAGCTTTCGGGCAAGCAAGTGAAAACTTGCACAGCCCTGGGTGTCTAGAAGTGGTCTGAAGAGGTATTAGATAAGCACAGAGTGTTTTTGCCATCTGAGCAACTCTTCTGTTTGATGCAGCTGTATAACATTTGGGATGTTTGGGTTTGTTTTTTGTTTTTTTTTTGCAAGCATGTTCATAATATTTCCCCTTGTCTGGAGTTTTCCTGTTTCTGGCCAGTTTTAATGGTCAACAACAGCTGAGCAATAAAAAGATTTGGAGCTGGAGAAGTTGCATTGCTCAGAAGCCAAAGAATGAAGTTTTACCCTTGCTAAGAACTGAATTTGACGGAAGCGAGGGACAGAGCCCGTTCCAGCACTGTGAGCCTTTCTGTGGGCATTACAGGAATACACTGTTTTTTCCTCAGTGAAAGAGGACCGACACACAAGTCCTGGGCTGGAGGCAAGGGCAGTGAATACTGGCAAGAGTACTAGCAGCCCTTGCTTACCAACTTTGAGATATAGAGAGTGATCCCGCCATTGGGGACAGGAACGGGTAGGTGGGGAACGAAAACAAATAGTGGGAACCTCAAGAAAGTGTTTGTATTTCCTAAGTGAGGTTTAGCAAAGCCTGCCAGGTGAGATAAGCATTTCCACACAAGCTAACAGAAACAGATGATCTTAAGGTACTTCCTTCCCAGCTCCACCCCACAGATCCATTTGGGAGGGCAGCTCCCCCAGATTCTCCCTCCCAAGAGGGGAAGCCAGCATCCCCCAGCTCTGCTCTGGGGTCAGAAGATCTGTCCTGCAGGACAGATGATCTGTCCCAGTACGTGTGCTGGGCTGTGCTTCCACAGCAAGCACCGCTACTGTTTGCCTTGCGCTCTCCCCAAACTGCGAATTGAAACTCCAGCTTCCACTTATTCATATCTTTGGAGGGATATTTTTGCTCCTTTCCTCTCGGCATTTTGATCTTTAAACACTTGAATAAGTAAGATTTTGATTGTATAACAACGGGGGCAGCAGGGATATTCTCCTGTCACTGCAGCACATGCGCTTAATACACAAGAGGCTCTCAGTGAGTCAGGTTTCACTCCTGACATTGTTTTTTTCTGTGTGAACTATTTATTTTGCTGAGTTGGCATTTGTACACTCTCCTCCTCCCCCTTTCAACATTTGAAATCTGAAGCAAATATAAGCTTGTAGTCATAACTTTTCTTTTTTTGCCCAGAAAGCTAAGCTCACTGGTGTTTATATGTGGCCACCCAAATTCCAGACCAAGCTGCTGAAACCTTGTTTCGCTGTTCATAAACCATGTAAGGCCTGGCTGGTGCCGGTTCCCACATTCCCGATCCGGGCAAACCGGATTAAAGCTCCTCGCTCGCAGCCTGCACTTCTCCCCCATGCATCTAAATTCACAGGGATGAATCGACACAAAGGGAAGCCTGAACAAGTGCAAACTGATTTTTTTTTTTCCCCCCCCACAAATGTAAGTGCAGTATAGCCTCCCCTTCCTGCCTTCTCTCACCCTCATCCAGCTGTGCCCATAAACCAGAGCCTGAGGAACCAATGCGGGAGCTGAAGGGAGCTATTAAATCTGCTCCCTGGAGCTTTAACACTGGCAGCAATTTGTAGTGGAATTATTCTCCCAGCTCGGTTTGCAGCCTACCTCCAGGCAGGGTTCCATCTTGGGGTCAAGCAACCTGTGAGCATCTGCAAACGCCTCCGCTCCGGCTGCAGCCAGGCCCGGGGGGCCATGGATGGCTCCAATGGGCACACGTTCCCCCCACTGGCATTCCAGCTGGGCAGTGAAGGCCAAGTTCAGCCTCTTCTCCTTCTTGAAATGCGGCATTGTTAGTGTTAGCTAATCGGCAAGACGTGCCAACTGTCTGGCAAGCAATTCCAGGCAGCACTGTTTGTTTAGGATAGGACTGGGCTCTGTGAATCCAAATTAGACATTTTTTTTTTTTTATATCTACCTCAGCCAGGAATGTTTGAAGGTGTGCTGGGCTTCAGGAGGCAGGGAAACAGCAAAACAGGCCACGGGCCTGGAGCTTTATGAGGGTTTGTGTGTGTTTCTTTTTTTAGTTATTTCCTCGCCTCTTCTTTAGATTCTTTGGGAAGCCAGAAACCAAAGTGTATTTGTGTACTAAATTTTCCTTATCACCGCAGAACAGATACACTGATTTGTTTTTCAGCAATGGACTACAGAAACCAGTTTGCGCTTTTTTTCCCCTCCCCTCCTCTGGAGGGGCCCTCAATCGCTTGAGCGAGCACTTGAGTGAGCACTGGAAAAACATTAAGGGGGCCTTTATCAGTACTCCAGCCCTCCTTCATTGCCACCACTGCTCCAGAGGAAAAGCAGACCCTCAAGCCTCGGCAACGACCGGAGGATGAAATGGTGGGTTCCTCAGCTGAGCATCAAACTGTTCTGGAGCCCTGGACCCACCCCACAATGCCGCTTCCACAGCTTTCAGATGTTCACATTCAGATACCCACACCAAGCACCCCGACAGCTGGACCAAAGCACATGAAAGCTCACAAAAAGCCCAGGCAGATGAAGAGCTGTTGCTATTTCTCTCTTGTCCCAATATTGCCATGGAAGGGGAATAAGTTGGGAAGAGCTGGGGCACCTGTTGTGTCCCCCCTCACACAGTAGCAAACCTGAGAAATCTCAAACAGCCACATAAACACAGACTAGGCCAGGCCTCAGCTCAAGGGCTAGAAAACAGCTCTATCATAGCTATAGAAGAAGAACATCGTATTTAAGCCTTATAATTACGCACTGATAAAAGAACAGCCATTCTCAGCTCCTCGCCACAGAGCAGCTGCCCTCAGGATAGGGCAGGACAGCTGATGGTGCCAGTCCAGGAGACCTCCCAGCCTTCCTCCAAGGAACACAGCCCGCAGACTCACCCTCCAGGCAAACTGAAGCTAACTCTTGCCACAGCCCTTAAGGCCTAATCAATATCTGGTTAATTATGCCTCTCAGCTGCTTGATTGCAGATTAACTGGTGCTCTTTAACCCTTTCCAGTCTGATGACATGGGGGGGTGTCATCATTACATCTCTCCTGCCCACAAGTCTGAGCTATCATTATTTTCACACTAGCCATTTATATGATGTCCCTGTTCACCCTCCCTCAGAGTACCTCAAAGAGGAAATGATTGGCAAGATGAAAAAAAAAACAACCCAACCTCATAAAAGCATGAAAACATAATTTTATCATCTTGTATGTTTTCAGTGATATTTGCTATGGATTTGGAGTTTTCATTCCATTTTTAGAAAATCTAGATATTTTAGCTCTCATCCCACACATCTGGGGGAAGGGCAGGAAACGAAGATTCCCTAGGATGTAAATGATGTGAAATATTGAGATTTCAAGTAAAAAGTGATACTTTTGGAGAAAGAAATGATGGTGAATAAAAATTCCAGGTTCCTGTCAACAAGAACATTTTCAAAGTACCCAAGTTCATATTTTTCTCCTTGTTACCTCTACAGCAAACATGGTTATGTGTATTTTTCCATTTTATTTCCTCCTGCTTCTCTCTTTTTGCTACCTGCTCCAGCTGTTCCTTTTCTCTCTCCCCTCTTGCCTCCAGTTTGTGCTTATAATTAATTGCTTCTGTAGTAGATTGTGAGTAAAAAAAATTGAGACTGCTTTCAAATCTTTGACCCTTGATAGCGAATATCACATATCAGTGGAACAATTAATATGCTTAATCCTAAAACTTCTGTTCTCATTTTTAAATCAAAAGGTTAAGACATTGATCAGTCCAGTTTTTAATAATGCATTCACAGCTTTGTTTTCCAATGAGGAGCAACAGATTTGAGTACTCAGGCAGGGGAAAGAAGAAAGGCTGCTCCCTGGAAGGGATTCTTGTTTGTATTTATATTTTTTTTCCGTTCTTTTTGTTGCCCTGGCCATTAACCCCAAAGTTAAGCCCTTTCATCTAAAAAGTTGCTGTGCTTCTTACGGATTTTTTAACTTGTGCTACTTATTCCCAGCCTGTAGTCTCTGCAGTGACTTGGAGACATGTAACACCCAGTAAGTGATGTGTTTCTACTCAGCCCACTTTCATACCTGTGTTTCTCCAGTACTGGACATCTAATGTACCCACACCTGATTTATCCTGGAGTCAGCAAGAGAGGAAAAAGGCCTACAGCTTCACGTACAGCAGAGAAAAAAGTGAGAGGCATGAATAACCTCAGCTCCAGATGCTTTCATTTTCACAGAAACACCCCCTGTAATGAAAATGGAGGGTCGGGAAAAAAAAAAAAAAGCCAGGAAACATGCTGAATCATCCAAAATGTTGCAGATAATGATTCAGACCTTGCTGAAATGAGATACTCATTTCTCTATGTCGTTCTCATTCTTTCTTACAGATTGCCTGAACCTTGGACATAGACGGAAATTTTTTTTTCCTTAACTGCAGTTTCTCTTCTGTCAGAGAAGGCGGCATAAACCAGTGAATGCTCTCTGTTAGAGTAATCAGAATAAATGGACAAGACATTTATATTATTTCTGCTTTAATACATTACCCGGAAAATACCCTGGCATGCTGGCACTTTGATGTTTTCTTTTCTTGTCCCAAAGAAAGGGCGAAGATTTTGGAGTGCATGACTTCCAACACAACTCCAGGAAAGAAAAAAGGGGCTAGTATTGCAATAAATAATAATACCAATGTTTATTTGGTTTAGGGAAAGATACCTGGGGGTATTTTTTCCCAATGAAAATAACCACAAGCACCAGGATCTGCTTTGTTTTCTTCCATTTTCTGTCCTCAGTTTTTGTTTTCCTTTTTCTTTCTGTTGAGAAAACAAAGAGCATAGGAGAAAAAAAAAAAAGGGGAAATACGGATTGAGAAAACTTTAAAAACTACACTTGGGATGAGTCGTTTTTCTGAAGTTCGATTTTGATTTTCATGGGGCTTTTTCACCGGAATATCAAAATATATGGGGAAAGAAAGTTAATAATGCTTGGACTATAATAGAATATTGATCTATTTTACTTCTGAGAGAGGGGAGGAATAAATCCAGGAATAAATCTAACTCATAGTACATCCTGTTGCCGTCAGCTCTTTTCCTGCAGCAAATAGGTGGGAAGCTGTGGCCATCGTTATCATCATGATCATTATTATGATACTTAGAAATGTTGATCGTAGTTACAGTGCATGCCAGAGAGAGCTGTGAAATGCATTTTAAGTTCTCACAAAACACCCTAGAGGTATAAATTAGACAAGAATGGGATTAAGTCTCTATTTTCTGTGTATTTCTATGCTGATTCTAGACATTTTTGAATTTAACTTTTAGAAAATCATCATCAATGATAGCAAGGTATGTTTGTGACACAAAAACATTTTTTTTAATTAAGTCACTTACAGGAATACCTTTCCTGCTTGATCTAGAAGATGTTCTTGGTGCGCCAGAAGGACTCTGTGCTGTGTAAGGCTTTGTGCTGCGAGATACAAACATTTAACCAAGATAAAATGATTTTTTCATGAACAAACACATCTGTTAATTGTTTTCTGTGATATAAGGGTAATGGATGTAGTAACAAACTCCAGATTCAATAAAGAAGAGGAGATAAGCTTCTCGTGTTGATAACAGTGTAATTCATGCGCACAGAGGATACAGAGGAACAACAGGTGAATTAAATACCGGGTACTAGAGACCATTTAGGAAAGGATGAGACTGAGGGAAAGAAGTAAAATAGTGGGAGTAGAAATGGAAACAGACTGGGGGTAGGGAGTCATGTCAGCTTGTTACTTGTAAAGAGCTGCTATCAGAAATTATCCTCCTTAACCTGTGTGCCACAGGTGGGCCCTTTACCCTACCCAGCAGTCGTCAACATACATCCAGAGAGGTAAGACTGTTACAAAGATGGAGAAATGAAGTTGCCTTGCCAGAAGCCTTGGGACAGCATTGCCAGTGGGGCCAGAAGGTATCTAGAGGAAACACAGGAATAGCTCCAGGGATGTCCCAGCCTAGATAGTCTTGCTTTCCCCTGCTCATCTTCAGGTAGGTTTTTGATTGATTAGTTGGTTGGTTGGTTAGGATACATAGGACACCTATACAAGAACTATCACCATCTGTGAGTGGCCAGTGCATGAGTTACCCTGTACTTCTCATCTACTGCAAACACGAAGATTAAAGAGGCTTTGCCAACCCACCAGGAATAAAACTATGGTCAGCAGAGAGGGAGGAGGGACTTTAAAAGATGAGGAGATGCTATTACATCTTGCCATGGTCATGTATGTGCATAACATATCACAGTTATACAAATATTTTACATCATTGCAGACGATGAAGGGTTTTCTTGGGAAAACTGTCAGAGAGGAGACTGGTACAGAAAGGAGCCTGAAAACAAAGATGCTGCCATGGTCTGGTAGTACACTAAGAGAAGAGGAATCAAGTATCCAGGATTTTGTCATCTAAAGAGTTTATTAGGGCAGAATTGCTCAAAATGTTGCCTGTGGAGAGATGCTCCACTGAGCTGCGGTTGAGATGTATGAGCGTCCAGTCTCTCCCTCCATTCGGCTCTCTACAATCAACTTAACATCTCATGACATGAAGAGACTTGAAGATCTTAATATATGGCCCATAAGATAAGGTCAGCACGTTTGTCGCAGCAAATATCTTGGTTGCTTTGCCATTCTGTACTGTGAGCACATAGTCTTTTCTTTGCCCCCTCTCTAAACCTGTTTCCCAGATATTCTTGGCATTCTTCTTTGTTTGCTGAAACTTTGAATTCAAACCCGGGGAAGTTCACACCACATTTTCTCTTGAACTTTTAATCCAGTATCATCACGTTATGGGTTTTCTTTTACACTGGGGTGTTTGTGATAATTGAATTAACTTAACCTGAGTCAGTTTTGATTTCATGTCAACATAAAGACTCAGCAGGCCTTCGTGAATCAGGCTTCCTTCTTCTCCTCCACTTTTTCCTAAGTCCCTTCTGACAACCAAGGACCCTTGGGCAATATTTCCTATTTATTTCACTGTCTGAAGCTAATTTGAACAGATGCACTGAGAATAACAAAAGTTAAACAGCCTGAAAAATAGGTTTCCAGCCCTTGAGGCAAAAGTTTAAACTATTCTTTTCTTTTTTTTTTTAACTTTTTTTTTTCTTCACTCAAAGCAGCCTGAGAAAACCCTGCTGCTAAGCTAATGGTTAATGTAGAAATTGATGTATTCTCTTGTTTTATTCTTTAACTGGTTTTAAAGTGAAGGCTTTGTGTTTCAGATACAACAAAACAACTAGGACATGAAGTGACTGTACATCACTGTCAGGTATCAACAGTCAAAGAAGGTGAAACCATTTGTAAAGTGTTTCTATTTTCCAGAGCTGATGTACCCTGTAAGCCATTTTATTCTTTCGTTATTTCTCTCCTTAAAGCTCAGTCATGCAGTTCAGGCAATTCACGTGCAATAAGAGCTCTGGTCCTGCTGCTTTTTTGAACATCTCATGGTAATTTCTGAAGCGTTCCCTCCCAAGTCAAATTCTTCCTCTCTGTCCAGTTCTCCTTTCCTGATTTTCCTTCTTTGTCTAAGGCACAGATCTGATTTGCTTCTGTGCTGGAGTTAACCAGAAGTGCTTCACCCCAGAGACAGTTAAATTACAGCAAAGGTCATTTAGTTCCTATGAAAATCATCAGACCAAGAAATGAGTAAAGGTAAAGTATCTCTGAACATGCATTATGCCATTAAAAATGAACTAAAACATCATCATAATTTGGAAAAAAAAAAACACATTTATGAGGGATTAAAACCACCCATTCCTTTTTACTAAAGCAACACTGGGTCATGCTGTCCACTCTTGCGTCCTGGCAGCAATTTAGGCAAGTGCCTATGTGATCACCTAGACATCTCTGATTTTTTCACTCTCTGTTTCGTGGTGTTTTCAGCTGTCCAAGTATAAGCATATACAGCACCACATGATTTACAAGACCTACTGAATGGCACACAAATACTAACAGCCCTGAATACAGCTAAAAACTGCTTTACTACCAGTGTGTTGAAACATGTTTATACAAAATACGTTTTTAAAAATTTCAAAGAATATAAATACCTACAAACCTAAAGCCTGTTTGCAGGATACTGAGAAAAGTTAGACAGCTCTAAAATCGTCAAATGTTTGCAATGACTAATTTACCCAGTTCTACTCCTAACCACTGACAAATGGGTAGCAAGCCTCCATCAACCACTTTGTGTTCTTTTGGTTGTTTTGTTTGGCTTTTATTCTAATTAAAGACGTCCAGAAATGTTTGGGGGTTTATTGGTCTTCAGAATATAATTAAAGATCAGATCTAATGATGTCATTCTTTTGTGGACATAAAGGGATAGTGCTATTAAAAACCCACAGCCATTCAGGAAATGCACTGATAAACGAACATAGTTACGTTACATAGGTGTTGTATCCACACACATGTACATAAGTGTGTATGTGTATAAGAACATGTGAATATTGAATATTAAAATGAGTATTACTCCTTTAGCTTTGTAATGTGCTGTTATAATGCTTCAGAGCTGAGCCATAAGCAAAGAAGAGGCAGGTGGCAGTAGCTAGCTCATGCTTCTGCTTATGTCAAGGCTATGGCTTCTCCCCAAGCCCACCGCGAGCAATCTCTGGAGGAGCTGCATGTGATACACTCCTGATTACAGTCAGTATCTCTGAACAGTCGGCCAAAAAAGACCAAAGACAACAACACATGGCATAGATCAGGTGTCGGGGTCTGCCAAGGTACCTTGGTAGCACCACTGCAATTATTCCCATATCTGGTCCTTTCCAGCCACTCAGATCTCACACAACTTGTTCAAACTCTTTGAAGGTTAAAACAGCCCAGACGCAACCTGCTATTGTCAAAAGATGACCTTGCCCCAGGGACACTGAAGTCACTTGTCGTCACCAGTGATGATGATGCAGAGCAGCTTGATTTGGCTCCTGCTCTGAACCAACCTTTGAAGCCCATTCATTTTCAGTCTCTCTCCAGCTGTGGGCCTCTGTAATGTCCTGCTGGAGGAGGTGTAGTAATGTAATGTCTGTCAATAACAGACTTGTTTTTCTTAGTTACGTTCCATGTGCCTTGTCTGAGTAGCTCCTGGATTCCCGGCACCAGCAATGTGAAAATCACTGCGGTGGAGGCTCAGGTTCACCTCTGCAAATCCTCCTCTGGAGAGCAGGCACTGCGTCTCAGTGCTGAATCAGCACCTGGCAGCTCAACACGTTTGATTAGACCTGATGGGAGATCCTGTATTATTCCTATCAGTAAATGTTTGAGACAAGCCCGTACAGCCTTCTCACGGTTTGCTCCATTTCTTATTTCCTTCATCCCTTATATTGTTCTGCTCCCGCTTCATTCATATTGTAGCTGCACTCCTCTTTCACTGTAAGTGAAGGAAACGCATGTTCAGTAGAAAAAAGACCTGTTCTGCTAGTTAGGTACTATCTGTTACAGATAGTTTTGTTCCTTCTTCATGCCTGAGCTAGTGCTCCTATAGCTAAATATCTGACAACAGCATCACAGGAGAAACGCTGAGGCCACCAAGCTTCAAGTCACTCCTGCTGCTTCAGCAAGAAGCTGAGCCTAAACCACATGGCCGGAGCTGGTGGAGTGAAATCTGGGGCTTCAGAACGAATCCTGAAGCACCATCGCATCTGAACGCGGCACGCCTGGTAGTCCCCGTGACTGGGTAAATGCCTTTCAAGCTGAAGCAGCGTAGCAAATTTGAACGCTTCACCTCTCTGATAGGAAGTCGATGCCTACTTTTAGTATTCAGCTTCCAGACTAGATTTTTCCCTTTCCCTTTTTCCATGCCAAGTCCTTGTCCTTCAGGCATCTGCCTTCTGCCTTCCCCGAAGGGTTCAAGAAAGGGCTGGAGTGCAGGGGAGGTGGGGAGGAAAACGATCATCGACGTTTATGTCACCGTGAGCGGATGCAGGTTAATGACAGATTGGTGACAGCCCTCACATGGCAGGTTCCTGCCTGCACTGTTAACTTGTAGCCTATGAAGGAGATGCTGTTAATGGCACTCATGGGTCAGCTTTGCAATTTAAAACACTTCGCGATTCTGTTTTCAAAATCTTCACGCTCGGTGCCAAGTGAAAAGAAAGCAGGGAATCAAACGTTAAATGTCTGCGAGGCTCATGACAGCAATGTCTGCGCCAAAGAAATCTGGCGTGTCTGAACTCCTCAGCCTGAGAAGGTGTTTTTTTTCCCTTTCTCCCCCACTCTCTATCTTTCTTTTCTTCTCAGCTTCCCACCACATCCTGAGGTTTGAGTCACTGTGGGTTGTACTTTTATCAACAATGAAACACAGAGACACCTTTCACAGCTGCTGAGCTGGTTTCTTGCTTGGAATTTGGCTTTATAAAGGCTAGTTGTTTGCTTTTGGAGAGTCCACGCACATGTGTACACAGCCTCAGACTTGCACACAAAGAATCCTCCATTTGCTCATGCTGTAGCACAACAGCAGAGCCGTACACCGCTGAATCCGTCATCAGAGGCGATTGCTGCTGGCCTGTCACCCTGGGGTAATGAGGTGATGCCACACAGGCTAGCAGGTAGGCCAGTATTTAATTAGATCCCTGCAAAATAAATATTAATAAAAAAACAATGGGTGACGAGCCTTTTCAGGATGCCAGATGCACTGCGCAGCGACAACAGCATCGAGATTAATGTTACTGATTTGGGATCCTCACAAGGAAAATTCTTTTTAGAGCTGCATTTGCAGCTTCTCATTTCAACGAAGTTTCTCATCCTGCTGCATTCCCCAATCACAGGGCAATGTCATTACCTGGGCTGCACCAACGAGTGGGGCGAGTCGCTCTTCCAGAAGCACATCCCACTACCGCCCGGCACAGTAGCCCCTTCCCACGTGTGCTGATGCCTCTCAAGCCTAGCCTGTTAGCTTGATGAACTTTCCTTCTCGATATCCTTTCTCCCCCCTCGCCCCCACGCTGGTTTTCATTTTCGCGCTGCCTCTGCACTTCCTGATGCCCTCTCGTACCGAAAATGATGAACTCCAGCGAAAAAGGCTCTTCTGATGGTATTTCCTGCCTGTCAAACAGCAGGAAACATCGGAAACCTTGTGAGAAAACCATTTCTCATGACACTACGAGGTTAATAAGCGGGGCGCAGATGGCTTGGATAGGTTTGGAGAGTGTTCATGTTAGTATCTGAGCGTTAGGATGTTTATCTGAACTTTTGATCCTGTCAAGGTCTGGCTCTCTCTTTCAGGTTCCACGTAAACTTTTGTGTTGTCTACTGTGCATTCTCTGGCCAAATGTGTTTCACGAGGAGGGTTATTTATACCTCCTGATCACCTCTGGCTTTGAGCTGCTCTAATTGCATAAGGACACTCTCTCATAGCGTTGTTTCTTGTAGTTTGCTCTGACTTGCGGGGTTTTAGCTCACACGTATCCTGACAAGTGGGGATCTGTGCGAGTGCGTTGATAAATCCCTTCGCTAATCCCTTTGACATGAGCAACCGCTCATTCAAAACTCTTCCAAGCAAACAAAGTGAAAATTTTCTCCTTCAGTGTGTTTCAGTCATCTAAAACTGGGCAAAGGCATTATATTGTGCAGTTTAGTTCACCCATCACAGAAATTGAAAAGGAAATGGCTGAATCAGAGCATACATCGTCCAAACTTGTTAATGAATATTGGAAGTAAAGACTTGAAAGAATCTAGGTTCACTTCCCAAATAATTCACGAACCAGAAAAGGAGCTACGGTCCTGCTCAGAAAAGCTGTGGGTTCCCGTTGAATCTAGAATCTACCCTTAACAATAAACACATGCTTAAATCCACGTAAGACAAGTGAGACTAAAGAGTGCTGAGCTGGGACACTATCATGGAACATTTTCAGCTGTTTTCAACCCTGGAATTTTTTCCCCCGCATCCTGCAGACGCTGCCGGAAATCCTCAAGGCAGCCGAGGGCATTTGGGTATTCGTTTCTGCATGTCAAAATTTCCCTGTAGGCTGTGCAAAACTTGAACCAGCTCTGCTTTGTATTTGTCTGAGTGACAATGTTAGCTACTGATTTCTCTTGGAGACAGTATAGTTCCAAAAATCAAAGGTTCAATTTCGCTGTAGTGGTAAATGGAAATAAAAGACAGGCAAACTACCAATTTCCTGCCTGAAATGAAAATAGCTACCGAGATGCAATAAAAAAAGTCAAAGATTCAAACTGCGTTATTCAGCAGAGCTTCTCAGGACATACCTGAAAGTGTCTTTTCACTTTATTTTTCTCATCTATTCCCAGGTAGACCAGACTTTCTTTACTGTGATGTGTTGGCAGCAAATAACATTTCATGAGACAGATACAGTCTGCCCTGTCCTGTCTGCTGTTCTTATTAACAATTTTTCCCCCTCATCTGTGTCTGCTTTGTCTGAAACAAACAGTCTACATGTCAGATGTTCATTATATTGATGATGTCCCAATGACAACCAATTTATTTTCCTGCCTGCACCTCCAAGAATTGTATTAGTAATGATGTCTATCTGCTCTAGAGATGCTTTGTAAAAACTGATGGTCTGCCATGAGGATACTTAATTACATCTTCTTAAAGGAATACAATTAAGTTTGCAGGTAAAAGATTGCTCTGGGGTTAAAAATGTATTTTCAAATTAGTTTTCCTGGTGGGTGGGATGTTTAATTTTCATTTCGGTAGCCAAACTAGAGAACTGATCTGAGAGATTTGGTTAGATGGATGCTCTCACGAGCAGAGATGACACCCATCAGAGCTGTCTGTCAGCCCTTAGCCAATGTGATATTTGGTGGTAAAACCAGGAAAACAACATACCTATACGACAGTGCATCTGGTCATGAGGGACCCCCTGCGGTGTAGACGCTGTATGCTGGTGGGGACAGGGCAGGCATCCCCCAGGACCCTCAGCCAGTTATACAGGGCACTGCTGAAAATGCAACTGTTGATTTGCATTTCTATCAAGGCTTCCTGGACTGACAATAAGGAAACTTCAGCTTCTGCAGAGATCTCCAATATTGCTAAAGCCTGTAGAGAAGGTCACTCAAAATGCTTATCCTAGCCACAGGTATGTGTTTGCCACTGAAACTATAAGTCCATGGCATTCCCAGCTTGCACGAGCTTCCATGGGACACTTGGCCACCCCATAACGAGAGTGCAGGGCTTGGGGCACCACTGGCATCTGGATCCTTCACCCATAAAGGGGCGACGTGAGGATATGTTGGCCAGGCAGTGACAGACTCATCCACTCAAGCCAGCAGAAAGTCTCTTGGCTCTCCTGAAGCCTCCATGGGAAGCAAGGGTCTTTCATCTGTGGTTTTCAAACTGTCCCGACTCTGGTAAAAGTTGGACTTTCTGCTCAGTCTGCTCCAAAGTTTTCCACATCACCTCTGACATATTTAGTTTCCACATTAGCTATAACATATTTATTATTTTTAGCTGAGCAATTCCTTTCTGAAAGCAAATCACTTTTTCGTAGCATTTTGGAAACGAACTCAAAAAGATGCCTGAAAGGAATGTCATGAAAATACATGTAGCAATACTTCCCTACAATACAAAACATAACTCATTTAACGTGCAGATCTCTTCAAATGCTGGAAACCACCTGCTTCCCAAAGCACACAATTCTGTAGTCCAAACCAGAAAATTAATAAATAAAAGTGTCTACATGCGTAAATACACACACACACTCTCATATAAATCCTTATCCAAATCTATTTTAGCACGTCAGAAACCAGAAACTGTTGATGTGAAAAAGGACATAAAGAAGAAACTCCTTTGTATAGTACTAATTTAAAAATAGTCTATCATAGTTATTTCCAGAATATGTCAGCATATAATTTAAAACAAATGTTTTGGATGAAAACGGAGCTTTTCCAATTACTTGTGGCAAATAATATTTATAATAATATTGATTTTATTTGTGGTCTTTTCTCTCCTGTTTTCTGCTAAGCCACTCATTACTGGAACATATTTACCATACAGTTTGGACAAGCAATTGCCAATCTGTTGTCTTTTTGCAAATTGTACAGTATGATATTTTGTTAGTTGATTTTAATAATAATGATGATACTGGTTGGTTCAATCACATTCTAATAGTTCTGTTTCTCGACTGGAGAGACTGGAGAACTTAAAACTAAACAAAACCCCCAAAAATAGTAAATTATAATAAATGCACTTCCAGGTGCAAACATCTGGTTAAGAACAATGAGTTTAATGAGTTACAACTCATTTAAAGAAAAAAAAAAAAACCCAAACCCAAAACCAACCTACAGAAATTGGGCAAGTATTAATCACAATGTGACCAAAATCTTCGTGCTGACTAATGTTTCCAGCCTATTCATGGGAGCATTTGTGAATCAGGTTTTAAGTACTATACCTGCTTCAGCTGACCAAACAACCAAAAAAACCCAGACTGTTCTGGAAAAAAGCTAGATGAGACATTTGAGCTGGGCAATGTTTGGGAACTCTGGGAATATTCTTTGCCTTCCTGGTTCCCATGGCTGGAGACCCCTCTCCCTCGCAAGCGCTGCTGCTGCTGCTGCTGCTGCTCAGGCCACTCTCTTCCCAGGTTAAAAGTCTCCTCACCAACTCAGTCACCCCAGAACGCCAGATCCGATAGATCTTATCCATTGAGAAAAACCGTACTCCAGTACTATGGATTTTCCATGCACGTACAAGAGATTAAGTGAAACCTCCAGATACAAAAAAAAACCCCCACCTCCTATTCTCTAGCAAAGTTTGGATCAGGGTTGTAGATCTAAACTCCATGGCTCGGGATCGTTGCCAATTCTGTCGTGTCTTTCCATTCCTCTTTCTGGACACGATCAATAGCGGCCGTGCCAGTAGAAACGAGAGTTAGAAGCTGTTTTTAGAACTCTGTTAATTTGTGTGAAAGCAAAAAAGGAGCAAGAATACCCAAATTGAAGCCTCGCTTCATGAAATTTCCGTCTCCATTCTGCAGACTTGGGGTTTGGATGAGGTTCAGTTTTAAGGTGCTTAGCACACAGCTCACCGCCTAACGACTGCCCCGCCGGCCAAGACCTGGTCTTGCTCCATTTCAGCACAGTTTAAACTCATCACTGAAATCAATTGATGAACTTGGGATTTCACCATAGTAACACGCAAAAAAAAAAAAAAAGAATTAAGTACCCTGGGAGTTTGCTCCTTTTGCTACATTTTGAATGCTTTAGTCTAATTCTTGACTGCGTTGTATTGACCCTTGCACTAAACCTCTTGAAATCAATGGATGGAGCAGCTTTGATAAGCTCGGCATTCAGCCTATTCCAAGAAAAGCAGCAGTCCTTCACGTTACAAAAGGAATGAAAGTGTGTGGGTAGGTATGCCTGTGAGAAAAACGTTTAAAATTATTCTTGTTCTCTTACTCATTTCAGACATTAACCACAGAATTCATTCACTCTTTATAAGCAAACTATCTATGAGACTTTCATATGCATGAGCCATAAATATTGCATGTAGTCAGGTTCCTGCCACATTATTAATAGGTATTCTGTTTACACCCACCAGATTTGATAGAAAACATTGCCTGCTCTGTCAGGAACAAATAAGAACTAGTTGGCACCCATGAAATAAATATTACTTGATGAATATTGCTTCAGACCTAGACTTACAAAGTGTTTATTCAAGGCCTTGCAACAATCTGTTTGGATACACCGCAGCTAGGGAACGTGTCACCTACGGTGCTGCTGAGCAGAGGTTCCAGTTAAATCATTTTAATGGTAATATAAGCCATGCTGCAAAGAACCCCTTAGAGGTACTGCAAACCGTGCCATGTTTAAGAAAAGCTGATTTGTTATTTGTTATTCTTTAAGGTGGGCTGATAAACTGAGGCGTTTGCTGGATACCCTCAGCAGAACCGCATGGGGCCCTTTGATGACAGCACGTCCCTGGGGGCGAAAAGCTGGGTGCAAATGGCTGGAGACACCCCCCAATCACCTCCCCACCGCAGCGCCTCCACCTGCCTTCAGCACTTCACCGTTTTGTCTATAATATAATAAATAAAATTTATTTTAAAGGTCTTTTGGGATTAAAAGAGAAAAAAAATCACTATATGATATTAATTATTTGTTTATCTTGGGTGTGGGGGACAGGGACCGAAAAGTCACCTTCCCATATACAAACTAGGAACAGACTTTGCCACCTGAGCATTGTATCACACCTGAATGACAACCAACAGGTAAGCTTTCTGTTCTCCAGCAGCAGGAACATCTAGGGCACGGCCTTATTATTGTCATTTATTTATTTGCCCGGAGGCAGTCTCCCGAGAAGCTAATCAAATAGCCCATTAGAGAGTCTGCACACAGTGAAGAGATCCTGACTCCTGGCACTCGCAGCCGGGAGCTGCCCAGGAGACAACCAGGTGACGCAAAGCAGCGGTGACAGGAACCCGATGTCCCCACCAGACCGTGCTGAGTGGTGTAATTGGCCTGTGACTGGTGTCGTGGCACACTGGTTGCCAGTCACAACTAGAGCAAGCCGCTGGTGAGGTGCAAAGGGAAAAAGCACTGGTCCGTAATGAGCCCCGACTACACCGTGGGAGAGATCACAGATTTTTTTTCTTTGTTTCTAAACTTGACTCAGCACAGAGCAGGTGCCGAGCTGGCAGCCAGGAGCAGTAAAGCCTAGAAAATGTTGAGCTGAGCAAGGAGAAAATGATGGTGACCTACCATATAATTGCTCCATGGATAATCTTTCCTCCCCAAAGAGCCTGCAGCGCTGTCTGCAGGTGAGCTCTCTCTTCAGTCACTCACAAACTGAGTTCATAGGATTGAAGAGATCCATGGAAATCAGTGCAGCCTCCAAGTTTTAGGCAACAGTACTACCTATGATGGCCCTACCCCATTCTGTGCAGCTATCAGACATATGGTTGCTACGGGGCTAGAGCCACATCTATCTCCTCAGCTGTTTTTGTTCTGATCTCCTGATTTTTCTGTTCCCCACTGCCTTTAAATCACGGTCTCCTGTTAAACTGATGGACAGGCTTGGCAACCATGCCCTCTTAAAAAAAGGGAATAAAAAACCCCAGTGTCTTGCCAGGCAGATTTTAAAGACGATTCTCCATGCATCTGAAACGTAGCAAACCGTGAAACGTCTGTGTCTGCTTAAAGCTGCACTTTAACCAGCCCAAGGGCACGCAAAGACAGTGCTGTAAAGGACCAACCCAATTGCCCTGTAGGTAATATACCAACGTTGAAGGAAGGACATTTTTAAAAGGCTAGATCACTCTGTTCCTTAAGCTCCCTTGTATTCTCCCTGTAAATCTGGCCACACTCACCATGACTGATCTAAAATATTCCATTTTTAATTAGTTCCAGGCTCGCAAATGTGATTGCTACATCTGCACGACATAGCAGTGCCAAATCAAAGTCTGAGGCTGATGAACGAGTGCTGCACAGTTTAAAGACCTGTTGAAGGAGAAAATAGGGCTACTCTACCATTGGAAGTGCCTTTTGGAAAGTTTGGAACAGCCAGGTCTCCACCTCGATCTTGCAGCCCCATTAAAAATGAGCAACTGGGGGATATTCTTCGACTTCCCCCAGATTCAAAAAACAGCTCTCAGAAATAATCCAAATTCAGAAATGCTATGCTGTTCTGAAGATGTCTCTCTGCAGACATACCACCAGTAATTGTATCTGGAGGCTGGGGAAAACCGTGATTCACTGAAGTCATGTTCTGAAGCTGTCACTGTGTCGGGGTCTGGGGTACTTTCTTAAGTGGGGATCCCACAACACAGGGATGGAACAACTATCCCATTTACTCCCAGGCGACACACCAAATTTCCTTTGCTCTCTTTGGCACTGTAAATCTCTACCTTCAGTGTCCTCTTTTGGCAGCATCTAACTTGATACTTTCCCCCCCCGCCCCGTCAAAGCCATAAACTCTTAATAAGGATGAGACCTAAACGGTGATAAGGAGGCACGTTATCCTGATACCAGGGTGAAAACTTTTCTCCATAAATACAAGTCCCTTTATCATCGAGCTCTGTTAAGCAGCCACCTGAAATGCAAGGCACTTAAGGGGCAAGTTAAAGAATTCCTTGAGAAATTATCTTATAAGGAAGACAATAACATGAGAAGGAATGCATCACTAATAATAAAGCATACGAGCGCAACTGATAGACAGAGAGACAGATAGACTGAGAGATAGTCGCGAGTGTTATTCTGTGGAATTTTATGCCAACTGAAACTAACATTTTTGCGGTTCACAGAAATCACTGCTGTCCCTAATTAGATGTCATGACTAAGCCACCATAAGTCTGTGCATATGCTATTCTTTTCTTTTTTCTTTTGTAAATGTTCTATGTTACTCTCTTGAGAACAAGGCTGAAACTCTCTCACAAGGAATAGGAGGGTAAATCTAAACCATTACAAACTGTGGCTTACATAAATCTAACCATATGCACTTTTGGAATGTCTCATATTTAAAACTACAGGTCTGTGTGTAACTGTTCTTGCTTTCAAGTCTCAAGTCCAAGAAAATACAACTCTGGATGTGTCTCCGCTCTAAGATGACCTCTTGTGCAAGGATACTAGCACCTGGCTTCCCATTCCATCAGAGCAGGTCACAAAGTCATTTTGCTTGCAACGGCTTTACGGACCATGGCCATGGGTTGCTTACAAAGAGGTGCTAAGTATAAGACTGGAGGTTGAGACCCTGAAGGTGAATTATCTAGAGGCAAAATGCCTTTGCTTTCCCAAAGACTGAGTCTCTGGCTAGCTGGAAAACAAGCCTGGTGTCTGTTTCTGCCTTGCCTTGTCAGGATTAGCAGTACCTACCTGGGATCTGCAGTGTTGACCATGGCTGTCAATTAAAACTAAACACATTTCAGCGTGGCTGCCAGCCAAAAACACAGAACCTGCCAAATAGTAAACACAGAAGATCTGCCTAGTTTCAAAACAATTGTGCCACCGCTGCGAGAAGAGTGTGCTTATAATTCCACTGTAATCCAAGGGCTGCCTGTGCCAATTCCTAGTTGATAGACGAGGTCTTCAAATAGAGCCATCCAGAGCTCAGCCTGCCTGCTATCAGATCCTCTTTCCTCAATTTGAGGATCTCCAGAATTTTTTATTTTGTAATAACCTTTCCCAAAACGCACTTGATTTACAGCGGAGTCTTTGCTCAGGAAGCAATGAGGGCACTAACATGCATCAGACACAAAGAAAACCAAAGGGCTCGGTCAAAGACCACAAGTGGATTTAGATTTCTAGAACGGGTATCTATTTGTGACATTCCATAAAAGAACCAATTAAGCCTGTGTGATTAATTAATAAGGGAAATTCATTTTGGTAAAACTATTACTAAGGGCAAAACTTTCCCATAAACTGTATTCTGAAGGGCTCACAACAATCATCACAAAGTGGTTCAAACTAACAAAAAGGAGTATCAACTATAAAAAAGTTCTCCGCAGTTTCTAAACTGGAAATGGATACTCACCGAAAGAAATATGCTTGAAATAACAGCGATGACTGAAAAAGATCTCAGAGTATGGAAACAGATTGAGTTTTGCCTGAAAGTTTTGGAACATTTTGACCTTCAAAAGAGAATGTCTCAAAGCTACTTGTGCTTGTGGCAGCAGCGAAGAAATGGGGCTCAAGGAAAATCCTCTCATCCCACTTCCATAGGCCTCCAATCCAAAACTTGGCCCTAATCCTTTGGAACCTGGATGCAAACAGTTTATATTTCCTGAACTATTCAAAAGCATTAGGAAGTCCATAAGAAGAGATCACAGGTGCCATGAGGAATGGTGACAACTATACCAGCTGCCTATAGGGTGGTATGTAAGCAGGCTTGTACGAAGAGTTACGGGGATGATATTAATATGAGTGGAGACTTCTTTTCTGGCATCACAAGAACCAGACCTTGGAGTACTGTTGAGTTCTTTTTTTGGTTTGTAAATCATCCTTAAAACCTACAACAGAGGAAATATGTCTTTAATTTTATATTTAAAATGGAAACCAAACAAAGATGCCAGAGCACATTCTACTGTGTTAAACTGAACTTGGTAAAGCCTATGACAGCCATGTTTTCTTTTGCCAGCGATATCCACTTGCCTTTTCAATTAGGCTGAGATTCAGTCCAGAAATATGATGGTGCCGGGCCTAAACAGAGCTCACATGTTCCAGCTTTCACCATTATTGCCTCAAATCTTGACTGTGAAGATCTGACAACACAATGGGACAGGTAGATCAAGGGAAAGAAATATGGAGACACTAATAACTAAATACTCTACTTCAATCCCTGCCTTTCATTATGAAAGCCCCTAAAGCACATTACAAATTGGGTTCTTTAGCTCTCCAAACCATTTAATTCACCCATGAAATAAAACCATCTCAGGAGGTGGGATAGGGAGGAGGGCAGAGAAAAAGGCAGATATTTAACGTCAGCCCAACAGAATAATTTTAAGTCAGGAAAAAGAAAACTAACAAACCCAAAGACTTATTTATGAAAACACCAGATACTAGGAGCCTCACCTCTTTACTTTGAGTTTTCTATAATGCAGGTAATGGTTCTAAGATTCATAATTTACAAAGTTTTCAAAGTGCTTTGGCAGCCCATAGGGAGTAAAATGTTACATATGACTGGCAGGTCTTCACTGAACGCTCCTCTTCCTATCCAGGAAAGATCAGGACTGGCTTGCTGCAACAGCTTTTCTTCAGGGAAGCGCTGTAATATAAACTCTCAATCCGGGCATCATCAGGGTATAGCAGGATGCCATAGTCACCCCAGCCTCTCTAATTTTCTGAGTGGGAAAAGCATCATTAAGGAGGGGATAGTGTTAGAATCAGGAGCAAAAGATGTTTTTCTATCTGTACATACCCGTATAGCAACAATTTCTTTACTATGAAGGTACTTACCATCTGTCCTTCCATTTGAGCACGATGGGCAGCAGTGGCATGGTATTTTTGGCAACAAACAGAAAAACAGGTTGGCTGTCTCTGGACTTGCCCACCTTCTTGCAGCAGCAGCCTCAAACGCTGTTTTGTTTTGACACATGTTTCCAATAAAAACACAAGGTTCGTATTGACAAGAGGAATGCTGGACCAGACCACTGGCATTTCAGAGCAGCCACAAATCCTGCTTTCTCTGAGCCCCCAAGGGTCAATTCCACGCAGCAAGAATCCCCACTCCCTAATTATTCACGTTCTTCCACAACCAGCCTCATTATCTGTTGAGCTACTGTCAGCTGAGGCTGATTTTTCAATTATTTAAAGAGACATTGTCAACTCAACTATGCTCTATCTAAATACATAAAATCAATAATCTCTTTTCCATTACCTGTGCTATGTCTGCTTTAAGTGCTCCTCTGAAGTTTGGATAGGGGCAGTGGAGGTTTTCTTTTTTACAGCAAATACCCCAGAGAGATGCTCCGGAGACCCATGTAGGGGCTGGGATACTAAGACATGTGAATGAAGATAAAGTGTTGCCACTGGGGTATGTTGATGGAACGTCCTTAGTTTCATGGCTTACCTAGAAGGTCAAAGATAGATGTATACGTATATTAAATTTTTTCTCAGAGCTGCCATCCAAGAGTTAGAAATTTAGAAAATGCTTTGCTCCTGACTTAGTAAATGGCTCTTCCTGTAACCTAGCAAGGGACAGAAGATCATTTAAGTGAGGGAAATAGTGCCAAAGAACTGTGGTTCCTGGCTCCCCCTAATAATGCCAAACAATCAGGTTATTAAAGAATCAAAGTCCAACTTTGTGTTTCTCCCCCACTTCCTCTTACAAACCATTGAGGACCAGGAAAGGCTGGGAGGGTCCCTTGCAGTTTCTCTCTCTGGAGGAGGTATGTGTAAGGTCCGTGTGGTCTGGGAAGGCAACATGGCCTTAGGTTAGGTAGAAGGGAATCCCAGCTTCCTCCACCTATGCATCTCAAAAATGCCCCTTGTAAACCCTGCAGCAGGAATTACAATGCCATGAGCTGGATTTTCCTCCATGTGTCCAGAGACCATCATCCTTCTTAATCTGGACCATCGTCCAGATTAAGAAGAAATGCAGCCAGCGTGAGCTGAATGTCTCCAAGAGTCCCACAAAATCCTAGCAGAATAACTGGGAAAAGGGCATTAGCTCCTACTCATCTCCTGCAGGGGCAAGATAGACATTTGTAGCGAGTCTCTTTTATTCATCGATCTCAAAGAAATGATCCATGTGTTAAGAATCATGTCTACATAGGGAATAAGGAGTATAGCCAAGATGACTGATATAACGGGCCTTTTCCTCTCGTCTTCCAGACAAATAAAATAAGTATGATGTTGTGGAGTTTGTTTTTTAAAAGAAGTTCTACTCAAATTCCCAAAACAAACCAAAGGAAAACAATTGTAAAGGACTCAGAAGAAACCCACTCCTAATACACATTGGTATTACGTGCTGTGAATTGCCATGTCTTCACATTTCATCACACACTCCACAGCGATAATAGAAGCCTGAACAAATTTCTTGAACCAGCAAGTCAGGCTCTCAGTAGAACGCTTCAGATCACTTGGTGTCCTTCTGCTTTGATGTACTCTACAATCTCACATGAAATCAGGCTTCAGTGGGAACGGCCAGGCTCAACGTACCAAAGGCAATGGGCTCCCCTCCTAGGAAGCTAATCAAAACCATCCACTGTGAGCAGAGGGAAGGGAAAAGCAAAGAACCAGCAAATAACTAAATAAATACAATTGCCACCCCTTAAATAACCTTGTCACCGAAACACAGAAGTACACAGATAAGTCGATCCCTCTTCTGAGCAAACATGCTGTGCGTATTTAACTTGACAGGTTTTTCAAGACTCATGTTCCATAGCTTTCCATATTGTCCTCAGCAGGACACAGCCAACAGTCTGGAAAATAATATCTTCTCTAACTTCACTACTCCCTCCCCCACTTTTTTTTTTTTCTTGTAATCATCCATATTATTAATAGGAGGCAGCTGGTTCCCATTAATGTTGGGAAAAGTGGTCTATCTCAGGAATTATGGTTTAAATTGGCTTGTAGTCTGGGGGAATTAGCCATCTGCACCTGGCCTAACATGGATATTTTCAGCCATACTAATCATAAACAGGGCTTTGTTCTAGTTGTGTCCACTTGGGTCTCTCACTCTGTCTTTTTTTCCCCCTTAGAGGGTGAAAAAAGAAGAAGAAAAAAATAATCCCATTAACCCTTTCACAGAATTAATCAAAACCTAACTGCTTTGTTAGTATCCTGCGTTTTATTTAGTGTTTGTAACTGAGCACATCATTTAAGTTTGAATGAGGCCCAGCACAAGTCCTGTAGCTTTTCAGAGGCTGAACAAAATTGGCAAGAGGAAGAGCCAGTTGTTTGGCAAGACAGCAGTGATTTAGCAATATCTTCATGACGTCCACACGAAGCGTAATACCATGTGGGCAGGAAGGGCTGCACACCAGGATAAAGCTGGAGAGAGGGAGGGTTGCAGTATGTAAAGCAAAAACACCAGGACATTGCACATTGCTCTGAAGAACATGCTATAATATAACGAGAATGTAGGGTTTGGGGGTTTCTTTTTTCCCTTCCCATCTAATGTCCATGTTTGGCAAAATCATTTTGTTTATCCAGTGCGTTTGGGCTGAGATAAGAAAAATGGATTAAAGGTGAGTGAAAATAAATGACATCATCAGGTCAGAGGATTGCTTTCTTTGTCTCATGGACTTGGCAGTGCAGGTATAAACTCTACCCCATCCCGAAACTCTGTAGGGAATCCATCCACAACTGCAGCTATAGGAATACGGGGTTTATTCTACAGAAGAACCTACCCAAATCTTTGAATCTTTGACCACCTTTTTTTTCTTTTTTTTTTTAAACGGCTGGATATTTATAGAGATTTGTAAAAGACTGGACTTTCTCTCCCTCCACATCAAACTTTCAAACTTAATAATTATAAATCGCCAGCGTTAATGTGTTTAAAAACTGTATAGACAAAGTCTGGGAGGATAGGTTCATCGGTGGCTATTAAATACAATGATCTGGACATGATTTTTGGCTTGAAAATCACTGAACTACTGCACACTGGAACCTGTGAGGCTCTGCCAAGGAACTGCTCGGTCTCCTCACATCCAAATCTCCTACCCGCCCTACAGACAGGGTGTTGCCTTAGCCATGACACTATAGATGGTTGTACATACATGGTTATGAGGGGTTGTATTGCAAGCAAAAATGCATGCTTTAATCAAACAGTCACACCTTCATCTATCGTTTTGGTTTTTTCTACACAAAGCCATCTCCACTGGCCACTTTTTGTGGCACAGCATCCCTCCTTCACCCAGACTTACCCCTGGACTGAGGTGCCAAATCTCATTTTGTGCCAATAGAGAATCTCTCCAGTCCTCTCTCTATCAAATGCCAACCTACGGGTCCTGGTGAGGTATGTCTCAAGCACGAGGAACCAGAGCGCTCCTTACAATCCCCTCATGCTCCTACCTGGCTAAGAGCTGTCTCTAATGGGCTTGTTTGCTTGCTCACTCATTTTGCAGCGTCCAGCTGAGACAAGAGGCAGAAATGCTGACCTCTCATGCAAGAGCCTGTTGCCATGCTATTTGCAGCTTCTCTGGGATCAGGATGTGCCAAAATCTCAGAAAGCAGCCTGGATCTTCCAGGCCAATTTAGAGTCTCAAGAGGCCCAGATCGTTTGGATAACCTACAGTCAAGTGTTACAATTTATGGGAGCTTATCCAAACCAAACTCTGAATCAAGTCACTCCCCCACCAGTAACCGAAACACCTCTCAGAACAAGGTGTGCTGCCAAGTACTAGCAACCAGCCATGAGGTGGGGCCAGGCAGCATGGAGATGGGCTAGAGTCAGCTGGAGATGGACTTCTGGAGCCAGGGCTTGGTGGGCAGCGAAGGTGCAATCACCCTTGCATTCAAATATGAGCAAATGGGTGGCAGCAGAAGGGAACGGAGAACAACGGAAGTCGTTTTTAATAAGCAACTCTGTGGAACTAGTTTGGCTGCCCCCACACAGGTGTAAATCAGAAGGGACTGGTTCATGAGAGCAGGGAAAAGCGCTGGACACACAAAGGGGAGAAATGCAAACTACATCCCCCGTGAAGGTCAGTGTAGGTCCCAGGGGTCTGCAGCTGAACGTCTGTGCTCCATCCTCTGCTGAACGGCTCTACGTGAGCACCTTGTCTGCCTGAATGTAGGGTTTAGTAAAACAGAGTGAAAGGGAGGAGGTGGGGGCATAAAGTCATCCTTAACCTTGGTGAGCTCTTAAGAGTTTACTGAGACAGCCACAAATTCCTCGAAATGAGATTTCCCACCTCTTCGGGGAGCAGGATTTAGGTATAGAAGCCAGAATAATGAATCTTGCACAGGAAAGGTATATTAAAAACAAAAGAATAGCAATGACACAACTTCAATAACTGAGAGAAAAGGCACCTGCAATCCCCAGATGTGTCTGCATTGGAGCTGTGTACAGGGTCCGCAATTCAGACACAACATCTCAAGGCAAATACAAACCGAAAGCAAGGACGCCCCTGTGACTTGCTCCTTTGCCTGACAAACCAGTCCATGACTTCCATCTGCTCTTAGTCTGCCTCTCTTCCTAATTGAGGTCCTCAGAGCTAATCTTCAGAGCAGTTAGTGCAGTGCCTGGTACACTGCAAACCTCCTCTCCATCTGTACACAGGCTGGGCAGTTATTCTTGCTTCTTCTCCATGACAGTGCAAATCACAAAGTCCAGAACAAAGAGTGCAAAAGCCAGAGACAAAGTCTCCTGGCTGAAGAGATGCAGCTGTGGAACGAGCTCGCAGAGGAAATGAGACAAATCCAGTTAGAGCACCTTTGGGAAACAATGAAAACCGTTCCCCATTTCCATCATAAGCAGGATGACATTCACAGCATCACCATCCCTCCACATCTGAAGGAAAGAGAACTTTTTAACCATAAAGACGACAAGAAGCAGAGATATCCCAACCTTACTTTTGCTGACTTTTTTTTTTTCCCCCTCTGCTCTCGTGAGAGACAGTTAGATATTGTATCTCTGTGATAACCAGAAGGATAAACCATCAGGAAGCTCAGTATAAGAACAAGGAAAATACTGGCAGGAAATATTTCAGGAGGTTGTGGAGCTGCACAGTTCCTTAAACCTGCACGGGATATGAAGCGAGAGTGGGGAGCGTACAGACAAGGGAACTGTTTGCAAAGATTCATTTCTGTATCATAGCTGTGGAAAGAGCCCATGGGTTTAATGCAGTACACGAGGATTCACAGAAAGGCAGAACTGTAACCCGTGCTAAGGGCAGCACAAGCGCGGTGTGATCTGGAGTGTACCACAGGTCCCTGCTACGGGCCTTTGTCTTCCTGAGCCCTGCTTCTGACCTCGGCGCTGCACTCCAGGTTTTTTCCAAGCATGGTATCTCCCCTCTGGGCCTAAAGGGATGGAAACCTAGGCCCTTAGGCTTGTTTCTCCTCGAGAGAAAAAGCCCTAAGACTCATGTTCATAATACTCTTTGCCTTCCCCTCCTCCCCAATCCAAAACATGAACATCTTTTTAGGCATCTCAAAAGTCACCGCTACTTTTGGCTATTTTTTTCCCCAAAGCTTTACTGGCTGTCTTGACACTGCTTGCAATTGTTTATGTAGCTGTAAACAAATTAGAATCCTGTTGCCATTCTCAATCCTGTCTAGCTGCCTACGTACCCCTTCTTCTACGATGCCAGCAGCGCTTTCCTTCTTTTCCCCCCGTGAAGTTACCTCTCAGGAACATGCTTTTTCAAATGTGGTTTCCAGTCTTGCAGGCACTAAAGGAGGTGCCAGACTAATGGATATCCACCAAGCCAGGGCTCCTGTGTGACGCTAATTTGACCGTGGAATGTGTAGTTATTTCTATTCTTCCTTCTTGATCCATACTGTCTTTATAGGGAAACTGAGCTGATAAATTCAGTCTTCTTCCAGATGCCGTAGCTAGCTGAAGGGCTCTGTGCCGCCACCAAGCTCTGGGCAGGGCTATCACTCTGGGGAAGAAACCCCGAAGAAAGACTTGCTTTGTAAGAGTGAAAGCAGAAAAGATGGATAGGTGCTCAGCAGCACCCAGGGTTGGGAAGCCTATGAAATCTGTTAGCTGCATACATCCAGGGTCAGGATACCTGCGCAAACCCAGGGAAAGGCATTCCTGAGCTTATGGGAGCAAACCACAAAGCCTTAAATGTCAGGCTGGTCAGAGGAAGATAAAATGTGGCAGGGATTTGACTGGGGCAAGTGCTCTAAGGAAATAGGAAATAAACGGCTGACCTTGAGATCGAGTGTGTATGGTATAGCCCAGATGCCAAAGTGGAGATTTTAAATGAGTTTCAGTGGAGATGGAGATGAAGAAAGGATGAAAGAGATGAAAGAAAGGAAATCCACACACAGATGGGGTTAGGGGGGCTTTTACTTTTGGTTGGGGTTTTTCATTTTGCTCCCTCTGTTCAGGAAAAGCTTGAAACAAATGGGTAATAAGCTGATGAATTCATGAAGCCCAACATTTATTCTCTGTTGTGACAAGGATATCTCAGCTTCAAAGCAAAGGCAGATGGGCCACAGCTCAGCAGCAAGTAGGGACTGCCACGGAAAAATTAACTTACTGAAATTAAGGTGGAGAAATTAAGAGCCCAAAGGGTCACTGACTCCTTAAGGTCATGGAAGACCTGCTAAAACTTATTTCTCTATGTCGTGATGAACAAATAGAACAGAGAAAGCTCTTATGTGCACATTTAATTAAGGATAGGGAAAAAAAAAATAGCTAAAGGGGTTTGGAACACAATTTATAGCTTTTGAGTGCTACATCTCCTTCCATTTTTCCCTATGTATTGCTCTCAGGGAGTCGCCATCACCCAACAGCTACTTAATGACCTACCTGTAACGAATGTACTTGTTTCCATCCTATTCCTGCATTGTTGTGCACATCACCATCACAAATAGCCCTTACGGGTGCAACACAAAACCAACCACGGTGGAACACCCTGGGTCTTGGAGGCTGAGCTTACCCTCTGATCATACGCGGTTGGTGCTTCAAGAGAGGGCTTCATGTCGCCAGCCTCGTCACGCAAAGGCCTCTGAAAATCGTGCTGCTCGGCTCCAGCAAAAATGCAATCTTGTAGCAAAATAAACAGAAGAAAAATGCCCTAATAACGCAAGGACCTAATTCAGGGAGTAGATTTCATTATGGGAATAGCGCATGTCTCTCTTACAGACCTTAAAGTATCCCACACGCTTTGCTTATTTCAGGACCCGATTCCATGAAACGGAACACTGCAGGATAATCATATTTATTTGTTTGGCTTTCCACTTTGTGCAGTTATCCCGGCTTAAATCTAAGCCAAATGTTACACTAACAAAACCCCATGGATCTACATGTTTTTTGATTTACTAACAGGAGTAAGAAAATAGGTTACAACAGCCAAGACCAGAGGCCCTCATTTGCAACCGTTTATCCTCATGTAGTTAAAGGTCACCCACAAATTATAGACTGTGGGTTCTAGCACCATTTTATGTATATAAATATACGTGTGTATTTACAACTGCTACGTACTTATTTTCCACAGTGTGGTGCCCAACGTTTCTGCTACAGCCTGAAACGGAGCTGCCGTGCGGGAGGGCCGACTGCTGCTGTATTTAACGCAGAGAAAGTTTTTTCCTTGGGTGGAAGTGGGGTGGGAGGAGGAGGAGAAGGAGAGGTAACATGGTAAAATCGGTTGCGCCCCAGACAACCAAAGGTAACTGTTGTGGTTTCTGAGCCAAATGGCCGCTGGTGTCCCAGATGAAATAGAGAAACAAACCTAGAAAGCCACCCCATTAAGAAACCACTCACCAAAACAGGGGAAAAAAAAAAAAAACCAACCTAGTTTACAACAATTCCTATCCTTTTTTTTTTTAAATGGAGAAATTAGAATTGCGAGCTGAAGCTCTAAACATCAGAATGTCTAAATAACAACCAGATTTGTGAAGAATTATAAAATTGAGGGGATATTACTTTCATTCTCGTTTATGATTCTTTAGGCATGAGCCTTTCAACATTCCTCTGTAGCTCCTGCCATTCGGAAAACCGAAAACCTGCATTCGCAGGAAAATACGCGACGCCGGGAATCAACACTTTAAGAAAAACTGCAAATACTCTGGGACTAGCACTAGAACTGTGAAACTGGGCAATAAGCCTGTATAAATTGATTACCCAGCAAGTTTATGTGGTTGGTGAAATTATTAATGAGTAATTTGTAGTCACCTACAGAAAAAAGAAGAGATATCAGGTTAAGCAGGTGGCGTGTTACCGTGCAGTGAACACTTATGCAAGTGAGATGTAACCTCTAGGTTATTTATAACTTGCCATTTGAAATTAGACTTCAAAGCTGACCATACTTTGAGCAAGGGCTGGTCTAGATGACCTCTAGAGGTCTCTTCCAACCTGAAATATTCTGTGATTTTAAGATTTTGGCATATATCTCTCTTCAAGTGTGTGTGTGGGGGGGGGGGGAGGGAAGTCTTTGCAAAACGCACAAAAAAGGCAATCCTGGTTGAAGAGCAAGAGGTGAGAAAAAAATGAGTTCTTTATGTTTGAGGTCTAAATAATATCCTCCCTGCAAAACATTTTTTGAAGTTTTGACATTTTCTAAGCAGTTCTTCGCTGAAATGGTATAGCACCTTCACTTCTATGCTGTTCGGTGAGGTTTATTGCAGGATTGCTCGCTATTGGAAGGGTGTGCACGTACTCTGCGCTGTTAGAGCCTGCTGCAGTGGGTACAGACTGATGCTGTGTCCCTTTGAACTCCTCCAGCTGCTTCTCGTAGCCTCTAGTTTTATTTCTGCTCAGGCTATTCGTGAAAACTCACAGCACCCTTCCTGAGTCCCTAAAGGTAATTCAGGTTTTCAACTGTCCTGCATACTCTCCTCGGGAAGAATAGCTGGAGGAAATACCGAACCTTGCATTTCTTACGAAAGAAGCAGATTTGTCTCATTTAAAAATCATATTTCATATTCGAGATTTAAGTGGGCATTTCTCACTTTCCTTCTTCCTTGCTCTCGCCCTCCATTCCTGTGCAAGCGCAGGGGCCCCAGGAGATCTGAGATGAGGTGGTCAGAGAGCAGCTCAGCAGCTGGGTGGGAGCACGGACAGTCCCACACCGTGGTCTGTGCTGCTCGCGGACTGAGCTGGCAGCCCGAGCACCACGCAAATCCAGAGGGCAAAGAGGTAAAGACATGGCACTCCACCCCAACGGTGGGAAATCAAAGCACAGCAGGCAGAGGGCAAAGAGAGAAGAAGCCAAGCCCCACTTCTCCTGGCTTTCTGCTCCCTTGGAGAATCACACAAGTACAAACCCATGAAAACAATAACCCCAGCTGCAAAGGCAATGAAGCAATTTGTTAGGGAGATGACATTTTTAATGAGAAACACTTGCTGGAAGAGAACAAAAGGCCCTGTTTGGTCAGAGAGATGCTCTTGATACTCTTCTGAAGTGCATGAAAAAGTAATTTCATTTAAGCGTCATACACAGAGCAGCTGAATTTCCTGAGGCTCCAGATGTTGTCCTGTGCAGATGCTGAACAAATGGAACTCTGTCCTGATGAAATGAAAAGAAAAAAGCGAGCCTTCCTAAACCAAAACCCATGCACCAGAGTATTTCACATCTTAAAAGAAAAGAAAGGAAAAAAAGAGAGAAAACCATGCAAATCAGGGAGAAAGGAAGTTCTGGAAAGCAGCAATGTTTTATAGGACATAGGATAAACTGTTCTTAATTGCCCTATAGATAATTGAAGGAGACGAGAATCTAGATTTGCAAAATACCAAGTTCTGGCTCTGTCGCCTCTTTTTCTTGGCTTTGCACTGTTTCTCTTTGACAGTTATCTGGCTGTGATTATGCTGATTTTGTTCCCTAGGAAGGGGCAGATTCTGCAAACTTTCACTGGGCCAGAAGTTACGGGAACTTTCCTGGGGTGAGCGACAGAATCAGAATCAACAACTGAAAAAAACTATAATCAATATTTTACCGTATTGCTCATATGCTAAAAGCACAAGCTTGCTTCTTAATTTGAGATTACACAAGTTTATTTCCTGAACTTTGGGGAGGATGAGGGGCTTAGTGCCTCAGTGGTAAAAGCTTTTGAAATAAGAGATGAGACCAAGATCAGCGCTCATGTTAATGAAGACTAATGAAATATAATGACCTTGATACTCAGATACTTCGTTCCTGAACTTTGGGATGGGTGACAGAAGTAGATGTAGATGATCACTAGGCTTTGTAAGCCATACAGGGCCTATACAGATTCTGATGTAAGTCGGAATAGCCTTAGGCCTGCTGGCTTACACTCTGATTTTTTTTCCCCCCCTGCCCTTTTAGGCTCGGAAAAATGGAGACTATTCACTCTTTCTTCTAAAGCACAAGTCTCCTTCTGACACAGCATTATCCTTTTGCTAAGTGGTAGCAGATGACAGAGTCTAAAGCACTGCACGAACACAAGAGCATTCCTACCTCTTACATAGGGCCCCTTGCTAAGAAGCGAGGCTGTCACAGGCAACTCTGCCTTTGAAAAAAAAAAAAAAGCAGTAATAAAAGCCAGGTTTGTGATGCTGGTCCATCAGCAGGTGGTACTGTGTAGTCAGTTTATGGTGAACAAAGTGAGAACGATATTGTTTTAAAGTGGAATTTGGAACAGGCGGTTAGCATCACGTCTGACACCAACCCGATGGGCAAAGCTAAGGGACTGACACACCAGAGTACACACTAAACGAGAAGGAAGCAAGCCAATGGGTGTGTTAAGTAGATCTGAACAAGAATAGAGCTAAGAACTTCTAAAAAGAAAACAGCTTAGTGCATGCAAGTTATGAGAAACTGGGGACTGAGCTTTTGGTTTTCCCTGTTGAGAGGTAGACGTAACACCAGGCTGCGAGCACGGGAAGAAGATGCTTCCAATACAGTCTCACCAGTCAGGGAGAAGTGGTCTTAGAATTCAGACAAGAAAACAGATCACAGGACTGAGAAAGAGCATTCCTGGGCTAGTTTGTTTTTAAAGAAATTCAACATAGGTCAAATGAGCTAGTTTTGTCCAAATTCAGTCAAACCTGATGCTTAGATGACCTAATGTAAGCATCAGCAAACCAGGTAACAGGCACGGTGCTGGTGGCTCACAGAGGAGCATTGTGCTTTGGAGAAACCTGCTTGAAGCAATTCAATAGAAGTGAATTGACTTTAGGATGGAAAAATCAATTTTTACAGAATTATTGGGTGCGATCTAATGACTGTACTGAATAACCCAAATTCCAACAATAGGTAATGCTTTTAAGCATGTTACCAGGTTTTGTTTCATGCGTACGTTGCCAAAATAATCCCTTTGCATACTTAGAATGTAGTCAGTGAAACTTAACTTCTAGTAAGCACTTATGAGACTTCTACGGGCAAGCAATCTTTTATTTCATATTCTAAAGAGGTTTGTGTTAAGGCCTGCCCTTACCAGTCTTCGTCAGTATACTGACAATCTCCAAGTCTGGACTGTTAATGAGGAAGAAAATCACCGGGGTAGAGAGAAACTAAATAGAAATAAGATTTTTTGCACTCATTTTCTCTCTGAGAACACCCTACAGAAGAGCATGTTTGAGCCACGTGGGATACAGGAGGCTTAATCCCACATAATTTTTGCTGTGAGGGTTTGGGTGAAGAGGGAGCACTTGTGCATTCCCACACCACCAGCAAAGTCACCATAAAGGAGACAAGCAGGGAGCGGTGCTGAGGGACTGAGAGCTTCAGGGCAAGAAGAGAGCCCAAGTGAACAAGGCAGCGTATTTTTTAAGGATGAGCATATTTTTAAGGATAACACCATTCCAGAGCAAGCGCCGTGAACTCCTGCTCCTGGGACTAAGTAACGCGGAATCTCACTGCAGCCCCATGTTGCCTCTCTCCTGCGTCATTTTCCCCAGCAATCCAAGGATCATCTGCACGGCAGATGCTACGTCTTCACCCGACAGAGAAGGCAGTGGAGATGGGTTTTGCTGAAGCACACCAATTGCTGAGTGCCCTTTGATGCTCAGGCTGAAAGGGGAAGCTGGCATAGGGCACAGAGAGGGCAGGTTCCCTCAACTTGTGCATCTCCAAGCCACGGGGAGCCAGATGAACCTTTGGTGGAGTAGCAGCATCCAGGGTATCATTAGAAACAACCTGGGGTCAAAATCCCAAGCGTCCATATCCATTTTTTAAGGCATTTCTTGGACTTCTTGGTATATGATTTGATATTTCAGAACAATAAAAAAACCTGTCCTGGGCATAAATATAAACTAATTCCTTAAAATTATCTGGAATACCTAGCTTCCTCATGGATTACTAAGTGAACACACTTACCCCCTTGAAAACACCAAGGAATGATGACTTCCTCATTGAGGAATCGAATGTTTGTTTTCACGGGTCATTAGAGATGGATAGCTCTAAAGGTAGTCTCAGCCTTTAAACTCCTCTGTCTTTTAGCAATGGGAGAAAACCAGGAGAAAGGCGAAGAGAAAGGAAATAATGAACATTTGCAAGGCCAATAACGAGCTATTGCAGGTCATTACTTTTATTTCCAATCGGAATTTAAATTACAAACTGTTTTGAGAATCACTTGCATTAGGCATTGACTTCATAATGAATGTGGCTGCAATTTTAAAAAGCTGGTGTACGGGATGGTAGAGAGGCTATAAAAAACCCAAGTTACATATTGAATTGTGTGTACACATAATGACTGTATTATTTCTAGGGAATTAACTTTTTTTCTCCCCTCTAACTTTCCAGACTCTGAATCATTTTCTAATAGGATCTCAACAGGCAATAGTATTAAAAATGTGTTAGATGTTAGCGTCTGGGCCAGGAAAAGCATGACAATCTAATAGAGAGAATCTAACCAGGGCATTCATCCAAGCCTGCCATCCATCTTTCCATTCTCTGCGGTGTCTCTCCTACTTCAGGGTACGTAGATTGAGCAAGTCCTTGGAATAATGGCATTTAAATGAGGTAAAACCTACCTGACCTTGTTTCCTTGCCAGGCAGGTTGCAGGTCCCAGGGAACTGATATCCAAAACTACAGTTGTCTTCCTCTCAGTAATGGCAATTTGAATTGAGAAGTCATTTCAATACATGGAGGCAGACTAAAAACAGCAATCTCATTCCATTAAAGGGAAAAGTGAACCCCAAAGCCCCAGGCGTCATGATTTTAACACTCGATTTTCCTTCCACAGTGGAACAGAAATGAAACCTTTCAACAATTCTCATGAAAACTTTCAGGAGAGAGGGAGAAGCCAGAGTAATGAACTCGCTGGGTGGGTAGGATCAGCAAACTGGAACAGCAACGTTGGGAAATGTGAAAGAGAGTCTGACTCCACGTCTTTGTACTTGATACAGAAGACTCAGTTTCAAGATCCTCCTCTAAATTAAACAAATCTCATTGTAGCTATAAGCAGTCTGATCAGCAAAGCTTACTCTCTTGCAGTTTTTGATAAAATGGCTTAACACAAAGTTTTTTAGCTATAATTTTTTCTTGACTGATTCTAATCCTTGGGATTGTGGAGAAAAAAAATGAAATCTGGTTTTGACCAGCATGAAATTCAACGTCTAGATTTAGGATGTCCATTTACCCTCTTCCTATTTATCACAGCAGAGCAGATGAGGTCACATCGGGAAAAGAAAAGACAAGACCTAAATGAAAAATACCTGCTATTTCCAAGTATGCCTACTTTTCCTAAGGTATCCAGGGTAGTTAAAAATTAATCAGTCAGCTGCACAGTGTATCATATTTGGATGTTAGTGTGCTCAATTAAGGTCTTGCTTCAGTAACGCAGACTGTCAGGAAAACTGTTAAGAAACTGTTAGCTGTCTTTGAAGGCTTAAAATTGCCAAAGGCAATATAAAGAGAGAAGGAAGAAAAGGCATTTTAAAGAAATTATCCTGTTCCCTTTTTATAGCTTAGGAATCTTTGTCTGCAGAGAATGAAAGGAAACAAATTGCATTGCTATAGTGCTCTTCCAGCGGGTTCGGTAGGCAAAGGTTAAGCTCCCTCTGTTTGGGATAAATTTGAGTAAAAGAGCTGAACTCAAGTTTTGTTCAAAACTTAAACTAGAGCTTTAGCTCTTAGAAGTGTTTTGTTTTCCTTCTCAAATATGCAGAATGTGGTAAGAACAATGAACAGGACCAGATCTCTTTGGACACTGTGCCCATCCCTTTATACTGCAGGTACATATCGCATCGTCGTATTATAATCTGAAAAAAACTTTACCTTAAAACAAGGTCGTATGCTTTGGTGAGTCCTGACAAGAGACTTTTCCAGAAGCTCATTTCACTGATGGTGAGATGCTGCCGGTCTCACTGATGTCACAGGCTTTCTCATTTCCTTCCCCACTGTGTTCACAGGCAGGTTCTGACTTTGCTGGAAGTGGCATTTCATATGGCAGCTCCGATGAGGCTTGCAGCAACTTGGCTCACAGCCAACTGGGATGATAACTTCATCTGATGCTTCTTGATGTTGTCGCCAGCCTGATGTCTTCCTTTTCATTTTCAATCTCTTCTTGCAGTAACATGGACCAAGTGTTGCTTTACATTACACTCATTACCGTGGTCCTTGGAATTTCCAGCAAATCTGGGAACACGCGAGACACTTCCGGCTCAGGAGGGTTTGTAGTCTATATAGAGGAGAAAAAAAAAATAATTGGAGAGGAAAAGAGAGGCAGAAAATAACGAAAGTATTGAACAGAAAACCTATCCACCAAACTTTTCCAGTGCAATGTCATGCCTCCATAGGCCTCACTATCCCTTTGGGAAAGGTCATCGTCCTGCTTTCTAAAAAAGTCAAAGATGATCTCTGAGGACTTGGATATCTTCAAATATTTAGAGATTACCGTAATTATTTTATTGTGTAATCCGTTCTCGCATTAAGTAGGCAAATGGTTGCTGAAATAGAACATTTCAGAAAGTATTGCTACTGCAGCCCAGTAAATCTACTCTATCAAAAAAAGACAAAAATTTCCAGCTCTAGTTTCCTGCTTATCCCTATCGGGCTGTGCGGAATTGTCTACGTGTCAGCCAAGCTGTATACAATTTCCACCACCTGTTCTAAAGACATACTTGTTTCTTTGAAAAGCCACTTAAAAAGACAATATAACATCAAGATGCTGTTTCTTTTTCTAACGTGGACATTCCACTCATGCCCATCAACTCGTCCTATGTCAACCCGGAAATGTCTTGCAATTATTCAATCCGTAGGGTGACATGAAATGTGTGCATTTGGAAAAGATCTCTCTTCCAATTGATGGGCTTCACTTATAGTCTGTATGTCCGTTTGGATGACCCCATGAATACGTCAGTCCTTCCAGCAACCACACAGCCACTGCACCTCAGCGTCACAGCTCTACATCAAAGTGGCAAAACAACAGTTTGACCTGCAATGAAAATTTGGTCTAGATGTAATGCTTACAGCAAAGCGTAGATTAATCTATCTCAAATAATCACCAAGGAGCAAATTCCAATCAGGATATCAGGATGAGGCAGGATTAAAAAAAAAAGAAAAAAAAAGATTAATGAAAAGGTGAGTAGCAGGATTCGTGTTTTTGTATAATGTTGTCCAAAATCATAGAATCATAGAATCTTCATGGTTGGAAGGGACCTTTGAGATCGAGTCCAACCATACACACAAAAAACCCCCTACAATCTCTGCCACTAGAGCATTCCCTGAAGTGTCAAATTTACACGTTTCTTAAATCCCTCTAGGGATGGTGACTCAACCCCCTCCCTGGGCAGGCTGTTCCTTCAGTAAAGTAATTCTTCCTAATATCTAATCTAAACCTCCCCTGCCACAACTTCAGACCATTTCTTCTGGTCCTGTCATTATTCACCTGGGAGAAGAGGCCAACACCCACCTCTCTCCAACCTCCTTTCAGGGAGTTGTAGAGGGCGATGAGGTCTCACCTCAGCCTCCTCTTCTCCAATATAGATACCCACTGGAGAACAAAGTCAGTCTTGTACTGTGAGATCAGATCTCGGCCAAACAGAAGCTTTAGAAGTGTCTCTACCGCGTGGCCCACACAAAATTGTCCGTTGACAATATTACTACGGCTCTCGCTTCCTGTAAACTGCGCAGCCATCAAAGCCGAGGTGGTCTTTGCATTACCCTGCTGAATGAACCTGACATGATTTGGAAATCTGATACAGAAGGGCAGTCGCCGTTTTATTGCCGATCAAATTATAAGCATCTCTCTAAAGTCCTGTCTAGCGTATGTGTTTCCAGTCAGGCTGGGGGTGCTCTAAAGACCAACAAGGATTTAACCAAGTACATTTTGCACCTAGTATAGGGACACCTCTGTGTTTCCAAGAACTCCGGCTGCCTACAGAAAGGCATTTCTGTGTTTAGTTTAGTACTAACTTGGGAAATGCCTAACCAAGACAGTATGGGTTTTATTATTATTATTGTTTTAAGCAAGAGACAAAACAAGAGGGAACAAAAGTTAAAGCTGTTGTGACTGAATGGTGTTTATTTTAATTCCAAAGAAAAAAGATTTACTTCCAAGGCTTGAGTATTTCCAATGTCCTTATTAGTTAGAGTGCATAAAAACACAAGCGAGAGGAAATAGCATCTGTAAGGGACAAATGGGGCTACCCAGATGTTACAGGACTTTCACAGAATTGCTATCTGAATGTGATTATTAAAGCCGCTAAGGTATGAAGCAGAGCAGTGCTCATTTTTATTACAAGAGAGACTATGTGTAAGCATGCCTGCATATTATGCTGTTGCATATTGCATCCATTATTCACTGGTTATTTTTGACCTACGACTTTGCTTTTGGCCATGAATGTTTACCTCCAAACAATTTCTGCAGAAGCTGCTATATAAATTACTCAAATTACTGAGAGTCACAGGAGACATCAAACATTTGGTTCTGCATTTTGTTTAGAATATTTTCAGAAAAGCTCCATTTTTGGCTCGGTATTCTCATCTGAAATCATTCCGTTTCATAATATTTCATAACAACATTTATACAGAGCTGCTTTGAGAAAGAGAGGCATGAAAATGAGCAATAGAGACTTCATTTTGATTTTAATTAAGCATATTATTGCAGATCCAGGGATATTAAAAGTAGTCCACTGCAGATGGATTCATGCTTATACATCGAATCACAGGTTCTCTCAAAGTGAAATATTTCATTGGCAAGTTGCTCGTAACTACTTATTGCTGCACCACAGGGCAAGCCGATCAGGAAGACAAAAATCTATTAAAAACACTTTCTAAGGTTTTCACTCTGGAAGTAAAGTACAGTCCTAATTTTCTTGTATTAGTTTTGCATAAATACAAAGGCTGGAACCTTCTCCCTAGAAAAGTCTTAAGGTTTTATGAGACTCTTTGCAGAACCTTTTAGGAGCACAATGCCATGTTCACACCGGTGTCAAGGAGGGGAGGAAAGGAAAAAGTGGTTTTGAACCATTTCTTTCACCCTCCTGAATGTAGACTGCAGGACTTGGACAGTCGGAAAGTAGAACAAAACTCTACGGTAGAGTAGTAAATATCATCTCACTGGGATCTCTCTGCAAACCATCTGTTATGGGAGGAGCTTGTTCATTCTCATGGGCTCTTGGATGGTTATTTATGGGGTTTATCTCCCAGCTGAGCAATCCCATAGCATAACAAAGCATTGATTGATCAAATAACTGGTAGATCTGGCTCTTAGAACCTCTTTCCAATTTTAGTTTTCATTTCCAGTGCGGAAGACAGAAGACAGCAACCATGGGCCTTGTCCACAGGTTTTTTTTCTACAATTAAGCTACTTCCCTTCACCAAGAGGTCTTTGCACAGCGAACATTTGCGCAAAGGCACGGATGAGCAACGGAAACCACTGCCACCCCTCTGCTCCCGGAGAATGGCCCTTTAAATTGTCCCTTACAAACTTGAGTAGCTGGCCCAAAGTGAAACAAATAGCTGTTATTCCAAACTTCATTAGAGGAGCAGTGGATGAGAGTTAAATGGGTAAGAGAATGGATTGAACATGCCGAGGTATATGAGGATTTAAAGGAAAATAATTTTGTTGTGATTGAGAGATTTGCTCTGGTAGGAAGGTCCAAAGACAGGGCCAGAAGAAGAAGTCTGGAAGGTTATTTTAGCAGCAGTAATTTCAGCAGATTGAAATAGCCAGACCAAGCCGTTCAGCCCGGAGGAACAGTTGGATGGAGCAACCGGAGAAGTAACTGTGGATTTGTAAAACGAAGGGGTTAAGTTCTCTCTCCTCCTGTGACCAGCCTGCTGATGAGATTTTGTATGTTCGCTGTCGTGCCCAAGTGCATGTGGAGTGCAGTCAGAGGCAAAGAGGAGGGGGGAGAGGCAGTGGGAAGTCAAACAAAAGTCCTATGAAAAGAAAGTCTGGAGTAAAAATAGCATGAAAGCCCCATTCTGCTAGCATGGAGCCAGATGTGGCAATGCAACGTAGCTAGAAATAGTATGGGTCTCAGATGGCGTTTTTGTGTCCAGTTCTGTTTATACTGATGCTATATTACTATTATTACTGCACACTAATGCAGGCACTGCACATGTAGAGGGGACACTCTGAGCTATAGTGCAAAGCTGAGTAATTACATTAATTTATCACACGCCTTTGGCTGCTTCACCACCTCCTCCCTCCTGAATACTCTCAGCCTTCCAAACAACCCTTTATGGTAGAAAATCTTAAAGTGTTTAAGAGGGAGGAAACCAGTAGGGTTCTATAAAACCTGAATAAGGTATTACAGAAAATATCTTGAAGCTGCGTTGGCTCCATTCTTCTTTTCCAGCAGTGCAAATCAGGAGCAACACCAGCGTAGTTACACTGCTGGTCTGCTAGAAGACAGCAACACAGGCCAGGTCCAAGATCCAGTGGAATTGTCTCCAGCACGAATCAGCCTTAATATCTCTTGTGAAGTTGTTAACCCTAGTTAAGGTCACTACAGATCTTTAGCACTAGCGTCTCGTTCATTTAATTGATCTATGTCTTAAAAGCAGTTCAGTTTTTGTCACCACTTCAGAGGTTACTCCAGAACATCTTGTCTCTGTCAGTGAGCAGCTCCCTTATTTTTTTCCAGCCTAAAATCAAACATTGGTTTGTCTGTTCCCCACCATGAGATGAGGTGAAAGAGTGTGCTAAGCTCTCTTGCAAAAAAAATAAAAAATCCCACCCCAAGCAGGGCAGCCCCTCAGCTTGTGACGTCTCAGGACAGATTCTGATCCCATCCATCCCCAGCAGAGCCATTCTGCCAGGTGGTAAGGACCTGAGGAGGGGAGCAGGAGATGAAGCTTTGCTGAGGCCGGTTCCCCTGTTGACAAGGATTTTAATAATCCTCTTGTGCTTCATCGCAGCCACTCACACCCATCCTTTGTGTCAGAGGGATACTTGGATTCATAGCTGATTAACAGACTTTCTGTCAAAAAATGGCAGGGTTTCAGAACCATAAGCCAACACGTTGGAATCATTTTAAAAACAAAAACCAAACCAGAATAACAACAGATAACAGCGCTGTGTTTTTACTTTGATGGGGTTTAGGCAGTGGGATCCACAAGTAACTACCATGCTCCTCTAGGATGGATAGATAATGTTTGTTATTTTCAAGAGTCTCCCCTCCCCGGCCCCCCACTAGCTCTTTTGTGTGGTTGCTGGTACTCACAGCTTCTTCATGAGACGGGAGCATGAAATAGATTTTGCTGTTGCTGTCACATCTGCACCACAGAAACTTCCTGGATACTCACAACAAGAAGGCAGCTTGCTTCTGGTGGGATGTCCTCACCTCCCGTGGCTTCCCTTCCACATCCATCAGGTGAAGGAGATTTCGAAATCGCCTCCCATCTCATGCAGCCACAGGCACACCTGCAGTGCGTGAGAGTCACAGCTATTTCTTACTTTCATAAATAACTGATTGCTGTTGAAGGGTTCAGGTTGTTCAGAGCAATTCTGTGAATAAGCAGCATTGAGTTAACACATCCACACACACAGACACAAAAGGTTTATTTGGGTGCACGGGGGAATGTTCGATTGATCTATTTCTTTAACTGAATGCAAGATTACCTACAGACTCTTAGATCTGCGTTAAACATTCAAGCCACCTTCCATACAGGCACATCCTAAATTTTGTTTTCCTCTGGATCAACATAAACTCCCAAGAATCCGTAATTCTGCCTATCCTGTTCCCTCACTGACCAGCTTCAGATTTTTCACTTCAAAAACCAAATAAGCAGCAGCTTCAGATATCACTGCGTTTTCCCCATATCACATCTCTCCCTCATCCCTTTTTGAAAGAGTCCTTTTATCTGCTTTTAACGGACACGAATGCAAACACAGAGGGAGTATGATTCAGCGCTCTGTACTCATGCCAACCTGACTCACGCCACTTTTAACGAAGTTCGCTTCCACCGGTCGCTATCTGCTTCCAGGTTACGCGGCTGAAACCCTGTGATCAGAACCAGCCCTAGGAGCAGCTTACTCAGCAAAGCAAGCAAACAAAAAACCCTTCGCACACTCCAATATGCGGCGCCGAGTGATTTTTGCTTTTCTCTAGTTTTATATCAACATATGAACATCTATAAATCTACACTGATTTAATGTACAAGCCTATATAGCAGCAGTAGCAGAGCACTAAGGTAAGGCCAATACTTGAATAAAAAACAAATCTAACAGAGAACGCGATTAGGTATCCAGGGTTATGTCGCACAGCGGGAAAGAAGATTGAATAGTAAGGATTTTGCATCTGAAATATATTGGTAATTTAAAAGTCTTTGGGATTTGATAGCTTGGCATATTTGCGTATAATTCACCTCAGTTTGGCAGTTCCAGGACAGTCTGAAATTAAAGGAGTCATCCTATAAGAAAGTAAGATTTAGTGATTTCCATCAGTTTGAAGGGGAGTTAAAGGCTCTTCGAGCTACCAGTGACAACTTGGCAGCTCGGAGACAACCAAGCACTTGGTTTAACATCGGTGCAGGGAGACCTGCCTCTGCTGATGCTGCAGAGTCACCTGCAGAGCACGGCCCCATCCAGGAATTTCCTCCTGTTTGAAAGCTCTTTGGGGATATTCAAAAGGTGAGTGCTGCTGCCAGCTCAGCTCTCAGGGGAAAATACCCACATGGCAGAATCAGACACGCTGGAGCTGTCAGCCTAATGACCCCAGGCAGTGAGAGAGGCTACAGACTGAATTATCCTTTGGGTACTACGTGGAAATACAGATGCCACGTGAAAACAGGAGGGTTGTTTGACTAGTGGCAGGACAGAATGGCTCTGAGTGCTAACTGCAATAGATCTTTTAAAAACATAAGCTTTGGGAATCTGAAAATTTTAAATCTTGGCTAGTAAGTTTCAAAGCTGGTCAGACAGAACCGAGAAGTTGTTTGATGCCTGAAATACCTGACATAAATCCCCGCACCCCCACTTTGTCATTGGCTACTCAACACGTTTCTCCCCATTTCTGGTTCTGTTTAGACATTAAGCAAGTGAAATGCCCTTCAGTGATGCCATCCTACTGTTAAATCACGCTGCTTACCTGCAGTACCGTGTGAATAAAACCTGGTTTCATGGGTTCTAATAAATCAGCTGTATACAGATGAATCCGGTCCCTGATACCTTTGATATGCAGAATGTGCACATAGCAGAGGGGAAGCCTGGCAGTGAGTTTCTATTGCTCAAGGTCTGATCTCAATGCACAAAGCAAAGTCCTGAGATCAGAAAAATGCATTTGCTTCTGGGAAATATTCTACATGCACGAACATGTTAGGAAGATAGCTTCTCCTAGCGCTGGATTGTGATCTCTATCTGCGGCCCTTTGTTCAGGAGCAGAAGAGAAGGGAGAGACTGAAGACGATTTGAGTAAGAGGCTTAAAACTTACTGATATAACTCCAAAGCAAAGGCGGCTAAACTCTGCCCGTTTCTCCAAACTCTGAAAAGCTCTGCACAACAGATTGAGCAGTCAAAGGCAAGAACTGACTCAAATATCAGGCATGGAGAAATCTGAGGTAACAGATAACTTGCTTTTGTTGATGCTTTTGCTGATGCAGCAGAGAATTACATAGGGGGGGAAAGAAATAATCTGTGTTTTACAGGAGCTGCGGTTGTTGCTACATTTGCAAAGTTTTCAAAGCAGCCACGTGACCTTAGTTATGGAAAAATAAAATCTCATCTGACTTCCTGGCAAAGCTAGCTGGCTCGGGAGAGCAGAAAGCAGAGCTTCCTCCAGCTCTCAAGGCTACACACCAGCCAGGTCTCATCTTCTTCTTTGTCACTGGCACCTCTATACTGCTTTCCCCTCCTTCTGGCCCGTGGCCCTGGGCTGGCCACAGTGTGCCATGTGAGGCAGCCACACTCTCCCTTTTCCACCCCAAGGTTCTTACGTGCCCACCCAAACTCCCTGGCCCCAGCCAGCTCAAACCTCTTGCCATCTCCCTGCTTTCATAACTTGCTCCCGCTCCTGCATAGGCAAAAGACCCACAGAAGCCATTCTGCAAATAAATAATCCCTCAGAAGTCACTTCATCGTCTAATAGCATCTCTTATGACCCACTTAACCAAAGGATAGAGCACTACTGTCTGCTTGTTTTAATGGATAAGCGAAACCGGAGCAGAAGACAGTTCAAATGAAGATTTCCAAATACAGGTTTATCCCAGGGTTCTACCAGGTAATTCCTAAAGGTTGATCTAATCAGGGCGGACAGCCTTTTAAGGATCCAGTCAACCTTCCTTAAATCATACAAAATACAGAGGGGCAAAAATTTCACATTAATCTGAAACTGAACCCATAGACTTTATGAAAGTTGACATCCGCATACGAAAAAATTACACATGGGTGATCAAAGTTTCTCTCTGACTGGATCTGCTTCCACCCATATAGATCTGGGGATTTTATGTTTACCAACAGACACACGTACCTCATGCATACTGGACAGACTTCTCAAGGGTCATCCTGAAAACGTGCTCCGTAGACTCCAGGCCTGTATCTCCACGCATTGCGTGAACTGGGGACCAGGATTTGCCAAGCGAAGCTCTCATGGTCACTTCACGACAGCGTCGCTGAAGGTCAGAGTTCTGCTGGGGGTTCTGCAAAAGGGCTCAAAGTGCAAATGCAGCAGTCCCCAGCAGTTCACCTCCTTCAGGGAATAACAGCAAACAATAACCGTTGCCTGCAGAGGTTTATATTCCCCAAACAGTGGCTAACTACCTTTAATTGCTGCCAGGCTCCCAATGCCAATGATGATATCTGAGAGACCAAACCCTTGCAGCTAGGAATTATTGCTGATTTCCTTACCCTGGAGACAATTAACTCCCATTAGCTGAGGAGGATCCCAGGAAAGCAGGCAAGGTGAAAGGGAGGTTAAGAAAGGTTGCCCTGTGACGATGGGATTCATTGGCTTCTTAGGGCACGATGCCCCACCAGTCAGGTAAAAAGCTCATCCCAAGTCCCTTGAATGGCAGAAAGATAAATGAAGGCAAGCACCCGTACCTATCCTTCTCCTCCCGAGCAGAAACTGTATGTCCTTCTGGTACCTTGACCCTATATTCTGAGCAGCCCTAGGAAGCACACACGTTATCTCAGAGATCTTCCAATACCTGGCCATCCACATGAACAAGACAGAAGCAACCTGATGAAACGCGCTGAAACTGGCCTTTCTAAAGGGCTCACGAACACAGATGTTTTGATAAATATGTGCTGTGACTGGCAAAGTTGTTTCATCTGCCTTCAGCATCACCAGCTCTGGAATTACTTCCATATTATTCTCCTGGCTGTTAAACCAAGATCTTGAGGGAGCAATAGAAGGGGAGAAGCAGGGGGAGCGTAGTAGTCTCTTATGTTAAATCCACCTCATGTGCAAGCACATAAAGCCAGAGGAGTTTGCTGCCTCATGCTGAGAGTCTACGTCTCAGCTTTTGGCAGTGGAACAAAACCCTGGGAGCAGTCTGGAGGCATTTGCATGTTTTGCTGCTTGCTTTGGCTACTGTCGAAGCATCCTAAGCCCTGTGTTGTCTTCGTAGAAATATGTTTGCAAGGCATTTTTCTGAAAATGGTCACAATGAAAACATGCACAATTTAGATTCCTGCACCTCTGGAAGCCTTTTCAGAGCGCTTCTGGTGTATTTTGTAGTTATGCAAACTGAAAAGTTTTATGTTGCTTTCTGGTGCCATGCAGAATACATTTGGTTCTGGCTTTCTGTAGTGCCCATCCTGCAAATGGAGCTGTGATCAGCCGCTTAATTACCCTCAATACCTGACACCTCAACTCTAGGCTTTTTCTTGGCAATTCAGAGATAGGAATCGTCTCCAGTTATCTGTGTTAGATTCCATTTGGAAAGCTCTCTGAGGACAATGAGAGCACACGGGAGAGGGAGGAGTTTAATCATGAACCAGACTACGAGCTGAACAGCAAACCAATCACTCTAGTTAGCTGTCCTGAGAGGGGCAGAAGTAAGGAAGCAAAGCAAGAGTACATCACTTTGGAGACTTCCATCGTAGAATCATAAAATGTGTTGGGTTGAAGGGGACCTTTAAAGGCCATCTAGTCCAACGCCCCTGCAGTAAGCAGGGACATCTTCAACTAGATCAGGTTGCTCAGAGCCTCATCAAGCCTGGCCTTGAGTGTCTCCAGGGATGGGGCCTCCTCCACCTCTCTGGGCAACCTGGGCCAGGGGATGACCACCCTCATTGTAAAGAACTTCTTCCTAATGTCTGATCTAAACCTGCCCTGCTCTAGTTTAAAGCCATTGCCCCTCGTCCTATCGCTACATGCCCTTGCAAACAGCCCCTCCCCATCCTTCCTGTAGCCCCCTTCAGGTACTGGAAGGGGCTCTAAGGTCTCCCTGGAGCCTTCTCTTCTCCAGGCTGAACAACCCCAACTCTCTCAGCCTGTCTTCATAGGAGAGGTGCTCCAGCCCTCGGATCATCTTCGTGGCCCGCCTCCTCTGAAATCACTGAATCATCACTGAAATCACTTTACACCCGAAGCGACAGGGATGAAATTAACCTGATGATATTCCCCCAGGAGATGGATCAGAAAGAGCTGCTGAAATTTGCCCGAGTCTGAGTCCAGTTACTCTCAATCCCAGTCACTCCTGCAACGCTGCAAGTTTGCTCCGGTTTCCATTGGCTCAAACTCTCTCCCGGTGGTGTATGAAGATGTGAAGTATGGCATGAAGGGCAAAGGGGCTGAATTTGACTGTTCTGGGTCCTTGCTCATGGTCTGATTGAAATGTGAGGTATTATCTACTTTTCCTTCACATCAGAACAGCCTCAAACCACTAGCTCTGAAATGAAGCCCCTTTGAGGCTCCCTGATAATGCGCTTCAGCAAGTATTTCACAATCAAAATGAGTCTTGGTATTTCTGAAAGACGCCAGAATCATGCCAGCACATCTGTTTAGGCTGAATGACTGACTCATTTGGGCAAGTCCTTCTGCCTCTGTTTCCCCTTCCTAATAAAATAAGGATAAAAATTAAACCCTCAGTAGACCGAAGTTCTCGTCCCGGTTCCAAATATTTTTTCTCTGTTTCTTTTAATGCCCTTCAAGATAGAAGGAGAATGCTTGATTTATTTTTTTTTCACTGCTGTCATTCTCATCTGTTGTTCATCACAATGCAGACTGGGGGATTTATTTTTTTTTTGATACTGATATATGTCTTATCTTTACATGTCAAAAACAAAAGCAGAATAATATTTTGGAATGTGAAAAATATGGAAAATATAAGGAGGAAAGGGAAGGGAATGGAAGAGGGAAAACGCTAAATGAAGAAAAGTGCTAAGAGAACTTATCCCCACCTTGGGATTACAATATGTATTAAACAAAATAAAGTGGTCTCTGCAAGCAAAATACAATAGAAATTGCTCTAGGACCTTTTCTAATATATCGGCTATTTCAGAAAAGGACTGGAAGATGTCACTGAATTAAATGGGTAGGAGACTGTTAAAGCAGCATGTAACTGTCAGAGTTTTGATTTAATTAGATCATGGGCTGATGACGGCCACTGGACCTTCATCTGCACACTGTCTTGGTTTTAAATTCTCTCTGGAAAGCAGAGAGTAGGCCAGCAAGGGAGAATGGATCGGGGAGGTGGTCTCTAAAGCAAGCCACAGACGGAAAGAGCAATGGCACATGTGAAAAAAATCAGAAGTGCAACAACCGCAAGAGTGTCTTGGTTTTCCCCAAACCTGCTGAAGCTGTGGCATGTTTGACACATTAACCGATCTGTCCCACGAGCAGCACGGGGCCAGACAATAGCGAGGTGACAGGTCACCGAAGCAATAAAGCAACGCTTTATTAATGTCTGTGCTCCTAAAAATGCAACCCCAAATTCCTTCCAGATATTCAACTGGCTGATGGAAGTTTTATTTGTGAGTTAAACCATAGAGCAAACTGCAACTCTGATGCCCTCTTAAATCATGCAGCCTCTGTGGAATGACTAAAATTCCCTCTGAGTTGCATTACCCAGAGTTTGTAAATGTCTGGGAGGCATAAACCACTAATGCATGTAATTTTTCTTTTCCCTCCCGCCATTTCTCCAGCTTTCCCACACAGATCGCTGCTTTCTCCCAGCCACTTCAAGAACGGGATATATTTCTGTCTCAAAAACCATGCACTATCTCTCCTGATCCAGAGAGTCAGATTACACTGAGATTCAAAACATACTTCCTCGCTGAGCAAATTAGACATTCATTTTTTTTTCCCCTACAAGAAGGTATCTGCTTGCAAACCAGGTGTGACTTGGCGTGGTCACCTCCAGGGGTTCCTTCAGGGGGAGTTTGCAGGCCTTGGACAGGAGTTATTGATCGTCGCAGCCTGACTGCAGACAGGAGGAAACAGCGCCCCAGTGCACACACAGCACGGAGCTGTGCTGGAGACAGAGCTGGGTCCAGTTTCTTTGGATCACACCCTCGGACAAAGCGTTCCCACACGGAGCTGGCTCTGCCTCTTCCTCCACTTCGCCGCCGGCTCCCATTTGCCCAGCGCTGAAGGCTTCCTCCTGCAGGAGGCACGTGTTAGGCCACAACAAACCTGCTCAGCAGTTCTGTTCTGCTCCCCGTCGTTTCTGCCAGATTTACTTTGCATCCAGCGCTGGTTCCCAAGGATATTTTTCACGTACAACAAGCTTCTCTCCCCTTCAAATACTCTCGAGTTAATAGCGTATTCAGAAGGCACTTATTTCTGCACTTCTTTTCAAAGTAAGGCACTCAAAACCATGAAATGCCAAAGCCAGGGTGATCTGGGCCACTTCACCTTTAATTTTCCGTCTCTCCAGCTCACTAACGCGATGCGCTCTGTGTCAAAAGTAGATTGGTTGTTCTTGGATTAATTTTTTGCATAAGCTATACCTGGAGCTCTCTCAAAAACATTTTTACAGTCCTCCTGCGAAGGAGCTTAGCGTGAGCTCAGTCGTTGTTTCTCATCCTCGCTTAGTGCAAACAGCGGTACGTCTCAGAGGTGTGGGCATCCAAGGCCTTCTCTATTAGTCACCGAATCTGTGCTTCCACGCAAGAATTTTTCACAACCACCACACTGAAGTTGCTCTCATCTTTGAACAGCACACCTAACAATACTGGTATGAAATACCTGTGGCAAAGGGCCGAGGCAGAAAAAAGTCCCCCTCTGCTCAATTTTACACTCAGAGTGACGGTAATTTTCTTATAGATCTATGTAACACTATAACTGTCTCAGATACTTATCCTTGCTATTTAAAACTCCACTTATATTTTGTTCCGGGCTTGACCTCCAGAAACCTTTGCAAGAAATGGACTTTTCTTGACTTCTCGTGCTGTTTACCTCTGTAAGGCTGACGACTATAAGGCTGGCAGCATCTCCAAGAGTTAAAAACAGAATAATCGCTTAACATTCATAGGCTGAATTCAGATAAGGATGCGAAAATCAATGCGCTTTTCAAAACTCACATTGACTAGCCGTGACTTCTTCCGTTTATAAAACTGATTCAAAAATGTAAAAAAACCAGGGATATTCAGACTGCTTCTGGTTGGGACAGGAATACACAATTTTTGTCACGGTCTTCCAAAAAACCCAAAGATAATATTGAAAGTGGGTGAGGGAGGAAAGAAATGCAACCCAAAATTTCTCACGCTAAAGTAGCGTGATATAAATGTAGCTCCGTGAAGCTTGCGGGAGATTGTTTCCAGCGTGTATTTGTTTGCTCCTGAATCTTTTTACCCGTCTTCCCAAGGCCATTGACTTGCAACCACACATTATAGCGTCGGCTTTTGAACCCTTAAAAACCCATCTGTAGGATTTGGATTTTGTTCACTCTAGGTACAGCACTGCAGCTCCTGCCTGGGATTTCACGTGCCTCCGCTGCCAGGTGACGAATACCTGCGTGCCAATACGTTTCTGTGTCTGTTTTCATACCTGAGACTCTTGTAGTGGATAAATAAACACTGAAGTGGCACAACTAGTTCTGCACGAAATCCGTGAAGAGGCCTGAACCGGTGTTTGTTAACAAATCCCCGCTCCATTCATTTCCCCCTTCTGTTAGGAATCCTCCCTCCTTGGGCTCTTTTTTTTAAAAAAAACAACACTATTATCCTTACTTTTAAAACAAGTTAGAATATCTCTCAGTACGGCGTATTTCTTTGAACCTCTGATCATGGCAATGAATTGCTTAATTGTGGGTTGGTTGGAGACACCAGGCGTTCCAAATAAGCTTTTTCAGGTAGCGGGCAAGCAAACCCTGCCAGATTTCCCAACTGCGCTCAGCTCGGTGGAGTGAATCCAAGTGGGTTTGGCAAGTCAGCTGCTCCCACCACCCACACACGCACACCTCCTGGTATTTGATTCGCTGAGCAACTCTTTCTTCTCCCCTTCGTCCCACCCGCCACGGTTGCTTGGCCAGGAGGGGAATTTGTAGTTCAGCAGTTCAAAAGAAAACTCATCCATCCTGCACGGAAAACTGTGGCAGGGGCACGGCTGCTCTGTTCTGACTTGTCTGGAGCGATCGAGATGCTCCGGCGCCGAGTTCCCATCTGAAAAGACATGTGGAAGTCCTCCTGCTCTCGCACCAAGCAGTGCCTGGCTTTAGCAGGGTTCCAGCTTGCTTTTAAGCCTGGAGATGAGCGGGATTCTCTGCTGACATCTGAAGGAGCTTCTTGCTGCCAGGCAGCTGGGAGCCACGGCATCAAAAAATCCACCCTCTCAGCTTTTCCAAAGCAACACAATAACACCATGCAAGCTCCATGGCCACCTAAAGCTCCAGTAAATAAGATATAAGAAACTAAATAAAAGCAAAGGCCTTCAGCATTACAAGAACCTCAAACAATGTAAGGACTTATTTTTTCTTGTTTTATTACTTCCATCACTGGTTTGATTCTCCTTGCAAAACGCTTAGCATTCAGGCAATATTACAAGCACCCGAACAGTAAACTTTCAAAAAGGACACAGCCGACACTCAAAAGTTTGTTTTCTCCCCTTTTATCTACACCTATGAAGAAAAAAACTGAACAAAACCACAAGTTAGTGCTTCTGGAGAACCAACAAAAACACTTTTCTGCCTCCCGACTCCCAGCTACCTTTTTCACAGGAATCAGATACAAAACTGCGCCCCCTGAAGTCCTGCTGACACTGTTTGATGATTATAGTGCACAGGGATTATCTGACCTGATAAAGGTGGTCTGTCCCCCCCCCCCCCGCCGCCCTCCAAACAGGGCAGTGCTCGTTTCAGGAGGCAAATGGCGTTTTTCAAAAGAAGCAGGGCAGAGGCAGGGAGAAATATTGAATGCTGTGTTTCTTCATTGATCGTGGAAAATAAAGAGGATATCTAACTGGAAGCTCTATATTTCCTCCCACCCCTCGCAAAGCATCTGCATCTGAGGCGAACTCAATATTTCAGTTGGTAGGTAGTCAAAATGCTGCTCAAGGAAAGGTGGTGCCCTGGTCCCAATATCACCTGCACCTTTTGTGCCAGGAGGTTCAGGAGTTGCTCTAAGATCAGACACGGTCCGTGTGAAACAAATACAGGAAGGTTGGAGTCCTGCATTCTTCCACCTCACTCACCCTGGCTTGGAAATAAATGCAATTGAAACCCAGGGAAGGAGCTAATTCAACTTTGTTGTTCCATGTGATGCCTCTTTAGTGCTCGGCAACGCGCCCGTCCACTGCTGCTCCCTGCAAAGGGCACTCTCCCACAGCTTCTTTACCAGCCCATGGGATAAACAGAGACCCAGGGATAGCGAGAAATCTGACCGGAGCAAGCTTGGGTTTCTTACATCCTCCTCTTACCTCCTGCCTTATCTGTAATTAATACCTGTAAAAGGCTTTGAACTTTCTTTTTCTCTTATCTCAGCTGCAGCGCAGCCCCTGGATGCAATGAGTTGAAATGGTCTCCTGGAGAGATCTAGGCTGGCAAACAGGATGAATCTCAACCTGCTTATCATTTGTGTTTTGCGGTATTAAACATGACTGTAGTCAAGCACTTTGTGCGAACTTTAATATTAATGTGGTTTAATGGGAACTTTAAAATCAACGTGGTTTATTTTGGTCAACAGGCTAAGTCTATTCAGTTCTGGTTCGGAACAAGCTGTGATTTTCCGAAGTGACTGACCAAGTTTCTCTCCCCGGCTGTCTTCTGCAATGACTCAGGTGATAAGTACGTGCCTGTGTAACACAAGAAACTTCAGGGAGGTATAAGGAAGGGTTTATGAACCCAACCAATCTGAGGCAATGGTGTTCTCAGCGGCGTCAAAATATGACCGATGTGGCTAGTTTGATTCCTCGGTATGTCTACAAATTTCCTTCCACGAGGAGTATAAAGTACAAACCACGGTTTTAATTTGTGACAAACAGTTGCACAAAGTAATTTACTATGGAAAGATCCAAAATAATTCAGCACCAGCTCCCTTCTTAATTTTTTTTTAATTTCTACTATCTCTAATTACAGGCATGAAATCCAGGTAATAAGTGGGTTACATTTTCTGCTAAGAAAATGATGTCTATAATTATAGGCACATGTTCAACTGAGATATTGTGGCATCCAGTACTTCCACAAAGATGATAATTGTCAACCTTTGCACTGTAATTAAGTCTAAATGGGAATCCTAATCATTTTCCAAATGAGCAAACAGTAAGCCTATCTTGATTGGCTCTGTTGTGGCAATGAATGAAACTGATTTACTCTGTGAGTTAATTAAGTTTTATGAAAGCCCATGCCCCCCTCTCCTCAAAACCCACATTGTCAGCAAATATTTGAGCTAATTAGTTCTGTATTGTTTTAGTGCCTTGTGATAGCATTACCTGCATTATCCTATTAGGAGCCCTGATTTTCTGCAACCTTGATTTCAAGTTTCCCCCCTCGGAGCGACTACTTTGCCTTTGATTCACCTGTTTCTTGGGTTCATGGCCTTCTTTTTCCTTTGAGGCTTATGATTTCAGCAAGGCTCATGAACAAAAGAGGACGCTATGCAGTGTGGTGCTCAGCTTTCCTTGCAAAATGCTCTTTATGCCTAACCGTGACCTAACAGGCTCAGTGTAAGCGATCTCGTCTCGCAGGCTTTCTTTTCACTGCTATTCATGTGGGATACTTTTTCCTATGCAATGCCTGTGCAGCCAGCTCAGCAGGACTCTGCTAAGCACGGACCACACGGGGAGGTCCTGTGCATTGCTGGGTGCCGTGTATCATCCTGGGTAAAACATTAAACTTCACGGGCCAACCATAACCAACGTGACACGCTCTTGCCTTCTGTTCCCGCATTCAACACAACGTAATCATCCACTACAGTTAAAGTGATCGTTTGAACTCAGGTTGGTTTACTCAATTCCTACAAAGTCAACAGTCGCATATAGCTATGCAGCAGAAGAGTCAGGAAACTCTTCCACATCGCTTAACACCCTGGTCTCCCAAGGAAGCCACAGTCGTGTCCAGGAGACCCAGACATGGCTTCAAGTAGCGGCTGCTAGGAGCTGCCACAGCTGGGCATGGAGAAGGGGGGAAATTTTGGATCCACACTTCATCTCATACCAATCAGCGCAGGCACATTAAGTCAGTGCAGATACATTGATTTATTACATGTGAAGACCAGGTTTTGTTTCCCTACTATCTGCTCTCTCTCTGCTTTCTCACCTCAGTTGTTTGCCTAGAAGAACATATTTATTCTTCCTTTCATGAAGGACTTGAGCTGCAAAATAAATGCAGAGTAAAATGTTTCCAATGCACTTGCCCAAATGTAATGATTTGTGCAATTTAGTGGAAAAAATCACAGAGCTGAAAAAATATATGTGCTTCCTGTGGCGAGAGCACCTGAAAGGCAATGAAATTCCATTACCTGAAACAAGCCTATAAACAGCATTACAGAGCAGCCACTTGTCAGTGCTAGATGCTATTTGTGGGAAGCCACTAATTGCAGCTTTCATAAAACGGTTTGACTCCCTTCCAGGCTGATGCACAGTGCATTCCAAGTGGGTGATTTAGAAGCTGCAGAAAGCCAAATGCCCCAGCCACAGGGGAAAGCTGCCACTTTTGGACTCCCTAAGGAGAGCTCCCCAGCTGAGCAAGATGTTGGCCACTTCTTGTCAGCTGCCTTCCCTGCTGTCAATGTCTCCTCCTCCACCACAGCAACCGGGAAAATCAGGGACCTATGGGAGCAGGAATGGTAGCACACATTGTAAGGGGCAGCCTCTGTCTCCAGCAGGTTCCTGAGATTTACTATCACAGGAAAACTAGGAAGAAAGACTAAGATTGCAATCCATTTGCCTAAACAGAGAGAGTTAATGCCTCTTGGGATGTAATACTCAAGGCCTCATGGTACTAGTGGACACAATGCTGGACCTACAGGAGCCCTCTGTCCTCCTGGAAGGACATCTGAAGGTCAGGTGGGGCATAGCGAGCATCCCAAGTAGTTTGAGAAGACTACAGTTAGGCAACAGAATCATGGCACAAATGACATTTTCATGACCATGCGACAAGCCCACGGCAGAATTAGCTCGTTCCAGTCTAATGCTTTAGCAAAAGACCTTTCTTCCTAATTACCCTTTCTTCTTAAGTAACCTGGTCTCCCTTATAGAACAAAGAAGGGAAATGAAATTTAAGTCAGACTTCTCATCTTCGTTCTGAATCCAAAACACACGTGCTTCACCTCCGACCTTAGGATTGCTTCATATCTTGCCCCATGAATCCATACAGATGACACAATAGGACACGCTTGATTGGCAGGTAGGAAAACTGGCATGCAGCAGTGTGATTCATCAGTCCTTTCAGAGCACACAGAGAAGACAATCTGCTGATGTTTGGATAGTTTGCATGTTCTTATCTCAGTGGAACTTGTTCACACAAGCAAGGTTTGATTTTATGTTATCCTAAGCCTTGCCCTATACTTGTCCTAGTAGCTGAAAACAAGTTATTTTAGCCAAAGGCTCCAAAATTCTCACTCCTTGTTTTAATAAAAATAAACTGATCAGTGAATTTAAAAAAAGGGAAAAAATAAAAGGGAAGAGAAAAAAACAGAACAGTATTTTCAGTGGCTCATGAGCTGGAAAAACAACATTTTTTAATGAGGGAAAAAAAAAAGATTAAGGCCTCTCAGCAGCTGAAAAAGCAAGCACTTATTAAAACAAAATATTTAATGTTCACAGCCATTCAATGGTTGGAAAAGCATGTTCTAATGACCACGTTTAATAATGTTTAGAGCCACCCAGGGCCTTGAAAAGCAACTTCTTGCCTAACCTTACAGAGCTGCTGATTCTAACAAATAACATGCATGTTGAACCCACATGTAGTGAATTAAATTCCCTACCACTTCTGGGGAGAAAGGGGTTAAAAACCCAAAGCTCAAAGTATCCCTCTACTGTGAACTGAGGGAAGTTAGCAGATGGGCAACTGGTGGGAGAAGAGGGGAGGGAAAGGGAGAGAGTTCTGCAGAAAGGAGCTGGGCTCTCTGCGGTTCTTCCCAGTGGGGAACATCCAGCGTCCAGAGGGTGACCACATTGTCCCAGTATGAGAAGGTGGAGAATGAGAAGGTGGAGAACAAATACAGGTTTCCCATTGCCAGGAAAAGAGGGGAGATTGTGCCACTGCAGACAGCCCTCACATCTCCACAAACTGAAGGCACTGGAGATTGCAGCTGGGCGAAAGAAGCCAGGGGCAAAGGTGTGACTCAAGCACGCTGTAACATAAGCTATTCTTCTTCGGTTTGATAATCTAATGGCTTGTCCCGAGGCAGCATCGCAGATTTATTCAAAAGTTCATCCTACTAGCCCGGGTTATATTTGTTGGGGAACGGTCCTACTTCCGCTGTTCCCTTCTCAGAAATGGCCCGTGCATATTGAAAGATGGTCTTAATTGCTGCATTTAAAACAAGAAGTACTCAGGGGCTAGTCCTAGGAGAGCTGAGGTGGTGTGAACTAGCCCTCTGAGCCTTGCGGCAGCGTGACTGCCGTGAATTTGAAACAGTGCTGCAATTTGTTGTCAGTATTCCACACTCCTCTAATTTTCATACGTGGAAAATAAGCGCTTGGGGTCATTTCGCCTTGCTGACGGGGATTCAGGGAGTCGTTCTGAATCCCTCTGTGCGTTTGGAGCCTTTCCAGAAGCTCAGCACGGTACCTGCAAAGCAATTTGTCTTTGCAAAAATATTTTGCCATTTAAAGCCACTAAGTGGCAGGGAAAAGCAAGTCCTGAAAATATATGTTGTGCTTAGCGCTGGTTCATAGCTGTACATGCTGAGAGTTTTAAATGCAATGCAATAACCCCTCCTAAAGAAACCAGTTCCTAGGCTGCCGTTAAGAGTACCCTTTCCACCCAGCAGAAACAGGAGAAATCAGTGTACGTTAATCAAGGTATCAGATATAAGAGAGATCTATCAACAAATAGAAACAGGACCAGTCTGCCGGCATGGTGCCAGGCATCTGGCCAAGACTTTGTGCAAATAAAGATGCCGTGAGCTACAGCGAAGGCTCCCAGCACAGCGACGAGATGACAATCAACTGCAGTGTTTCAGCTCGGGCTTGCAGAAGTCTGTTGTGCCCATCTGACCCTACATCAATGACCATCGCCAAGCTCAGGCTGTAATTAAGATGATGACAGGAATTGCTCCGAACATTTGACTTCAGCTGCCTCAAAGGAACAACTGACATTTCTTGGGTAAAACTGGAAGCTTCAGCTGCTTAATTTTAGATGACATTCATTTGCAATGTCCCAGCTCATAGCAGTGTGATCTCCAGCTGAAGGAAGGTCTCCATTAAGGGCACACGAACCTGAATGCTCGCAACGTGACAACCTTACCCTTCATCCTCAGTGAAATAGTTTTCTATTCAGAAGAAAAACATACTGGTTAGTTTTACGATGCTGAAATGCTGGCGTTTATGTTCCCAGCTAAAAGACACGTGCAGCGTTGGTAAAAAAACATGTCTGCCAAGCAACATCAGGTAATTTGAATCTGTTGGCCACTCCAGATGCCGGCTGTGATCAGTAATGGGAATGCTTCTGTGGCAGGATTTGGGGGTCTGGAGCTCGGAGCAGAGGGACACCAGTAGATCAGCAAGCTGTACAGTGATACGAGGAGTTGGATGAAGCTTTTAGAGTGAAGCGTGATGGATGATCAGAGCTGGGAGCCACACATCTGTCTCAAAGCCTACGCTATTTATTAAGAGATATCATTTACACTAGTTGTATGTACATCACAGTGTCCTGCCTGGTCCACAGGTGCCCTTTACAGTCTCCTACCACTGTGCCAACCCCCCACCTCCAACCGTCAGACCTTCTGCCAAGGGATGACACGACTCTGCCCCGGTGGACTCTGACCTGTGTCCAGCTCAGCTCGCAGCACAGTGAATATTCAGAGCATGGCTTGGAGACGCAGTCCTGCCCCACCACCGGCCCAGGGCACCCAGTCACCAGACAGCAGCCAGCCAACCAGTAAACTTGGGTTTCCATTTCGCTCCATAAAGACAATTACGACACCGCACACCCCCTGCCTCAGACACATCCTCTGTTGGGAGAAACCCTTGGCGTCAAGGAGAGAAAGGGATCCTTCTCCCTCCTCAGCATTCAGAGATCATGATTTCGATCATCTTTTGGCTCCTGCACCCAGCTGGGTTGCCTTCTCCTTCCTGCTGGGCCCAAAATAAGGTTTTCCTAAAAATCCTGAGAGCTTTCAATTAATGGCATCGCTTAGGTATAACTTTTTTATTTTTTCTGGATACTATGAAGTTGAGAAACTGTCCTTTCCTCCCTCTTCTTCCCCTGAAAAATCATTTTTAATTGGAGCTGACATGGAAGTTAGACTGATCTTAAAAGACCAGGCAGGGAAGGCTGCAAAAAATAAATGTGGGGAAGGTATTGATCACTGGGGATCAGCCCAGAAGAAGGATCCTGGGACAAAAAAACCCGAACAAAACCCACAAAGGATCGAAGGTAGCAGTTCAATGGGACACATCTGTTGCTCCTCCCAGCAACGTTCAGGCATTCTGTAAGAAACGAGTGGTCACTTCTCATGGGACGTTTTCCCATTTTCTGCAAACATCCTGATAAAATCCTACAGCTTAGCGTCCCCAGCAGCTCCCACCACCTGCTCTTTCCAGCCTCCAGCCCCGGGTTTGTCCAAGCTCTCACAGATACTGTGCAGATGAGAGCAGGCTACAAGAATCCTGGGGAGGAAGCACATGTCTTTCTGTATGTCTAAATGAAAAATGCCCCGGATCCAGTTTCCTCCTCTTAAGATCGTACGAAACACGCGTTCTGTTTTCTGACGAGGAGCTGCAGGGAACCACCTTAAGCCCCATGACAGGTTTGACAACAGCTGCAGCAAGATTAATGTTTTAACTACATTAGTATCCTTATTAGTACTAAGTGGTTTTTCATATATTTGTTCTTCCACAGTGGTACTACAGGATATTTACCCATTGGGAATGCTATACTTTAAACAAGGAAAGGACACGATTCCTTTCTTTCCTATACCTAATTTTCACTCAACTCCCAATTAATTTATTGGGATTGCTCACAATCTTAAGTAGTGCAAAGACAGCAAAAGAGAAACAAAACTCCAGACCTAGGAGTGAGGATGGTGACGTTCAGCAAAGGGGAGGGCTGGCTGGGCAGGGCAGGTGACGAGGAATACTCTGCTACAAAAGGACACCCCAGCGTCCTCTGAATTTCTCCTACTGAGTTTTATGGGGTGAGAGCTGATGAGTAAACGGTATGTGACAAGTCGAGAAGTGTAGATCTGACATCAAGAGAAGCCAAATACAGCAAAGCGAAGCTTGCGTGGTTAAGGGAAATGGAGATGGAGGGATGTGGGCGTCGACGTGAAACCTTGCCTTGAGCTCCACTGATAATTAAAAAGGGGGAATGGGGTCTGGCTGTGGTGGGAGATGACTGGAAACAAGTAGGATTCACCTTGCCCTGAGGAACAAGAAAATAACCAAAATGAAGTCAGTAATTAATCCACTTACTTCCTAGCGCAGTCCTGAAATGTAATTATAACCATTTCTTTTAGGATTATGATGATTTGTTTCATTGAATCTTTGTTTAACGATTTCTGTAAGAGAAAGAAAGACGCTCTGTCTGCAGAGCTATGTTGAAATATCCTTATATTTGGTCTGTCTGCCTTCGTCGGCTGTGCTAAGCTGCAGAGATAGAGCTTTCCCTGACGATGCTGTCACCTCTCTTCTTTGCAAAGAGAATAATAGAGGGACTAAAACTTTTTAGGAGATGCTGATGACAATGGTTTTCTCAGCTGCTTTTGTTCTCAAAACCATTCCAAAGGTACTTACCTCCAAGGCGGGGTTTCACAGTCAAAACTTTTTGGGGAGGGAAAGGGAAAAGGGAGAGGGGAATCTTTCAGGAATTTAGCCACATCTGCTGCTCCAAATTTACTGCCTCGCATATGAAAACGTCCCTGTAAAGCAAGACAGAACAATCGCTCTGTAAAAAATATTCACCAGGCTTGTAGGGCAGCTGTTGGAGTGGACACATTTATAACCGCGTCTTAACAGTCCAAGAGCAATGTGATTGCAGCTTGTGCATCATCAGCCCGGTGTCTAATAGGATGACTGTAAATTGGCTAAAGGCACTGAGAAGAACAGAGGCCTTGTCTGTCATTCTCATTCAAACTGGGCTGGTGGTACCGAAGGCAACGCGCAGGAGTGGTATGGAGCGAGCTTCTAGTTGCAACTCATTTGGGGGCGAATTCAAGTTTGTGCCCTGAAAAACATTTTTAAACTATACAGAAAAAATATGAATTGGGCTTTTAGTAAAGGACCGCTGTAAGTTAAAAAACATCTAAGTGGCTTTAGTGAAAATAAATCCTGATTTCAGAAAGTGTTGTTCATTAAAAAAATGAAGAGACTTCAAGTTGTTCACGGGTTAAGCTCAAATTACCAGGAACACAGTGAGAAACTTTAAAGCCTGGGCTCGGAAGGTGGAGTGGGAAAATAGTGAGATGTTATTTAAACATCAAGCGAAAGGGTTGATGAAAAAAGCCAAACCTTTGCAGTGAATGTACCAAGACTTGTGTTGGAAAATGGAAGGCTCCGAATCTGCAAGTATCATTGCAGTGCAAGAACATGAGGAGTTAAATCTTTCTTTCCCTTGACAGGACTATTTTTTCTCCTGCTCTGGGAAATAACCTGGTTAGACTTCTTGGAACAGCTGTTTTCTACCATCCTTGTCATCTGTTTTTCAAATTACCCAGATATTAAGTGATTATTTCTTATTATTTCAGCCTGAGAGCATCTGGAATTCTTGAAAACTCCCATCATTTCAGGTTTCTCTTCCACCTCCTTTACATCCTGTCTTCCTCTCTTTGGTCTCCAAATTAATTTTTGCCCTAACATGCTGATATTCTTGAACTTAGAAATCTGGCAAGTTCTCAATTCAGAGGGTACAGGGACGCACGCAGATGAAAGGGTATTAATTATTCTCATGAATCCTGACTATTTTCCAAATCTTGTCCTTTTAGTAATAATTCCAAGGCAAAAGACCATCTGAGTTGTTCATAAAATGGCTGCTGTTGTAAGATAATTCCTCAAAATTCCTTAGGGAACAGAAACTACATGACCAGTGCTCAGGCTCTTGCTGAAATAAGGAAATTGCTCTCCTTCTTCTTCCACCTACTGGATCTCCATCGTGATGGCAATCCATGATCTTGTTGCCTGACCTGAGGTGTATTCCAAAGATGCAGACCACAGGTCTGAAGAACTTGGTGGTGGAACATTAACCAGTAAGTGTTTGACCTGAAAGTTAACATCAAACCGCAGGTAAGGAGGGAGAGCGTGGCTGTAAAGGAGTCAAAGGAGAGAATGACTGAATACATTAAAGAAGTGAAACGTGATGTCCCACTTCACAGCACGATGCACTTTACAGATCTGTGACAGCACAGAATCTCAAGGCTTTAAATGTAGCAAATATATTTTGCTGGTTTTGTAATAAGATATCGCATATTCTTTAATTTGCCACCTGCTGCCTGTGTTATGCAATGTGCATCCTAAATCAGGTATCCCTCACTGTAATTGCACTTGGCTTCCCGCTCTCCAAATCATCAAACACACCTCTGCTCCCCTTGCACCACCCTAAACCACTTCAACAGGGCTCAGCGCTGTGTGCTCCTCTGCAGCGCGGCAATAACACAGGACCTGTGATTTCTCATTCGGTTTCCCCATACAGATTCCTCGATGGAATACACCAGGGACCCGAGATGAGTTTTATTTGTCTGCCTTCGGGTCATGTGTGGTGATTGCTTACTCTTTGTAAAGGTTACAACTGTCAGCACCGTGCCGCTCTGATGTAGCGGTCTGCCAGAACAGCACACGCGGGCAACACATAGATGTTTGCAGTCTCTCCTGCTGCCACAACATCTCATCCTCATGATATCGCCAAGGCTTAGAGGGACCTTATCTTGCAAGTCAGTCTTTCTCCCTGTGAATAAACAGTGATGAATTACGTGGCCTGGGTCTTCACCTGCAATATGAAAGAGCAGAAGGGTGCGTGATCCCTGCCTGTGCAAACCACACAACGGCCTCGGCGTTACACGTTACAGGTTGGGTCCCACTCCACAGGTGTGAGGATGATGAGTTGATGGTCTGCTGAGGAATGGGGTAGTTTTGAACCTGCCTGTGAACACGACTGAGAGGGAAACGCGTGCGTGATGTGCAGGGTGTGGGAGTGCTGTTATCTCACCCACTCTGACACAAAAGTCTTCACTACACCCTCACCATGCTGTGGCCAACCCTGCTTGGAGCCATCAGTGGCAGATAATCGAGGGAAAAAGCTGTACCAGTGCAGTCACCCATCTTTTAGGGTCTAAGGTGGGATCTCTATGTGGCAGGTGTACTGACTTGCTTGAAATGAGATTTAGCACCTGTAGCACATCATTGCAGACAGCCCTTAATGAAAACGTCCCGAGTGAGCAGCCAGAGGTTGATCTTTGACCTAGGACCACTGTGACCTATAGACTCATAAGCAACTAAAATGAAATAAGAGCAGTGTCCAGCAAGAATCGCAGATTGGAGAAGGACCTTGAGAAGTATTCATCTACCTGATCGATCTGGAATGGACGATGCTGAGCTTGGGAAGTAACTCAGGACTGAAGTTATACTGCTTTCTAAAGCTACCTGACACCGTTGCTGCTGAATTGGCACCGCTGAGGTCATTGAATGATGGGTTGAATTTTTGTCCCACCTGGATTTTGAACACTCAGCAGCTCCCAGGCACCAACGCCCTTCCTCACAAGCACATCCATCATGACTGGCATTGATGGATTAGCCAAGGAGTGACTGGACATGAACTAATGAACACCATTCGGCTAAAGCAGACGCATGCTAAAAGGGCAGCATAATGGGAGCTTTCATTCCACAGGATGCATCTGCACTGGAGACCTTGTCTGGCCACAGCTTTGCAAACCCACAAGCCTCTAGTCTGTTTGGGATGCAGAACATTGTACAGCTTCTGAGAGCAACTAAGCGTAGGTAATGTCCTCGCCCTGCTGTGTGGCCTCCCCGTGGCCCATGGAGCCAAACCAGCACAGCAGCGTCTGTGGAGGTGCCCAAACCCACCCACACCTGTTGGGATAGGATCAGGGCATGCCATGAGTGTTAGTAAAATATCTACAGACGTTGACGCCAGGACCATGGCTGGGTGGAAGCTGTGACAGTTAGATCTAAACTAAAAGACGGCGTAAGATGAAGAGACAAGTGGGTCGAGACAGTTCCCAGGATCACAGGGTAAGACGAGACTCATAGGACACCCAACAGCCCCTCAGGATTAAGAGCAGATCTCTAGCATATTAGTGTCTGTCTGCAAGGGCAGGTCCTTCCTACAGCCTGAGGCAGCCGTTTCCCTTCAGCTGTACCCTCGGATGAGCTCCCAGTTACCATTCTCAGACTTGCTCTAGTCCTGCCTCACTCCTCCTTCTCTCTTCTGTCTTACTGTCCTCTCTTCCAGGTCTACATTCATGGATCAACAATCTCCACACGCTATGGTAAAAATCTCCCTGTTTGAAAATTTCTCTGATCTAGAATTACTTAGAAACCTCAGAAGTGGCCAGTTTTATCCGTGAAAGGACAAATTTTCCCTCTTAAGATGTGCTCCAGAATATTTTATTTAACATCCTGGAGCCTGCGGCAACTGTTTCCCATTTGTAGCATCTTCTTTTCCATATGACACATGTGACCAAAACCCTGATGTAAATACTGTGGCATTGCATATCTTCATGAGTACACACTGTCACATTCTCTTTTGAAGATAACTGGCAGCATACTGGATGCAAAGAACAGCTGGAAGCAGGGAAGCAAGAAGGAGATCGGATGAAACTGCGAGGGAATACCATAGGAATTGTGTAGTGTGGGTGTTGGCTGGGAGATTCCTAGAAAACAGCACTAAAATGACAGCCCCTTGGCTTTAAACATTATTTACTTGTTCTTCTAGACCCAAATATCAACGGGCAGAGAGCTGCTAGGGGCAAATAAGGATATAGCCAATGTAGATTTGATGGTTGCTTCTTATCAGAAAGGTACATTTCATACCCATCAAATACTTAATTAATACCAACACAGTTTCAGGAATCCGCCACAGGGTTTCTCTTCCCAGAGTTTCGGTCTGGGAGAGGCAGCTCCGCAGGGCACGTTGCTGCACAGATCTTCCTCAGTGCAACATCTGGCGACAGAATGGTAATTGATGTTGTATGAAAAATAGATCATCTGTATGCTATTTTCCACCCTCCTCAGGAGGGAACCTTTTAATTGGCTGATAATATCCCCCCTTTAGTCTGTCCTCTGAGAGGATTATATAAATCAGGCATCTAAAAGGTCAAGGGATTCCCAGGGGAGGATCCATAAAGAACAGAAAGTTTATGCCACAGCTGTCCTACCGCCTCCCCCCGAGATAGAACCACAGAGGTCCAAATCCACCCCTCGCGTGGCCACAAAGCTCCTGTTGAGCAAATATTCTCACTAATGAACTTTTGATTCTGTCTCACCAGGAAAATGCCAGTGAGCGGCACCATCCAGCCACGAGTTCTGGCTGTAAACTTGCAGGGGAGGCGAGTTTGGGCTCCCCTCCCTTCTCTGCAGCTCCTGCAGCAGGAGGTGGCTGCCACACGGCCCCCCTTCCCGATGGGGTCTGTGCACGGCGTGTTTGCTCCAGACACCATCCATCCTCCTGGCTGCTTCAGGAGTGACCATTCTCAGCTCCCGCTCAACTGTGTTTATAATGTGCCCTGAGACACGTACTGAGTTTGTTCTTCCTCTGAGCGGCCAGGTTTCTCCAGCACCCCAGATGAATCTGCAACCCGGCTTTCCCCATGACACACACCTATTGCTTTCTGCAGTGCCAGAAGTCCACCGCCAGCTTTCACAGCAAGCACGGACCATTCTCCCCATGCCCCTGTTTGCACAAGCCAGCGAGCAGCTCGTCGCTCAGGGTGCGCTGAACGGCCCCGGCACTGCACTTGCTGCTGGAGCTGCACGGGGAAAGAGGAATCTCATCCCTGCCCCAGCAGAGATCGGTGCCCAGAGGCTGCAAGCGGTGGGCAACTGCTGTTTCCTCCATCTCTTGACTCCTGGTGCCCTCTTCCCTGTCAGGCATGGGCTGTCCTTTTCCGATTCTTAAGGCTACAGCTGTTTGAAGGCGGCAGCATCCCTGCTGTGATTCCCTGCATCGCATTCAAGTGCTTTGACCTTCTCGCTCTTCCACACTTCGGCTGTTCTGGTTTTTCTCTGGTTTGCAAATTCATGAAGCCAAAAAGAGGGAGAGCGCACAACCGTAACACGGAAAGGGGGAGCTGCATGCGGCTGGGGCTTGCCACTCAAAGGCACAGACAGGGGCATGCACATTAAATGGTGAGCAGCCGGGCCACGGTAAGGGTAAGGTGGGAGGAAATTAAAGGTGGGAAGTGAAAGAGCATTTGTAAAGGTGATGCTGCAGCATAACTGCACCCACTGCCATGGGACCCCAGGCAGGAAGAAAACTGGTACCCTTCCCCGGAGACCAGATTATTTCACTAACTCAAATTAGCATGAGGATGGGTTACAGATAACAATTTACTTAACTAAGCAAACCCAAAGCTTGGACAGAATCGCTTTGCAACCAGCTGCATCTGACCATGTGACTATATCGTGGTGGGTTAATGACAGAACCCAGAAGTCGGATCAATTCGTGGTCTTTGTCTTCAAAAGGGAAATCAAAACAGAAAGAAAGAGAGAAAAAGAGCATCTATTTGCCTTCATTTCCTGCATTGATGAAGTTGCTTCCAATACTTGCAATTACTCTCTTCTTGAGAAAGGAATTAATTAGCATCATAATATATCTTCAAAGTTCCAAGACGAATAAAGGGATCTGGCACAAAGCGGGATTGCTGGCATGGAAATCAGCCCCCTCATCTAAACAGCAGGGGTGATTGTACAGGCATATTAGTGTGAAACAGGGGGATGCATTTCTATTTGCTGCTGGAAGAATGTTGATGAATAAATCAGAACCCCTACCACGTCTGGAGGCGCGAGCAAGGCACCTAGTGCTTGAGGAGGATGGATAATTGCCGTGTGCTAAGGGGCTCTATTCAGCTCCATAGAAAGCAACGGGAATGTTGTCACGGAGTTTGGGGGGACAGAGATCAGACACCAAGCCTGTGCTTTGGCTGAGAACACGCCGCATTCTCCCAAGCACTAATTCAGTTGCCTCCACGCAAAACATGCATCTCCCTTCTGAGCCACCAAAGTCCAACACGTTTTAAGTTAGGCAAAAAAACGTTCATTTATATCCTCAGACAATTTCAGCTACTGGCGCTACCGCTGAAATATTGCATTCTTTATGCCCTATTTATTGAGGCATCTTGATAGCGTATCTGGAGACACCCTGTAGACACATTGGAAAAGGCATCCCTGTGTCAGACAGCACGGGCTGCAGAAATGAAAGACGATGTAACGACAGATGAAGGCACTTCATCATAGATCCACCGTTTGCGAAATTCAGAAGGGTAATAAAGTGACAGGCAGCAAGAGTCACAACCTGCCACACATCTAAATGCCGCTGTAGCAGTACGAGCACGCTGTAAATCATGGCAGAAGATGACTCGGAGGTGGTATCTGAAGGACAAATAGCCATTGCTTCATCGGCCATTGACACTCAGGCAAGCTGTGGCCACGGTGGGCTGTGTCACTCGGAAAATGATGAGCCAGATAATGCCAAACCTGAAACATAATCCTTACAGCCCTACCTGACTTGAATGGAAAAATCTGAAATCAAACAGATGTTGGAAACAAAGAATGATTTTATGTATTCTTTAAAAACAGTGAGTGGCATCTGTCACTGCGCCTCACGTTCTTCCTTGAAGGTTTTTGCTGACATTAAACAAGCGTGTAGATAATTCTAATCTCATACTTAATAGAAGGGAGGATGGGAACAAAAGAGGTGACTTGAAACGCAATTACGTTTTGCAGTCGAGGTTGAGCAGGCGGGTGCAGGCGGTTACTGAGCGACCCGCTGCTTCGGCCAGAGCCGTTTGAGATGGCTGCACTTGTTATCTCCAATCTGTTTACAGAGGAGTAATTGAAAGTAGAGATGTCTATCAGGCCGAGTGTAACAGTTTGTTCATGCTTTTCTGCCCTTTCAGTGTCCGTGAAACGATGGCAGGAGCGATAAAGGACGAGGATCCACAAGGTGTGAAACCTATCTGATTGGCAGCAGGAGATGTTGTGATGGGCGCACGCTCAAGTTCTCCACCACAACGATGTTATTTTTACAGCTTGTGACTCATTTCGGTTTGTGCAACTGTTACAAAGCTGCTCCTGGCCACGGGGGCGCACGCGTGACCGGCGTGGGATTCAGGATGGATTTTGCTCAGGTTTCGGTATCTTGAAAAGACAACCCTGGGAGCAGAGCTCCCAAACCCACTGGTGCGCTGTGCCCACAGCAGAAGGGGGAGGCAGCAGGGCCATTAGTCGTGCGCCCAGGACGTGCCCAGGAAAGAGAGGCTTCTACCTTCACTTTGCTACTTCATTTACTCCATTTTACAGTTTCACCTACTGTTTTCTTAGTGCTGTAATAGGAAAACTCTGTATTAGGCACTTTCAAACAAAAATTGGTGGTGAGTGAAACACGCAATTATTTTCTCTCCCTTTTCAGACCGAGAGCTGTGCGCTGGGCAGACTTCCTAGAGTGTGCTGCAGATTCCCAGAGTGAGACCTAAAATGACCATTCCTGCAAAAATACGTGCTGCCACAACCAATTTAATCCTGACGCATGTGAAAATGCAGCGAGGAAAAGAATATTTCTGGTGTATGATTTTTTTTTTTCCCCAATTCAGAAACTTTCCTACTTAGAAGATCCCTTGAAGCCAGTAAAGATAAAGTGTAAGATGGAAAGTGTCAGGAAGTGGGCTGAGGGTAAGCCCAGCTCAAGCCATAAAAAAAGCCTCTCCGCATGCAGCTCTGTCAATACTTCTCACTACAGAAGGGGAAAAAGAAAATAATCCTATTTCTATTGCGTTTCCTCCTGCCCCATGTGCATAAATTGTTCACGGCGTAATCTACCTTGGAGAAGTAACAGGAAAACCCCAAAAATGCTTAGTATTCTCCTGTTTTAGCTGCTTTGTGCTAGTCAAGGACAACAGTTTGGAAAATTAGCTTGAAAGTCACGGCAAGGCTGCGCGTTAAGTCAGAGCTGTTAAGTGAGCGTGGGAACAACATCATGCTCACAGGGTAGCGACGGCAAAAGCCAAGGGGAAAAATAAAATCCTGACTTCTCACCTGATGCAAAGCGCCAGCCACGTAGTAGGGGAGCTAATGAACATTTGGGAAGAGCTGGCATGGAGAGGGTAAAACTACTGCTCTAGCTGCAGACTGCTAAACGCCACAGCAGGCACTCGCTCCGTCCCACGATTACTGGGGAACATCACTCAGAAATGAAAATCTAGAAAGTAGCACTGAATACTGGAAGAAATAAGGAAAAGTAGGCTTTTCTATCCCCCCCCACCGGATTTAGAAGAACAAAGTCAGGCACAAAAAAACTTCATACTATCTCGTCACTCGTTGCACTGTTTAATTAATTGCTAAAAGAGTGTTTGAAGGTTATTTGTTACTTGGAAGAAGAGAAAAAAATGACACAAGGAGAAAAGGAGGAGGGCTCACAGTGGTCCTGGTCCTAAAGAAATAAATCCAACAACACTTTTTGAGAAACACAGAGATGTATGAAGTTTGGACTAAGCTCCAAGTATCTCCTGGCTTTTTGGGATGATCTTATCATCAGATTTGATTCTGGGCTGTGTTTGGTAGAAAACAGCTTAAAACCGAAAAATGTATAGAGAAGAAAACACCGTCCTAGGTCTCAAACCTTCCAAGTAAAGTTTGTTAGAGGTTGCTTAATGATTCAGACATTCCCTGCATGCACATACGTAAAACAAAACCCACCGGCCACGCTACCCTCAAATCCCGTTTAGTCATTTTCATGCTCTTTTGTCCTTGACGCTCCAGCTGGCACCAGCAGTGGCCACGGCAAGTAGCGGGGAGCATCCCCCATGCCTCGGCAGCTCTGGAGGAAGGGCTGTGAGAAATCTCAGTAGGAAGCCTGCACGGCAAAGATTTTTTTTTTTTTTCACCCCTTTTTCAAGGCACAATGTGACTGAAGAACTTAGATAAGGCTCCAAATGCATCTGTCCTTTGGGGTGAGCACTTGCAGCCAGAGCCTGTTGTACAGACCAAGACTGAAGATTCCCACTGTCACAGACAGGAACTGGATTAGGATATGATTTCTCCCCTCTTTTCCATAACTAAGAAGCAGTTCCAGCTATGGGGTTGCGTTCCCTGCTGGCACAGATGATTGTACCGCACTGGATTGCCCCACAGCCAGCTTACTGGAGAAGGAAAAGCGGTGAAGAGAACCCCTGGAGTTTAAATGGTTTATAAAAAAAAAAAATAAAAATAGCATAGATGGATGTGACTCCTGGTGTCCTAATAAACAAACAATACAAAATGCTGCCAAATCTACTAGAGGCTTGAACCCGGGGCTGAGATTTGTGGCTAGCCAGAACCCAAATCCAAACCAAGGCCTGGCTCCCTCCCAAGTGAGTCCGAATTTCATGTCTTTAGCTTTTCTAACGCTGTTGCTTATGCGGGGCCTGAAACTATCCAACATCCTCACGGTAAGTTTGGTTTCTTTCTTGCTCTGAGAGCCAGGGAATGGCAGAGCAGAGCAGAGAGGGCTGTTTGTCTTGTGCTACCTATCTTCAGCTCCATAGATCAATTTGCGAAATTAAATTCAAGGCGTGAATGGCCCCCGCCGCCCGACCGCTCCCGTATCGATTTAGCCCACGCTGTCTGTGCCCCGCACAATATTTATGCCAAAGAGCATGGAAAGAAAAAAAAAAAAAAAAAGAAAAAAAAAGAAGTGCTGCTTCTTCAATATACTGTGACATTCAGCAGAAAAAGAAATGAAGGCGAGGAGGGGAGGGGGAAGGAAAGGGGAAAACAGTCAATTTCCAGAATGAAAAGCACAGACGTTGTGTGTGTCAAACGGTTTTGTCTGGAGCAGCGGGACCAGGTGGCGGGAGGATGCTGCAGTTAGGAAAATACTCGGCTTTCCTTCCTAGCAGACGCGCCTGCATAATTGCAATTCGGTCAGGCCGTGATGGTCCCCCGCAAGCTTTGCTGAGGCAAAACTCCCTCAGAGGTTAAATTATTTAGCGTGGCAGGAATGAAGAGGAGAAAACGCGGCTCAAAGTTGCCTGTGGGGGGATATTTTGATAGAGAAGAGTCAATCAGTAGGGAAATCAGTATAAATAAAGCCCCCTCTCAAATTTTTCTCAGGGCCTGGATGCTAATCTCACCTTGCAAGGATTACGCGGATAATCTGAGCGGGCAGATCCCCAGCTGAATTTAACGAGGCTGCTCTTCACAGTGTTTTTGAAGCTTAGCCCTGTAGTGGCCACGCTCGGACTCTGGTGAGCTGGAAGCTGCACACAAACCTGGAGCCGGTGGGCAAGGACCTGTGTCAGCGCCCAGAAACCAAACCTGCAAACGAGGACATGTGGTAAATCTTTGCAGGACTTGCTCCAAGCTCATACATCTGAGCCAACGCTCACCAGGATATCCAACACAACCAGGAGATACTGTCATATTTCCCATTTACCCCCCCACAACTCACGAGCTGGTTTTACCAGGGAGAAGAAATGTCCAAAGCAGCTTCTTCCCCAGCCCAGGTGAGGGGCTGAACAGATTCGTTCATTAGCTTGGTGGCACAGTTATCTGTCTTTTTCTCTCTTGCCCTCAGTTTGCCGTCTGGGATATTGCAATTCACTCCGAGCTTTCAACCACTTCCCCTTTGTTCACCCCTCTTTTGTATTTCCTTTTCTGCAAATACTCCAGCAAATGAGCTCCCCGCCAAGAACAAAGGCATTTAAAGCTAACGTTGCTACCCCTGCAGGAAAAATGGTTTTCAAATCTATCATGTACAGAGCTAGCAAATATTTCATAGACTAGACATTTTTTTTTTTTTCTTTTTGCTGATACAGGTCATCCAAAACATTTCACAAGTTTGGGTTGATTAATGTGAAATTGTTTTGGTAGAAGAACAGGTAGTGAAGGGGGAATAAGAATGTTTGTCTCTCACATCCAGAGAATAAAAAACTTCTGGCTTTCAGCTACACCTAGTTTTATATTTACATCAGTTTTATATAGCAAATCTTTTAAAGCCTCAGAAATAATAAAAAAACCCAAACACTTTAATTTGGTAAAAAAATAATCCCTTTCTTATCTGACTTCTGTTTTTCTTAAATAATACAAAAATTACTTCCAGTTGAAAGGAGTTATTCTTCCTTTTCTCATAACGGTTATATGTCATTAATGGCTTACAAGAGCTACATTTAGCCAATGAGCTAATAGAAATAAGCCATGTGATTGGCAAAGACAGCTCTAATTAGAAAGACTTCCAACAAATTGACCACAGATGAGATAAAGGGCAGGATAAGTAAAAGTGCTATATAAATTACTTGCCATGAATTATCTGCCAGCTCAAGCAAACTGACAGTAATAGACCTAGGCAGCATATTCTGTCACCTTTCATTTCAGATCCTGATTTTTCCAGTGAAATCAGTAGCAAAGATCCCGCTCCGCTCACTAGAGAAAGGTATAAGAAATTTAACTTCTAGGAGGTCGTTTTGTATGTCAGAGATGGCTTTTGTGTCTCCATGTGTGATTGCTCTCTCCTTGCCTTGTACCTTGAATCCTGCGCTCCTGAGGATTTTAGCATGTTCCATAAGGGAGCCAGATTTGGCTGCTGAGCATGAAGGACCACAGCAAGCGCGTCATCAGGGATGCAGGTAAGAGAGATAAGAGCATCCTCGCCAGAGATCATTGCTTGCTGTTACCACAACTGTCTTGAAAACAAGGAAAGGGGACTATTTCTCCACGGACCTACCAAAGCAGAGAGATGGCCAAGCTGAGACCCTGCGCCCGGACAAGGGGCAGCACCACCGTGGCCACCCCAGCACCTCGGTGCTTGCGGGAGCAGCTCTGGAAGCCAACCTGTCTGCAAGGCTCTCGCTGCCTCCCTCTGCCAGCTCCTTGTGTCTGCCAACGGCCTGGGGATTTGGAAAGTACTTCATCAATTTCCAATGGAGCATATTAAAAAATAAATAAATAAATAAATAAATTAAAAAAAGACTCTTAAAACCATCAGAAGTCAATATTCAGGATGACATGTATTGATGTGTTCATCCAGGGAAACAAAGGCCTCAGAGACTGCTCTCAGCTGAAAGCAAGGCTGGTGTGCAAGAAAAGGCAGGAAAAGACTCTTAAGGATGGTTTCCAAATCTTTGGCTTTCGTGTTGCCAAGAACATTTTCTGCGCTGGACAAGGGTGCGTACGGCATGTTAAACAAGGCCTCGTAACAGCTATCTGCAGGGATTGTATCAGACGGCATGATAAATCATTTCAAATAAAGGTATGGGATGATATCCAGAGACTTCGGGCTTCAATCTAATTAGGCGTCTGGCAGCGGCGCTGGGCTGCTGGATGAGCAGGGGGCCGTGCGCAGATCCAGGGCACCATGCCCAGCACTTACATTTAGGGAACATCCAGACCTCCCACCCCATGTGGGTACGACGCTGCGGGGTGCCGTCGAGGTGGCCAGCAGAATTAGTGATGGTGGTGGTCTCGGTGGGGAGGGAGGAGTGGGATAAGCACGCTACCTACCCGTACATGGGTGTACGGGGGAACAAAAATCACCTTGTAATAAGGTTCCAGCACCAGGAAGCTTGTATTTTTTCTGGTGACACGTCAAGGCCCATGACATCATGCCTCGGTGTCGTGGCCCCACATCATTTTATCGTGAGGTAATCAGGTCAGCCCCAGAGTAAGGGCCCCTTAAATCAAGCGGCGAGAGTCAGGGGCTGTTTCTGATGGAATGACAGCCCTGGGGAGAAGGTGCCATTCACAGCCTCCAGAAAGGGCCTGTCATGCAGCTGCAGATCTCAGGAGGGAGGGAGGGGAAAAAAAAAAAAAACCCTCCAACACCCAGGTGTTGGCAGTTTGTCCTTGCTTGGAGGCAGCCAGATGCTTTAGCATTTCAGAAAGAGAATAGGAGGTGGGGGAAGGGGAAGGGAAAGAAATACCCTCTGGTTTTCCCAAGGAGACAGACAGAAACGAGAGAGTCCATTAGATGTTAATAAATTATCCTGCAATACGCCGGGCAGGCGAGGCCAGCTCCTTAACTCCAGAGCTGGCAGCTCTAGGCAGAGATGCCAGTTTATATGCGTCTGACACACATAGACTGCAATATTTTAGTATTTTGCAATAACATGCCAGGCTACGTGGTGCTTTGCCTCACTGCACCAAATACTTCCTAAGGGTCCACCGCTGGCAGCACCGTGATTTAAGACCAGAGTGAATCTGTGACCTGCAAGGCTAGTTAAAGTGCTAAAATAAATTGCCAGAGGAGGGTACGGAACCATCATCACCGGGGATTTTTAACAGCAGGTTCATCATCCTGCCTTGCAACCAGAGCCATGGAGCAAATAACCTTGCAAAGTCCTCTCCAACGTAGTTTATATGATTTCATGGTTTAGGGAAGCACCATTGAGAGCTCTGAGCCCTGTTCCACATGTTTGCTGCTGCCTAACCAGGAAAAAACAGAAAAAACTTAAATATTAGGATATCCTTTACGCTTATTTTGTTTCTCTTAATCTTGGTCTATGAAGTGGCCTTCAAATCCAATTTTAGAGGTCTTCCTGCTTCACAGCTCTCAACATATGGTAGGCCAAGAAAGAGGTTGTGCCTTCACCAAGAGAGATGTTTCCAATTGTGAAGGTTTGTAGTGCTTATATCAGCCTTGTCTGGGGCAAATATCCTGGCAATGGGCTCAGTAGACTCTCTGCTGCGTAGACCTGCACAAGCATCTCAGTCCCAACCCACCGTCTGGGGACTGTCCTCTTCCAAATCCACCAGACACAAAGCTAAATCCTGGAAAGGGCCCTTGCCACCTCGCACAAAGTTTGATGGAGGTAAGTGTCTAGGTAACAGCCTGAACAGGTAAATTAAAAATAGTTTTTACTTGTGATCAGAACATCCCTGCAGGCTTCAAAGCCAGGAGGTGAACTGCAAGCCAACCAATGTGCTATTTTTTAATCACCTCAGAACTTTTAAGATGATCTCCTGAGTTTTGCCAGGTGGATGTATAAGATTTGAAGGTCTGAGTCTGGCAGAATTGAAACGGTGCCGGATCTGAGCCCGATAGTTGAGGTACAAAGTGTTTCCCCGGAGAATGGTTAAGCACCCTCACCTCGGGTCTAAATCATGTTGCTGGTGGGGGCTTACTCTTGTCACTGGGTACACTCGGAGCCTCCCAGGACTGAGTCAGCAGTGCGTCGGTTACACCATTTACCCAAATGAAGATAATGACATGACAAGCAAAATCAATTTTCATATGGTCTCTAAGCTGAGATTTGCTTCCAGAGGTTAAAGACACAGGGCAATACCCTTCGATGAAGCTAGACAATTTATAGCAGCTGAGGATCTATCCTTCAGAGCTTAACTGCTAAGAGCAGGGAGAAATTAATTTCTGAATCCAGTGTATGTTCAGCCAGGCTTAAAGTAAATGGGGATTATTATTCTTTTCAGGTGGAAAGCAGATTATAGAAATAAATATACATTGTAGGTTTAAAAGAAAGCCCCCAGGGAGATAGCTGGATTCAGAAAGAAATTAGTCAGAGAGCATCTTCTGAAAGCACTGAATATTCTTTGCCATTTCCCCAATCGATTCTTAACTCAGAAAGCAAGAAAACAGCCGACACCTCTAATAGCTGCTTTTGGAAGCTGCACTCTGCCCGGCAGCATGATTTGTGGGGCTTGCTTGAGTTCCTGGCAGTCGCTGCAGATGAATCAGTGGTTTCTTTTTTAACATCTTCTGTGATAATAGTCTGGCAGCGAGACGGAGTGTTGCTTTCCTGCAATTCAGCTTTGCAGGATGCTGTCCTCTTTGGTAAAGCAAGCATTAAGGTTCAAAATCCGAGAAGGCCCTAATGTAGAGAATATGTCCTAAAAATACCCGCGCCGCGGATCGATTTCCCCATTGCCAACGTGTTTACACATTTTCTTTTTTTTTTTTAAAATCTGAGATCAGTGCCACATTCCCAAGCACTTGGCCAAATGAATAATACCCTTTCTTTGCTCCAGGTCCCTGCAGTTTTAACTCTCTGGTTTCCCTTCTCAAAGTGCATGCAGAGACGCTGCCTCAGCGCAGCCTGACTCTGGGGTAGGAGAGGAGCTGGGAATCAGACACGTTGCCTCCCCTTCAGCTCCATCAGGATATTTTCAATTCAAACCCTGCTTTCTTACCCTCCTAGAATGGGTAAGCGGGGTCTTGCTATAAAAAAGTGCATAGCTCCAGAAAAACAAATAGCCAAATAAATAAAAGATTTCTGGAAGACCGCTGATCACCAGCAATCTTTCTATCAACCGGTCTTCCTGGCACAATCTTCTCATTAATTAACAGCCACACAGTTTGGACCACTAAGGCAAATCACAGTGCAGCACCCAAAATGTTGGCCTGAGACCTCTCCTTGTGGACGCTCCCACTAATCTCTCAGGAAAGGGGCTCAGATCAGTCTGAGCGATCAAGCCTCGATGATTCCTCAACGACTACTGAAATCTGTCAAGGAAAAAGAGGATAAATGGGGGGAAAAAACAAACCAAACCTGAACAAAACCCTTGCCAGTGCGCAGGGAAGTTTCTCGAGGTCTCTGCATTAAGAGACAAAAGCCTCTCACGCGCTCAGCTCCGCCTGACGCTACCGACAGCCGAACCTTTGCAGCGGACTTCTCTCAGCGTGAATTCCTGTCCCTGAAGCGTGCTTTATCCCCTCTAAACACCAAACAACGAACGAAGTTGGCGGAGGGGCCACTTCAGCTCTTGAAGGTATAGCCATTGACTACAGACTTTACCCTCCACCTCCGCATAAATGCCAGCCAGTCCTGCACAAACAAATCATCTGGAGAAAGGATTGGGAAAAAAAAAAACCACAGCAAAACACTAAACACGGCCTTCTTTTCACCTCCGCCAGCACTCCAGCACTCAGCCGGGCACAGCAAATGGATGTCTCCCTAGGGCTGAGTAAGGAGGGTGGAACTGGTGCTTTACAAACAGGCGGAGTACGTACGCAAACCTGTAGTTTCTCAGGTTAAGGGTAAAAGGGTTGGTAATATAACAGTCCGTATAGGGTGGATTTAGATTGGATATCAGGAAGAAATTCTTTACGGTGAGGGTGGTGAGGCACTGGAACAGGTTGCCCAGAGAAGCTGTGGCTGCCCCATCCCTGGAGGTGTTCAAGGCCAGGCTGGATGGGGCTTTGAGCAGCCTGGGCTGGTGGGAGGTGTCCCTGCCCAGGGCAGGGGGGTTGGAACTAGATGATCTTTACGGTCCCTTCCAACCCGAACCATTCTGTGATTCTGTGATTCCCAGTATTGCTCACGCGTAAGCAGGACTGACGAAGCATGTGCATAAAAGCAGCTGCTAACTTGCTTTTCCCTTTCAAACACTTCAGCGTTTGACACTTTCTGCATGACTTGCTACAGCAGCGAATCAATATTTTCTTGTCTTTATGCTTTCTTTAGTTTACTGCTAACAAATAACGGGGAAGATCCGTTACAGTTCATCATTTGGCCCAGCTCATTTAGAAATTCAAGGGATGGGCAAGTGTCTTCTGATCCTTTCTTCAAACACTGAACCTGACCCACTTTTGAGGCCTCTCAAACATTACAAAGGTCCTTCCTAGCTCTCATCATAAAGAAGTTACGGCAGGTGCTGCCTTGCTGGCCCTCATCAGTCCTTCACTGAGTCAAAGCCTCACACAGTATGTCTTCCCATACATTATCCCTACCTTGAAAACTGAAAATAGAAACCATGGGTGTCGTGGCATTGATCCCCCAAAATACTTATACTTTCTCTGACTGGTGCTTTGGTCATTCGGTGCTTTACATTTGGAGATGAAAGCCTTTGTCATGCTGGGCCCAGCTCAATGCCACGGACAGCTGAACCTTTGATTAGCCCCAACCGATGTGAGACAAATTTTGGCTTCTCTGTACAGCTGTTCTGGCCTTCCTTTACACTGCACCTGGGATCTGGGATCCTGAAATTATTTAGGGTTCCTGAGAGCAAAGACATCTTAGTTTAATTCAACTTTTGGCTTGACATTAGCTGCCCTGGCTCGCACTGACCAACGTGTTTCTCTGCATGGCACAAATGGACGCAACAGGGAGAGAAACGTGATCTCGCTGCCCTCTTTCCCTGTGCTGTTAATGTATTAACTCCCTGTGCTGCCATTTTTATCACTTGAAGCCCAAAAAGTGAGAGGTGGAAAGGACCTTGCTAGGCATCCAGCATGGTACCTTAGGGTGTGATTCAAGCTTCTTGCTCAACCACAGCAAACGTGATTTGCGTGGAGTACGGAAGACCGGGACTAGCAGGATAAAAGGCTGTCCCCTTCTCTTGGTGGGCTTACACTGACATAGAGCCACAGGGATCAGTGCAGTTCAGATAGTCACTCTCTTCACTGACACATTCTCAAGTGGTCACACATGGCGCCTGGATGGACCCCTCGCTCCATCCCTTGTGTTCAAGAGGCTTTGGCAGATGCAGCCGCTGAGCCCTTTCACAGAGCTTTGTGCAGCAACTATTTATGGTCCTGAAGGAACGTAAGTGAGAGCACTGGAAAGGATGTCCAGAGATGGAAAGTGCACAAGAAGAATGTGCACTTGACCTGCATCTTGAGCAACAACATGACCTGCATCTTGAGCAACAAGCCTACCCTCCGCTCCCCTGCCAAGAAAAGCCACAGTGAAGTCAATAATGCTCACTGAGCTGAGACCAACACTTCCAGACCAGAGAATAAACTGATCCTTCCTTAAGCCATGTCTTTTCCCTGTGTTTTTCCAAGAGCAAAACAACTTGTGTGCATTAACGATGCACACCTCCTGAAGTCAAATGCTGTTCTTTTCCAGCAGTACCTGGTGTTTCAGCTGATATCTGGGGAGGGTTCCTGCAGGCAGGAGACTCCCCCTGCAAAGCAAGTGCCAGCTACGGGTGTAAGGAAATAAGGCGTTATTCCTTCACCTTCTGGTATATCAGAATAAGTAAAGGCTAAGACCCAGTCCTGATCCTGGAACCAGTCTACTGCTTCTAGTCAGGACCTCTGGTCTCTACCAGAAAGATTAGAAAGCTGTTATGAGTACTAGAAAAATCCAGGTCCCAACACACCAGCTCAGGGATTTTCCCCTTAACCAAGGTAGATAGTGAAGATGGAAAATCCAGATTTTAAACAGAACCAAGAACGGCTGTTGTTCAGTTATCTGTTTTGGATTTTTTCAATGCCTTATTAGGAGTTGATTGACAAAGGAAAAAAAAAAAAGGAATAACAAATCCATAGCCAGACTAGAAGGGAGGAGGCAAGAATGCAATAATTTTACAAGATGGATAAATTGAAATGAACAGAAACTTCACAGCCATGACCTTTTAAGGTGTCACTTATACTGAGAGCACTGGCATGGAACAGTGCTTTTGATTTGTGCTGTGATCAGAAACACTGAGAAAATTCGATCTGCACTTTGTCATCAGCTGTGGCCGATCAACCTTTGCCAGTGTAATTTAGAAAACCCCAGGATTTTTTGTGCTGCCAGGTAAGAGTGAATGTCTGCCCTCCATCCCCTTGGTTACCCACTGGATCCTCAAGACCTCTTTAGGGGCTACATAACATAGATGTGATTTTTCCAATTACTCTCTGGCCTAACATCAATTTCTCCAATTGCGTGTATAGGGGTAGTATGGGGGGGTGTCATTGCCAACACTGCTGCCTTCTGTCAAACTGGTCCTTCAGAAATATCTGCCAGCTTGGTAGCCCCTCCATCAGAAAGCAGCACTTCTGTTTTCTCTTACCATCATCTACTTGACTGCCCTATGCTAAGGAGACCCACCAACCAACCAGCAAAGCCTCCCCTCTGCTTAACACTACATGTCGTTTGTGCTGTTTGGAAGAGATCTTATGCTGTCCAAAAAGTGTTTTAGATGAGATCACTTCCCTCCGAAGGTATCTTCTTCAAAGACAGGCAGGGTTTGATTAGCTATGAGTGTATACGCTTGCCCAAGCCCGACCCTATACAGTTAGATTATGTCCACAATGTAAAGTCGGTCTTCTCACAGATCCACCTTTTACACAACGATGCATGGAGTTATATCAAGGATGACAACATTAATATAGACATGTGCTAAAAGTGGTAACGGGGAGGTAACATGAGCCATAGAGTCCTTGAAGAACCTGCCTGTATCACACATTGTCTAGCTAAAAAGGAAAACACTTCCAACATCACGTTTTACAAGGATTCAGCAAGTGAACAGACAATCCAAGGGAAGCATCATTGCAAGGTACCAATTCTGGCCCAAGAAGTCATCTCTTCCTCTACTTTTTCCTAGCTGTTAACCAGACATGGGACCTTCCCAGAAATGAAGGTTTTAACCTATTAATTTATTCTAACCTAGTGTGACTAGTTTCAGCTGAAGATAGTTTGTATTACTCCCTTGCATAAGCCCAGAAGCTGCATAAAATAGAAGGGAAAGCTGGTATTTCTAACCAGGCAATCAATATGCCTTGGAGAAAGCCAACGAGGGTATCTTGCGGCCTGATTTTGCCAGCCCGTAAACTATGACTTACACAAGTCTCGGTTCATTTGGGAAAGCTTTTCTAGGCTGAACAGCAGCTCCATAGCTTTTGAAGTTGAAGGACGATTCTTTCTGATAATGAAGAAATAGAAAACTGAAAAGCACATGTCCCTGTGAAGATTAAGTAACATGACTGCTTTCCATTAATAGAGTACAGGAGAGAGGGGAGTAGGGCAGAAGTACTGGCAAAGGAGAAGGGCTGTTAAGCTAATAGACAAAGCTGGTACAAGAACACGGGAGACATAACTGGCCAGAAACTGGAAAGCAGAAATTAGATTACAAAATTCCTCATTGTTAAAGCACATTGTTCTGGAAGGGCCATTTCATCAGGCCATGTAAGACCTTTTGGCCCTCAATTCCCAAGTAATTTCTTAAAGAATTGCAGCCTTGTAGGGGATTAAATGCAGCTCTGCCATGGATGAGCTCGGCTGCATGGGCATAGCTATCAGCTGGGAAGGGTAGAGAGAGTTTTTGCAAGAAGCCCATTGCATTGGGGATCATTTTAGCAAGAATATGGAAAAATTTCCTTGCCCTCTTCCCCTACAGCCAACTTTGTCTCAGCCAGCACGAATCTTCCCCTCTCATCTACATTAAGTTGTTGCCAGGATAATAAACAATGAATTGATTTCTCAGAGGAGTTGTCACACTTGTCAGTCTGGAAGACTAAAACTAATTCAACCCCAAATTAAAGCAAAGGGGCTGCTGATGCCTAGAGAGCCCTGGAAATGTATCTTTCAGAACCCTTTTTCTGCTCTTTACAGACTTGATGAAGCTGCCCATCATTTCAAAAGATTTGAAAAATTGTGGGCTTTTTCCAATCACCAGACAGTTGTCTTTATCCCACAGATTTTCTCTGCCCTCTTTCAGATTACCTAAAAAACGGAATAAAATTGCAGTATTACAGCCTACTGTGGCTTCAAGACCCCATCCTCCAAACCCTCTGTTGCGTCCAAATGACTTTGCCCACAGCACTACAAGTAATCCCTTTCTAAATTAAAAGGCAGGTGAGATATAAGGTTTTTCCCCCTTTTTTTGTGCTCCTGAAGTATGAATAAAGACAAATTTCTTAGCACCAGTAGATAATGCATGAATAATTCATCGGCCCCGTGTTCTCTTCCAGATGTAGAGACCCATGTGCAGATTCCTGTGCCTTTGAGCTGCCGGGAGGGCTTGGATACGATTGAGACACAGACTTCTCTGATGCTAAATCTTATTTCAGCTCTTAGACCTGTGCTAGCAGCTTTCTCAGGCTGCAAGCAGACTCCCTGATGAATTCCCTCATCCCCTTCTCTTTGTTTGTTCTTCCTCTCATTTGCTTTGTCCGAGATGCTTACACAAAATCACCCCCTACTTCACAACTCTTGCAGAAAGGAATAAAACCTAGAGAAATGTTTTACATTTACCCCCAGAAATATGCCTCTCTTATCATAGATGCGTGTTGCCTCAGGTTTAACTGTGTGGACACACATCTGATTGCACAAAGGAGCTTTTTGCATCTGGAAGGTCAGAAAAAGTCCAGAGTCCTTCCCTGGCCAATTTACTCTTTCATTTTAAAGAAAGACGTTGGTTTGCATTAAAGGAATGGCAGAACAACACTGATAAAGTATTCCTTCAGTTTTTAAGCTGCCTAATATAATCGAGAATATTAGTCAAAGCCCAAAAGAGAATCATATGTTTCCCCAGTCACAAATGTCATTAGAATCACTTTCCAGCTTTAGAAAGTTCTTTCCAAGTTATATCTTGAGTGGTAGTTATTAAAATTAGGCTGAAAGTCTTCCATCTATTCTATTTTCTCCACAGAAAATACATTATTTTAAATTTATCTCAGAATGATTTTTTTTAATCTCTTTTTAATATTGATAGGGAAAAGAAAGGGGGGTGTGTGTTTTGGTTTTCATCCAACAGCATTCACATTTGGGTCCTTTTCCACTGCATTTAAAACTGGAAATTTTAGAGGTCTGTTTTTTCAATGAGAAATGTAATTTTTCTACAAAAAATAGAGTTACAAGTGTTTCAACTGGTTCAAGGGAGAAAACATATGTTGAAGCGCTGAAAGTTAGGTCCAGCCGCTGCTCACTCCCAGCACAGCCAAGGGGGTCACCTAAAGATTTCCCTTTGCCACGGGGCTCACATAGTCGAGAAATCTCCACAACGGCGATAAGAGTGCCGCGAGAAGGACATTGTATGGTGAGAAAAACACAACACAACACAGTACTCAGCTGAACCCTTGTCCAAAGGGTAGTCTTGCAATTTAGACTCAATCACAAAGTGACTCTCAATTTACAGCACGAATTGCTATCGAATTCCAAATAGACCAGGATTGGTAATGTTTGCTTCCAACTTTTTCGATGCGTCTACTGTATTGACTCAAATGATGATGTTGCCCTGGGTCACAACATTATGCAAACACCTCAAGCCAGGACGTTATACTGGAGGGAGCACCTTACTCCTTGCTCTCCCTGAAGTTTTATTCACGTTTCTTAGGGACTCGTGTAAAAAAAACTCCTCGTGCAGCAATCCAAGAGAGCAGCAGGACCGTAGAGACAGAAAACAGAACAACCGGCCATGCACAAGGGCTGTCAACTGCGGAAAGAAAAATTGAGAACAGATACAGAAAAATATTTCTCTTCATGCTCATTTATAGTCTTCTTTAGGCAGTACAAGGAAAGCCAGCACGCACGCAAAAAAGTCAGCCGCATGTGTGCCTTTCCCGCTGACTTTATCTTGCTAATAACAGTGCTCACACCACCACCAAATACTTGGAAGGTTTTAGCACTCTCCTCACCCCATGTGGAGGGCTTGTGAGGTCATCAGCTTTCATACATGAAAAAAAAAATAAAAAAAAAATGAATCTGAATTCAGCACAATTAAGTTCATTTGGGAGCATGCCAGTTCAGGGAAGGAAGATGGATCTTGTTTTAAGATGTGTTTATTTGCGATCCTCACACCTACGCACACGTTCGATTATTAATGGGGGTATCATAAACAGGGCTCTGTGCATGCCTGTTTCTCTGCGAAGAAGCTGAAGGGAAAGGAAATGACAAAACATTTTCTAAAGTCCCTACTATGCTTATAAAATAACTATTCCAACTGTGAAATAACCCTTCGACTACTCCTGGATACCACAGATAAAAATTGTGGGTGTAAATGTACTACCAGAACGTGTTTAAGTGTTAATTTCTATACAACATTAACACCAACAAATTGCCTTTACTCATACTTGAATCAGGCCCACTGGGTCTACATCACCAGGGCACCTCCGCCGACCGGAGCCACGCTTGGTCCTCAGCCTGGCCGTCCACATTGCCATGAGCAAGGGCAGCCGCTAGCACTTGGCACCTGGTTATTAGCGTTTATTAGTGGAAATATTCCATGCCGTATGAGTCAGCCCTACTGAGCGCATGGGTATATTTAGGTGTATTACACCATGGCGTAAGCCGGCTTGATCAAGACTCTGTTGCTGCTTATCCTGCCAGAGCATCATTCACTCGTGAAAGCAGAGATGATTTGGGGCTGTGCGGGCGACCCTTAGGAACAGTCGCTGGAGGTGCTCACAGCCAGGCTAACACATAACTCATTTAGCGCATTGCAAGTTTTACACGGTAAAAGGAGAATTGTTATTTGAGAAAATCAGCAGGACGTCAACAGGTACTCAGGGTTTGACCTCCGCGTGCACTTCTGAAACCCCCAGGAGAGCCCCCAGCTGCAATTTAAGGCACCTAATTACTGTAGACACTCCTGGGTGACTCTGTGAGAAGCAAATAAAGATACACTTTCCTTTCCTCCCTGGCTTGGAAATTAAACAAACACTTGATCAGCTGAATCAGAAGAGAACAATAACATGGAACATTTTCCAAGGGTCCATTTCAAAACTGCCTATACCTCCCAATAAATAAAGACTGTCTCACGCCTTGCAGTTTTTCTAATTTACCACTGTATTTTGATAATCAAATTGTCAAACATTTGACGTGGGATTTAAAGCAAGAGAATTACAACAAGAGAAAGCCAGGCAGGAGGGAAAGGAAAAAATTGGAGACAGCTAGTACATCGACAGGAATGACACCCCAGAGAAAGAATCTAAAATATCCGTCTATATTTCACCATCTCGTGATACATCATTTCGCAATTAATTCTGAGCGCTAAAAACATTGAGTATTGATTCCAATTAGCTCTGAGGTCTAATTAATTGTTTTCTTTCCTGAAGATCTCCAATGCAAAACCAGCAGTTTACAAGACTCTTGGGCAAAAACACAACAGCTGGTAAGAGCAGAGCAGCTTCGGACATTAAGGAGAATCCAGTATATTTAGTCTGGTTGGGAACTTTTCCCTCCTTGTTATTTAATTACATGCAGAACAAATTTCCATTTTATTTGCTTTTTAGCTGCATTAAATCTGTAGTCTCAGGGAAGGGCCAAGCGATCCAAATAAACAATTCTGAGAGTTTTCCGCTGAGCTCATTGACACAGAAAGAAAAAAAAAAAATGTATTTTTATAGTTGCACACCAGGAAGGTTTGCCCAGTGGTCGGGGTGTTAGTCCAGGTCTCAGAATCTCTGCAGTGAACTCCTCGCCGTGTTATGGACCTCTTGCTCATCTCCCATCAATACTGACTCCATCTAGCATGGTACCTCGGTCCCAAGGGACACGTTGCTATTCCGAGTCACCTGCCTCTTTACTCTCCTTTACTGCTCCATTCTTCAATTTAAGGTCCAGAAACATAAGGGTGGTGACTAAAGCAATGTCTTTTCCCGAACCTGTGTCAGGGCAAGCATGTAATTCAAGCTACAAATAGGAACCTTGTGCCTTGCAATTTCAAAAGACTTGGGCCAAGCCTCAGGTGTTGTAAATCCGCAGAGCTTCATTGACTTGCACGCCATAGAAGTATCCTGCATCTGTTTTCTGCTCACCACAACTACACCAAATTACCAAGCAACCCCTGGCACTAGGTGATTAATTGTATAATTAGCAGTGATTTAGACAGCTGGAATCTGCATGTGGATGTATGTTTAATGGGAGACTGCACTGGAGCAAAGGGGTCTGATTTGAATTCCAGTATTCTTCAGCTATTCCGCAAAGGTAAAGCCCATCTCAGCAGCAGCATTCCCACGGACTTGCCCTTTGGAGGAGAGCAGGGAAGTAAAGCAGGTGAAGAAACCCAACAGAAGTTTCCACATTAGTGCCTCAAGTGCTCGGATCCTTCATCTCCTGGTTGCAGTTTTCCCAAGACCGTTGTTCTCATAATGAACAGTTGACTCAGAAACATTGCAAAAGATTTCAAATAAAGCATTCCCGCCCCATCCCCTGCTGCTCTCTTCCCAATACACAGAGATGCTTAAAACAAACCAGATGTGCCACATAAGGCTGTTTTGTGATAAAATCCTCAGAAGGCTCTTGCTCTCCCAGCCTGTCCTCGAGTATTAGAAGTGGCCAGTTCATTTCCGTAAGTTATTATGCAAAATAGCCTGACAGGCCAGGGTGCTGGGGAGCTGATTTCCCTTCTCTAATGTGACTTTCACACTCTCCTGATGATATACAACTTTAATAAAAAGCATAAGAAGAAAGTACAGCTGAGTTGGGCATGTGGTGCAGAACTCAATCCCATTTCCCCTTCGGGCACTAATCTAAAACATATCCCAGGATGCTGATAGTCATCCAGTGTGCTGAGAGCCTGGTGAAAACACACACAAGTTCATGTGCTGGAAGGTCGTAAACGGGCAATGTTGTTTTGCATACAGATTCCCAGGTGAGCTTCATTTCCAACACAAAGGTAGGATGCATTTGACTCGGTTGATAAAAAGACATGAGATAATACAAATTGGTTCTGTAGTAGGGCTTTTAATCCCTTAAACTTTTAGATAGGCATGCACTTTACAAATGGGGGAGGCCCAAGCGGCCTGAGAAGTCCCTGACACTGCGCAGAGATGGACGCTCTGAATCTCAAGGTGTTATCAAGCAGTACCAGACTCAAACCACCACTGCCAGCGCACCGTGAGCTCTCTCAGGGCTCGACCAACCTACAGAAGCAGCTACAACTACCCCGCGGCCCTTCACAGCTCTTTCAAAAGCCCTGGGAAGCACAGCTATATCACAACTATACCATAACTGCCCCCATCAGCCCAAGCACCCCGAGTGCACGGGGACAAGTTGGGTATGAGAGCAGAAAAGGAGATGACAGAAAAGGAGAAGGAAAGGGGAAAAGGGTGTAACATAAGTAAGCGCAATATCTGCTTGTAATTGCTCAAATTATCTGAACTGCCCTTTGCTGAAAGCTACCGTTCCCTGTAGTCCTCCCCTCCATCACTCCATCATCCAACCTTAATATTGCTAAATTCTTCATGCGTGTGTCTGCTCAGGTGTAAAGACCTTCAGGACAAAGCACGGGCCAGGCACACTCTGTGCGTGGCTTCTCATCCTACAGCACCCCCACCTCTACAACCAGCCATGCAGAAGGCTCCCATTTGTCAGTGATTCAAATCCCTCATCAAAATTCAGCCAAATGGCGTTTGCAAAGTGACGACCCTCCTTTGGGTCATTATTATGTAAGGAAATAAATTGGAAAGAGAGAATGAAAAGACCCAGGTGAATGGTCACACAATGGGAAGACTCAGTGATCCCAGCGCTGCCGTGTGCTTCACGTTCATCCTCGATGCTTTAAGTAACCGTCTTCTCTCCCCTTTCCAAAAACCACAGCTCCCTTTAATAGAAGAGAAGCTTATGAGCTTTCCCACAGAGAGAAAAGAAGGAAATTGTTTCATAAGAGGGAAGCCGATTTTCACTTTAGCTCCAGTAGCACCAGGAATTAATAATTTCTGTGATATCACCTAATGCAGGGGTTATACTGAAGCAACCATGCTGAGGGAAAGGCTGCTGCCTCAAATTTCTTCCCCCCTCCCCCAGTGCGGCAGTCCTGGCACCCTGAGCAACACCACATTGCACTGGGCATTATACAAACCTACGTGGAAATAAGGATCCTTGTCCCCAGCCCAAGACGTGCGATACCAAGCGGACGCTCTCGTTGGGGATGGGGAAAAAGAAATGGTGAAGTCACTGTAGGCTGCCATCAGGGTACAGCGGTGAGGATGTTTTCTGGTTTTCAGGTAATAAAAGACATCTATTTCAATAGATAATCTCTTTAATGAATCACAGTGGGTGAAGTCACAGATGCTCAAGCTGAGGGGTACAGAGGGTTAAGATCACAAAGCAGTCTCATGCTGTTTCTAGTGACAGCATTTGTCTTTGCTTCACATCACATTGGATTGAGCAGTGAAACATGCAACTAAAATAATTTCCAAGAAATTAATAGCTTTGTGGGTTTGGTTTTTTGTTTGGTTGGTTGGTTTTTTTTTTCCCCCCCAAATTAAAAAAACTTATTTCTTTTGGAAATAGAGCCTGGGAAAGAAAAAAAAAAAAAAACCAGTTCAGCTAGAGTTCACTTATGTCCCCAAAAAAATACAGTTTGTTCTCCTGAGTCCCTTTTGAAAGGGCACCTTGACATTTGAAAGGGAAAGTATTTAGAGATGTGAATGCCATTACTTGCATTCTGCAAAACTGAGAGTTCCCAGTTGTGAAGAGAGACAGTAGGTGCGGTACAAAACACAGAACGGACCGGCCTCTATCCTGGAGGCTGTAGCAGAGGCCAGAGAGAAGAGGACAGATGAGAACCAGACAGAGAGACAGAGGATAAGAAACAAAGAGAGAGGGTTATGGAGCGCAGGCACGGCGGGCTCACGTGGCAGCTCACCAGCAGCTGCCCAGCGCGGGCTCAAAACCTCAGTCCTGACAAACTGGAAATCATGACATTATCTTTGGTGTTCGAAAGAGCCAGGGAGCTAAATAAGGATGAAAAATTCACAAGGCGGGAAGAAAAAAGGGTGACGAGCCAAGTGATGTTAATTGTTCTCTATATTTTGGCCTTTCCCATGGCACAGAGGACACAAAAGAGACGCAGCTGGTCAAGGGGCCGGTGTTCCACACCTTGCGTTTGTTTTCACACTAAGCCAAGGAAAGAAGAAAATGGGCTGACAGCAAAGCCACCTTATCACTCTCTCTTCACCCCTCTCCCTTTCCTCCCCTGTCCTGAGGCTATCTGGGGACATTCGTACCCAAAAATACACAGGCACAGCACACACACAAAAAAAAAAAAGTCGAGGATCCAATATCATTCATCAAAGAGACAGCCCGTGCTCGTTCTGATGACAATGGTGCTAATCTTATCCCCTGGCTGCTGCCCAGAAGTGACATAACGCTTAGAAATGTGTGTTTGTTTTAGAGGCTATTTACCGCGGGGTCGCGGGGGGGTGGAGAGAGAGGGGGAGCAATGGGAAGGCAGGAAAGTAGCTGGATTTGTGGGCACCACGAACCGGATCCTCTCTCTATCGCAGTCCATTTACACTGCTCTGTGTCACTTCTAAGACCCATCAGTGCCGAGAGCGCTGAGCAAAAGGGTCTTTGTGCAAAGGACTTTAAGCCCTTTTGGATCCCAAACATACAGGAGATGTATATGCGCGTGAGAATTACACAAAGGGGGAGCAAAGTATCAACGATTCCCTCTTCAATACCTGGACTGAGGTGACCCCATCTCGCAGGAGGAGGTACCCTCTTCTAGACATCTTTTCTCTCAAGACTGACTTTGTTTCTTCAGCACGAACTCTGGAGTGGTTTAAAAGCAACGGGACCTGCTTTTTAAGCATTGCTACGGTCAAATGAAGTGGTTGACTGGAGAGACATCAATCTGCATGAACTTCGGTCTAAATTAAGAACACTCCCATCAGAAATCCCAAACGCAGACATGCTGTACTCATGCAAAGCAAAGCCAGACTCCTAATAGGAAAATTACTTCAGCATCTCACCAGGTTAATCTATGCCACTAATAAGCCTTCCTGCCAAGTATAGGCCCCTCATCCAGATCTGTGTTGGAGGCGGCGTAGTCAAACCAGTTGTTAAAATCGCAGCCAGCTCCCAAACCGCTTGTCAAAGGCTAATTTCAGAGCACCCAAGTCCTGCTGGCCCCAACGCGGGGCTTGCTGAGCTGCTCATCTTAGAGCAGGTGGGGGAAGAACTGAGCCCCGCTGGCCTGCCACCCCACCCCAGGGACGGGGGGCGCAGGGACACCCTGCCCACGCTAACGCAAACACAGCACAGCTGAGAAAATTCAGTTATTTTAAAAATGGATCTGAATTTTACATATGTTTATCTATACTCACATACATATGCGTGTGTATGTATATATATATAAGTTGCGCTACTGTCAGATACCGCATAAGGGGTAGTCTGTAGTCTCAGGGGCCATCGAACAGGAAAAGAGGTTTGCGCTATTTGTCCTGAAATAGATATATAGGGACTGAGGAAGCAAGGGAAACCATTTAAAAATCATGATTCTAAACGCACATTTCATGCAGCTATTACTAATCCACTGGTTCCTAATTAGTACCATGCGAGAACAGAGAACGCTATTTTGAAACTTAACAATATAATAACTTAATCACCATTACATAGTGATTTAAGCTCCAATATGTTTGCAACCAATAAATATGCAGAAAGCATAAAATGATGGCCTGATTAGATCTAAAATAAACATATTTCATTTAGTGCCTCACTGTCTTGATACGAGCAAAAAGGAGACCCCACACGGAGTTGCATCAAAGCATGTTGGCTCTCAAGGAAAATACACTCACCACTTCCCCTCCCTGATTCTTGCACCCCTCTCTGCTAGCCGGAGGAACAGCTACCAAGACATGACGTATTGTCCCCTCCCTCTTTTAGGGGGATGCTGGCATATCTGGGTTCCAAACCTTACCAGCAGGAAGGCCTGAGGCTAAATCTGATATGGGCAACAAAGTGATGGGAGACCCTTCAGAGCACTTGCAGATTACTTTGCGCACCTTGAGCCATACTTTCTGCAAACGGACTATGAGGAGGAAAAGCAAGAGCTATTAGGAAGCCAAGGCAAGCAGAGCGGGACATAGCAGCACCAAAAAGAGAACCCGCCCCTTGACTCTAGGATTCACCAGGCTGCTCCTGGCTCGGCATCTCCATCAGTATGCAACACATCAGGACACAGTCAAGCACAAAAAAAACCAAAACCCTGGTAATTCTTGACTTCTAATCACAGATGGGCAATGCACTGGGGCTTATTCTTTTAGGAGGAGTGTTTTCCACTACGAATTTCATTGGAAAACAGAATGAAAAGATGGAAGTGAGTGAGCCAACTTCTTCAGTTACAACCCTGGCAAGATTAATAGCTAGCCTCATTGTCCTAGGCTCCACAAAGAGAAATGGGCTGGATAAACTCTGACTTATTGCCTTATCCTCCCATTGCCTTTCAGAACAGTTTTGCCCGGCTTTGTCCAAATAGACTGATATGACATGTAAAAATTACTTTTTTTTTTTTTCTCTGAAGGCTTTGTGTAAGACTCTTCAAATCTGGCTTAAAAGTAGGCCAGAGGAAAAAAAAAACAAAACAAAACAATCCATCCTTCAGAGAACAGAAGTCAATCACTGAATTCAGCCTATTTTGGGTACACAGGCTGTAGAAGGTTAAAGAAGGCAAGTGTAACATACAAAATCTCCCTAGAACACTAATCTGTGCCTAGCAATTCGATGAGATAAAAATTTGATAACACATTGGCTGGCTGTGATTGCCCAGGGAAAAACATCTCCTTCATAATAATCTTATTATAGGCTAGTAGAGCTATTTTTGTGCCTATTCTTTGTGCGGAGCAATTTATTTTTATGGCTAGTAAAAGGAAATAAATTTCTCAGAAATGGCTCCTCGGTGAATTGGGGTCTGTGTAGCTCATTTTACGTTTATAGATAAGCAAAAGGTCAATTGAATGTTATGTCTTTTATTGCATGGCCTGCTAAGTCTTCACGTAACAGGAAGAAATAATACAACCACTCTACCATTCCCTTCCAGGAGCCTTGCTTGAGGGAAGCCTTCTGTTTTGGGAGGTCGGAGCAAGGCATGGAAGATAAGCCACTCGTCACCGGGCATTTGTCTTGCTTGCGAGATTTCATAGAGCGCACAAGATCAGATATAGTAGGTATTGCTATTGTGAAGAAAACCTGGTAAGAAATGGGCTGGGACCCTCTAGCATTCTCAGCACGCACAGATGTACCCAATAACATTCACTTACTAGACAGAGCTCGGTGTCTTCTGTAGAGTTTCCATCCCTGGCTGGAAGAAGCTACAGTGTATGGAAGCACATCCCCTCTCACATACGTTAGATATAAAGCTCGGATCCTGACAGCGCTACCCCGCTCCAGTTTTACCTGCTGAGAGTCACCCTACTGAATTAGGTCTCACTCTTTCCCCTCTTTGCCTTTTCTTGTGCTGCACTTGGCGTAACAGGGGCCGTGATCTCAACTGACCTTTAAGAGAACGGATTAACATGAAAACAGTTAATGCGGCAAGTGTGGCTGCAAAACCTCACAGCATGTTACATCTGGGGAAAAAAAAACAAACCACTTTCTGGAAAGAGCGGCTCCTGTGAACACCCAGCAGCACGTTCTTGACATTTTGAGTGTGTTCACAGGCGTAACACTGTGCAGAGGGCAGCGAATGCCAGAGCCCGGTATTTCTAAGCTGTACTGCATTTTCCTTGTGGGCAAGAAACAAAAATACATGCTGAACAGATCCAAACAGTTGCTCATTACACATGCACAGCTCTCCACTTTCACCCTATCTTCCTTTTAGGAATCCTTGCTATGAGCCCTCTCCTTTGCCCTTAGGCTCTCTTCTCTTTAGAGTTGTCTCATCCTCTTCACGCACCAGCACCCATGGTCTACAGAAATAAGGCACAGCCTATTAGTGCTCACTGAATCCTCGCATCCACTGTTTGTCCAAGCCCAGTCGGAGAAACAGCACAGACAAAAAAGGTCTGGGATATTTTTGGAGAGTTGGTAAACCCATCTCCTTCATGATCTTGTTGCACTGCTGAAAGAGCAAGTCCCAACTCTGTCTTTCAGAAGTTCTGCCAGTTTGATAAACGCAATGATTCCCCTGCTAATAAAACTGTTTGAGGAAGACAAGCCTTGTGCTTCCACCTTTGCTCCGATAGATTTGACCTGCGTCTATAGAGACACAGGGAAACCAAATGAACTATGACTGAGCCCCCAATTTCTGAACAAATCGCACCCTAACCTCACTTTAGGTGTACTTAAATATCACTACCGGGTATTTAAAGTTAATCAGAGAGAGCATTACTCAAATACCTTTTTAGCAGTGATTCTGCCCTAGAACTTCTGTTGCGTTTGTGTGTGTAATTGCCCACATGGCTCAGCATCTGCACCCTGCATCCTTCCTGCTCTCCTTTCTCATTTAGCGCTTGATATCTGAATTATGTGCCAGTTATGCTGCTAAAATGAGCTCTTTGAAATAACCTTTTCCTCATCCACTGAAGCAGTTACAATTCCCTGACATAACTCATCTAATCACCACCTCAATGAGCAGGGCTTAATCTAAATGCATGTACTGAGCACCTGCCACATGTACTCTTCATTTGTCTTACATGGCTTTACATTAAAACCTAGCATGGGCCTTTGATACATTATAGATGACTATATCAGGCTGTACACAGCGTAAATTAGGACCAGCCACTCAAAGGACATTACAATTATCTCCTCACCGATACATAGCTTTAATTAAGCTACTGCCACCTTGAGGGATTAACAATCAGATCCCAGGCCATATAAGGCAAGAACGTGAAGTGCAAAGCCTTGATTATTTTGGCACCCTCAGAGCACTTGAGCTGTAAAAATTAAAATGCCTTGGAAGGAAGAGCTCGTTGTAGCTGAGAGATTGTATTACCTGCCAATGCAACTGCCTGCATGTTCGCTGCAGTCAAGAAACGTCCCTGAGACAAGCCTGAATTTTTTAGCAGGGGGAGAGCAGACAGAGTTCACTGTTGACTTGGCGAAGTTGACTGTATTTCACACAAGAGGTAACTGGAAGTTCAGCCATTTGTGGTTTGTTTTTTTTTTTCCCCCCCTCTTCTCTTTGTTTTAAAGATAATCTGTAAGTGACAGAGTTTAGCTTGTCTAATCTCTTAAGATTTTTTTTCCACGCATCTTATATTCTGCCGTTGACTTACCAAGAAGCGTTCATTTCCTTAGGGAACAAAAATGGCTGAGGTCTAATGGGCTTGTTTTTCCAGCTCTCACCACTGAGGGAAGAAGCCTGGCTGCGGTCTCTGTATCTGCCGTAGGGCTGCAGATTGCACTGCAATTTTTCAATTCTGTCCTTAGAATAATGACCGTGACTCATGGTAACAGGCTTTCCACAATGCACATCTGGAACTAAGAACTCCAACTAAAAACCAAGCCCACAAAAGCCTCCAAAGGTTTTTAAGAAGACTGTGTGTCCATCCTCTCCTTTCACTTGACTCCTTGTCACTGGTGCTGTTGTAGCACCAATAGACAGGACACAGCAGGAGCCCAGGGTGGCTTTTGGGCTGCGCATTGGCCTGTTGAAGCAAACACACAGTTTTATACACCACGTTGAACAGCAGAAGTGAATATCTTTGTTCTCTTTCCAACTGTAGAGTCCTGTTCCCCCCAGGCTCTTTGCAACTTGTGGTTGCCCATCAGCCACGTCAGGTTGGAGACACCACGCTGTTCTGAAAAGGGATTCCAAAACAGGGTCTGAAATACAACTGCTAGGAGTAACATCCATGAACTCAGCCTCAGAGAAGACACCTCATGACACCGTCTAACAGACCGCCATTCAGTAAAGGCATTCATGTACCTTGGAGTTTAGCTCAGGCCCCAGCAATCAGTTGAACTCCCTGCACTTCAGCCTGGACGTAAGCACGGTCACTGCCCAGCTCTACCTCTGTCATACATGCTTTCCCCCATTCCCCATAGATGACAGCCAATAAAGCTTTTTCTTTAATGAGGGGTTTAATTTCATGAAGCTGTAGTCATAGGATGTAATGGGAAACGCAACGCAAATTCTATGGCAGCACCATTTATTAACTGCATGAATTTACTGTTCATAAAAATCTGTAAAAGCTACCAACAGCAGCGTAATGGACTAAGGAAACTCACAGATTGGGAGAAAATAAAGTTCTCCCAAGCGATACCGCCAGCTACTACCATAAGATTAAACCTAGTTTATGTTCTTTGGCACTCAAACCAGGACACGTCAAACCGAAGCAACAAGCTGGTTCCTCTCAGACTTGCCCCTTCAGCATCCCTCCCAGGTCTCTCCCAGCCTGCCTCCTCCCTGCCCAAGAACCTCCTAAGTACTCTGCCTTCGACTTGATTCCCCTCTTTTCTAGGTACCTCAGTGTCCTTAATAGGGCCTTAATCACACATTCCTTAGTCACATTAGTTAATGTCCTTCATCTGGAGACAAACAGCCTTTGGAACAGAGGAGAACTGGTATCTGAGACCTTCCTCAGTCCACTGTTGCTCCAAGCCAGGAGACAGAATTTCCACATATTTTCTGCATGTTGAATAGTGAAGGAAGTCCACAGGATCACTCACAACAAATACAGAGAAGTGTTCACACCCTCAGGGTACTGCTCAGGGCTGACTGTGTTTTTTGGTTCCTTCAGCATAATACAGGAAAGATGAAGCATCCCTTTTTACTAGAATGGTGTTTGGGGTGGATGCGAGGCAAAACAAAACAGTGAACGCACATGGAAAAAAGTTCACTTATTTTTCAAATTTAAGCTTAACCACAAACCCGAGGACTAGCTTTGGAGGGTATGGGAGCTGAGCTCCTACCGTCTCCTTTGAGGAACCCATCCCAAAACACATAAAAACACTTTCACTTCTCTAATAAAGGATTTTTTCTAATAGGATCTCTATTCTGTTCTAGAGGATCTCTAAGAGGATCCTCTAATAAAGGATCTCCCCCAAAGAAGGGGATATTGCACGTGCCTGTATATTTAGCCCACTTTTAGAAATGTGCTAAAACCAGTTTGGTTTAATGATCCCAGTACAATATAAGTGATATATGTCTCCGGATATTTAGAATGTATACCTTAGACGGGCAAGAGGTAAGCAATTTTTTTGGCGATAGGGGCCAGCCGGGTGTAATTTGGAAGAGCATGCAAGCAGAGGGAGGGGGGAAAAAAAAAAAAAGAAAAAAGAAAAGAAAAAAACCCAACTAAATCCCCAAAACCCCAAGATATTTCTTAGCTGTGAATTTCCATGGCCAGCAGAGCTGTGTAAATACTACTGGTTCTGACTAGCTGGTCTCTGTGGCAGTGCTGGAAATTAAACATAACGCTAGTGATGCTAATGACTTTCTGTTAATTTGCAGTAGCGCCACAGGATTTAAAACCTTCTTTCTCACATCAGTGACTACATGTACCTCTCATCACTATGAAAGCCCAGTATGGACTCCTCCCAAAATAAATGGAGCAGAAAAAACATGGGCTTCAAAAGGGTCAACTCTGCATTTTCCAATATACACATGAATTCATAAAGGCAACAAAATGGATTATTTTTTTAATTTTCATTTATAATAAATGCAATAAAAAAATTCTTTCTCGCCTCAAACAATATTTTTAATTACATAAGAGAAAGAATATTAAAAAGGAACGGAAACTGAAGACAAAGCCACGTTATTTTGACAAAAGCAGCTATTACACAGATTGCCAAAATTGAAGTCAGCAAATCCTATACATAAACAAGCTGAATACACTTCCACCTTCTCTAAGTAGACATCTGGACACACATCACAGACATTAGCACCGCCAGATGTGCAGAATTCTCTAAATTTAGTGCAGGATTGGGTTTTTTGTTGCTGTTTTGGGGTGGGGATTTTGGGGGGGGGTTTGGTATCTGTTTTCTAAGCTCATTTGCTTTGCTTAAGAAGTAGACAAGAAGGTTCTGAAAGGTTTCTGAACTGAGTGGTTGTCAAATGCCCAGCATAAATCAAACTTGACAGGGCAACATGGAATGCTGATTTTACACCACCCCACCCCCAGCACCAGCTTCTACTCAGATCAATATAAATTTCCAAACGTTTAGAGCAAATGTAAGTAAAATTGTTCCAGTACCATAAACATTCCTTTCATTTTTTTTCCCCCACTTTTTTCCCCCCACCCCAGATGCCATTTGGATGGGGCTCTGCGAGCCCTCCTCCATTTGACACTCTCCTTCCCCAAGCAGGCTGTCACTATTTGATTAATGGTTCAGATCATGCACACCACATTTGCCAAAGACATGAAATACTCCGTTCAGCTCTGACTTCGCAAGGCGCGTTCTCCCTCTGATAAGCTGCCTGCAAGCCCACAATATATTTTCATGCCTTGCTTTCCACAAGACCTGTGAAATTTCTCCCCAGCAGTCAAGCCACAAGCTGAGGTTTTTCATGGCAGGTGGCCCAACTTTGTTATTGTTTCAATTGCACGATGATGTGGATGGAACCACATTGGTCACGTATCGTACAAGAGTGTTATATACATAAAAAAAGATAACCTTCCCATGGTGCTGGAGTTCCTCTTGAAATTGTATATGGAAAATGAATATGTGTGTGTGCCTCTAGAATAGTCTTTATGTACAGAAAAACATACAGGGTTATTGTAGAAGAAATATCTGGGCTGATACGTATGTTTATTGCTGCTCAGTCTCCAGGGATTTTCATCTAAGACTTTCCCTTTAGGCAGCAATCTAGTAAATGAGATTAGTCAGAGTCCTTGAAAACAATAGTTCGGATGGCAGGTGAAGAAGAGCTGCTGCCCTGAACCTGAGCAATAACCCAGTCCAGGTTTTCATGAGATACCCTCCCTTCCCAGTCAGGTCAGAAGCAGAGAGTGTGGGAACAGCTTTTGGGTTTTTTTTAGGATGCTGCAAGGATTTTTACTTCTGGACACATGTACTTGTCTAAGGCATCTTTTATTCCAGAAGGTCAGACAACCAAGTGAGTAAATCCAGCTGGAATAAGCTTTGGAGCTTGGATAGGTACCGTCTGGCTTGACATAAAAGGGACTGAACTCCACAATTAAAGTTCCGAATGTTGATTACACTAAAATCATTTTAGCTAGGAACCTCACAGGGTTGCTATTTCTAAAGCAGACACAAGGCAAGGGCCAATAATTTGCTGGAGAACCACTTTACAGCTGCAGAGGGGAAGATTGCGGCGCAGAAAAGGGAGAAAAGTCATTGATTTTTCCTTTTCTTCCTCACTGTCGTCCCTCATAGCTTTAATGGAAACAAAAAAAAAATCTAAAGGCCTAATCTGTGCTATAAAGCCAGCTCCAGTACAAACATTTAAAGACAGAGAAGTCACAAACATTTAACGCTAACAAGCCTGAGCACAGCCCCATCCTCACGCTGCTCAAACAGCTGGATTAAATTCTCTTTTGTGCTTGATACAGAGCATTTTGAATCCCTCCTATTCTTTAATTTTCACTAGCTCTTAAGTTTCTAGGAGCCATCTAGTACAAGTGTGAGCAGGACCTAATATCTCCAAGCCAGAAAAGTCAAGCAGTAGCCACTGAAAACATGTACGTGCTCTTCTTATTTACTTCTTTATGCGCAGTGGTGGCCCAGAAGGTCACAAGCACGTTTTACTAACTGCTGTAGAAGTACATAAGAGCAAAACTGCAGCTTTGAAAGCTATTCTGTTGGAAAGCAAGAATGGCTGTTCGTTGTTTTTTCAAAACAAAACAGCTAAAGAACATTAATTTAATTTATCAAGGTGCTGATTTAACATTTATAGTAAAAGGGCACATTTCTACACAAGTCTCTATCTTCAAGTGCGGAACTCATTGCCACAGGTTATTTTACAGAGCAAAGCAGCAAGGATTACAACTTTTGGCATTCATAAATCAAACGCTATTTATTTTTCTGAATCTCCTTAGTTTTCATCATCCCTTTGGTAGCCTGAGCCAACTCAGCCATCTCAGAAAACAATGGCAGGAATGCTGCGAGTTTCCAGCTCTCCCCTGCAGTCTTTTCCACCCTTCAGTTCCAGAAACTCACCTAGACTAAATGTTTACAGGATAGGAGAGTTGTCAGACACTTACCCTTCACCATCTGGCCGTAATTTGCGTCCCCCCCCCCAAAATAATCTCTTTTTAGGAGTTCAAACACAAAGTTCAAAGGAAAACCTAAGAATAAACAACATATTTCACCTGGTATTGAAACCCCAGGAGAATTTCAGCATTACCTGGTTTCATCTTGAAACCATAAATCTCCCCAGGTTTACACCAAGGTTCAGGACTTTGCTGGGACAAACTGAGACTTTTCACGGGTTTTTCACACCGGCTTCACATGATCCTCATCAACAGCACTGATGAGTTTTTCAGAAGGAGAAGAGAGACCTGAAAAATCCCAGCTTTTGAGGACACTTATAGTTTAATTCTCAGCCTGCATTTGAATGGCTTCTATTCACCTTCTGCTCTATAACAGGCTAAGACAAATCAGTCTGTGCTCAAGAGCACAGGTAGAAGTCCGGATAAAGGTGTATCTCTTGGGAGGCAGATTCAAACTCTGTGCAACTCAGCGTGGGAATAGAAGTACTACACTAGCTAACAAATTTCACAGGAACAAAGGTCATTATTTGAAGAGGAAATATTTCAAAGAATAAAACACAAGCCAGCCCGAACCCTACAACCCTGGCCTTCCTGCATGTGCCGTTTTATCATTCATTAGGATCCGCACTATTCAGACTGAAGTCTGAATTAGAAATGTTACAGGTCTTCAAGAAGGAGTCATTCTCACTTTGCTCAATGGCCATAGGTAGGGGTATGAGAGCCCTGCGAGACACTTATTCTTGAAGATCTACTTAGAGAATTAAAATCCGAAGTTTACAGTCTCTTTTTTCAAGCAAACTGCCACTTTGTCATCTGCCTATCGCTCCCAGCTATTAGAGTTTATGCCTACTTTGATTTACTATCACAAAAAGACACTGTGTGGACAAAAAGGCTCCTAAAGTAAGGGTTTATTAATATTCACATCACTTGACATTTGTGCAGAAACGTTGTCCTAAGCTAACAGAACATGATCAAGTTTAACCTTCTGATTTTATGCTTTTAGCAAGTGAAGAAGTTTAATGCTTTTAAACCCTTATCAACTGCTCTTCAGTCCCTGCCTTCAGAGCATAATCTCCATCAAATGCTGCTGCAAAAGTCCTCCAAGTGACCTTGAAAGGAATCAGAATATGCAGAAAGTCCATTTTGAGGAGCACAACAACTTGTTTTGAGGACTCAAATGAAAACGGATGTCAAAACCAAAGAGGATTATCTGGGGTTGCCCGGGGAGGGTGATGCCTCAGTCACCTCCTACCAACCAATTTCTCTGAGAACACAATACAGTCTGAATTTACCACTGAAATAAATGCCCTGTCCTACATACTTTGAAGGGGAAAGAGCAGTCAGCTGTGTCATATGTATCAAATGAAGAATCTCAAGGTGGTTTTTTTTCAGGAAACAGGAGCCTCAGGGGATTGGGGGGGGGAGAAATTATTTCCCATATGGGTTCCCAACCTGCTTATTGAGCAGATCCGTATCAACAAAACCTGTTTTCCAAGCTGTAGCAACTTAAAATGAGTTGTATAAGCTTAGTTTCTAAAGCCCCGATAATTAGGTATACAAGCCCAATTGGCATCTACTCGTTGGTACGCTCAGTAAAAGCAGCAAGAGTTTAATTATTTTGGAGCACTGGTAGACAGTTGGGGCTGTTCACCCTGGAGAGAGAAGGCTCTGGGGAGACCTTAGAGCCCCTTCCAGAACCTTAGAGGGGGCCTACAAGAAAGATGGGAAGGGACTCTCTATCAGGGAGCAAAGAGATAGGACGAGGGGTAATGAAAGAAGCTAGATTTAGATTAAATATCAGGAAGAAATTCTTTACTGTGAGGGTGGTGAGGCGCTGGCACAGGTTGCCCAGGGAGGTTGTGGATGCTCCATCCCTGGAGGTGTTCAAGGCCAGGCTGGATGGGGCTTAGAGCAGCCTGGTCTAGTGGGAGGTGTCCCTGCCCAGGACAGGGGGGTTGGGACTAGATGATCTTTAAGGTCCCTTCCAATTTGATGATTCTATGACTTTTAGGCCAGAAGGAAAGTAGTCGCAGCTGCATTGTTCTCTTGAAGAACAGAAGTCAGCAAACTGTAGACAGTCACTTCTCTATCAAAGTCACAGCTACTGTTCAAGTCGGTGCATTTTACATGGAGGAGGGAAAATCCCCGGTGGGTTTGGGTGAGTGAGTGGTCAGTTGCCTTCAGCGTCAAAAATAGCAGTGTTCTACTCCAGCCGGCTTTACCTTCCAACCACTGGATCTCATTACATGCTTTACTTACCACCTCTAGATTAATGGAGCTGTCTATTATCTATTAGTGGATCAAATCACCTCTTAACCTCCTCTTCAATAAACTTAATAGATTGAAGGAAAGGAACATTTAGCTTTCTCAAAAGGGTGTGAAAGAATAGCAGTCCTTCAACATCCCCAGAACGGGGTTTGTGCAGGAGACGTGATCGGTGGCAGGTGTTGTACCAGTCCCCAGGGGCAGGGTATTCAATCCAGGCTGGTCGAGAAAAATACAGATTTGAATGGAAAACTTAAGGTCACCTAATGAAGATTCCTTCCTTCCAGCCTTAGTTGGCTCCCAATACAATATTGTCTTTGATACTTCCCAATGCTTGGCTTTTCCAGCAAAGGCAGGTTTTTGGGGGTGTTTCTTTTTTCTTTTTAAAAACAAAAAAAACACCAAAAAAACCCCAAAACCACTATATATCAATTTGAAAAAGCAAAAATAATGGCGATGCACCATCACTATAAAAGTGGAAAGAGAAAAAAAAGAAAAATCTATCCCTTCGGTCCATTCCAGTAATCTATAGAACCGTATCAAGCAATAAGCAATTATGCCATGCACATTGTAATAGAGATGCACTGTGTATGATCCAAAAAGCCTACAGCAACAGTATCCCTTTAGACTCGAGGGGAACCAATCTCCGCTCACTTGCTTGCTAAAATTGCAAACAGTTGGCTGGACTATAAGCCACCTGCGGCTCAGCTGTGCACGAATCTAGGGGCTGTTACTGTTTTTTTAGACAAATACATTCACAAAACCTCAGACTATCTAATATGAAATCACCTTTCAAAGCAAAGAAAACAAAAAACTATAATATTATTACCATTTAGGAGAGCCTGCTTGTTTCATGGTTGTTTTGAATACTGGTGAATCCAAGAGAATAGGCTGGTTTCCAAGAATTTTCACAGTTATCTTCTGTTATTGGCACAAATAAGACCAATTGCCAACTTCAGAACTAACCTCGCAATTTACTTATAAGATTTTGCCACCATTGTGTAAACACAGCTGAGAACCAATTATCAGAATTAATAATCAAGTTCCTGCTGTATGAATATGCATACAGTTTTCATTGCTTTAATATTCTAGTCTTATCAGTCACTGAGTCCCAGAACGTTTCTGCCAATAAACATGTTCATTCAAGTACTTGCAGGGAGCCAGCACGCAAGGGGCATGAGAACCGGTGAAGTAAATTAATTTAGAAAGAGGAACAAGGAGAAGGAAAACCAGCTTGCTTGCTGAGCTCTCATCTCACCGTTTACTCTTCCTTCCACTTCTCCCAAAGTATTTATCACGTCCCTTGATTTTCTTGTTATAGCAGAATCTCAGAAGTAGCAACATCATCAAAAGTAGCAGCAGGGGGGCGGGGAGGGAAAAGCAGGAGGTGGAAAAAGCCCCGGCACTGTATGATTTGTTTCAAGCTAGGGTTGCTTCCGAGGATTAATGAGTAGGTCCTGCTCAAAGATGAGACTCATCACGATTGTTACCTTTAATAACCCCGCTTCCTCAGAAGAGCCCTCGGTGCTGAGGATGAGACTGTGAGCCGGCAGCTTGAATCATTCATGAGGGCTGGTGGAAAACAATCATCTGCCCTGGCATTAATGGGCTGTAAAGAGTTGCTTTTGACAAAACCATTTAACACCAGCAATAAAATAAATAAGTTAATAAGGGGGAGGGGACAGGGAGCACAATAATGATGTACTGATGTAACACACCCTGGAAAATATTGGTTTCTTACATTGCAGATCGCAGGCTCTTCCATCAAGTCCCCCTCATAAGAAAGGAAAAAAAAAAAGGAATAAAAAGGAATCTTCTTGCACTGAAACAGTGAAATGTTGCAGGGGTAACTTTGGTCTGCGGTTGGACAAACAACAGATCTTGCAGAGGAAAACGTGTGTAGAGGCCAAAGGAAGATATTCCAGGCAATTACATCTCTGCTCTGAGCAGAGGAGGAGGCATGGAAATTCTGGAGTGGTTTTCTAATTTCTTCTTAATACAGCAGCAGGAAAGAGATTCAGAGGGGGAATGACAACAGATCTTCTGGCTCCACCTCCATCATGGTCTGGGTGGATTTCCACGGCTGATTTCTACACATAAAAGTGACACCTGTTCTCTCCTAATTAAAATAAGCTCGCATACCACACCAGGGCATGCAGGTGTCCAGGTAAGAGTTTGCCTGCCTGCACTTGAGTCCAGGTAAGAGTTTGATATTATTAAGTGAAAATTATTTTACTTGTTACACAATTATCTAGACTAGGCAGTTGAATTGTATCGGTCAGATCCGCTTCGTAGCGGCATACAGAAGACCAGCTTTGGAGACAGTTTCACACTGCTTTCTTTTATCCAGCACATTCCAACCCTTTTGGGAAGTGGGCCTTTTTTGAGAAAAAAAAAAAAGTACTATTTCACAATGCTATTGTGGCCTTTGAGTTTCTTACTTCTTGTCAGGAAATAATGTCAGATTTAATTTTTATTTTGATCTGCACAAAACATTCTACAATTGGGAGGTAAGGTTACAACGAGACAAAGAAAATAAATATTAAACGTTTGCTTGGCTAAAACTCAAGTCTACACTTACCCTACTGCTCATGTCACGTTTCATTTATTTCCTAGTAGACCTCTTTTGTAAAAAAGGAAAAAACTTATCCGAAATATTTGTGCTATTTCTTTAACGATAAAACCAGTGGCATGGGACTTGCTCAGATATTTATCAGTGAAACTTTTCCTGGGTTCAGGAACCAGAGGCCAGAGTCTTTCAGAGGTCACCCTGTTCATCCCCTACTCCAGAGCAGAGCTGATCGTCGCTGTCATCCACGGGGACATGGTTTGTCCTGCTCTCAGAGACCTCCGATGGCAAGAGCGCTAACATCTCCTCAGCTTATGTTTTCTCATATTTTCCAGCTTTCTGATCAATCTTCTTGCCTTTTTTTAAGTCAACTGATCCACAAGCAAAAACGGTACTGATTATCACAAGTGCCACAACAATTACCACCAAGAGTAAATTATAGCACCCATATCAGGTCATTTGTGCCATTGACCAAATTATAGATACGTGGCCCTCTGAATCTTACTCCAACAGACCTGGATCCAGTAAAGCTTTCCAGCATGTAGTTAATTTAATAGGCTATTTTTCATCACCATCCAGGGAAAGCAATTGAACGCATGCTTAATTTCAAGCACACACCTAAAACTTACAGCTTATAGGGAGACTAAAGCGTTTATTGTGTTTTGATGAACCAAGCTGTTATGCACAGATCTAACCATAAGCATGTGAGCCAGCAGGATTATTCGTGTTCCAAAGTCATACACCTGTTAAGTGCTTTATTGGACTGAGGGCATAATTAGTGCAAAATGTAGCTATATTTATTTAATAAAAAGCAAGACTAATGACTAAAATTATTTTTAAAACAGCAGGATATTTCCAGAGGCCAACTGTGAAACTAACTCATACTCCAAGATCTAATTTTGCATCCTCTTTGAATCCAAAGAGAGACAAAACAATTGCTGTGTTTTTCTCAGTCCCACAGAAATCATACTTGAATCAAATTATCTTTTGTATTTATCAGCTAAATAATTCTGTCAACTGTCCAACAACTGCAGCAGCCCCAGGAGCTTTTGTAAACTAGCTGATGAATGATTGGTTAAATAAATCTGCAACAATTATTCTGGTAATGAAAAACAAAAACGACAGCATGTCTTCTCCAACACAAGCTAAATCCTATTTGCTGCTTTTTGGTAATGGGAGATATTGTGTTTCTTTAATAGTGAGGATTTATTTGTGCGGGTAATTGCAGAACTCAAAATAGCTAAAGAATCTTTTTTTTTTTTTCCTGAGATAGGATCTTAAAAAGCCAACATTCATACTGCCCGGTCTTATCATAATGTAACGTTTCACTTAATGAAACTCAAGAATGACTCAAGCATCCCTGAATTTATGGACTCTTTGTGCGTTAAGAAACAGACATGAGCTCAGACTTCGACCATAATGAATAGGAGAAAGAGCATGAACAAACAGCTATTTATATGAGGGCAGTGTCTCCACAAAAAGCTACAAGGTCTTTGGGTCAAACTCTCGGCTGATGTAAATACCTCTTTGCATTTTATTAGAAATATGCTTTAATAAAAACACAGCAAGGTGTCAAAACAGACCCATCAAACTCATCTCTTCCAGAATCCTTCCATAATCCATCTATAAGCTGAGTCGCGTGTCTGGAAGAGACAGAAAAATTAAGATGTCTTTCATCCTACTGGAATAAGTTTCCAATGAGGCCTAAAATACTGACCATCGGCAAGTCAAGAACTGGTACGATCCTGCCATTCCAGTATCGTAAAAACCTGCCCTCAGTCATCAGGTCCAAGAGGTTCACCTCAGGGAAAGCTCTTGTTTCTCCACCCTCTGGGTTGGATGGCTTGATTTCAATTCTCTTTAGTTGTCAGAAAAAGAAATAAAGGGTGAAAGAAAGAAACCGCTTTGGCTCTTGTATGGAGCTGGGTTTTCTCCAGCAATGATACACATGGAAATCCATCCTCTGTGGAGGAAATAAAAAGAGCGTTGAGATAATGATTTAATTTTTTTTTTTTTTTTTGCACCCAATCCAGACACTACAATCTTTGTGAATCTTTGAATCCAGAAGGAAAGGTATCCAGGATCGCCTAAAGCATATTCTGACATATGTTTTGGTTCAGCACTTGTGCCTTGTGCTTTTGTGTGCTTTGCGAGCGTTTCTACAAGCCAGGCTGTATTTAAACAGAACAGCAGAAAACAAGATTCGTAGGCCTTATTTTAAAACTGAAGTCATTTTATCAAGAGAAGAAAGCTCTCCTGCAGTTTAGAAAAGGTACGTGCTAAGAATGCAGAAGTAAGGCATAAGCAACGGTTAACTGAATCCTATTGAAGGGATAAGGGAATTTCAGATCTTCTATGTGAACAAGCAATCACAGCAAACCTTTTGCAAGCAGAAAAGACTTTGAAATTTGCTCAAACACACTTGTCTGGCAATTTTGTATAGGCAGCAACCCATAAAAACCGTGATCTGATCACAGGCAATTCATGGAGTGAGAAGTCCCTGGATGAATGCCACCCAGGTATACTCAGTTCATGAGAAGGTGACGTTATTTGGTCTGTAAAGTGTTTAGGAAGGTCTTAGTTAGTGATCTTACAGTCCTTGAGGAATAAATTTGTTTGTTTTAGTGGGTGGACGGTTACATTTACGTGCGATGAATGCTGCAACACCATGGCCAGAGCACGTGCCTTGAGGAAAACGGGGGAGAAAAAAGGTTGATCACAGTCCGAATGACCTGGTCACTTCTTCCTATGCTCTTTTGGGACTCGGGGAAATGTTAGTGTCACTAGTAAATTCTGAAGCAGTGTTATTTTACTATCACCAGTAAAATTGTGGCCACATAAAAGCAAAGAAAAAGTTGTGATTGACTTCACTAAGGCTAGTGAATTCCCTAAAGGGAATTTCTAAGCCACAGACACAAAAATACTCAAGCACAGAGAAGAGCTGACAAAGCATTCACAGCACAGACATAGGTGAGACGGACTGAAGAATTCAAGCTTCTGCAATTTAATGTTACAGAGAGACAAAGGCTCTGGCACAATCACCGCCTCTAAAGGGAGCACGGTATAACACCAGCTACACAAATGAGTTTACATTAAAACACGGAGACTTTTTTTTCCCGTTTCAAACAATTGAAAAACCCCTTAAATTTTAATATACATAGACGCATGGGTTTGTGTATTGTTGTCAGGTGGTAGTTGGTGGTTTGTAGGGTGTTTTTTTTTTTCTTCTTCCAAGGATGATCAAGGTCAGTCTGCAAGGTCTGGGGAGCTAAATCAAATGCAAATTAAAACATGAACGCACAGAAGATCATAATATTCAATAAGGCAACGTTGGAAATAGTGTAAGTGAATTAGAGGGCTGAAGACATAATTCATTTTCAATGGATAATGTAAAGCTATGTGGGAAGAGCACAGAGTAGGCTCAGAGTCAGAAACCAGATAGATGGATTTAGCAGGTAACACAACACGTCCCTGAGGTGACTAAATTTCCCTGAAGAATGAACCAATTCTTGCACCTGTGCAACAGGGTTACGAAACTCTGGGGAATGAAGGACCCTGCCTAGAAGTTACAATTTGTTATTACATGTGCGAGATGTAATTCTTGAATATCTGTGCAAAGAGAACTGTTTTCCATAAAACGTCGGCCGCGTTCCGAGAATAGCATCCCAACAAAACAGAGAAACTCCAGCGGATCAGGGAGAATAACCTGCCTCCTGATGGCCTCATGCCGACACACAGCCCCTTACAAGAGCAAAAATGAAAGCGCGTCTGCACCCACAGCAAGGCACAGGACTACTGAGAGGCAAAGTGATAGTAATAGCGGCATAAGATAATGTCTAAAGACTTGCCTGGTACTGAATTCCCCCACTATTCATATGTTTAAAAAAAAAAGAAACCAACAAAACAACCACACAAAAAAAACCAAACCCAAAACTGCCACACAAATGAAAATAAGCAAGAAGAAAATGATCAAAAAAGAGTCTTGGAGCAATAACTATTTGGCTCTCCCTAGAAAAACAGGTAAGAAGTGAAGTTTGTGTGTGTTTGTTTCCAGAGAGATATTTTATGAAATTAAGGCCACAGAGCTGATGTCAATCAGTTTGCAGTCTCAGTTCTCTCGCTTGCAGTTTTCCCAGACTCAAAACTGATACCCAACTCCTTACCAACCCTTGATGACATCAGCTGAGTGGAATAATAGAACAGACAAATAGATTATTTATTTTTTTTTCTTTTTAAATATGCATTTTGAGACCATCAGAGGCTCTCACTGACTCCAAAAGGCACAAGCTTGTACCGCCAGCCTATGAATTTCTCAGAGATCTACGCTGAAACAGCCGCTCTGCTCAGGTAGCTGCTCAGGTGGCTGCACAGACGATGCTCTCCCCCCGTCAGACTGAGCGTAGCACGGAGGACAAGGTGTAAAAAAAATCACACCATGGCAGACAGAGCCCCCAAGACAAGCGAGATGCTGTTTGTTCCCTGGCAGCAGCAATCCTTAAGTAGACAACGGTCGCTTTGTAAATTTGGTCCTCGTTAAAACGGGCGATTCCCTAATCTCATGCTAATTCTCGCAGTAATTCCCTTGCACACAGCTTTCATATTTCTGGGTAATTAGAAGAAAGTGTAATCCATTCGTAGAGACACATTGCTCTTAACGTTTTATTTTCTTTAATAAAGATTCTACAATTAGACTTCCTTGGCAAACAGCCCAGTTCAGTGACCTTGCGTCTTTTACCTGTAGGATAATAAGCAACAGGAAGGGAACACAAATAGCTATTAGCATTATGGCTGGCATTTAAATATTTGGAGGAAATAGGAAGCTTGTTAGAGCAGGGGTGGCCTTTGTGAACACTCCACCGCTGACGTCCCCAGTTATTTAACACGTATCATTAACAATACCAGCTCCTCTTCTCCCCTCTGCCACTCAGCCATAATTAAATTGCTCACATCAGAGTGCATTAAACAGCGCAAGTTTCCCTGATTTGCTAGTAATCTTATTTCGGAAGTGTCAGCTTTCCAATTTAACAGACTTACTCGTTCTCCTGAAACCACTGTCAGCACCAAACCATCTCCATTTCTCTTATAAACTTCAGCGCCTAGAAGTCTCTACAGCACTGAGGAAAATAAAACTACATGTGAACCCCAGAGTCAGGGATACCCCCACTCTACCTCCCCTGCTTTCCCTGGGGAGAAAGTGGGGGGGAAAAAAAGACTAATTTTTAAAATATTTTTTTAAATGAGACGTGATGGCAAGATTAAAAACCTGGGATATCCAGCGGACAGTCAAAGCGTATTTGATTCAGTAATAATGTATTTATATCAGTCTACATACGTGCACTGCACACCCACAAAGCAACTTGGGAGATTATCTCAAAATGAGCCGGTGAGGACCCCCGCACAACAACAGTTTGCCTCTGAGCCTGTGACAGAAATAAAGCACTTCTCATCTGTGAATCTAGAAATACTTTGCAGAGAGTAACCAACCTTGGCATCGCCCCTGAAAGGCAGGTCCGATATTGTTTCCCTGCTTTGGAACTGGAGAACGGAGGTGCAGAGAAGCTCAATGACCACTAACCGTCGCATGGCATCGTAGCGTCGGAAGAGGCAATAAAACTGAGGTGGGAGAACCATTGCAGACCTCCTAAGGTCATGAGGACACCTTACGGAGATGTGCACATTGGGAGGCTGGTTGGCCACAGCATTAACGCAATTTTATCCTGGTGCAGCTGATGATTTTTGTGGAACATGGGAAGGAAAGACATGACCGATGCCTCATGTTTCTTACTATCCAACTCAGTTCCTCAAAGGCAGAGCAGGAAGAGACCTACAGACATCAGATCAACTATCAACTGCCCGTTTCCACTGCTCGGAGTGTAATTAAATTATAAACCAAAGGAGCAGTTATTAATCAGTTTAAAATATTTCACCAAGAGAGCAGCTTGTTTTGAGCTGGGGCATCCTGAGAGATTTGCAAGCCTCAACTGCAGCGATCGATCACAACTCTGCCCTAAAACTCCTTTAGCACATCGAAAAAGGAAAAAAAACAACCAACCAACCCACCCACCCACCCCAAATGCTGACTTATCCTTTCCCTTTTCCACTAACGATCCACTTGGGGTCCACAAAACTTTCTTTTTTTCCTTTACATTATAAGCCGAAGTGACCTCCAAACTTGCTTCTCTCCCTGGGTCAAGAGAGGATTTTTTTACTAACACTGTGGTAACATCTCAGCTATTAAATCAAGGTTCAGGCACCGAACACACAGAGGCAAAGGATTCAGGAGAGAGCTTGCAAGGTTAACAGCTGACAACAGGCTGGAATGGCACAAAGGTTAATTGCTATTTGCAAAGCACTTTTCAGGTCTCTTCAGATAAAAGGTTTTCTGTCCCCATTAAGAAACTTTGAAGTAAACTGCAACCAGCGAGTAACCGGTGTTCGGCATCTCAAAATGCTCAAGACTTATCAGATCCGAAATGCGGTCAGATGAGTAATATTTTTCGAGAAATAACAAGACAATGGAGTCTGTACCATGGCTAGCTGAAGGTAGAATGGCACCAAGAAATTCTGCGTGCTAAACCTTCCCCAGAAAGCCTCAGTCCAGACAATAAAGTCAGTTTAGCCTTTATCTGGGCAAAAGCCCTCCAAATGAAAAGACATACACTAATCTAACTAGCGTGAAGGCTTCATCCTTTATTCATCAGTATAAAGGGCAACGCCAGGGAAAAGCAAACAGCGTGAGGGAGGAAGAAAAGAGAGCTCTGCGGAACTGACAATTTCCTAAATCCCATTCCTTCCTCCGCTTTGTAGATTTACTTAATTAGTTTAGCAGGGAGGTGAGCGTAGCTGATGATTTTATTCATTTAATTATTCTAAGGAGGCCAGTAAATTATTTTAGAAACGTTAAGGGCTCTAGTCATTTTATCTCTGGGAGGGATTAATGGTGAAGGCCAGGCAGTGGGTTAAACAGCTGCAAAAGGTAGAACTTTGGTTTTCCATTTTTACTTTGATTGCGCTCCAAGACATCTTCCCATGCCCGCTTCATCAGCACACGTGGGACGCGCCACACTGGGTGAACTCAGTAACTCATCCTACCCTGGATACTTGCCACCGCTGGAGAAAAGGATAAACTGCTCCAGAGGAAAGCAGGAGAAGTGGATAATTACCTGAGAAAAGCTTCTAGTTAACATTCACCAGTCAGATATTAGTTTATGGCTGGTATAACTTACCTTTAGTCCTGTGAACTCCCTATGTTCAGGGTTTTTGAACTCCGCTAAGCTTTGCTAATGCCCTCTGGCAGCGAGTTTCTTAAGCTAATTCACTACCGCAGCGAATAACCTTTAGGACGTGCGCGTGCTGGGATTGCCCACCCCAAAACACATCACAGGAGATTCCCGATGAGATCACGTCTGGCGTTTTGAAAGGCAAAATTAAGGCACAAAATAGGAATGATCAAAGGTGATAGCAGTTAATACTAGCAACAGAGCAAGGCAGCCAAGCTTGTCGCAGTCACTGGATCGTACAATAAGATGAGGAATCTTGCTATAAGAATTTCCAGCACAACAATGACACCAGAGAAGACAAAACGCAAGCAAAGTCAGATCATAGCCCTATTTAAATTATCTTTTAGGAAGAGAAGGTTTTGGGTTTTTTATTTTGAAAGAGGGAGCATTGGGGAGTGTAAGAGGAAAAGGAAGAGCCTTCTGCATCCAGTTCATATTTATCAGATCATAAAATCAGCCAGAGCATTCATATAGATGTTCATATAGAGGATAGTTTAATCCTTATCCACACATTTATCTAGACAAATGCAAAATTTTGGATCAAGTCCCAAAAATTTTTGCCTAGTGTTATTCACCGTGAGGTGCAGTTTATTATACCGCCTTCTGGAGGAAACCTCGACAATGAGAAGTACTGCTCTTTTTCAGCTACAGAAAACACACTTTTTTTTTTTTTTAATACAAACATTACATAAAGCAGGCCTGAGAAGTCGGGAGAAGTTGCAGCCACCAGCTCTTCTGTACTCGACAGCCAGGGACTCACCACCCCGAGCAGACAGAGCCCTGCAAACCCTATGGCCATACCCACGCCCTTGCTCCAGGGCGATTCCCAGCTCCCAGCGGATGGATGTCTCCCGCTTGGGGGACCCGAGCGAAGAACGCCAAGAAGTGAAGCCATCTCTGTGTCCAAGCTCCCTGCCAAACCTGCTGCCAGTTCAGAGGTGTCGCAAAGGGGATGGCTATGGGCAGTGGAAGAGAAACAAACCTGGAGAGCGAACGGTGAGAGTGACCGGAGACGAGAGGAAGAGTAGGAGTGAAACAACTCTCTGAAGCCAAACCACATCTTCCTAGGGCAGAGCAGCTACACGGCTAGGGTGACACAGGAGCAGGGGGAACATTACTCGGTCCAGACCAGTGTCACTAATAAAATAAAAACCCCTGTAGCTGTAAGAGGTTGTCATCTGTGCTGTTTGTGCATTCCAAGAAGGAAGCATCCATAGATCAAGATAAACCCCTTTCTCGCTTGTGCTTTCAGTCTGTTCATTTTTTTCAGTGTCAGCAAGTTCTGCATTGTTTGTAAGCCAAAAAATGACAGCAGTTTGATCTTGGTTCACCCAATACGCGCTTGCGATGGGACATGTGGCTTCCACACACTGACTCATTTCATCAAGCAGCAGAAGCTGAGAGTCGAGACAGTCCTGCGACTTCACTCCAAGAGCTTTGAGACTTTTTCTTAAATGCCTCTCAGGCTTGTTAACAAAAACATAAAGAAGAAAATTTTTTGTTAAACCAAAAAAAAAAAAAGCACAGGCTGGTTTGGGGACCAGATAGTTATGGTCTGGGAAAAAAAAAAAAGCTTAAGAACATGGTCTATGCGAGTCTTTTCCTTGAGTCAAAGCTTGGGAGAAAAAGCTCTATTTATTGGTGTACGAGGGAAGCTAGATAAAATTAAATGCACACCCAGGGACAGGATGGTGAAAAGTCTGTATTCTCCCTAATATAATGAAAAGCCGAGAAGTGTGACATGTTTGCAGAATATTTATTAACAGTCGGACAGAAGCTATTTTAGGCGCATGTCTTTAGACACCATTAACAGACTAATTTACTCTCCAGAGTGCCCTTTCAGGAAACAGTAGGAACTAAGTAAACCCCATATATCATTCAGAAGCAGGAACAATTCTCATTGTTTCTTTCCTAAATCTATTTCCTTTCTCAGAACTTTGCCACCACATGGTCAACAAGGAAGCAGCGTAACAGGATCTGATAAGATTGAATTATGTGTTCTGGCAAGCTGCAGGAGCTGGGCCAAGGCACTTAAATACACCAGTTACTGAATGAGGACAAACCATTCGCCACCGTATCAGGAGGGAAAACAAAAGGGAAAGACTTTGCATCTGATCTAACGCACAAGGGGTCTCAGAGATACCCAATGAAGGGCCAGACATGGGCATCCAGTTGTTCTTCATGTTTGTGTGTTTAAACAAAAGTCTCCTTCCCAGATATCTTCTTTTTTTTTTCCTATAAGAGAAGAGGGCAGCAAACATGACACAATATACGCTGAGGACTGACAGGAGGCAGGATGCGTTACCGTAGTCCATTACTGCCCGTGTCCAGTTTTCTACTGCTCGAACAGCTGCGGCCTCTCTGCCTACGCGTCTTGTGTCGCGTTAACGAAAAATCAATCTGAGAAAGAACAAAAGTACCCCCCCACACACACGCTACATGTTGATGCGTGAGGCGTGGGTGTGCATAACCAAGGTGGCACGCGTGTTCCATGCTGCTGATTTTGAATTGGAAGTGAAATGGCCTCGACCTCCAACAAGGCAAACAACTCAAAGAGTAAGTGTAAAGCCCAGACAAAAGCAAAACGTAACGTTTTTCAACAGGTCCCGATAACGCTGGATGGGACAAGTAATGAGAACAAGAGGGAATTTTTGTTCTGGCCTTCTGCTTAGAGAAGACTCATTTGATTTGTCAAAACAGGACCTGGGTTTCCTGTCCTCCAGGGATAAATTTCACCCAGGGCAAACAGACCCAAGTTTCTACGTACAACAGAATAGAAAACAGTTTCTTCCACTTGGAGGTTACAGCACTTCTTTTTTTACCACAGCTTCATTTTCACATCGTCCCTGTTGAAGCTAGAGCCATAGGTACCTTTTCCAATTTCATGGTCTAAGGACATACAGAAACATGTTGCGGAGATTCAGGGTCATTTTGAAGCAAAAGAAAAACATAAGAGAAGGCTGTCCAACTGCTCCTTCGTATCTCCTATAACTTAGCTGCAAATTGATTTCTAATTTTGTCAGAAGATTAAGAAAATATTACAGCTGGCACTGAGGTTTTGTAACATGGAAGTGATCCTCACCCTCCCTGCGGTGCTCCAAAAGCCACTATAAACCTCCCTGGAGGCTGCAGGAACCCCCTAAGCCCCCAGGAGTGCGTATCAGTGGACTGAGGAAGAACTAGATGATGTGAAACTGATGGCATCTTCCCCAGGAATAGTAACCCATGCTGTTAGAAATTAGTCCCAGAATAGCGTAAAGTGTTTAATTGCTGCTAATCAGTCTCGTCTTCACTTCGTCTCTGCTAGTCCCTCAAGTGGTGTTTTCATTGCCATTTATCAGATGCTGATATCTTTTTTTTTTGGAAACCTGCAAAGGCAAAGCATTTAGCTCTTGCTCTCAGCGTCTTATTGGAAGAAGCTAAATTAAAAAGGAAGCTATTGGCTTTTCTAGCTGTAGCATCGCGTATCTGCACAACCAATCTTCGATAAGGCCAGAGGCTGCAGGGGATGCAGAGGCAGACGGTGCTTCTTTCAGCTGCAAATCCAGGGCTTCCTTACACTTACAACCTTCCCCCCCCGCCCCCTCCGCAGAAGGAATTGTTTGGACATCCCACTTAACAGGAAAACACAGGCAGAGGCCATATGTAAAAAAGTTCCTGCAGAGCTAGCGTTCAGCAAGCTGCTCCTGTGAGCAAACCCTCACAGCTCTACAAGGTGCTGCTCATCTTGTGATAACGTTCTCTTCACATTAATACCCTTTATATAAGCAACAAGGATTCGTTTAGACACGGGCTGCTCAGGAGCCACACTCTCACTACCAGTAAACTCACATTAATTTACTTTCGCAGTAATCTTTTTTTAAGAAATTCAACTTCCTTTAAATAAAGGGGAGAAAATAAATAAAGCCACAGTCCAGATGGAAACAAAGTCTGTTCCTTCTTCATTAGCCAAGCCACAGGACAAGTTATAATTCACATCTCCCTTGAGTCTCATCATTACCCAAATTTGGAAAACAAGCATAAGGGTTAGGGGGTAACGGGAGGGGGGGTGGTGGAGGGGTGCAGCTTGCCAGCAAATTACACGCTAAATTTCTTTGCCTTTAATTGTATCCGAAATAAATGAAAAACGTCTTGTGGTCCAAGTCACGGGATGCCTTAATCAACAGGGTAGAGCTGGGCTTGCAAAACTGAAGTCCCTGGGGAAATGGCTTCACTACTGAAGGAAACAAGTGACTCAGAGCCCCATCCTCAGGCTCAGATCTTTTCTTAAACGGTTTCACTGAACGCAGCGACTGCCTATGCCCAGGAGTAGGACCTCAGACTACTGGTCTCAAAGTCTTTTTTTGTGCCATCTCAACACCATACATTGGGGCCTTCAGCATAGGCTTCCAGCTGACGTGTCACGAAGCCTTGCATTCATTTCTGGTCTTATTAGGGAGTCTAACTTACACATTTCTGATAAGGAAACTACCAGAGCTTAAAGGTGGCTTTACATTCTGCTCTTAGGAGTTCAGATGCACTATGAAGTCCGTATCCGTAGGAAAAGCAAAAAAGAAAGTGCTACCAAAGGATGGGTCCCCTTAACAATTGAGCGAGCCTTCTTAACAATTAGAACTGCTAAGGGAAGAATTGCATCTGATTTGCTTGATGAGTCTCATTTTTAATGCAATTAGGCAGCCAAGGTTTGACAGACTAGACTATCAGAGAGCCAAAGAGCCAAGGGGAATTTGCATATATTATAAAATAATTGGAATGGCAGGATAAAGTAAGAACCAACCTGACCTAAGCCTTCACTCAAATAGAATTGTGTGAATAATTGATTTTCTCCATTCCTGGCTGAATAGAAAAAGTATTAAAAAAAAAAAGTTCATCAGCAAGAACAGATTTTCTTTTTCTAATCTGTATCAAAACAGAAAAAGCACAGACAATTCGAAAATGAAATGTCCACTTGAAACATTACACTGAAGCATTTCATTTAGAACCTCTAAGGCAAAACACTTGCAGCCAAAATAAACCAGGAAAATGAACATTTTAGGGGTTAAAAAAAAAAAACCCTTTGGACTGAAATGTTTCACACATCTTTAGTTTCAAAAAAAAAAAAAAGTCTTAAACACTGTCACTTTTTCCTCAACAGAAAAAGAACATCTGCTAAAACTATTGTTTTCCAGAATATACAGCTTTAATGACGCTCTTGTCCAGGAAGCATTATCAAGTGCAAGATTTCCAATCAAATCCAGAGAATTAGGAAACACATCCTGTACAGCCAATAGCAGACACTAAAACCTCGATCTCCTGCATCAGGTGAAAATATCTCCCAGCTATCGGCCACTCCTACCCGTGGCACTCCCTCTTTCATTCCAGAGCTTTGGAAGTTCCCAATTCCTTCTGGACTGTTAATAGATGTTGCAATCTTCAAACATTTATGGTATGGAAAAAAATAAAACACATTTCCTCATTGTGTTTCTGTACATCTTTTTGCTTTCCGAACTGCAGCTTTCCTGCCTACACCTAGAACAGAGGTCCCAAAAACGTCAGGAAAGGATTCTGGCAAGTTTCCTCTTCTAGTCAGAGCCAAAAAGCTACCAGAAGAGGTTTTTTGCCCCCCTCTTTTTTCCCCCCTCCCAAAGAAAACCTGTTCTTGTAGCTTTTTCTGAGCTGATGTCAACCATATGTACCGAGAGGAAGCACCTGATCTTATTTGCAACACTTCGCTGGACCTGAGATTTTACATTTCACCTACTTGTTATTCCAGGACATAAATAGTAGGTAAATCCAGTTTTGCCAGACTGTTTCTACCTTAACTCTTGACTGACTTCTGGAGCTAAACTGAAGCATACTTTATTCTGCTCATGCAGTTTAACTCTTCGCAGAGGTCAGAGTAGCTCATACTATTAAATAATGCAGGCTAGACGATGCTGACTTAATAAAACTCACATGTCATTTTGTGTTGGAATTGATTTTCTTACTTGAGGGCCACTTTAGCTTGCAAATCAAAAGTGTCTCATGTTGGTTCTTTCAAAAGGATGCTGCCATTGCCTGGGCTTCTTTCAGAAACAGAGATTGATGGGACCAGGCTTGTGTTGGGTCAGTGTCTAATGGCCTCCTCTCAGTGGCCTGAATTATTCATAAGTGCTAGAGCACCTCATGTTTTTTGATTAACGTGCACAATGGAGGATATGTCATAGCTGCAATATCAAACTGCTTTTTTGCATTTTGCCGGCAGAGTTTTCGTTCTTCGTCCCTCTTTCCCATTTCAGATCCAAGAAACTAACTTATTTTGATAGTAGGTACATCTTTTCTTACCCTTAAGTCATCCCTAGGCAAGGGGAACAATTTAACTCACTTCATTTGGCCTCTGCTAATAGTTATGCCTTCCTGTTTTCTAGCATATTTCATCACAGGCTTCTTAAACAGTGACTCACGTGTATCCACCTGAACTATAAACTCAGCAAGATCACCACACCATTCAACAGCAAAGTTGAGAATAGGGTAACTGCTCTTATAAAAAGAACCCTTTCTGCCCCCCCCATGCCCCAGTTCATCCAGCTGTAGATTTTCACCAGTTTGGTTCTTTTTCAGAATTTCCATAGAAACTTTGTAATTCAAACATAGAAAGATCTTGTTGTGGAATATGCAAGACGCTTCGTAGGTATTACAGCCTTTCAACTCTTTTCCTCTGGACTCCTGCTTTGCCCATTGCTGACAGCGAAGCCCTACTTGTACACACCAACTCCCACACCAGTTGTAGGCAGCTATGACTATAAAGCCATGACCTGTTTGCTCAAGAAATAAGCAAAGTCCAAATATAGCAAGAACTCAGAAAGGGAAAGCCATTAAACCACTTCTAGAATTAACTATCTTCCACCACTGATTGTTTTCCATGAAAGTTAGTGACCTCAAATCCAGCTTCGCCCACAGATGTCCCCGCCAAACATCGTGACCTATTCACCTGTGCTCTCCGTCCTGTAACGGCACCTCTCCTTGTAATAATGGATGCAAGAAAATAAGGACAAAAAAATACACGCAGGATAAGGCTGTGGATAACCGAATTTCTGAAGAGCCGTACGTACTGCCTTATAATATGCCTTACAGTATTCAGCCCAGGAATTCGCAGCGTGGCCTAGGGCTTCTGAGAAGTTTGCAGGAGGTGGGGGAAAATGTACTTTGCAGACAAAGCCTGCAGGTACAAGACAGGGTGGGAAAAGTAGTTCTGCCCTTATAAAAAGAGGCACAGTGTGGTCAGATGCAAAGTCCTTGTGACTCTTTGAACAGCTAGCACACAAACAAGAGAAGGAGCCTTCCTCAGAGCAGAGATGTGCGGGCTGGAGCTCCTTGTTTCTCCTCCCAGCTTTGCTACAGACTTCAACATTGTGAGTTTGGAAGAAGAAGAAGAATAATTTTGAATTTCTGCAAAAGTGGGCTTTTGGGCTAGGGCTACAACACATCCCATCCCAGCTGAAGAGCCACACTACAGTGGGCAGGAGTCAGGTTTGTAACAGCCGACACAGAAATGCCATCTTCTGTTCCTCACAGGTCCCACTCACTGCTACAATAACGCCAAACCTCATTTAAAGAGAGAGGCAGGAAAAACGGTAATGACTAAAACAAAATCAATGTTTAATGCTATTAATTATAACAATGACATTATGTAATTGGAAAAAGCAAATTACAGAAGACAGAGGAAGGACTTACGATCTGTTCTGATGATCAACGCTGAACTCCTGGTTGCAGGATCAAGTACGTATAACTGCAGCCACTTAAATAGATTTCTGCAGAGCTGAATCTTCTCACCTTCACCCCAAGTTACCCAAGAAAATTCAACCAATTAAAAGTAATATAAAATATACCGCCCACCAATAGCAATGAAATACACACGTCAGGACTTTACAATTATGAGGACTTTAACATTCTCCGAGTGCTATACAAGACTACCAAGTGAAGAAACCACAGGTTTGAATTAGGACTTTGCTCACTAGCAACTAGCACTGATGTGGGAAATACTATTTTAGTCACAGAATTCATCTTAGAAGTTAACAAGCTAAGAGCTAACAAAATATAAACTAGAGTTTTAGTGCTAGACATCCTGGTAATTATATGTAGTAGATAGGAATTGTCTATACTTTAAAAAATCAATTCCAGGCTTTTAACTTAAAAATCACTCTGGGTAAAATTTTTCTAGAATGACAAAACATCCACAGAAGCAAAGTTCCACTTCTTAATAAAGCGCCCAGCTCAGTTCTGAAAGTAGTAATGGGATGGTTTAGGATAATCATAAGAAAAAGAATAAAATATCAAGGTTAAGACCTAAGACTAGTGTCTTTCCCCATCCTTCCCCCCAGAATTATCACTGAATGGTCTTTTCCTGAATTCTGGCCCCTCCCATACTTCAGTTTTTCCTTAGCAGAACTAGAAAAAAAAATATTAAATCTCGATATCAATTTCCTTTAGCTGCTGCCTTCATTGTCTGTCTTTCAGGACAGATTTAGATGGAAGACTGGCAGTACAACAGGTTCTATCTTGAAGATGTTCTTCCCTTCCCAGCTCTGTTAAAAGACAACCATCCCAAGCTGAGCTGTGATGTCCCAATTCCTCTCTACATCCAAAAGAGGAACATTTCGGTTCCCCTTCAGACAGTATCTCCGTATCATTCACGAGACCAGAGGGACAATCAACTCTCCACAACCATCCCCAGGGCCCCTGACGGGCTACTCCGAATCAATTTGTGGCAGAAAATAGAGTACATGCCAGTCCTCCAGGCTTGACCCCAGACCAGAAGCAGCAGGAATCCTTACATAGGAAGGAGGCATCCTGTAAGTTGGGGATGAGACGATATATGAGGTCGGGACTGTGAGGCCAGGTTAGATGTTTGACCTCCCTCACCAAGGATAGACCAGTGCTGCCTGGAGGGGAGAGGACACAGGTGACAAGGTGACATGACTGAGGAAGCACTGCCCACCGTGGCTGGACCACACCAGGCTGTGGGATGTTCTGGCAAGGGGCTCCTGGGGCTGGGGCTGCCCCAGAGCCTGCAAATAGAAACACCAGTAACATTTGTAAGGCGAGCCTCCAGTAGAAAAGCTGTTTAGAAGGATGCAGCATGGCTTATTCAGCAGGAAAACATGAGCAGAGATTGAGGTGTAGTTAGAAAGAGGAAACTAATCATTCAGAGAGGTTGACAAGACCCAGCAAATTAAACTTCCCTACGTGCTGAAGTATGATTTGCCTGAAGCCTATGACAACTTTGAATGGCTACAAACAAACCCCAAACCTATTTCAGCTCTGCCAAGAAACATCCTTTGAAATGCCTTCGGTGACCCACCAGCCAGGTAAGCCAGGAGACTCCAACACAAGCCCCGGGTGGAAGAACCTCATTAGCAATTCGTATTTCAGCATTTCTAACTTTCTGTTTATCATCCCTAGAGTTCACTCTCAATGCACTAGGCTAGCCCCATGAATTCATGAATAGATACAAAAGACTTTATGGTCATCATTAGGATGCATTTCCCTCCACATAGCCACTTTTTAAATGTCACTAATCTTTCTCTCCCACAGGTCTGCTGCACAGAGCACCTAATTTTCTTTAGAAGTCTGGGAATGCAGAGTCCAATCAAAGCCAGCATATTAAATGTACATGCTTAAATTTTACGAAATCCAAACATTTTGAGTATCATTTATATTCCATTCTATCCTTGTGACCTCCCAGGCTAATTGGGAAAAAACCTGCCCTAACCAAGAGGGACGGATAATAACAATTTCATCTACGCATTCCTGTTTTCCATTTGCTTTCAAAAACTAAAGAGGAAGGGGAAAGAACAAAGTAAATAGACTTTATAACTTGATCTAACACCACTTTGATTAAGGCTATCTCTGCATTTCAGATGCAAAGATACTTCTTTCTCATTCTCTGCTGAATCTGCTTTAGCAATTTCACCTAAACTCTTTTCTGCTTAGGGGTTTACTTTTGACGGGTTCAAGACCAAACTAAGTACATTCAAATTAATTTAAAATGTAAAGTGAAAGATATATATATATAAAAATATTTTTAATTAGAAATGCTGAAATAAATTACTAAGGAAGCAGAGGTGATCTATAAGGAAAAGACAAAACAGCACAAGGTATGAAGGAGATATTTGGCACAGAGGGAAGAGGAACAGTGTGTGTAACGAAGCAGAGTTGGCAAAAGAGGAAAAACACAAGGAAAAATGAAAATACAGAAAGATAGACGGTTGGGTCACAGAACACCCTGAGGGGAAGAAGAACGTGAAAAAAAACAAAAACCAAACAACCCATGTCAGTGTGAAAAGAATAAGCCAGAAAGAAAAAGTGTGTCAGGAAGATCAGAAGAAGAAAGTCTCATAGGGTGACAGGAAAGGGTCTCCAACCAGGCGAGGATGAGTCCATCATTATACTGAAGAGTAAAAAAAGAATATTGGGAAAGGCTCCGAAATTTCCAGACGGATACCATAGTAGTTAATGCAGCTCAACCTGGGAAATAACAGGTGAAGACTCTCTTTAGTTCCCATTTCCAATGGCAGAGCCAGGGCAGAAGGGACGAGAGAGAAGCTCCTTGCGCTGAAGGGGCCACGGATGATCACAGCCTGTCTGCACAGCCCTCCCCAGCCATCGCCACCACACCTGGAAGGACTTGTGTGGGCTTCCTATGTGGGCATCCCCCAAAGGAGAGGGGTTTGCAATACCAAAACCTAACTTAAGGGTGGGAGCAAACCCATAAAGGCAATGGCAGACCAGGCTCTGCTCGAGGCAGAGACCCCAGGGGCTGGAGGGACAATGGGATGGGACTGGGGACAGCGTCAAAAAAGCTGGAATTGCATCCTCATGGATCAGGCTATGCGATGCAAACAGGTTTTCTTCAGGACTCGAGGGGAACGGGAAAGGTGTGGATGGGAAAGGAAATGGAGGCTTTCTCTACAATATAGGGGAATACAGAAAGACTTCCTAAGAGGAAGATTTGTCGTCAGAACCCAAAGGTTGCAAGCTGCTATCTCCAGCTAGAGGATAGTGAGGTACAAGAGTTTTTCTTTCTTATCAAGCTCTTTTTTTGTTTGTTTTGAACTGCAGATTGCTGCTTGGACGCTTTCAGCACACAGCCAGCGTCTCGGTGCAACAGGGAAACCGCACGCCCTGTGTTCCCTCTTCGCTGGGCAGGCGTTTTCACGGCAGCTATTATTCATATCACAGCGTGCTGCAGTGATTCCAGGAAGACCTCAAAAGAGCCCCGTCCTCCTGTCAGGAAAAGGAAGGGAATGATTTCCCCCTACGAGGGGTCAGGAAACCGGGAAGCCAAATAATGCCTCCTCCCCGCGCACAAACCCTGCGTCGCACGGCGGCATTGTCCGAGGGAGGACGACGCTCGGACAAGCGAATCAGACTGAGAGAAGCATTTTGAAATATAGCTGTGGCATCAGACAGAAAGAATCACATAATTTTTAAGCATTAATCAACGTAGGACAAGAGACAAGCTATTTTCCTTCTTATGCTGCTAGCCAGGAATTTAGGCGTGAGAAGACTCCTGTAGACATCTCTCCATAAAGATGAGACATTAGCAGTAAAATGACTTTGTTCTGAAGGAAATGCAGGTGCTAATGCCGCTCGCCAATCACTGCTGACAATCGTGGGCTTTAATTGATGTGGCGATGTGGTGATGTGGTCATGGCTGCCCCCTCTCACCTCCCCCCGCTGTTTGTTTCTGACCCTTTCCCCGCCAAGTTACAGCATATCTCACATTTGACCTTAAAAAAAAAAAAAGCCAACACACAGGCTGCATTTGTGTTTTGGATACACTTGAAAGCTCCCAAGGAACCCAGGCCCTGTGCCGCGAGTCATGGGTGCATGGAAAGAGAGAAAATACACAATCTTTCGGCTGACTTAGATATATGTTTCATAACCTGAATGTACCCTAATTAACAGCTTAAGCAATTTGCTTGTATTGACAAAGGAAACAGAGCAGGGGCAGAAACTGAGTCCAGGCTACTTGAAATCCTAATTTAGTTTAACCTTTCAAAGGCAATTTCATACTTCGCTCTCCCTGACGCTCCCTGCACCCACTTTCCCCCCCCCTCCCCTTACATTCCCATTCTGCATTTGGATCAGCTCCATTTCCACTGAAGCAAAATTCCCTTTGGCTTTGACAGAGCCTGACTTTGAAGAGGCACGAGTCTCTGTTTCTCTCCGACTTCAGGGAAGGGAAAGATTATTTTAAGTGTTGCTTTCGTCTTATTCGGCTTGCAATTTTTGAAGATGGAGGAAGGGGGTCCCAGGTGAGGGGTGGACATCTATAATTACTTCTGCAAGGAGGATCTGGGCCCATAAATAAGCGACATTTTTAATTAGTAAAAGATTAGTATGAAGAAGTTTGGTGTGCTACATCATGGCATTAGGCATTTCCAGCCACTACAGCCTCTTTCAGTCCTTTTAGGCATAATATTTATTGCTCCTATTTACTGTTATTAGTAGCAAAATGTTGCCTACGAAGAACTTATACCAAAAAAGAAACCAAACGTGCAAATACACACGGGAGAGACAAGAGCACGACAGCATAACTGTTTATAAACCCAGCAGCACCCGGGTTAGGGCTCAGAAGCCCTACAGAGCTCACCCTTTCAACAGAGGAGAGGGGAAACAGCACTTCTTTTGGGGAGGAAAAAACAAAACAAAACAAAAAAGAAACAGCATCAGGGAAATAACAGGGGTTCCCACACCTGAGCTGCCGCCGGCTGGGAAGCTCAGCCCTGGGCCATGCCGCTTCCCCAGGTGCAAGGTAAATGTAATGCCTTAATTGCCGCTGCCAAAATAACCCTCCTGTTGATTTGCAAGGCGTGATTGACTGGTTCAGCAGAATCGCACCCAACCTGCCGGTAGCTCTCGCACGCTCAGCTCCAGCTTTACGGTAGTAAATATTCAGCAGGATCCTGGGGGGGTTCTCCTGTTTTCTCTAGTTAACTTTCTTGAAGATACAGATTGCTTAAAGCCTTGTCTGTGGGAGACGGGTACCTTCATCTCCATGCAGAGTCACCCCCAGGCATCAGCCCAGCCAGGAGAGCAGAGGCCTCTCGGGGTCAGCCATAACCTGGCCTGAAGGTAAAAGAAGGTTTTGCCCGCGGTAGGTCTACAGTCGATGGAGCCAATTAACGCGCTGCTCCGTCACGGAGGGGAATAGTCTTTCAGTGGAGGTACCCCAAAAAATAAGCCCCTTCCTGAGAAGTAGGATGGGGACTGCAGAGTCATACTTTGGAAGATTTCTGCAACTAATTACAAAGGAAAAAAAAAAATATATATATGTATGACTCCAAGGCTTCTACAAACGCTGCTAGAGGAAAAAATAGAGTAACTACCCTCCCACAAAACAAATGCCTCCTCCCGTATTTTCATTCTGTCAGCAGCAACTGACTCACTGTACAGGATTTGGTGATATTTGAAGTGATGAACACGGCATAAAAGTTCACAAGCTGATTAACACAATTACTCTTCATTTGATCCTGATTGCTACAGCGGGGACTTCTGATTAAGCCAGTCTGCCCTGCAATTTCCCCGGATTTTCTTCCGTGCTTTGAATACTATTGGGCAAATATCCCAAACTCAGCACCTTGCGCCCAGCCCGGTTATTTTGCTTGGTGTGCAACAGCCTCAACAGTCCCAATTAGCCCGTCATAGGCAGCAGCTTAGTTTTGGTCCCCACAAAATACTTGTTCATTAACATCCGTGAGGTTAACTGCGTAAATCACACGTCCAGTCAGTCCATTTTTAACTGAATGTTTTCATCATCTTCTTCCATATACCTCATAATTTAACTGATCATACAGGTTCAGTTTAATTAAAAGGGAAGAATTGCAGGTTTCGGTTAATTCTCATTTTTCTTGCCTTTCATTCTCCCAGCCCCAGAGAAAGGAAGAGGTCAAAGGAAAGCCTTCCCTTTGAGTACCACCAAACCTCTCCTGGTTTGCAGATGCCCACTATGCATATTTCCATAGAATCAAGATAGAACAAAAATAATCAATACTTACATGCCAGCCACCAGATAATAATGCATCACCTCTATTTTACATACTTCCCTCCACAAACCGCTATTTCAGCTCCAAGGCTTTGCAGTAGAGTTCCCAATGCCTTCTACTCCCTGAAAACTGACTACTGATTTCTACTTAGAGCAGAAAGCACAGAAATCTGAAAAAGATTTGTGATGAGATTCCAGACTGAAATGGGATGTGATACTTAAAGAGGAAGAAAGATTTGGTCTTGGGTTTTTTTGTTTGGTTGGGGTTTTTTTTGGGTTTCATTGTTTGTTTTTGTTTTTTTCCTCCCTTCCTCTTGGCTCTTTACACTTTTTCCCCCAACCCTACCCCCACGTTTTGGTGTGGTGGCTTCTTGCAGCTGCTGTACTTAGAACTAGAGCAGCTCAAGACAGGGACAGAGGAGATGGCATCCTGACAGCGCCCTGGAGCATCCCTAATGAGAAGAGCATCATTAGCAAGGGCAGGCTGTGCCAGGCGGCACGCGGAGGACACGGGACGTTTGCTGATGTCCTTGAGCAGCCGATCTTGGTTGTACTCAATCAAAAGGCTCCACAAGACTGTTGTCGCATGGTGCTTTAATGATATTTACTATGACGGCTGAGCAAAAGCAATGGTTCCAGGAAGTAATTGCTCGCTGCCAGAGGAGTCATTTTATTGGGCCTACCCGCAGTTAAGTTCAGACACGTGATAAACTCTGCATTTTGTTATTCTTATCCACTTCTCCAGTGGGGCATTACTGCCTCCATAGTTGTGCTGCAGCTGAAAGCCCAGAAAGCTTCAACCAGCTGGAAATCTCGTCAGAAGTACAAAATAAACACATTACAAAATAACTAAATAAACGGAATATTGTCTTCTTGGCCACGTGTATCTGGTACTTTAACCACAGTCGTATCTTCCCTGCGGCAAATCCTGTAGAAGTTAAGTAATTATCATTTTATTGTGACCCAGAGGAAAATTAGGTTTAGGTTTTAAAACTGGAGGTGTTCCTTCTTCACTGTATAGAAGGCAGTTGGTCTGCAGGCACTTTTTTTTTTTTTATTCCCTGCTCTGCATTATTATCACTTCAAACCTCCCAAATGCAGGTGTTTGTTAGATGCCAAGGTCTTCCCAGGCCAATTTTTTTCACTTAACACCAGTTTAAAAGAACAAAACACCCTCAGGTAGACCAGCTCCTATGACCAGCCGAGGCACCAGATCCATCTATACCATTTCTATTTGAAGCAAAAACCTTTCAGGATTATTTTCCCTATCAGCTTTTCCTTCTACTAGGTAAATCATGTAGCCTATCAAAGCCATTTCTGCGATCTCCCTTAACAATGCATTTGAAGGCGATATCAAAGAATTGCTGCTGGTGTTACACGTATTACAGTAAGCCCCTGATAGCAGATGTTAATGCATTTTATGATTGGGAATGTTGTCTCAAGATAAAAACAGGCAGTCTGCAGGAATCAGCAGAAACCTACTTAATTTCACACATGTATAGCCACTGACGTGTGTGCAATGAGATTAGGCGATGCCCTTGTCGGCAAACTTATCATAACTTTCTCCAAATAGCAAATCCCTAATTAGTTTATACTGTGGCTTTGCGGAGGGTAAGCATGGCTGGGGAAGAGCAAACAGTAGCTGATTTCACAGGAACGTGCTTGCTTAGCTCAGGCTTAGCCATTATAAGAAAGTAAATACTGCGTAAAAAAGCACTCAGATGGAAAGATTCATATGTTTTGTTTCAGCATGGTTTGCAGATTTGTCTAGAAACTTCTCAAACCCACAGTATCTTAATAAACTGGAGAGTGTGTACATCATTACTAGAGGCTGTCTTTTAATATAGATGCCATTCTGTTGATAAATCTATTGAATTTGCCACTTACTGGCCAGTTTTCAGCTCCAGTGGCATGTTTTCTCAAGCAAGGCCCCGTCACTCACAGCTGGAAGAGCAGCAGAGAAATAGCTGCAGCACCCTACATCTGAAGAAACTACGTCAAGGGGCAAAGGAAAAGTTCAGAAAAGAAACGCTGAGCTCATTTCTGCAGACAGCAGAATGTTGTTCAAATTAAAGGGGAAAAAAAAAAAAGCATCTTTCGGTACCTTCCAGGCGCCATCAAGCCCGGGGAGCGAACTGCAAGAGGGATGAGGGCTTGTGGTGCATCAGAGGGGTTTGATCAGATTTGCTTCAAAGAGAACTCCCTGGAGAGAGGGGATAAAGGTGATGGTGGTTCTTCTGTAAATGAAGCTGCAAGGCTGGGGGAGATCTGCGCGCCACCACAGCACCGGGAGATCAGAGCAGGGCCAAAAGCCTCAGTAACCAGCAAGCAGGTGGGGAGAGCGGGGAGATAACCATTGTAAATAAGTGCACGAACTCCCACATAACGCTCGCACCGCAAGCTGCATCAAGAATAAAATATGCTTTGCTTTTGATGCAGCAAGAAAGGAACGAAACTTCAGTTCTAAGTATCTGTTTTACAAGTGAATATAACCTTGAGTAATTATATGGCATTCAAATGAGACAAATTTGTCCTTCAACATCATAAAATCCATTCAAAGAGGCCAGTCATCTGCCTTCCTCTACTTTCAATAGTTTTGGTTAATATGCATCAGATAAGTAACTTATAAATTACTTCTCAACTCCCTGGATTTTCAGGCTGAAACTGATTCCCTATTGTCTTCTCCTTTTTAGTACGCACAGCGCTATTAATAAGAGCTATAATAGGGAAAACGCAAGCTGTGGCTGGGCTATTTATAGTTTAAAATCCAGAGTAGGTTTCCAAATGTTCTGATTGTCTTGAAATTGCCACCTCCCAAAAGCACCGAGAGCCCTCCCTCTCCAGCCCCAGACCTTCACCTCCATTTTGCTGCAGCCTCCTCAGGTCACCCATGCAATTCAACCCTGACCTTCCTACGCAAAGTCGAAAAAATAATAAATAAATACATTTAAATAAAAGAAAAACTGTTCTGCTCAGATCATCCCTTACTGCCATTTCTCATTCTGATCCCAGCAGCTGCTCCCCACAAGGAGAGCAGGTACTTTGGTATCTCCTTCCAACTGAAAGCGATTCCTCATAACCCACTGTAGAGAGGCTGAGAAGGTGCACTAGCAATACAATATTCAGGATGAAGGATCAGGCCCAGATGGCAGCAAGGGGCAGTTTTTGTAAAGCACGTTAAACCTGGAAAGTGATAATCGTATTGCTGTAGCCAACAACAAACTGGAGAGGGCCATATGCAAACTGCGGAAAAGCACCGGACGATGCAGTAGCAGACTCACCAGGTAAATCCCAGAACTATTTTTACAGGAAGCATAATAAAATTAAAAAAAAAAAAAATAATCAACCTTCTTTTGGAATCCCCTTTCCACTCCTGGAAGCATCTCTTGGATAGGTGAAAGCTGTCCGCGGAAGTAGAAAATTCTGTGCCACCCGCAAACTCTACCTATAGAATCACTTTGAACACTATATCAGAACAAAGCACATGATAGATAAAGGTCAAGTTGTATTTGTATAAAGGTTGGGTCATATTTGTTTACTCATTAGGGGACACTATGAAAGGTTTATATGTTTCCCCACCATAAGCAGTTTATTTTTTTGTGAAAAAAAAAAAGCACAATGTACCTTTACATAAAGCCTTTATATCTCTTTTAAAACTAACTGCCGATTGCTCCAAAATTGCCATTCTAATTGAGAATAAAAAAAAATAATTAAAAAAATAAAAATAATCGTTCCGTACTCCACTCAAGATCACGAGAAAACCTTCAACTGACTCCAGTGAGGTTTGTTTAGAGACCAGTCAGACTGGGGCTCACGACATGCTTTTAGCATCCTGGAGATTACACACCTGGCAGCTTTGGCATAGTAATTGAGAGGAGCTCACCTTTGCCACTTTTATCCTCCAACAATAAGGGTTTTTTTTAGAGCAAGAACGTGCTCCTGCTCACCCACAGAATTTAAACCAGGGCAAGGCTAGCGACAGAAGAAAAAGCGGCGTGCACACATAAAATACAATTAAAAGTCTAAGTACTGTGGCCATAAACCAAGTTCAACTGTAAAGATACCGGGATATTCTTCACATATTGTCTATACCCACATCTCTCATGTAATGATTCTCTGGAGTAACCTAACTTTTTTTATTATTATTATTGCAAGTTATATTGCTCAGTACCATGGGAAAGAATATGTAAATCAGAAACATAAATGTGCCCGTTAAATGCTGCCAGACTGAACTAATGAGGGTGATATAGCAATGACACAGCTAAGTTTTGATATTTTTTTAAGGAGCTAATTAAGGCTTCCTAATTACCCCAGCCAGTGAGAGCATTACCCTCTTGAATAGCTATGAGTAATTAAGTTAAAGTGATTTCCAAAAGAAAAGTAATACAAGTTTCAGCCAATCTTTGAAAATCCCAACAGTAGCTAATAGAGTATGTGGAAGAATCAGCTTCCCTGGCCAGGGCTTCACATTGAGAGAGGGCACACGGGGAACAACACTCAGCTCCCAAGCACTCAAGGAAGGTGAATGGGGCATTTCAAGACATCTTGAGGGTTGGCTTTCTATAGTCAGCTTTCAGGGGGGGGAAAAAAAAAAATAAAAATAAAAAATATTCAACTGGTGGCAGAAGAGCCCCAGTGAGTTTCTTCGAAAATATTTGAGGCACAAAGGAGATCCTCCATCCTGGGGAACTCTAAAATGAAAAGGACACAAAGAGACTCCAGCCCTCTTGAGAGGCAGTGTTGAAGGTTTCATAAATACCACAACGTTAGGTATTTAAACACTGCAACCAGAGCGTTCAAAACTGTCATGAGGGAAGAGGAAATGCCACAGGGTGTTTGAATAAAGGTGTTGTCCGAAGGCACAGTCCTACTGAAGGAATTAAGGCCTGTGTCTACATGTGCCTATCTTAAAGCAGCCAGGTCCAACATCTACAGTTGTAGGAGGCAAAACTCAACAAATTCACATCCAAACCATACATTTCATCAAGAGTTAAACACTCAGGGTTAGAATCCACAGCCTTTGTCTCCTAAGAACCACAGGAAAGGCCTTTTAAGTCCTTCATGAAGGGCAAAAGATGTAAAAATACACACATAATGTTTTAAATTACCAACTCCTTAGAAAAAGTTAGAATTGGCAACAATGGCAAGAAACTGCATGATCAGCCATTTATATTTGTAGCTTCTGCCCATTCAATGCCACCACAACTCCTCTAGGCCAGCTGAGGCTACTAGTGCCACCACCTGCAGTAGCATCGCCCGGCCCTCATGCTTTCTGCAATACCACACACCAAGAGCGTGACCAAAACAAGATTATCATCAAGCCACAAATCCCACAGAAAGACTTACCCCAAATCATGCCACGAGTTCTGCATGGAACTGAGCAGGGAATCCAGTGTCACCATGAGATTGCTGTTTTTCGCTGCCTTACAAACTCCTCTTCCTCCACCAGAGTTGCTCTTTTACTTCACTCCTAACTCCACTGCTAGCTGGCGTCCCTTGCCATTCGTACAGCACACAGTAACATAACTCAAAAGGCCTCATCACTCCAAAAGAAACTCCTGAGAATGAGCATTTTCTTCCTTAAAGCAAAGAAAATTTCCCAGATGAGAACGTGGCAGTGCTAAATATCACCTCCTGGTCTTAACCAGAGGAAGAACCTCCTCCCTTGCTACTCACTGCTAATTGATAAGGCTCCCTGCTGCCCCAGCTTTCCTGAGTTACCAGACTGATTTACCAGGTGTTTTGAGTTGCTCCAAAGTTCAGGGCAATGAAGGCTGATAGTTTGCTTAGTCCTGAGTATCGTTTTGAATGCTCAAGAGAACCTTTTCCATGCGGCTCACTTGCCAATGTTCTCAGCCCAAGCAGAGGACTGCTGTAGAAGACTCACATTACCATAACAAAAACAGAGGTTTTTCTAAAGGCAGTTAAGAGTATGGAGTGGGCAGTAGCTAACTCAAGGGCATTTCAGACTTATTTGACGTAGCGCTAAGCTCGAGTAGGCCAATTCTGGGAGGAGGAAGATGGTTAAAATAGAAGATGGAACTTGGGAGACACTCTGGAATAACAGTTTACGAACACACAGACACTTCTCCTGGTCTTTAGGAAAAGCCGTGGACCGCGGGGAGCCCAGCAGAGCTCTCTGCTGCACCACCAATGGCTGTGTGAACGCTGGGCCCTCGCCACAAACCATCTATGATATCTACTGTACAGATCTTGCATACTTCATCCTGAGACCTTCTCATTCTGGCATATTATCCCTCACCTCTGTCGAAATCTGACTAACAGCAAGGGAAGTTCCACGTTACTGCCCCCGCTGTCTCGCAAACACCGTCCCACCCATCCTTCATGCTTAGACTAAGGGCTGGCCGTACCCTGCCAGCTCCGTACCCAGGTGCTGGAGCAGAGATCGTCATGGCGATTAGCAGAATGAAAAATCCCAGGTCCTGCCACGGAAAGAGAAAAAAACACACGTGTTTGCAGTGTAAGCTGGCTGAACAGCCACAGCCAGGAACAATCCCTTTTATTTTCCACGTGGTGCAGCAGACTCCAGAAGGTCTGTTTTAGGGCAAGCCCAGGGTATGGAAAAAAAAAAGTCAGCTGGTCAGAAGGAATGAAATCCAACGATATCCCCTTCTTACTGTGTACCTTTATCCACAACAAACAAACGAGTCAATCAGAAAGGGAAGAAACTCAATCAGGAGCCCCGCACGGGTGAGCATGGCTGGCATGTTTTACGGTTCCAGTGGCGTTATCGGTAAAGCCTGGCTGTCCGGTCAGTGCAATGCTCATAATTGTTTTTATCCCCTTGAAAACAAGCTGGTTAGAAGCAAAAGTAAATTGATTTGCGAACAATGTTTACCCTTTTTTCGGGCCAGCAAGCAGACAACCAATTAATGACATTAAAGATTAATTAACAGGGAGGCCTCTGCACTACCTGCCGGACTAACAGTTACGTTTGGTGTTACGTGTTCGTTCCTCAGCAACCTGCAGTTGCGCTTGAAGTGTCTCTGTTGAAAAACCAGAGCACAGCAAAATCGTGGGAGACGGTTTGAAAAAAGCAAAGAATGAGAGGCTACGGAATGAGGGGTTTTTCAGCTATCATTTGTTAGCGCCCCGCTTGCAGGGAAGGGTGCAGAGCGCTCAGTGGCTTTGGGAGCATTTGGCCTAAAATGGAGTGGAAATGGAGTGGGGAGAGGTGGGTGTGTTTGTGTAAGTTGGAAGGCGGGAGAAAGTATACATTAGGCATTTCTCACACACGCATACCCCGCACCTGCTCGTGACAGCTTGTTCCATGTTTCGTATCAAACGTATAAATAACGTATATACGTTTTACATATAAACAGAGTAACACAAGTCCTGCCAACTCTCCGTCTCTGCATTTAGACACAGACGCAAAAGCACAGACATGGAGCTAGAGATCCACGTGCGCAGGGACATATAGGCACCCACTTAGCATTGAAATCCTTCCCATCCTGTGAAGCTGCAAAACAAACTCTTCTTCTCCCCCCTAAGGTAATAAGTCTGTTAATTATATCTCTTGCCCTGATTTCCTGATTTTCCTTTTATTTCCAGACCAACCTTTTTTTTTTTTTTTTCTTTTTCTCAGATATGCATAAGAGCTTTTTTTAATTGGGATATTTTTTTTTATTATTTTTTTTTGCTGCTGAAGGATGCTGAGGACATTTCGCTTAATTTCTTGTGAAGCGTCAAAGGGACTGCAAACAAAATCAGATCATGCCTCCTCCTTTCGTGCTCCAAATGTTCTGTGCTGCCTTTATGACAGGTTGCAAGGGGAATCTTCTTTCTCCCTTCCTCCCTGCTTTAAACCCCGTCCACTCTCGCCCAGAGCTGTTCCCCTGTGCGCACAAAGGAATCTCAAGACGGTTCTTTCTGTTTGAGACGAGGGGGACCAGCTTCTGGCTCATGGTCGTACTCGCTGCAGCTGTTTGGCAGAGCCACCGCAGAAATGGTGCGGAATGGGTAGTAGAAAGGGTTAGGAAACAAGGAGGGGCACAAGAATCTTGGACAGGATACGAAGGAGCTGAGCAGCACAGCCAAAGGCTTGGTGACTCACTGCCAGTCAGCAGCAAGTGATCGGGAGGCTGGGATCAAACAAAGCCCGCTTGATCCACGCCTGCAGAGGATGTTCTTACTGTACAAAAGGTCTTGCAAATACTCACCATCTCCACAACACAACCCACCCTATGCAGCTTTTTGGTCCTGGCCCCAAATCTTCATTCCTCTTTCTCTTTCTCCCGCCCTTGGTCCTCTTCTGCTTCCAGCTCAAGCTTGCCTCGTCCTAGGTCCTGCCCCAAACGTGACGCCCCTACATCTTCATGTTTTCCTGCTCTGAGATGCATCTCAGCTGGTTCCCATCTCTCCTTCAATAAAACCTTGAGGTTGCACCAAACCCCAGAGAGTACTTTGGACATGCCACGTGTCAAGATGAGGAACTGGCAATTCTGGGCTGAAAGTGGCTCTGGGAGATGCTCTCATGCCTGCCAGAGGGTTATGACCCCGTGCACTTCCTTGTACAGAGCTTTCACAGCGACTTGGGCTGATGAGCCAGGACGGAGGTAGAGAAGATACCTCTGTTGGAGTGAGGGGAATGACCGCAGGAGTCAGCAGTAGGTGACTCAGAGGCTGTTTCAATGCTGTACAAGAACATAAAGAGAAAACTAGCAGCTGCCGTCATAATTTCATTTTTCAATTAAAAAAGACAGGCTTACATCCAGCTGCAGGCCAGAGGGCTTGAAACAAAGAGAGCTGGGTGGCATGCCGTGGCTGGCATCCCATGGCTGGCATTTTTCAGTGTGCCTCAAGAGAAGACTATAATCATCCTCCCTGGCCCTAAAAATCTCTGTACAGACTTGGAGCGAGTGCCTCTGAGTGTAGGAACGGGGCTTTACACAGAGGAAGCTGGTTTGGTGGTCTACATCTAAGGCATCGCAGCTCTGCCTTCTCTCCAGCGGGACACCGCCATGGGCACGGCCACCACCACCTCTGCCCGCTTTGGTTCTCTGGCTGTGCAACAGAGGAGCCGTGTGGACTTTTTGTCCGGCATTCGTCGGCCGGAGAGCCATAAAGACAGGCAGTGATTGCTATTAATTATCATCCAATTTGTGTTCGTTTCTGGGGCCTCGTTCAGGTCTGGTAAGAATCTCCCGATGCTGAGCTGAGCGGTGCGAGGTTCACCTAGGCCAGGGGAGCGTTTATCGTTTTCTCTCTTTTCTTCGGGGAGATAGTAACAGCCAAGATTCTAGTTTAAGCTTATTAAAGTGCCCAGTTATCTGTTTCAGCATGGATAATTTAATCAGACAGGTTAAATATTTATGAGGCTGCACTTTATTGTCGACGAAAGACAAAAATGTGCTTTAAGTGCTATTCAGAATAAGAATTAAAATGACGGTTAAAAAAGCCATTGGTAATGACACTTGATATTATTATTGTTAGCTCCTAGGATCACAGAGGACTGCAAATAAGGGACTGGGAGCTGGAATGGACCATGCTCCCTATCTCTGTCCGTGCAGACCCTGTGAAGACATCCAAGGCTCAGCAGACCACCTAGGCATCTGGCCCAAAATTTTATCGTGTCTAGTCAGAGGATAAAGCCAGCCCAACAGAGGAAGAATCATTTCAGTCCCTCTTTCCATCCTTTAAGGACAAAGCCCACAGCACATGACCCTGAAAAGCGAGCGCTGCCCAGACCGTGAGCACAGTCTGTGGTCTGCAGGTCACCAGAATCGAAGCGTAAATCGGAAAGGAGAATTCAGCTGCAATTGTAACACCCCATCCGCTTTGCAAAACAGCCAAAAAAGGCCAGATGCGCATACTTTTGAACATGGCATCAGTTCATTTTCACCCTGGCTCAGCAGGAAGGTATATTTAGCACAGGCTTCTCCGTTACAAGTGAAGCCTGTGCATTTCCCAAGGTGAAGAGCTTTGCTCTTGGAGGTGTGGAGACTTCAGGGCTTCTGCCGGAAGAGGCCTGGATTCAGCAAGGTGTTTACACACACAGCTAATATTTATCTGTGGAGAATTCTCATTGATTTAAGGTTATGATAAAATACATTACTTATCCGAGGTCAGAGCTTCTGAACTGAGTGTTTTGCTTGAAGCAGACTCATTTAAAAAAAAAAAATAAAAAATTGAAGAAAGTGTGCGTGGGGAACCCTGCTTTCTACTTCTCTTACAAGTGTTAAAGCTCAGACAATTTGGAGGCACATAAACCATGCATGCAGCAACAGTAAGGCTGTAAGACTGAATACGCAGAAAGCAATACAGCCTACCAACTGCGTTTGTTCTGCCTCACGTAACTTAAACATTTTAAAAATATATTCACTTCCTTTCTTCATGTTCCAATTCTACTGCGCCAGTATTGTATTTACGAGTGCCAGCTATATAGGTAGGCAGCAAAAGATGTATTTTGTTTATTAAATATAAATAGGCAGCAAATCTAAATTAACTGGTGGAAAAGCTTTCACTTTGGGAATGTTTTATATTTGAGCTCTTATTAACGTCACATTGATGCCATGTATCTTCTTAGCACATACTTCATACGTTCGGAAGTGAGACATAAGTGGAAGATGGATATTAATATTGCTACCATTATTTCTACCTTCCCTACCAATACTGATGACTATCACTTCCACTAGGATAGAGTAGACAATAAAACCCTTTGAAAAACATCCTCTCATTTACTTTCTTTTCATTATTTTTCATGGCAAGCAACAATACACATTATCTAAAAATTTCAGTCGCGTGTCAGGTAATATCCCAGCTGTTTGTTGGCATTGGTTGGATTTTGGGGAGGGTGTCTGGTGTTAATTTGTTTGACAAAAGACGTTATTAAACACTTAGCACAAAAGGTATTACGCCTTTTTTCTCGCCGTTCTCTGTCTCAAAAGCGAAGCAGATACCTCATCCCACCTGTCACACAAACCGCACCAGGTGTCCCGTGCGTAATTATGCAGCGTTTCTCAGATCGAGCCCGGAGGAACTTTCAGTTCTTTGGAGGTGGAAAGGAAAATTCTCCTGTCTTCATGATCAGATGAGGAATCCGCTTTCAAGAAGGCAAAAAAAAAAAAAAAGAAAAATCATTTTTAAAGATTTAAAAGCTTTGACTCATTTTCCAATCAATCATCTTCATTAACAAGTGTCTCTAAAATGCTGCTGCTACAGAAAAATATTTCAACCTGTCAAGGGCTTTCTTTCCTTCCTCCCTCCTGCGCCCAATTAAGGTTTCTCCTGCAGTTATTCCGCTCTTTGCAGAAGGCTGAGCCCCTTTCAGACGCACCCTTCCCTGTGGAGAACTGCCATTTACTTGCAACTCTGAGCCACTAACCCACAACAACTCCGATTTGAGAGCTGGGAAAACCCTTTTGGAGGCAGAAGGAGGAGGGAAAACCCAGCCCCGTCAAACCAATTCTTCTGGCCCATTTTGCTGGGATAATGTTGTACAAAAACGTGTTCAAAAAGCTTACTTGCAATGAAAGAAGTTGCATGTAACTAGTTGTTCCCACTACTAATAAATAGATAACAACACGTAAGCAGCTCCCGGTAAACAGAAGAACGAGTTAATATATTGTATTCAAGGGGAAGTAAGTCTCCAAAAGTACTTTCTTAAGTATGTGCAAAGTGAATCAGAGGAGCATTTTCAGTGTAAATTCATTCAAAACTGCCTTCCGAGACTCCTGCTTTGCTTGCTTATTTACCCGCTGCGTGGCTCCTGATTCCTTAGCGGGTGCCATTATGGTTTTGAAAACAACAAGAAAACCAATAAGGATTTTTGGGCAGCGAAACTCATTGAAATTTGTGAAACTTTGTTCCACCAGCTGTCATGTGTCTCCCTCTCCCCCAGCTTACTTGGTCAAAATGTTGAATTAATTAAGAAGAATTTATTATTTCCACTTTCACATTCTCATTAATTCTCTTGAATGTTGCAAACCACCGAAATCCTCTCCAAAGCCTCACGAGTGTTCCCTTGGGGCCAACGAATACTCCTCACACGGCCTTTCTTCTGGCTTTTCACCAAACCTTAGCCCCAGTAGGAATGTATGGGATCACCAGCACCACAAAAGAGGAAAGAGATGCTGAGAGACAAACCATCCTTTTCCTGGCTATGCCTAAGGGTGAAGGAGAGCAAACCCAGCCCTTCCATTTATCCCACCCGCGGTGTCTATCCCAAACCAGCAAATTTCACGTGGTCTCCTTGCACAACCAGTGGGATTTCGCGCCCTACACGAGGCTCTGTGTGAAGTGATGCTGATGCGAAGTCGCTGGAGGAACTGACCTAACGTTTTCTTTCCTATCAGTGAGATAACTACTTGCTTCTGGGTCGGGAAAGGAAGAGGGAACGGCAAAGCTGGGGTTGATTCTGCGTCTGCTGTGTACACGTTTCAAAACTACATATATATGTAGTGTGCAAGCAGCAAAGGAACTCTTCCTCTCCTAGCTATCACCATTTATGAGGTACAGAGCACCGAGACTGGTGCCCTTATGCATAATAGAGATGAGGCATAAATAGGAAAGAGCTGGCTTTGTCTTCTTTGTTAACAATCTTCCTCTCCCACTTGGAGGCAAGATGTCAGCTAGATAATTTATTAGAAAATATCACCGTAGTGTAGTATCGTACGTGCTGTCCTTTGGGGGTAGAAAATCAAATATTCACTTGTCACTGCAAGGGCTGATTTAATTGATACGTATAACAATTCACACTATTGCTTTAAAATAGCTACGTGGGCTGGATTTTTCATAGTAAGAATGGGTGGGTTTTAATTCCGATAACTGGGAGCAATCGCTACGTTGGAGTGTGATAGTTCCAGACCCCAACCGCCCCGTATGTAAGCAATACCTATCGCTCCGACGGTCGGTGCAATGCTGGGACCAAGCGCATCTCTCGCAGCCGCCGGCACCTGTTTGCCGGCCCCTGGGATCCCCCCCCGCCCCCGAAATCAGCAGCGGCTCCGGCCAGCTGGCAAGTATCAGGCACTGAGAAATTCCTCCTCAGCCCCATGGCCGGGGAAACAAGGGCAGGAGGCCACGCTCCTGAAACCTGAGATTTCGGCTAAACCCAAGGAAGGATTTTGAGACCGAGCGAGACCTCCCACGAGCGGGCATAGCGCCATGTGCTCTGCCCCAGCAGGGAATTTGGCCTCAGTGGGGAGAGGGATAGGGATTTTTTTTTTTTTTTTATGGTTTAATGAGTTAGTCATTAATTTCCCAGTGACCATTATATCATTCAGCAATACGTACAAAAGGCAAAGACGCCGCCTAAAGCAGAGAGTGACCTCGCAGGGGTAACTGGACCTCCCAGAGCAGAGCTTGCCCCACTTGGCTTGTCCCATAACTCAGCAGCGCCCATCCATAGGGAGCAACAAGCAGCAGAGAGGTCCCAGCGATGGATCCGGCGTTCCTATTTCCAGGGGTTTACTAATCCCCGCTACCCAGAGGACAAGAAGGATGGAGGGAGGAAGCTGTGTGGAAAGGATTTCCAGAGCAGGTGTCTCCCTACCAACGAGATGGGCCTGAACTGGGAAACCTCACCCGCGTTTGCAGGGATGGAAGGGACCATCAGAGCCAGCACCTTGATTTGGTCTCTGGCAAACTCGGGGACCCCCGAGCCAGGACCCAGGTCGGACGTGTTGTTTCATTAGAGCCAGGCAGCGTATTCAGGAGAACAGTCAGCCAAACCAACGTCTGTAACTGTCTTAAAATCGTGCGTTTCAGTTAATCAAAACTAATCTCCAAGTTTCTAGCGATGTCAGTAAGTTGTTTTGATTGGGGAAATATTTGTATTTAAAAAAAAACACAACACACAAGTGAAAACCAAAAACATTTTGGAAATATTTTTTCAGATGGAAGCGACCCTCATTTCACAGTCTGTGCTTAAAAAAAGAAACCCAAATATTTCATTTTTCATTTACAAAACCTTACATTTGTTTGAAAACATTGTAAGGAATTTTCATTTAAGGGGGGGAAAAAAAACCCAAACAAATCCGTTTCACAGTAACCCACAACTAAATGCGTTGCCAGTTTTTCAATTTGGCCAGTGACCTTGAAAATCATAACTCTAGTTCAGGGTCTGTCTGTCTGTCTCCCTTCTAAGTGACAGCTAATGAATCAGATATGTGTCCTGGCACAGAATTAGAACTACGTCCTTTTGATACTACAACTTCTACAGACATTTCCCATACAAACTCACATTCTTCTGCTCCTCTAGGTAGTAATTTTTCTGATGGTGTTGTTCCAAACCCATTCTGTAACACAACTCCACTATATAACCAGTGCAGTGTGTTTAAGGAGGGAACCCAGCAGCATTTATTTTTTTTTTTTCGCAGTCACTTTCCAGGCTGTATCTGTGCTGCTAATGAATAGTGACATCAAACACACATAAATTAGACTGTAGGCTGAAGATAATTAAATTGAGCAAGTTGAAAAAAACAAACTGTATCAACTAAATCCCAATTTGCAAACTATTATACGTCGTCTTCAAGGGTTGGGTAGAACAATGGATACAGCGGGGGGATTATAGCGAGGTTTAAGTTTCGTAGGGACGATTTGATATTCTATCTGCGCCGTGAGCAAGTCGCGTTGCATCAGATCAAATCCCGATTTCATTCTATTGTGAAAAAAGTCTATTGTTGCCACTCTTTCCCCCTACTTCTTCATTATGAGGTTGTAATTTATCGAAGTGCCCCTGAGAGTCTGCAGCACAGAATGGCTGCAGCGTTATATATTTCAAATAGCTTCTTTGTTGCAGAGCACTAGTGGTTAATAGGAAGATAATGAAAATCGGGAAATTAAATTAGTTTGGTGCCAGGGCTGAAAAGAATAGTTTCTTTAACTTGCAATACAGGAAGATTATGAGCAAAATTTGAAATTAAAAAAAAGAAAGAAAAAAAGAAATGTGATTGCTACATTCTTCTAGGGAGGCTGGTAGGGTGGGGATTTCTCCATTTTCCTCAGCTTGGAAAGCAATCAAGTGTTTTTCATATCACTTACTGACAGTAGGCATCTAGATTTTGGATAGCTTGTGAAAAAAAGGTTAGTTAAACAGTACGATGTGAAAAGGCAAGATATTTATCAGTGACACTCCAAGGAAGGAAACCAAAATTCGAGTGATTAAGAAGAAAAAGAAGGGTGTGGATGATCCTAAAATCCCAGCAAGATGTATTACTGCTGTGAAACAGAACTGCCAAATAAAGGCCAAGTCCTTTTTGGCTTTTTCGAACTATGCCTAATTATCCCAGGGAATTCAAAATTCATTATCAGTGCAAGACACTGAGAAAACAGAATTGAGAAGAACTTTGCAACAGCGTGCGGAGTCTTATTTCCGGGTGTGAGCAGCAGTGAAGGAGAGCGCGCATTCCAAGGGGTGTACCGGGTCATCGGCAACCGCTGCTGCTCACGTCCACTGCTGCCGGGTGCAGTCCTACACTCAACGCCGTCCTCTTCGAGCATGAGAGCACCATGCCTGGTAATCAACCCAGTTGATTAACATTGACCTCAATCCCAGCAAGTCAGCTAACACTGGAATGAGTCTTCTCCACTCCACGTCAACGCTGTGACTTCTCTAGTTCATCAGTATCCACTGCGATTAGAAGCCAACATAAGAGTCCACCCAACGCAGATTCTCCATTGTAGGCCCATGATGTTGATTTTATAAAAAAAAGACAAAAAAAAAAAAATACCCCTCACACACCAAAGCATGGTTCTTGCTTAATCAATATGAACACATTGGCCATAGAGTTACTTTGCACATCAAAGTTCCCCTCAACCTCCTTTTAATTAAAGGTCCTAACAGTCTTGGAGAAAGATGTTACGCACTAGCTTGCATCCCTTAAGAGTCTGGCAGGCAGTTAACAGAATGCTAAATGAAACACTAATCACCCAGGCAGGCAAAATGCTACTGCTGTCCAAAATTGTGTTTTTCTCACTGCAGACACAAACCAGCTATATTCAACCTGTAAAAATTATGATGATCAAGAACAATCTGACTTCGTGTCTGCTCCCAGCTGCTGTTAGGAGGTAGCTCCTGCCTATTGCAGGCACCTGGGGCTGGAGCCCCCCTTACCCAACAGGTCATAGAATCACAGAATCGTAGGGGTTGGAAGGGACCTCTGGAGATCATCTAGTCCAACCCCCTGCCAGAGCAGGGTCACCCAGAGCAGGTCGCACAGGGGGGTTTTGAATGTCTCCAGAGATGGAGACTCCCCCACCTCTCTGGGCAGCCTGTGCCAGGGCTCTGCCACCCTCAAAGGAAAGAAGTTCCTCGTCATGTTTAGGTGGAACTTCCTATGGTCAAGTTTGTGCCCGTTACCTCTTGTCCTGTCGCTGGGCACCACTGAAAAGAGCCTGTGGGTACTGGCAGTTGCTGTCACGGGCTACCTGCTGACACCTTGCAGACCATGGGTGGAGTAGCATTGCCCAGTGCTGTACTTATCTGGATTTATAGCAGTCGCATGCACTCGTACCTTTCATACAGTCAAACATTATAAATATGCCAAGGTTTCTAAAGCTGGAACAGAGACTGTCCAAACGACTGCCTCGCAAATATTTCTTTCCACAGTTTCAGAAAATGAGAAATGCCCCACATTAAGCTTGACAGCTCTTTCTTTCAGTACAATTTCTCTATCTTGTCTTCCCCACACTCCTCCAAGAACTGACATATAAGTATGAATAATAAAGAAATCTCTAAATTATGCCAATAGAACTAAAGAAATGTGGAGATTATAAACCATTGCACTTCAGAAGGAAAGCCAGGGACTCCCAGCCAAGTTTTCAACAGCGGAACAGACAGAGCAAATTGTTTCAGAGCTTCAAAGAAGACTTGAGCTCATCTCAAAAAGCTGGCCTTGGGGTGGCTGAGAAATCTCCTCTTCCCTTTATGGGCGCCCAACATCTTCCATGAATGCATCTGGTACTTCCCACAGTCAAAGCAGGATGAAACAGCAGATGGATCCACACGACTAGAGGCATGGTTCCTTCTGGTAACATGGGTAGAAGTACAGGATAAAGAGCAACATTTAGCAGAGCTGACTGTCTCCAAAGTGGAAGGACACCACCAGCCACCAGGAACCTTCAGGCACGGTCCCAGACAGGAGACAGCACTCGGTGGGACAAGAAGCTGAAAAGTCAAATCAAAGCAATTTGCAATTAGTAACATTTCTAAACTTGGCTAGGATTACAGAGCTCATTAATTCCTGAGATAAGTCACAGAAACAGCAGGACGTCAAATGGGAAGCATTATTCCTTGTGGAAAGGGTACAAACAACTACCAAAACGTTGCAGCAGTCATTATTTTTTTTTCCCCAGTGTCTTCACCCTCATTTCTGAGAATCTTCCTCAGAATAGTTTCGGTGTGAAGCAAGCATTGGCAGGAGCTGCTCTGTACTTTTTCATTCTCTTCATGAGGAAGAGATGCTTGTACAAGCTTCATTTCACGTTGGTGGAACAATTCTGAGTTTGTGGACTAGAGAGAACCAGTGAAATCTTGGCTCCATCAAACCCAATTGCAAAACACTTGTTGCCAAAATAGGCCCAGGATTTATACCAAAAGTTTTGCATCTGGGAATGTCCCATACCAGGAGAAAATTGATGCAAGGATTATATTAACATTAACACTGCTGTCGCGATCATTATATATGTAGCTGTTTAGCATATTCGTGACTTCAGTACAATATATTTCATCACTGTGGTTGCAAAATAATCCTTATTTTTTTCCACGGGAGATTACTCAAACCGCAATAATGTATTTTCCAAATTAAATAGATAACTTCACAGACTGCTGGGTAATAAAATATGAATAAACACGGAAGACATACCTTATTAAAAAAATTAACTTGTCATTTTTCAGACTCTTTTTTTGATTTGCAAGTTAATAAAAACCACAGCCAGTTGCCATAGGGAGGATAATTAATTAGACATCTATAAAATTAATGTTGGGAGGGGGGAGGAAGCTTTCACTTGAACTATTTGTAGCACATAGCAGAAATATATTCCGGCAGTAGAGATTGTGTTAGAAGCGTGACACAGTCTGATATCCTCAAGTAACTCTAATTGTTGGTTGGTTGTTTTGTTTGGTTGGTTGGTTGTTTTTTCCCCCTGAAGGACAGTTCTGATGGTGATAAAAGATGGCCAAAGGAATGATTCAATTACCATCTCTCTCGCTAAACGTAGTCGCCCTCCTTCCTCTAGAGGGACAAAGAATGGCACCGCTGGATTTAGACAATGAGCTGTGCAAGCTGCAGTCCCTTTCCCCCGGCCCATCTTCAAATGGAGCTAGTGCCAGCCCCAGTTCTCCCTGCAGCAGCGGCGCAGCATATTGAAAACCATCTGAGCAACCTCCTGCCACTCACACGCACGTTCAGCTGCACCCGCCGAGCCCCTCGGGAGATGACTCCAAGCATGGTTGGGCGAGCACAAGACTCCCAGAGATTCATCTGGGCATGAAGTCAAGCAAACATCTCCAGCACATCCCAAAGATCGGCTGGAGAGAGGTCAGTGAGAGAATTCAGTCCCCAACTTAGTATTAATGTTTCTTACCCAGGCAAACCAGGAAGCCAGAAAAAAATTAATGAGGAGATAGCAACGTCCCCAAAAGCTGTGTGAATATTTTAAAATTAAATGTTTATTCCAAAGTAAATCAAGGCAATTTAAACTCTGCATGAAAATTTCCACCCAGAAGGTTTGAATAATCCACTAATTCAGAGTTTTAATTAATTCATACCATTTTCTCTGGGTCCTTTTGCAGAGGCATCACCACATCTTTAAATTCACACAGACACTGCTAGTGAGCAAGTAGATAACTCTGGAGTAGTTCTTGTGACTGAACGTCCTCCCGTATCTACTAAAAATTAAATAAAAGACAAATAACTAACTTATTATCCCATAGGACAATGAAAAGCTGCAAAGTAAGTACCTAATTTGTGAAGTCTTGCTTGGACCAGATTTATGCCGAGTTAAGAGGATGAATACAAACATTATCCATCCTTCCAAGTTCTCCAGATACTATTGTTGCTAAGTTTGCGTCACCATCGTACAATGTACAGAGACCACTCTGGCCCCAAAGAGGTCACCATGCAAAGGCAAGAGATGACAAGAAAGTGCAAAAAAGGGAAAAATTACAGAGAAACTGTGCGATCAAGATGATCACCATGGCATGAAGCCTCCATACACCTAATCATTAGGCAACAGGGCAAAAAGAATGGACTTCAAGGATGATAATGGCATTACTGCATGCAGGCTGATGGTGGGTTTCCTCCAGGAGTGAGGGATTGCCTGGGAGAAAGGAGTAGAAATGCGTGATTGAAAATGTAATGAACAGGTGATGAAGGCCAGTATTACAGGTTGATTGGAGGCAGAATCTTTGATCTTGTTTGATACGGACTGTAAGATAAGTGGGGAAGAGCCTGTGAAAGCTCTGGAAAGTGAAGAAAAGTGATTTGGTGGAGTAGAGACCGGAGGACACAAAGTACATGGGTAGTACAGTCACAGCGATATATTCAGCCCCTATAACTGAGCCACATGGCATCTGTCAAAGTCAGAGGAAAAATGATGTTGCTGAAATGAATTAAAAGCTAGCACCTGGGCAGAAGTTTTATTTAAAGCGGTAGATAGAAAAGGCCACTGCCTCAAATATTATACAAGACCTAGACAAATTGTGGATGTAAAACTTGCAGAGCTACCAGAGTATAAACATTGCCTGGATGAGAGACATCTGTGATAAGCAAAAACATGATGATGATGTTTCGCCAGTAAAGGCATCTGGGACTGTAAGTTAAGAAAGTTTCAACAACAAGCCTGATCTGATGTCTAGACATTCTTGAGGAGCTGTTAGAAGCCCATATTTTAATTTGGCAGGAAGGAGGTCTGCAGAAGATAGTTGAATGAGCTGTCACGCAAAGACGACAGCATCGCTCTGTCCACATTTCTACGTACGTGATTGCATTTTACTGCCACAGAACTGGCCGTGTCCAGACAGCATCAACCAGAGATGCTCTTCTCCCATCACGTTTCCAAGCTGTCGGGGCTTCACTTTGACATATGTTCCAGTGGGAATAGCACCACCATCCCTCACAGTAAGTGCACCTGCAATCATCTACGAAGTGCCTTAAAGAAAAAGTACAGTAGTACAAGTACACTACTGTACTACTTAGCCTCTTTTTGCAGAGGACATCTACTCAGGTAAGAGTGTTATTAATTACATCTCATTAAAGGGGGAGTACTACATTGGACGAAAAAATCTTATTTTTTTCCTGAAGTCTAATAATTTCACACTATTTTAAAAAAAGTAAATAAATGAGGCTACCGTTATGAGAAAAAAGACACTGTTTATTGCCATATGCAAGTCCTCATTTATCACAAAAGTTCCCATTCACTCTCCCCTCCCACTGAAATTCTGTTATAAATAAGAAGCTAAAGGTCCAGATCCCAGTTAACTCTGTTGGTGTTTCATTTTGCTAAACTATATTTTAAAACACATTTAAATAATTCCTTGGTCCTTACGGTGTTTTCTGAAGTTGAAAGCGCGAGGTAAGGGTTGACATTCCACAGCACACCCACCACACCTTCCACAGCAACCATCCTCTTAAGCGAGGACTTCTCCCCTCACTACCCTGCCCTAGCAGCTTCTGATTAACGGGAAGCAGAAGCGAGAAATCATTCGTGTTCTATCATTCATCCAAGGGATGTCAGTGTCCAACCCAGAAAACCTGTTGCCCCGGGGACATTTACTGTGACATTCTCCGTTTTTGCCTCTAAGAGGACCTCTATTCATTTACTAAGAATACTTCTGCATGATACCTCATCCCTGATTGTTAACGTGGCATTTACAAAATGCCAGAGTCCTGTATGAAATGTGTCAGGATGACAGCTTCACAGACTGAAATCTCCTTTTCTTACCCTTAGGATTCATATAATCTGGACAACAAAGATACAAAGATGACGAGGATTTGGAAGTTTAAGTACCTGATTTGCAAGCACAATTAGGGTATTTACGTTCCAGAATATCACTGAAATTCAAGCCTGCAGGCAAAGACTGGAGCAGAAAGAAAGGCCTTGTGAAGACAGATAACAGGACCCTAAAATTTATACCACTATTTGGCAGGACTATCATAACCCTCTGCCCATTACTTGGTACTCACATTCTCATTTACTTCTGCCACCTCAGAAATCCATGCCCAGCTGCTTCTCTCAACACGTTTTTCAGCTGATGGTTGTTAGATCCAGTTTAGGAAGAAATTAATCCTTAACTTACCAATGTTTCCCCTGTTTGCAGCTTCAAGTACGTCTTGTGCAATAGCTTTCCCCAGTTTCCCAGCTGCTCCCAACAATGACACAATTGGAGATGTCCTGCCTGCAGGGGCCAGGGCTCTGTAATATGGACCTACTCCCCTGAGAAATGAAAAAGGTGAAAAAATTGCGTTCATGGTCAAATTGGTCTGTCAGGAGGGAAGAGCTTCCGCAACTTGACATTCCCCTTGGCGTCCTCATTTTCCATAGTGCAAACCTGTTACTTATTCCTGCAAAAGTAATTGAAGGACTTTCAAGGAAGTAACGTCAGAGCAGTCCCATTTCAAGCAAGCCAAACTTTTTATTAAAAAAAAAAAAAAAAAAAAAAGGAAAAAACCCCACACTGTGGACAGCATCATAAACCAGGATGCTCAAACACATCTGCTGCTCCTCTCACCACTATAAAGGGATTCTTCAAAGACACAGTGAAGTTTCATTGGCAGACACTGTGTGGGCAAAAAAACCCCAGAAGCCCACAGTTCATCAGCTTATATTTACACTGGGGGCAAATAAAGGTCTTCAGATTTCTGCCTCAGCTACTCAATCAGCAAAGGATTTACTTAAAAAAATAAAAATTTGCAAGACGCTGTCATATTATCCAGCAAGGACACTCTTCTGTTAATTGGATTATAGGGTGGCTGTCCTTGCTCCCTCACCCCTCTCATAGCATTAGCCTTCAGCGCAGCAGTAGCAAGCGCACGCCTTTTCTTGGCAGTAACACGGTAAGACAGGCCCACATTGAACACCAGTTGAGGAAGACAAGAAGAAATGGAAACGTTACATTGTGTTTTCTCGGTAAATTAAGATTTCACTACTGGTTCTCTGAAAAGCCTGGGCACCGTTTACTCCATTCGTTCTGCCCTACAGGGTGGCTAATGGATATAGATGGCCATGAGTAGCAAGCCACAGTATCCCTCAAACAGGATGAACGCTCAGCGCGGCAGAGCTGGAGCATTTAATTTGGCATTGATAGGCAGACGGTGTGAGCAGAGAAAGCAGTGCTTCTTCCCCATCTTCACCCTCCTTTGCAGAAGGGGTCATAGGAGCCTTGCGTTGAGCCATGACTTACTTTCATGACTGAAGAAACCTGGACTGAACTATGGCACTGACTTGCAACAAATCTCCACAGCGACTTGCCAAGCAAGAGAAGATTTCTCTGCGTTTGTCAGTTATACTAACGTGCTCCTTGCTAAGCACATCAAGCCAGGCATCACCGGCCAGCCCTAGCTATACCAGCTCCTTTGAATGGCTCGAGTTCTTAATCCCATCAAACGATGTTTTCACTATTCTCTTGTTTCTCTGTCTCAACCATCCTTCCTTTTGCGCAGGGGCTGCCAAAATAGGGCCGTATGAAACATTTATTATTATCTATCTTGTCTCCAGGAGAATACGATGAAAGATAGGAGAGAAGTTGGAGCCAGCAGTTCCTCGAGCTACCCAGCTGAGAGAAGACCTGATGTTTCGCTATCAGAAACCTAGCCCAGGTAGGCAACAACCCAAATCTGTCAGATTTATAACAGCAGATGTTGTAAAAGATAGAGAGCAAAACCATCTGAGGACAATAGTGATTTAGTTGGGGTGTACCTACAAATCTAGGTCCGTAATTCAACATTTAACCTGGCCAAGAAGCAGCTCAAAAATATTCCTTTCATAAAGGCCCAAAACATAAATGCTGTTAAGTCTAAAAACTGCATTTCCTTGCATTTTGTTTCATGACTGACAGACGCAGTTCATCCTTCCAATTCAAGAAGCCAGCGAGGATTATAAAGAGAGGGACTAAAAGAAAGAAGCAGAAAAATTTGCAGAATAAGATCTGTAGAGAGGTACCAGTTTTGCCACGCACGGGTGAAGACATTGCTGAATTATTATAAACCTCCTCTCTTCATCTTTGGTATTCCCGAAAGATTGTTATTTAACATACCAGAGACTTTTAGTTTCAAATTTTTTTAAATTTTTTTTTTCTTATTAAAACAAATCAGCCTGTAGATGAAGAAAGTCCCACTAAGAGTTACACCTCCAGTGTTTAGTCAGATTTTAAGTTCTGCAATTGGCCAAATGACTAACCCATGTATGTGTTTCAGCATTGCACTCTCCGAGCCAATAATTCACCCACGTGTTTCCACGCGTTTAAGCACAAGCTAATGGAGTTCTATGTAGCCAAAAACATATAATATAAGTACACATTTATAAAGATCATGGAGAAAAATGAGATCTCAAAGTAAGCATGGTTCCCTACCCCACCATGTCCCCCACAGAAAAGGTACATAAATTGAAGAAAACAAAAGTTTTTTCACAGGAAAAGTGTGCCTTGGATGAACTGATGAAAAAAACCCCAAATCCTCAGCCCTCAAGACGTGCAAAAACCTTCCAGATTTTCACTGAAAAATAAAAGCCAGTTTCGTTGCATGAAGGGCACTGACAAGCTTGATTTCCTTTTTTATAAGACTCATCAAAACCAGAAATATTCATTTTCAGTTTGGCTAACGGGCGTCAGATACAGCCAGAACTGTGCCTTCATGTAAAATTCATAATATAAATCCTTGAAGCCTTCTGATTAAGTTCTGTATATGTCTGCTTACTAGTAAGTCAAATTACTTATCTCCCTCATACAGAAATATAAATAATTGTTGACTAAACACAACAGCTCTTAGTAATCAAATGCAAACACTCTCTTCTCAATATGAAAATTGATGAATGTATGTACAAATCAGGCTCTTCCGAGCCAGCGTATTTCCATTCCAATCCAACACGTAGAGTTATGCTCATGTCAACTGTGGCATGGCAAACTTGCACTAATTACATGTGCAGTAAATCTACCGTTGTGTCTGAACTCATCTTTACTTTGAGAGTTTAGGTCTATACCCACAGAGACAAGTCAGATAGATAGTCTCAGAGCTTTCGTTCAGATCCACCCAATCACATATTGAAGTAACTTCCTCCAAAAAGATTCACCAAGTCAGGCTTAATAACCGTAATAATAGGTAGACCCTTGCAGCAGCTGAAGAGTGGAACCAAAAAGGACCAAATCCAACAGCCTTAATCGCCACGGAAAAGTCAGGAGGCTGAGCAGTTTGAAAGGGAAACTTCTATGTAGTCTCCAAAGAGGAAACAGAAACACCATCATTGTCCCAGGAGAAGAAACCTCAAGAGATAAATACCTTGAGTGCAAACATACCAGGTCATCACTTCTTATTCAACACTCTGCTCAGCTTTGTAGGAAGTACTCAGCTGCTAATTGCTGTTAATTGCAAGGAAGTTCAAACAACTGAAGCACACACTCATTGCTTTCACATGCAAGAGTAAACTCAAGATTTTGCTTTAAGTACGTTCTCAAACAGGTCCTTTACTCTGTTTTCACTCCTACCATTAAGGTATGAATTTGAAAACAAAATGAGAGAGGATCTATGTTCAGGGAGTCTATGTTCGGAAGATCTGTGTTCCAGCAGTTTGAGCAAAAGCCCAGGGAATCAAGAACATGGAGTTAGTTACTGTAAGGAATTACCAAGTAAAAAAATGTAAGTGGCTTTATTGCCACCTTGTTCTGTAGGTGCAAAAAGTGGCTTAAGCACTTGAAAAGATCAACAAAAAGTCCTTTCCAGGAACAGCAGATAAGGTACCCAAATGCACCCTCACCCAGTAAGGCATCTGTGTAAGCCCTTAACCCTTTGTGAAACTGAGTTGCTTTCGACTTCATGTTCTGGCTTTTGTGTACTACGCCGACATCCCAAGCTCTCCCAGCATGTTATACTGGAAGTCTGGGTATGTCATTCAGAGCTGTGGATCCAGAGCATTTTGGGATGGAGGAAAGGGACAGGGCGTTGCTTTATTCTCTTTGGGGACTTGGACCTTTCACTTACCTAGGCTTTTATCTTCCCATATAGAAGTTGGGAATATTTGACAGATATTTATGAAGAATTTCGAGATCTGCAGATGGAAATTACAATACAGGTGCTATGCTGTTTCTCACAGATAGAGCACAGGACTCCAAGCTAGAGTTCCTAGGATCTGAACACAGATGCTAATGACCTTGGGCAAACCACTAATATTTCTTGGTTTCCACATATCCACTTAACGTGATCCAGAGTTTAAAGGGACAGGTAAAAATGGGAACCAATAATTAACAAGAGATCAGTAAAATCCTCCCTAAAGTAGACAAGACATAAGGAGAACTAAATGGTTTGAGACCATTGAGAAATATCTGGGGAAAATGTGAGATGATTAAAAAAAGAGATTTACAGACTAGATAGAAATCCCGCCTGATATAGATTTTGTTTCATCATTGGAAAATTCCACAAGGAAAGCACACCTGAAGGACTGGGAACACCCTAGTTTGCTGCCGAAAGCTCATGTGAAATAGTTCACACAGACAGATACAGGTTTACATCAAGACAACATCTCTGAATGCATGATCTCACTGGCTATAAAACTGTATTGCAATATAGAGAGGGAGAAAGAACAGTGAGGAAGGATGACTGCAGATTCTCTCACAAAGATGCTCAGAAATGCTAATGAGACTCACCTAACTCACCAGCTACCCTTGTTTGCTCAAGAGCGTTTCCTCAGTACGTTAGAAAAATGTGTAACCAGAGGGGAATCAAATCAAGAGAAATTCAATTAGGTCTAGAGTAAAGAGAGATAAATGGCCTGTAAGACAGTGTCCAGCCACAAGACAGTCTATAACACACAGCAAGCAAGATATTTTGCAGTGTAAAAGAGGCAAGTGGACCATGTCGAGATAGCTGGAGATAGGATCATGAAACCATCAGCAATTGTGTGCAGCTGCAGGATTAGGTAACCATCAGCAGTTGCACATAGCTGCAGGGAGAGGCTCTTTGTTCATTAAATTACCTGTGGTACCCATTATCTTTGGGATGAATTTGGCTAGAGGCCCAGAGAATTTAGAAGATGCCATCTCTGCTTTCATCAGCTAAACGAAGAGCTCCTGTCTATTTTCCAGTAGCTTGTATATAAAACAACTAGTTGCTGTTCCATGGACTAGTTCCTCTCAAAACTCACACCAACCCCTAAAGCATTTCTGGAAAGGAAAGAAGAAGAAATTCAAAAATCATAGATAGTGCCAATAAAATTCCATGCTGCCCCAGAATTTACTCGCTAGGTGCCCGTTCCTTTCTGGCAGGCTTCAGGCCTATTAGGGAGCCGAGTTAAGGTTGGCTGATTGAAACTCCTGTGACTACCCAGACGAACATGAGAGAGAGAGAGATTAGATTTAAAAAGGAGCTTTGCCCAAGTAGAAACTGGATTTTTTCTTGCAATTTCGCCCTGAAAGAGTTATTTCCAATCATTATTAAATGACTCAAAGACCAATGGTGAAATCCTTATTGCAAGCCCGGAGCATGAATAAATTTTGTTTCCGTTTTTTGCTATTTGCCACAAGCTGAATTTAAAACAATTTGTGACAGAAGCAACATTATTACATTATCAAGTTAATATGGCTCTATCAGCATGCCTGTAGTCTAATTACAGCCTAAGTCAATCTCAGCACAATCAGATATTGCATATTTTACATGCCAGAGCATCATGAATTCTTCTCCTGGGGAGTCTTAGCAGAGCTAGCGACAGGGCAGGTTTACAGGAATATCATGGGATTATTTTCAACATGATAACCCTAAAAGCTTGAGGCACTACTTTGGACCCAAAACCCAGTGTGGGACACCGTGAACTCCCTTCCTTCAACTCCACTTTTAACCTGATCTGATTGATAAACCAGCTCTCACCCCCGTTCTTGTCAAGGCCAGATAACCATGGTGCCTGGTGCCACATGTTCTCCCCCCACGTCACTCCACACCACTTCAGGATTTTGTCATGGAGGTTTTTTTCCAATCATTATTCATACATTTACCATCGCTATATTTTAGGGTTGGCGTGGGCTGGAGGTGGGTTGGTTTTTGAGGTTTTGGGTTTGTTGGTTTGGGGTTTTTTTTTTTAACCTGTTGTCTTAAGTGCCAGCTTAGTTACTGCCTGTGAGGACCATCTGAGCACGCAGTTCCCAAAGCCAACTCCCTGTTTGTGGGTCACTCAGCCAAGTCTTGGCTATAAGAAGCCCAAGTCCCTGCATGGCTGGGTTATTTTCCCCGTTTCCGCACCTCTCAAAGCACTTCTCAGGTGAGAAGAGAAGCTTATCCAGGAGATCTCTCCACGAGGTCTCTCCACCCAGCTCTTTCCTCCAGCTAGGGCATACTGCAGTCTGGTGCCAAATTCAGCAAGATGCAGCATGTCAAAAGGCACTGTTTATTTTCTAGGGAAATAACTGCAACCTGCCTTTTCACTTCCACCCCGAAGGGTGCAGACATCCCAAGCCTACATTCATGATTTTGAGTGGCTTTCCAATTCAACTGACTCTGTTGAAGGAGCCCAACAAGTGGGTTCTGGGAATGGATGTACAGGAACATGAGGGTCAACTTGCAATACCTGCAGCCCCCTGAAAAATTGATTTTTGTACTGATCTCTTTAGGAAATAGCTATCTAGCATTCACCCATGGCTACCTCAAAAGACAGATGGACCACCCAAAGAGCTGCAGAACATTTACTCCACGAACATTTATACCATAAAGCTTTGACTGTTTATTGTAGAGGTTAATGAAGCTGTGAAGAGAACATGGTCTTGCTGAGATTATTGCTTCTGGGCAACACCGAGCATTAGCCATTCTTAATCCAAATGAATGGCATGATAGATAGACCAATTAAAAGTGTTTCCAAACAAGATTTGAGACACAGGGCAGCTGTAATGTGACTATTTTTTCTATTCCCTCTATTCTGCAAACATTGTCTAATTGCAGTACCTAGCAGTCCCTGAATCCATCACTCTAAAAAAAGATTTGCCGTGCATTGCTCTTGAGACACATTCTTAATGTGAAGCTCCTAAAGCAACCCAGCCCAGTCACATCGCCCAGGCTCATGCAGAAGCCAAACAATCCCCATCAGAGAAATTTTGCTGCATTTTTATTTATTTCTTGCCTTAGCAGTTAAAGGTTATTTCTGAACGTTGTCTGGGAAAAGAACGGCTATTCAGAAAACTGCTGCTATCCAGTCCCCTTGGTAGCTCAACATTTTCTTAAACCATCACAAAAGCTTTTTATCCTGCAGAGAGAGCTCACACACAAGCATGGCTGTGCACATATATACACATATTGCATGGTTAACTCTCCTATAAACATTTTCTCTGCTTTGGTATAATACCATACAAGGGTGTACCGTAAAATTTCTCTGAGAGAAGTTTTGTACTCAAATATTCGGTTTGCTTTAATGCATCTAGATGCCCAGAGAACACAAAAAAGGGGAGGGTACCAGATGTGATCTCTATTTATAATAGTCTTGGGTTTATTATTAAATAAGCAAAGAGAAGCAAAAAGAAATACACGTTTCTGCAGTTGGCTGATATTCCTTCCCCCCTAAATATACAGAAATCATTCATATTGCAATTACATATCCTTACCTAGAGAAGTAGAACAGGCATCTATGGGACTCACTAGAACAGAGGCCTCTATTAGATGTATGAGTAAGAGCTATGTCTGAAGCTACATCCTTTCCATGATCTCAAAATTACAAACTAAACTCATTAAACAGGTGTAAGTCAGTGGAAGCCAGGAAACCACAGTCTTATCCTTGCAGTGGATTCTACCTACTACTGGTGGACCGTTAAGGATATATCATAAGTTTAAAAGCACAACAAAAGGCTATCATTGTAACAAATTAAGTGTTTCCCCTTCTAAATCTTGGCTGACCTAAAGACTATTCTTTCTTTTCCGTCTATTTTACAAGTATGGGCTGCTCCAGATCTTACCAAAGGAGAAAAAGTAGAACAGAGTACTACTTTCAAACAGAAGTTACGTCTTGATGAGCACCAACAAATATAAACAGGGCAGAAGTACAAAGAGAGGAACAGACCAACTTCATAATGAGCTTCTGATCCTGTATTACCAGATCTGAAAATCTTCAGGGAGGGCTTGAGCCCAGTGGGAAGAGACTTCAAGGAAGGAGACGACTGTGCTTTGGAACTCGCCTCGGGCTCCATCAGTGTCTTTGAATCCAACAGGGCAAAGCTTGGGACTTCACTGATGCAATTCAGGATGTCACGGAGTCTCTCAGTAGAATATGTCTCTATTCATCTCAGCTCCCCTGCCGCGCTACTACTATATTTATCTTTGCTGCTGTCAGTCTTTTAGATGTCAGTTTGCTCAGAATAGGACTGCCACAAACTTCAGAGTTACCAGTTTCTTAAAAGATACTTTCTTCAGCTATGCTTTTCCTGTGTTCAGGGGTGACCTCAGATGATCGTGTTTCCCCATAGACTGCGAGACACTGTTAGAGGAATAAGAGAGATGAGTTCAGACATTCAGGTCTACTTTTGGTCACGTTGCTTTCTGAGAATATTTTAATCTGATTTCCATGCAGAATTCTGAGGATATCCAACCATGAACCTGCTGGCCCAATGCCAGCTCTTGCCACTGGGTGGGTCACTGGTGCCTGGTGTTCGTGATGGATACCCAAGAGAAGATTTAGACCTGAAGTAGCAACAAAAATCCTGAGTGAAAGAATTTCTGTGATCCTCAGGTTTGGATTTGAGTGAAAATGAAGGCCATAAAATTTGACCTAGAAATTCATTCAGGGTTCAGAATCTTTAAGCTGAACCTCAGCAACAACATTCAGTTTGGAGTGACACAGGGAATGACAGGAAAATCCAGACCATCCCTTCTTGTGTGTTTTGGCACCAAGCTAGAAAGGAATAAAAAGAAATACAGCCTGCCCTGCCCATCCCATCCATTGGAGCATATTTCCAAATGCTTACCCTTCCACAGTACAACAGACTGAGCAAGGAAGGTCAGACTCAGTATGCTGGAGCCTTCAGGTTCATTTTCTTTCACAATTAAAATATTTACCTTGGAGAAGACAGTCCTACCCACTACTTCCTGTATTTGTAGATAATTTCAAGTAGCAGTGATGTAGCAAAGAGGCTGCTTTGGGTATGGATCGCTTTAGCAGCCTAAATGGGGAAGTTTCCTACTCCATACGTGACACCATAGTTCAGATAACAAGTGGATACTTGTTTCCTTATCAAGAATGTGGAATTTAAACACCTGGTCTCCTCAATTCATGAATTAAGAAATCACACAAAAGCAAGTCTGGGATCTGGGCTGAACACGGCTCTCACTCTATGCTGTATTTAACCCAAACTCCCTAATCTCATATTCCATTAATAGAATAACCAAGCTCATTATTTGAGGGAGCTGCAGAGACAATAGCTTGTTGGTCCTAGGTGTTATCTCAACAGCTGGAGTATTCTTTCAATGAGAAAACTGAATAAATACGGCATTGCTTTAGTTTTACCCAGAGATTTCTCAAGAAAAAAAAAAAAAAGGGCATTTCTGGACAGCATGTTGCTTTAGAGGTAGATTTTTCCATGAACATCTCTTCCCTCCCTTCTTCCTGGCTCTTCTTCTTAGATTTTCTGGTTTTCTTTGCCCAAAGGTGTTGGCTCCTTTTCTCTGGCTTGGCCCTGTATGGGTTTCAAGATTATTCCAAGTTGTTTCTGCACAGCCTCCTGGATCATGTTAGGAAAAGGTGCTTTAAAAACATGTTAAAATAATGTTGTTTTTAAAGAGAGTTCAGGAATGATGGAAGTCACTGGGTTGACTGAAGTATCCAATTTATTCCCTTTACAAATACATTTCAGGTTGACCAGTCGAAAGCATGTAGACAATATTTATTGACATTCCCATACAAATTATCTGTCATTAGCTTTTCCTTAATGTACTCATGCTCCAAAACATTTGTACCTTTCAGTTCCTTCCCATCCAAACGGTCATTTACTCTTCACCTTGCACGCGCATGGAGGAACACAGAGGTAATAGCGAAGCAGGAGAGGTCTGGCAAAACCGACAGGTTGTGTGTGAGCTGCCAAGGTGTTCCTACTTTCCTGCACCAGGGCTGGAAGCAGACTGGAGGCAAAGACCAAGCACAGGAGCACCTCTACACGTATGTCTACACTTTGGCCAAACTCATTTGATGAAGTCTTACTGGAAGAGGAGTTTAATCTACGCAGCAGGTAAAATATCGGATGAACTTCTGCCCTGATGTGTCATGCTCAGAGGACAGCTTCCCCCTCATTAATCTCACACAGTTAAGCCATAGTCAAGTCTTAACAAAACAGTCCCACGTATTAAGACCTGAAGCAGGAAGAAATCCATACATAAAGGGTGCAAATGCAAAAAAAATAACATCCCTCCCCAAAGCATACCATGACATCAGTAAGATGCTACCTAAACCATCCTTGGGGCCTTCTAAAAGCAAACTTGTTCAATGTTGCTCTCTACATGGGTTTGGGGTACCCCATCGCTCAGAGCTGGGATGTTGTATCAGCTGTGACTTCAGGGCCTTGCTGGGTTTCATAGACAGAGAGCACCCAACACTCCCCGAAGGCCAAGTCCCCCAATAAGCCGGGCAGGTTTCCCACATACACACAATACCCGCTGCAGGACAATGCCTGCTCTGAGCCAACAACTCACTCCTGAAGCGGAGAGGAATGCATAGAAATCCCCTTCACACCCGCTGGTTTTTTGTTTTGAGGGTGCATTGGTTCCTGACTGTCCTCCTCCCGGCCACATTACACAAACTTCCTCCGCGACTGTTTATTCAGCGTGTTTGACGAACTGCATTGTGCCTTTGTTGTTGTGAATTGTTTGCTAATTTCTGGGAAGAGACCGCACTTTCCGCACCACTGGGATTACGTAAAGGGGACAGGGCTCTACAGCCTTTGGACATTCCCTTCTCGACAGGGGAGCTCATTGATTTGAGTACAAAAGTTTGTACTGTGACCAGAGCTCTGCATTTCTCCATGTTACAACTTCAAATTGTTAAAAGGATTACTGTCACCGTTACAATGAAAACACAGCTTCTGCTCTCAGAAGGGGAAAAATCTGCCTCAACACAATATAAACTTCTGATTGTTTTGATAGCTTGAGTTGAAAGATAAAGCAGTGCTAGCCCCCGGATAACACTTACAGATTTGATAGTCTGTGAACTTCACTTGCCACATACTAGAGGGAAAAAAAAATTATATACACTTTTAAAATAGATCTGGTCCTTTTTTAGGAAAATGATGTACAAAGATACTGCCCCAGAAGGTAACATTCAAGCCACATGCTGAAATACTGGATGCTTACTGAAATCGCTTCCCCCTCCTGATCCAAACTCCACCAGGTTCCAGTACCATCATAAGAGATAGCAATCTCCCTCGTTAGCAGAAAGCCATTGCCATGCCTAGCTCTAAAATTCAGCCAGTATAATGCAGTGGTAAAAAAGATTCTTATTCTGTATGGAGAACAGTCAGAATCAGCACTTAAAACTGTGATTTAAGGAAAGAACAAAAAAAATATATCCAGCTCTAGTAAACTCAGCAAAAATAGTCTTGCTCCTACAAAATTCCTTTCCATTGTTTCAACAATTTTAAAAAGTCAGTATAAATTTTAATAATGCAAATTTAAAAATATCCTCCACGTTGAAACTTCTTGGGTCAATTGTAACTGAACCATTTTTTGTTTGTCCACTGAACTGAAAAACCTAGAGTTTCAGAAACTCTAAATATGATCCGAACCCTACAGCAAATACCGCAAGGGCTCAGGTTATTTTATGGTGTTGATTCCCGTGTACATCTGCCCCCAACACCGTCACATCCGAGGTGAAGATCTGAACTCCATGGCTCCATCCAGCTCCTCTCGCCGTCCATGAAGTGCACAATCCCACGCTGTCCACCCAAGTCTCAGCCAGCGAAGGAGTCCTTTTGGGCTCAAAGGCAGCTATCCTGCCAGAAACTCACACAATACTTAGCAAGAAAATGTATTCCAGATAATCAGTGCATCTGACAAACAGGAAAAGGGTCATGGCTCTGAGAAATGGGTTCCCAGTGAATTCCCTTCACACACACAACCTTGTTCTCCCTAAATGAACAGCTGTGAGCCAGCTGAAATATAAGACCCTCTCTCCTCCAGACTACGCTCTCTATTCGGGGTTTAAGACAATTACACAGTTATTTTGTGTAAGAAAAGTCAGTCAAGGGGGAGAGACAAATGGTTTTATTTCTCACCCAGCTACATAACAGATTACTAGGAGTGCTAACTCATCTGTCTTTCCACTATTTTACTTTCATTATAGGTTGGAAATGGGAAGTCATTTTTCACAAGGTGGATCTTTAGCTAGTTAGAAATTAAACTCCTCAAACTGGTGCACCCTGCAAAACGGATCATCCATTATCCGGGGCCCATGGCGTTGGTTGCACCTTATTTATCATCATAGCAGGTCCTTCTCCAAACCTAACCTCACTAAGTTCCCAAACTAGAATCAGGACACAAAGACAAGCAAAAGGCATGTGATACTGAGACAGAAATGCCCAAACCTAAAAATCTAATTATGAAAAAAGGCAGTAGAGTATCAAAACCTGGCTGTTGTGCTGGAGAGAAACCTCAGAGCAACCTCATCCTCCCTACCTGAGTGGGTAGGTCTGTCTTTCAGTCTTTCACCGTTCCCAGCCTCTCCTCTGCTCAGTCACTGCTGCCAAGCTCTTCTCTAAAGTCATAAACAACACGTAGGCATCTCATGTGGCCGGTCCCAAGCGGATCAAGGCAATCACCACTTCAGTAATCAGTCTCCTGCTCTAGCACGATGTTACATTTCAGTATGTGGACTGTCCCCACCACTGTGAATGTCCCACATCCCTAGAGGACCCGAAGTGGAGCAGGTCTTGCAGTTCATGCAGCGCAAAGGGCAGAAGGAGCGTAACTTCTTTTTACGGCATGCAAGTGAGATCTGCTTCATCCTCTCAGATCTTAAAAGCACAAGGTGGCTGCAATGGCTGTTTCGCTATGACCTCATGTGTAACACGTGCCACATGAGATTAGGCAGATCTCTGCACTCTGCTCCTGGTTGAAATAGAAAATTAGACTCTTAGGAAAAACAAACACATTCCATATAAGCGATGTCTCCACGTGAGGATATTGCCACTGTACACCTAGGTAAGTCGCTCTAATAGCAAACTTCCATCACTAGTAAAAAATTGCAAAAATAATAATAATTTTTAAAAGCCTGTTTTCAGCTGCTACATGTTAATGTTTTAGGTTCTTTTTTTCCCCCTTGTGAGATTACAGTCAGTTGATTGCTATGCTTTCAAACAGATACACGTGGTTATGAATTTGTTTCAAAAAGTTGATGTTATTGACAAGCTCAAATTTCTCACTGTGCGATGAGCTTTTAAGACTCATTCTTGTCAGTGCCCTTCCTATTTTTACCCCTGTTACTTTCTTTAAAGATGGGGACAACATCTTATCTAGATGTTCCAGAGGCAAAAAAAATATATCCAATACCTCCAATACCTCCAATACCATCACATCAAAGACTTCTCTCTCTTCCAATCTCGGCTGAATACCCTGAAAGCATCCGGTGGTCTGGAGCTGCTTCACTCCCTGCTTAGCAAGAGTTACAGTAACTGCCGTTTACTATTTATGAGACCAAAGCTCCAAATTAATTGCTTTGAAACACTACCATCATGATCACCGAGAGCCCCTAGAAGTAATTACATGGATTTTATGACCAAATGCAACACGAAAAAAAAAAAGAAATTAAAAGGTCAACCCTTTTGCACCAAGAGTTTTGATTGTTTCTTTTTCCATACCCAAAAGGATTTCCAGGAGATACAGGCTGAATTATTGTGACCTTTCTTTCTCCCAACTTTTTAATTAGTAGAATTGCACAGCTACACCTTAAAACATTGTCATCCCGAGAATGTGGTGGTTGACTTTGAGTTTACTGAACGCGATAGCCGTATTTGCTACATTAATTGCAGGGCTGTGCACTTCTGAACTACAAGTGCTTTCATCCGAGCATCACGCATCAGACTCCTTTATAAACATGTTATTTAAGACTCACAGTGTGCCAGCAAGCACACGCGGATGTTAGAGGTTGAAAATCTACTCTGCTGCAATTGTTTCAATTGCTCTTTTCATCCTCTATTTTACATCAGCAAAAAACGGGAAATAACAGAGCAGTGAAGATTCAGGAGCAGAGTGCAGGACTGTGAGAACAAAAAAAAAAAAAGAAAAAAAAAAAAGGCAAGATGATAAACCCCAGAATACTTACTGCCAAGAAAAGCTATCTTAGAATAACAAGGAGAATTGTTTTCGCAGCCCAAAGGCTAATAACACTTCTGAGATCAAATCTCAACTCAGATAAATTCAGTGGTTTATACAAGGGTTCATAGCTTACACACCTGCACACATCATGACAGCTTCGCTTTCAAAAGGTACCTCACATATGAGTCAAACATACCATTCAGTAAAACAAGAGGCAGGTCTTGGCCCTGATCTATCATGATCTTTCTCTAAAAACCTTTTACATGTTAAGTGCCGTGCACGGTTTTAGTTGTGCCCAGTAGAGAGAAGTAAACGCCCCAAGCGTGGAACTGAATACAAGCAAGTTTCCTCAACTTCCTCCAAATTTTGAGGAATTTTTTTATATATATATATTTGAGGATATACATATTTTATATATCCTCAATATATAGTTTATATATGTTGAGGAACTCCATATTCCTTAAAACAGAGAGAATATTTTTTCACTCTGTCTCCTCTTGGACATTTAGAATCAGGGTATACGCAGAAACCAACACGAAGAGAACCCAGAGGTGGAAAAGGAAGATTTTGTTCAAACTAAGGAAGTTGCTTATTGTCTTCTCCTGTATGTTGGTGTGCAGCAGAGCCTGATTGTGTTTATGGCAGACAGAGTCCCTTGAACTCCGGCTGCCGTTGGGCAGCTGCTGAACGGCACTAGTTGTGTGCCACCAGCTAGCAAGGAAAAGGCGTTTGGACTGCGAGTTGGCAATCTGCCTGAAATCCACCCCTCAGTGTGCCTGTCTAGTCACGATCCATGCATTAAGCCCACATAGATGCTAACAACAACAAAACACAACAGTCCTGGAGGGTCCTGGTTCACGCTGATGATGAAGGGCTGAACTCCCTCCACGTTCCAGGACTCAAAAGAGTCAGATGAGTGGATCACTGCAGGCTGTGTACTTTTACCACAAACATTCCTGCTGATAGCCCTGAAGAAACATTTCTATTTAAAATCCTGATGTGTCATTCAGCTCTCCCTTTTAATTCCACTTTTTAAGCACCTTCCTTTCCCATGGCAAGCTGTTTTCTTGCTGCTGGATCTCTTCTTGCTGCTGGATCTCTTCTTGCTGCTGGGTCTCCATACAATCCGTCTGAGCTCCTAAGAATTTTTTTTTTTTTTTAATATATAACAGCAGCATCTAAACATCATCTAGAGAGCACTGCAGTTATAGCAAGGGCAGACAGATGTTGGGAGGTGAGGATGTCACGGCTGCAGCCAGTCTGGGTTTACAGGACCGGCCTCTGAGGTGGGAGCAAGCACCCAGCTCTACCAGAGCCTCCTGAGGGAGGTCGCGATGGGGTGTTGCAAGCGTCTAGGCGGTAAAATGAATGAATATTCTTCAGGCAACACTACTGGGTCCACTGAGAAACTAAATTCACAAACATTTCAGAACAACGCTACCTGGAGATATCTTCCTAGGCAGGCAAGTTTGCTGGACACACTGAATTTAAAAAAAAAAAAAAAAAAAAAGACAAAATTCTCACAATGTCACCAGTGCTGGAGCTAGCTTGCTTGCTTTGCGTTAGTTCCTGTATCTGCCAATGTGCAGGTATTGCCTTGGGGGGGGGTGGCTTGTAAAATTCATGCACAAGACCAGGACCTCAATGTTTTATTAAATTGCTTTCGTGAGGTCAAACCAATTCGAAAGATTTGTATGAGTTTCCAGCAGTTAAGAAGTGCTGGGGGTGTCTGGGGCGCTTGGCTCTACCCTCCCCGCTAACACAACAGAAACCCAGTATCTGATCTTCCTAAAGGAACTGAGTCATGGTTTCAAAAAACCCATCCAAGCTTTATTGCACACACCTGTACCAAACATTCAGAGGTGTGTTCTGCATATGTACCTTTGCCGTCTTCTCAGCATCTTACTCAATATACGCTTCCCGAAAAGACCCAGCTGGCACAAGCACATGCGTTTGGAAGCCAGACCCGGACGCAGCGTGGCATCACTCCAGGGAAGGCAATTTGCACCGGCTGAGAATCTGACATATATTTACCTGCTTAACTTAGGGCACCCTATAACTCTCTGTGCTCATTTGCAAAAGCCTGATCCGTAGACTACATCACCGTGCTCAAACCCGCTAGGAAAACTCATTTTTAGTTCATTCCCACCGAGTACATAATCAAGTCTTTGCCTCTACTGTGCATGGGGAGGGCTGGGGGGGCGGGGGGAGGAGCGAAAGAGGGGATGTAATTTTTTTTATTTATTTTTTAAGAGGTGTGATGTGATTTTTATTGTATGACTATTCACCTGCTTTCTGTGACCTCCTAAGCATACTTAAGAGGGAATCTGACACTGGGACCAAACATGAGGCTGGGGGAGAAGTCAGCTAACAAAAACCACATGTGCTCGAGCATTTTACTTTGCCTTGCTAATATTGAAGAGATTTGTTTTGCTCGGTAAAGCACTTGCATTTCAGCGCAGTCCTACAGGGAAAAACTAATCCTCAAGTTATGGCAATACAGCCAGTTGATATGGGGAAGGAAGGAGGGGGCCAGAGAACCATGGGAAGGAGGAGAAAGAAAAGATTCAGCATTTCAGCCTGACCTGACTCCAGGTTCACACGAGAAGAGGTGAAGCTGCAGCTGTCACGCTGAAGGGAAATGCAGTCGTTTATAAACCCAGGGAACTCTCCTGGGAAAGAGAAGCAACAAAAAAAAAAATGGGGAAGAAAAAAAAAAAAAGAACATTCCTTAAGACTAGAGTTAAGGGCAGGTTTTTCCCACCACAAGAGAGAGCCAACGCAGCCAGACCAGACTCTGGCACTATTCTCGTTGCAGCTGTGGCCAGATTTCCTTCCTGCCCCAGCGGGGGCAGACGACACCAGCCTGTTCCACATCTTCTCTCCAGGAGAAGACCTCCTCTCGTGTGAGAAGTTTCGCCATCAAAGCACACAAGTTTGTCCCTTTGCAATCTCTCTAACTTCCAAAAGATCTCACGGGAACAGCTATTGTCCAAAGTGGCTGAACACTGAGAAAAAAACCAAAATATGTCTTGTGCTTCCTTCCCTCCCCCTGTTCCGAACATCACTTTCGCTAGAGGTTTGACTCATCTCTCTGCTTTTGGTGACCATGCGGAAATTTTTGTCTGTGCGGCTGAATGGGGAAGAGTCACCGTGAATATGTACAGTTTGATACCGGTAACTCTTCAGATATTTCAACCCATCTCAGAGGCGAGGGAGAGAAGCAACACCGAGCACTCAGGAGGTTATCAACCGCAGCAAACAGCAAATCATTCAGAAAAGCATTTGATCAAGACAGAGACAGAAAATTGTACGCCAAACTGGTCTGTGACCTACAGGGCAGAACAACTCAAATTGCGAGAGGGGCTCCCGGGGAAGGGAAAAAAAGAGATAGCCAGCAGGATTCCCAGGCCGAAATAAAAGCTACAGCTGCCAGCTAGTTTGCTCACATCGAATAAGCGAAGTGGGCTTTCTGGTTGTCTCTAAACTGCATTTCATGAGGAAAAACAAAACCGCGATAAAAATATAGTCACTTTCTTACTGCAGCTACTTGGGTTCATTGTTTCTGTGACCTGCCAGTGAGTAAGATGTGATGGGAATGCTCCTCTCTGCGCTAAGTGCCCTGGCAGCCAGTGCTTAGCCTGGCAGGGGAGCCCAGGGTTTCACCAAAGGGCAAATTATATCCTGCTAATTGAACCAGCATCATTTGAGAATCTCCCCATGAGCCTGTCAGGTTTGTGCACGGGCAACCGAGAAGATCTTAATGGACCTGGGAGGCTGAAGCAAGCAGGAGGAGCAGGCAAGAGCAGAGAAAACGGGACACAGCGGGAGGGTATCAAATCCTTTCGGGTTAATAACGCACCTCCCTGGGATGCGAGGCAGAAGCCTAGAACGCCGGGCTGTGTTAGTTAATTACCGTACCAGAGAAAAATCTCAGCAAGGCTCCCCCTGCACACAGAGCTTTTACAGAAAGAAAAAGGGGAAAAAAAAAAAAAAAGAAACCAGCCCTCCCCAATCAGTGCAATTAATACATTTGCTGCAGCTTTCCGTCACGTTCCCTCACCACCGCTCAGCTCCAGTTGTCAGCATCTGTCTGAAACGAGCCGCTGCGTGAAGCCAGCGGCCCCGCTTGTGCGGAGAGGCAAAGGATAAGATTTCAGGAAAGGCTGAAGCCCACTGTTAAGGGATTTGTCCCAGATAAATTGCCTGTCAGCTACAGCTGAAGTACAGTGTTGGCTGCCCTTCCCTTGGTGAGTAATAACGGGACTTTGCCGAGTCCAGAGGTACCTGACTTCCATGGAAACTAAAGCTTAGTTCTCATGTGATGAGTAAAATCCAGTTCACTTACTCGTGAGAGGAGGTACCTATGATGAAACAGAAAAGGGGATTCAAAGGACTAGCGCTGCTTTTGCTTCCATATGCTCTCTGCTTGGGTACAGGCTGAAATGCAACAGGAATACCTGGATTACTTAGTGTTGGTACCAGTCCCAACAAAACCAAGTATGTGCAGAGAGAGGCAATTCCTGTTTCAGAGCACTAGGAATCAGAGCAGACAAAACAGATTAAACAGATTTCTTTCTTTTTTAATCACCCCAGATGTACTCAGTAGAGAATCTGAGGCCCAGAAAAGCTAAATGACTTGTCCGAGACGAAACAAGGGGTGGGAGGTGGATCTAGCATATAAACCCTTATGTTATTGGACCCTGTTCAATATTCTGACCATGCTTTCTCTCTCATATGGTAACTCATAAATAGGCTTGGGTGTATACCTCGTAATACCATTTATTACATACATACATCTTCTAGCATATGCAACCAAGCTCCTTGTGGGATTTGACTTCTGTGTTTAATTGGCAGCCTTGTTTGTGGAGCTAACAGGTGCGCTAGAAGGGAACAGAGAGCACATTCTCACTTCACAAAATATGTGCTGGAAACCGTGTTATGAGAGACCTAAGCCAGGGAGCAAACGCAAAACCATCCAGCACCATCCAGTCCCTCCCAATCCCCAAGACCCCAGTGCCGAGCACCATCCCCTCCCAACCAACAGCCCACGATGCCCTCAGGCTGCCCACACATGGGCTCCAGGAGGGGTTGAGTCATTTGCGCCTTCTTTTCTCTCCCTCTCACACCTTTTCTGCTCAGCACTTTATCCCAGTGAATAAGTAAAAGAGCTTTCACACTGGATTCTCTTTGATTGCAGGAAATAGAAATGTACCAGAAGGAAGAAGCAAGAATTTGGAGAAACGATGTGACTGACATGGTCTATGTGCATCATTGGCCAGATGTTGTTGCTGACTCCCTGTCCATTTCTGGCTGGTTTGTATAACGAGGGCAAGGAGCATCTGACGCTGACGGTCTGTGCAGACTCATTTATTAACTCTGAAGATGCAGGTTTGTGACAGGGACTGAAAGGAAAAGTGCCTTTGCATTTTGATCACTTCCTCCAAATCGTCTTGACGTCTTTACCGTGTGTAAAAATCTAGATTGAAGGTGGCCGATTCAAAACTCCCTTAAAGAAAGAGCCATGCTAAACCAGCTGAAAAATTCCCGTGTCCTCGCTTTTCCAAAGTGATTTTTCTTTTTAAAATTTATTGCTATGAAAAGAAAAAAAAAAAAGGGCATGTCTGAAATGGAAAGAAATTATCTCCATTGATTCAAAATATTTTCCATGAGCAATTTTGGGCCAAAGAAAAGGTGACATCTCCAAAATATTCATGTGACTGAAACCTTCTCTAACCAGGCCCAGATGGGAGTGATGCCTACAGGAGTGTTTAAAATTAGTCTGGGTAACAGAACTGCTGCTACTGTTGTTGGGAACTGTCCTACAGCCAAATTTATTTTACTCTCAGTATGTTTTTCCTGATGTTCAGCCAAAGTCTGCCCCTTTGTTTCATTGTTAAACATGCCTGTATCTCTTTGTACCACTCAATGTCTCTCCTCCCAGGAGTTTTTGCCCTCAATAATATATAGTTTATTTATTATTATGACTCTTCTCACAAATTTAATCATGGCAGTGGGTGCAAAGGGTTGGGACAGGAAGATAAAGAGTATCATGTGTATTTTAAGTCTCATTTCTCACTCCTGCTGAGAGGTACTTTCCCATCTGAACAATAAAGATCCCCAGTCGGACACAGCAGCTATTCAACAGAAACCTGGGACTACATCCTACACCATAGGACGAGATCACGGAATCATAGAATACCAGGTTGGAAGGGACCTCAAGGATCATCTGGTCCAACCTTTTTTGGCAAAAACCCGGTCTAGACAAGATGGCCCATCACAAGTCCTGCTGAATCTTAGAAGCGTCCAATGATGGGGTATCCACTACTTCCCTGGGAAAATTATTCCAGGGGCTGATTTTTCTCATTGTGAAAAATTTTCCTCTTGTGTCCAATGGGAATCTCCCATGGAGTAACTTGTACCCATTACCCTTTGTCTTTTCCATGTGACACTTTCTAAAAAGAGAGTCTCCATCCTTTTTGTAGCCACCCTTTAAATACTGGAACATGGCGATAAGATCTCCCCCATAAGGCTTCTTTTCTCAAGGCTGAACAAACCCAATTCTCTCAGCCTTTCCTTGTGTGTCAGGCTTCACAGTCCTTTGATCACCTTGGTGGCCCTTCTCTGGACCATCTCCAGCCTGGCCACATCTTTTTTGTATAGCAGGGACCAAAACTGAACTCTTTACTGCTGACGCCCTTGTTGATGCAACGCAGCATCTTGTTGGCTTTTGTTGCCGCAGCAGCACATTCTTCGCTCATATTGAGCTTGTTGTCCATCAGGACCCTCAGGTCCCTTCCCACAGAGTTGCTCCCCAGCCAGGTAGATCCCAGCCTGTGCTGCACTCCTGGATTATATTTTCCCTGTTGCAAGACCTTACACTTTTCCTTGCTGAACTTCATAAGTTTGCTGTTAGCCCGTTCTTCCAGCCTATCCAGGTCTAGAGATGATAAAGGATTTTACCCTGTGCAGAACTCAAGCCCTTCCTTTTTTCATTGAAAATAAGCTGGATAAGCAGTCTCCTGTTTCCAGGATACAGGCCAATGTACTTGGAGGTGCTCCAGTTCCTCTGCTGTGATAAGCTCAGCTTAGATTAGCCCCTCTGCACACACAACGCAGAAAGAGAAACTGGATTGTTAAAAGCAAAGAAAAGATAAACACCAGTTTTGGAAGGTCCCCTAGTGCTATTTGGGACTCCTTCCCATGTTGTGGTGGGTTGTTTGATTTTTAATACACATTCTTCTCTTTGCTGGACCATCCAACCGCTGTTTAGGAAGATCCAGTTATGCAAAAGAAACCATGCCGCAAAAATGTATGGTAAACGCACACAGAAACCTTTTCGCAATGGTCCCAGGCTAGTCACATCTTCCCAAGATGGTATCATCTCTGGCTGCATTATGGTTGTCCAAACCATACTGTTGGTGACAGCTAGATTGCAAACTCCTCAAGGCTTGAATCAACATCATCTAAGTTTGTTGCAGAGTTTTCTTACATTCAGCAAACTGTCTCCCTTGGGTAGAAGCCTGACCACACTCTTTATCCACCACTGCGGTCCCCAGCATTGTTCCTTTTGGGATGGGCACCACCATCTGTCCCCAGTGCTCACTCACATCAGAAGATGCTTTATTGTGGGGAAGGACTCACAGGATTGAGTCCACCAGGCCAGTCTTTTCTGACACTGATTTTCACAAGGGGGCCCTAAGACAAGGATAACATAGCTGGGCTTGCAAAAAGAAAGGGATCCAACAGTTGCCAGTCTCCCAGGCGTTCAAGCCCTCATTCAAGAAAAGCATTTCTCAACCTTTTAATATTTTTTTCTTGACTCAATTAGAAAGCTGCACTCATTTTTTCCCTGCCTTTAGCAACTCGCTCTGGTTTCTCCTTCCAAGGTAAGTTGCAGCACAAGTTGGCAAGCCCCGTTAACAGGAACAAAAGCGTACTCTGTGATGTGAGAGGGGTTTGGACTTGTGATTGACGCTGAACACCGCTACAGACAAGCTCTCTCCAAATGGGTTATGTTAGACTGAGAGATGCTCTCTACGTAAGGAGGGTAGCTGGTATTTTAAGCACTTAAATCCATAGGATGGCACCAAACCACTGGTCAAATAACCCCCGAGTCGCCAGGCACCAAGGAGAAGTTTGTCACAGAGGTGGAAGTCTCCTTTCTGAGTTTCAGGAACAGCTGCATGAATAGAGTTCCTCAAATGCCTCCATCGGCACACAGAAGCAGTTATTTGCTTTCTGGCTTTCTAAGAGGAATGTAGTTGGTTTTGGCTCCTCGGTCCTGTCTGCTGGGCAAGGAACCCGATGAGGAGCAAAACCCAGCCAGCCTGGAGCAGCAGTTCCCCAGCCACCAGGTGGGTCAGCCCCAGAGCCACCTTCGTTCCAGCCACCCTGCCCCAAAGTCAGCTTCTAAGGTCCATATACACATAAAAACTTGGGGAAGGTATCTCGTTGTAGCAAGGCTGTGCTACATGTCTTTACATTCTCCGTGAAGCCCTCAGGGCGTTGGTAGCCCAAGGATTTCTTCAGCAAATGGGACCCTTTTATGGGAAAGTCTAGACTTCCTAATGACCTTGGAAAAGCAGCCAAGTCCTCTTCCACCCAGCCAACACCGCCTCCAGGCTGCTGTCTCTGTCCCACTGCCTGGGGAGCCCTTCTCCTCCCACCGCTTCCACATTCTGCAGCTGCCTTTGGTCTTCACCGCGGCAAACCACTTGCTTCATAGACCTTTCCTCCTCTGGTATTCTTTACCTGTGCCACTAACACACCTTCATCACTGAACTTGCATCCTCGGAGGTACCATACTTTGCTCTGCTGATCAAATACCTTTATTTTCTTTAAGAAAAAAAAAAAAAATTCAAGTAATGTACATTTCCTGACTCATTTCTACAACCACCTCTTAACATTTCCCCTTTGCCAGCATTAGCTACACAGTCAGCCCAGCTTCCACTGCTGCTTTCCTCTTCATACAGGGCTCGGCCAGAAACTCCCACTGCTCCCCTCCATATATCCAAGTAGGTTTTATTCCCGTCTCGGCTCCTTAGCGGCACGCTAGATCCATTTCCCAGTGCCAACAAGAAAACAAAAAGCAATCTGAATGCAAATAACACCTTGGAAATCTTCCTATCACCACCCTCGACCTTTCCTTCCCTATCCATGGGCTTCTAGCACAAACCACACAGAGCAGAAAAGGTGTTGCGGGCGGTCCCTTTGCACAGGCGCAATATGATGCCATCCTCATATAAACCACTCTGCACTGAGTGGTGGCGACACCCACATTTAAGGAAGGAGGAAGCCCTCCCTGCTCCCCCTCACACCTCCTTGGCTGCGAGGCTGCTAACCACCACACACAGATCCTCTCTCTCCATCTTTACACCTGCTGAATGGCTCGGTTCAGACCAGGAATCCAGTGTTTGACTTTGGCATTATTTAATCAAAGAGGCGCAACTTTCTTTGGCTCCTCTGGCGCTGACGCACAGCTCTCTTGCATTATGTTCCCTAACGAAGGCCACCTGACGCCCGAAATGGTGTCTGAACACAACACAGTGCTCTCTTTTCACGACGGGCTAACACACACCAAAAAAATACTCCGAGTATTTCTCACTCGCAGATAAACTTGGCCATCGCGCTAAGGAAATTAAAGCAAATAGAGCCAGTCTGTCAACTGGAACGCTCTGCCTGCTGCCTGCTCTGGCTGTTACTTTACATAGGTCTTAAATTAAACGTCAAATAGCGTTTGGCACAAGAGCCTTGTGGCTGCCCTTAGAGAAAATCTGACACCTTCGCTAACTGTTTCCCACTGCTCTCTACTGCTTGGCTAGGGGTAGGGGAAGTACAGACTGTCTCATAGCTCCCTGTTTTTTTCCCTTAGTTTTTTT